>NC_060146.1:168608364-169231936 GCF_021461385.2 Schistocerca piceifrons
GAGACGATCGTAGAGATGCTGGATGTAGTCCTGTGGAACGGCTTGCCATGCCATTTCCACCTGGCGCCTCAGTTGGACCAGCGTTCGTGCTGGACGTGCAGACCGCGTGAGACGACGCTTCATCCAGTCCCAAACATGCTCAATGGGGGACAGATCCGGAGATCTTGCTGGCCAGGGTAGTTGACTTACACCTTCTAGAGCACGTTGGGTGGCACGGGATACATGCGGACGTGCATTGTCCTGTTGGAACAGCAAGTTCCCTTGCCGGTCTAGGAATGGTAGAACGATGGGTTCGATGACGGTTTGGATGTACCGTGCACTATTCAGTGTCCCCTCGACGATCACCAGTGGTGTACGGCCAGTGTAGGAGATCGCTCCCCACACCATGATGCCGGGTGTTGGCCCTGTGTGCCTCGGTCGTATGCAGTCCTGATTGTGGCGCTCACCTGCACGGCGCCAAACACGCATACGACCATCATTGGCACCAAGGCAGAAGCGACTCTCATCGCTGAAGACGACACGTCTCCATTCGTCCCTCCATTCACGCCTGTCGCGACACCACTGGAGGCGGGCTGCACGATGTTGGGGCGTGAGCGGAAGACGGCCTAACAGTGTGCGGGACCGTAGCCCAGCTTCATGGAGACGGTTGCGAATGGTCCTCGCCGATACCCCAGGAGCAACAGTGTCCCTAATTTGCTGGGAAGTGGCGGTGCGGTCCCCTACGGCACTGCGTAGGATCCTACGGTCTTGGCGTGCATCCGTGCGTCGCTGCGGTCCGGTCCCAGGTCGACGGGCACGTGCACCTTCCGCCGACCACTGGCGACAACATCGATGTACTGTGGAGACCTCACGCCCCACGTGTTGAGCAATTCGGCGGTACGTCCACCCGGCCTCCCGCATGCCCACTATACGCCCTCCCTCAAAGTCCGTCTACTCCACATACGGTTCACGTCCACGCTGTCGCGGCATGCTACAAGTGTTAAAGACTGCGATGGAGCTCCGTATGCCACGGCAAACTGGCTGACACTGACGGCGGCAGTGCACAAATGCTGCGCAGCTAGCGCCATTCGACGGCCAACACCGCGGTTTCTGGTGTGTCTGCTGTGCCGTGCGTGTGATCATTGCTTGTACAGCCCTCTCGCAGTGTCCGGAGCAAGTATGGTGGGTCTGACACACCGGTGTCAATGTGTTCTTTTTTCCATTTCCAGGAGTGTATTTTTGTATTCAGCGTGCCTCACGTTGGAAAGCGCCTCATCAGCTTCACACATCTCTATTAATTTTGTAGTTGTCGGCACACACCAATTGTATATACCGGCAATGGTTATAAAAACACTACAGACGACAGGACGCTGCAGCGATGCTAGCGCTCCATGTGGTAACATGTCACATTGCAGTGAACAGAAGACAAGCGATTTCTTTGATCAAATCTACAGCGAGGCCCTAGATTTGATCAAATATTGGACGACATTTGACAAAGTCCCTATTACACCATCAAATATCTTTGACAAAGATATTGGACAAAGAAATTTGATAGTGTAATACCGGCCTTACTTCAAGAACAGGTCCGAGCCAGACGCACTGTAGCGTGCATTCCACTGGCTCCAAACCACCGCCATTTGGGACTTAAGTGGTCTCACGCGAGAGCTGATTGGAGGGCAGGGTTCGAGGTCTGTTGTGCTATCTGATGGAAGCTCGTTCTGCCTCGGAGCCAGTGTTGGCCGTGCATTGGTTAAAAGAAGGCCACTGAGGACCTGAAACCAACCTGTCTGCGTGCTGCACACACTGGACCTACACCTTCCTTACGGTCTCGGGTGCGATTTCGTATGACAGCAGGAGCACTCTCGTCGCTATCCCGCGCATTCGCACGTCAGTCTGGAGGTTTAACCTGTTGTGCTGCCATTCACAAACAGCATCCCAGGGGGTGTTTTCCAACACGATAATGCTCGGCCACATACTGCTGTTGTAAGGCGACATGCTCTATACAGGGTGAAGCGAAACTCGCACATTCGGGCTTCGCAGCGTGACTCCTCAAATGCCAGCGATAAAAAAATGTACCTGTCAAAATTTCGTCGGGTGAGTACTTCCGGCGGAAAAAGGACGTTAAAGAGTGGCAATCTGGCAACACTGTAACTGCATGTATAATCACTACCTCTGTCAGCACAAACCAGTTATGTTGTCCAGTGTAGTGTTTCCTTTCATCGGGATTCTGCCCTGAAAATACAAAGTATAAAATCTGATTGGGTTTCGAATTTTGGTGCAATAAGTTACGGATAAGGCGGACTTCGTATTACTGATTAAGAAAGTGCTGTAATTTGACCGTGCATGGCAGACCGGGTCGGCAACACTACAAAAAGCGACTGTAAAGAAATAGCATCAGAAATAAGTCGAAATTTACCTTATAATTCTGTTAGAAATGTAGTATTTATTATAATATAGTCTTCCTGGCTGCGTCTGGAATACTTCTTAATTTTCTTGTAGGATGTCCTTTTCCTCATTGTTTTCGCTGGTGCTCTTGTTCTCCGTCTGATGAAAATTTATTTAAGTTGTCACTGGTAGGATTAATTTGTAAATTTGGCGATAACAATTTCGAACCACTACTGAAATAAATTCGTTTCGTAATATAGTTTTAATTTCCACTTAAAAGCATATTTAACACAGCGCCGAAATATACACGTCTTTCGTATGAAGGCAAGAGGGTAATCAATTAGTTGTTCAAAACAAGCACCTACGCAAAAGTAAAAGAAAAAAAATTTATTTATAAAAATCGGTCGCTGGCGCAGCGCTCTTCCGCATGCGCGATCGTAAATCATATCTTTGTATTGGCGGAGGCGCGGTAGTCGAAGTACCGTTACACCAGCCGCGCGGGATTAGCCGAGCGGTCTAGGCGCTGCAGTCATGAACTGTGAGGCTGGTCCCGGCTGAGGTTCGAGTCCTCCCTTGGGCATGGGTGTGTGTGTTTGTCCTTAGGATAATTTAGGTTAAGTAGTGTGTAAGCTTTGGGACTGATGAACTTAGCAGTTACGTCCCATAAGATTTCACACACATTTGAACATTTTTTGTTGTCCAGTTGCCGGCACGGTAGCTCAGCGTGTTCGGTTAGAGAGCTGGTTGGCCTCAGTAATAAAAAAAACTGAGTGAAAGGATCAACAAAACGAACTTAAACGGATGTCATGTGACGTGCGCAACAACCAAACACAACGATCAACAACGAACAAAATGCAAAAAAAAAAAAAAAGTTGTTGAGTGGGTAGAGTTTTGGGTTAGCATGCAGGAGGTCGATGCTTCTATCCTGTTATTATTATTATTATTATTATTATTATTTATTTTATGGCCTTCATTGGACCACTCTAGTCAAAAATACAAAGTTGTAAACAAGTTGTTACACAGGGATACAATTTGGCTCAGCAATTACTCAATATGGTATTTAGGTAATATAATTATTAAAGTCTATTCTTATATGAAAGGTGTTTTGCTCTTCTGTCTGCCCAATATTTCTTCATTCTTTCAGATATTTTCTTTCTTTGTTCATCTGAGACCACTCTTCCTGTACTCCTTTTACTGATTTTCATTTGTAGTCTGGTTTGCGGGTCTTGCAGTATTCTGGTTTTCTCTGTCTTGTTTTTTAGGTCATCTACTGTAATTTGAAGTTCTTTTATTTCTTCCTTAATTTCTGTGATCCATTTAATGTCGCTCTTGCTATTCCACAATTGTTGTATTATTTTCTACTAATTCTGTTTTCTGGAGTTCTCATCAGATGGCCAAAGAATGAGATGCGATTCTTCCTGATCGTGCTCATGACTGCTTCTATTTTCTTATATACTGTTTCATTTGATGCTATTCTCCAAAGTCCATTTATTTTATAGTGTTTATTTACACATGTCCTAATTATTCTTCTTTCTATTTTTAGTATTCTGTCAATATCTGCTGTATTAGTTGCTTTGAAGATAGTTTCAGCTGCATACGTTATTTCTGCTGGTGTAACTGCTTTCTAGTGTTTTAATTTTGCATCTATAGATAGGCTTTTTTGTTGTATGTAGTTTTGGTAATGTAATTTGCGTAGTTCAGTTTTTTTATTGTATTCTGCCATAATGGCTTCTCATTTAGATTGTATGTTATTATTTCGCCTAAATATTTGAATTTATCAACAATTTTGATTTCCTGTTCTCCTATTGTAATTTTGTTTGCAGGTGGTGGATCAGTTAGCATAATCTCAGTTTTTTTCAAATTATATTCTGAGGCCTACTTTCTCTGCTATTTCTTGTAGTGATTTCACTTGTTGCCTGGCTTCTTGAACGGTTTTGGCTGGTTCAAATGGCTCTGAGCACTATGGGACTTAACATCGATGGTCATCAGTCCCCTAGAACTTAGAACTACTTAAACCTAACTAACCTAAGGAGATCACACAACACCCAGTCATCACGAGGCAGAGAAAATCCCTGACCCCGCCGGGAATCGAACCCGGGAACCCGGGCGCGGGAAGCGAGAACGCTACCGCACGACCACGAGCTGCGGACAAAGCGTGACTTCCTTTAACTGTACGGTATATGTTACATTGCATTTAGAAACTTCCGGGTAATTGAACATGTATCAATAATTACAGATTTCTGTAGTTGTATATATACGTTTGGATGTAGCTGTATAGCGTTGATGTACTGGTGGATATTGTGTGGTATGACTCCTGTAGTTGATAGTATAATTGGTATAATGTCAACTTTATCCTGATGCCACATGTCCTTGACTTACTCAGCCAGTTGGATGTATTTTTCAATTTTTTGTCTTGTTTTATTCTGTATATTTGTTGTATTGGGTATGGATATTTCGATTAGTTTTGTTAATTTCTTCTTTTTATTGGTGAGTATGATGTCAGGTTTGTTATGTGGTGTTGTTTTATCTGTTATAATGGTTCTGTTCCAGTATAATGTGTATTCATCACTCTCCAGTACATTTTGTGGTGCATACTTGTATGTGGGAACTTGTTGTTTTATTAGTTTATGTTGTAAGGCAAGCTGTTGATGTATTATTTTTGCTACATTGTCATGTCTTCTGGGGTATTCTGTATTTGCTAGTATTGTATATCCGCTTGTGATGTGATCTACTGTTTCTATCTGTTGTTTGCAAAGTCTGCATTTATCTGTTGTGGTATTGGGATCTTTAATAATATGCTTGCTGTAATATCTGATGTTTATTGTTTGATCCTGTATTGCAATCATGAATCCTTCCGTCTCACTGTATATATCGCCCTTTCTTAGCCATGTGTTGGATGCGTCTTGATCGATGTGTGGCTGTGTTAGATGATACGGGTGCTTGCCATGTAGTATTTTCTTTTTCCAATTTACTTTCTTCGTATTTGTCGATGTTGTGTGATCTAAAGGGTTGTAGAAGTGGTTATGAAATTGCAGTGGTGTAGCCAATGTATTTATATGAGTGAGTGCTTTGTGTATTTTGCTAGTTTCTGCTCGTTCTATAAAGAATTTTCTTAAATTGTCGACCTGTCCATAATGTAGGTTTTTTATGTCGATAAATTCCCTTCCTCCTTCCTTTTTGCTTAATGTGAATCTTTCTGTTGCTGAATGTATGTGATGTATTCTATATTTGTGGCATTGTGATCGTGCAAGTGTATTGAGTGCTTCTAGGTCTGTGTTACTCCATTTCACTACTCCAAATAAGTAGGTCAATATTGGTATAGCATAGGTATTTATAGCTTTTGTCTTGTTTCTTGCTGTGAATTCTGTTTTCAGTATTTTTGTTAGTCTTTGTCTATATTTTTCTTTTCGTTCTTCTTTAATATTTGTATTATCTATTCCTATTTTTTCTCTGTATCCTAGATATTTATAGGCATCTGTTTTTTCCATCGCTTCTATGCAGTCGCTGTGGTTATCCAATATGTAATCTTGTTTAGTGTGTTTTCCTTTGACTATGCTATTTTTCTTACATTTGTCTGTTCCAAAAGCCATATTTATATCATTGCTGAATACTTCTGTTATCTTTAGTAATCGGTTGAGTTCTTGATTTGTCGGTGCCACTAGTTTTAGATCATCCATGTATAGCAAATGTGTGATTTTGTGTTGGTATGTTCCAGTTATATTGTATCCATAATTTGTATTATTTGGCATGTTGGATAGTGGATTCAGAGCAAGGCAGAACCAGAAAGGACTTAATGAGTCTCCTTGGTATATTCCACGCTTAATCTGTATTGGCTGTGATGTGATATTATTTGAATTTGTTTGGATATTAAGTGTGGTTTTCCAATTTTTCATTACTATGTTTAGGAACTGTATCAATTTAGGATCTACTTTGTATATTTCAAATATTTGTAGTAACCATGAGTGGGGTACACTATCAAAAGCTTTTTGGTAATCAATGTATGCGTAGTGTAGCGACCTTTGTTTAGTTTTAGCTTGATATTTCATTTCAGCATCTATTATCAGTTGCTCTTTACATTCTCGTGCTCCTTTGTAACAGCCTTTTTGTTCTTCATTTATAATTTTGTTCTGTGTTGTACGTGTCATTAATTTCTGGGTAATGACTGAAGTTAATATTTTGTATATTGTTATGGAGCGATATTTAGCTGGGTTTGCTGTGTCTGCTTCGTCTTTAGGTTTCAGATAAGTTATTATTATTGTTATTATTATTATTATTATTATTATTATTATTGTTACTGTGGTTGCAGCTTTGCTGCGAAGGGTCGAGAGCTGTATGTTCCGGCGGATTGCGCAATGTAGAGCATCTGTTGTTCTGAGGACAACGTATTCTGTTGTGACGGTCATGCAGTCATTAATATGGACATTATTATTTCCACTGAATGCCACTGTGCGACATCTGAGCGCTTATATTACTTGTAATACAAATGACGAGAATATGTTGTGTTATTGTACTGTGCTATCACCTATAGAATCTCGAAACTGATATTGTTTTTGTAGTTGTTCTGTCCTGTGAGAGGTCACTTGTTTAAACTGTCTGTTTCTTCTTTGTCTGACCACGCATGTGTTATGTTCAGCGTTACAAAATATTGTAAATTTAGGATACATGTGACCCAAGAAATCGTGTATACTAGATTATGAAATGTCAGAATGAAATAAGCAAATAAAAAAAAAAAGTGCCTCAACCCAGGATCGAACTCTCGAGCTCCTGCATGCAACCCAAAACTCTATCCACTGCACCAACTGCACAGCAACTCACATATAGTTTTGTAGAGGTTATATGTCAGTACAATGTTGCCAGATTGCCACTCTTTAACGTCCTTTTTCTGCCGGATGTACTCGCAGGACGAAATTTTGTGAGAGACATTTTTTTTTTATCGCTGGCATGTGAGCAGTCACGCTGCGAAGCCCGAGTGCGCGAGTTTCGCTTCACCCTGTATAGGTGTCGACATGCTGCCTTGGCCTGCTCGATCACCAGATCTGCCTCCAGACGAGCACATGTGGGACAACATTTGACAACAACTGCAGTGTCATCCACCAACAGCGTTAACCGTCTCTGTATTCACCGACCAAGTGCAACAGGCGTGGAACTTCATCCGGAACTTCATCCCACAAAGTGACATTGGGCACCTGTACAACACAATGCATGCACGTTTGTGTGCATACAATCCACGTATTAGCAGTTACACCGGTTACTAATGTACTACACTTTCACATTTGCAATAGCTCACACTCACACTAACCTGTGATTTTGCAATGTTAATTCCTTAAGCGGGGACGTTGATGAAATTGACCAAAAATGTCAGTTTCCGATTTTTTTAATTTGTTACTCATGGACAATAAGTTCCCAAAGTTTCAATGTTTAAATCGCATCCGAAGTGCCTGAAAACTAATTAAAAGTGTGAGGCGGCCTCCCTGCCACGCCCACGGTTTGAAGCAGCACTGCAATACCAGCTCAGTGAACAACGATTCTGTGTATTATTCTCAACCAGACGTTTGCAGCATACACCTAGAAAGCCGTGATACATACTCTTTGGTTTTATAGATCATCTTTGGCCGATCCTGCACTTCTCAGAAAGTGTGTTCATGGCGAAACCCAAAATCCAAAGGAGTTCTTAAATTTACTCATGTAAGAACGATGCCCTGAAAACACATTTGCATCTGCTACAGTTGACAGAATTGCAACTTATGATGCAGTTATTGCATTTAATGATGGGAACGTCGAGGGGATGAAGGTATTAGAAAGAATGGGTTTCAAAATAGGAAATTTTACTCAAGACGCCGGCCGAGGTGGCCGAGCGGTTCTAGGCGCTACAGTCCGGAACCGCGCGACCGCTACGGTCGCAGGTTCGAATCCTGCCTCGGGCATGGATGTCTGTGATGTCCTTGGGTTAGTTAAGTTTAAGTAGTTCTACGTTCTAGCGGACTGATTACCTTAGAAGTTAAGTCCCATAGTGCTCAGAGCCATTTGAACCGTTTTACTCAAGACATCCTGAGAAAAATAGATTTACCGCGCGTCTCTGCAGCTGAAAAGTCAGTTGAAGACCTGGTAAAGGAAAGAAGACAGACAACAAGAACCCAGAAGAGAAACCTTGAAGGTAAAGACGACCCAGAGTACAAATGTGGTGCCTTCTGAAGAAGTGAGATAAGGAAAAATGTTAGGTTGAACTTTATATTGCGTTTTCTGAAAAGTTTGTTTTTTAAAGTTTATGTACCTTTTACTCAGATTCTATGAATGCTAGAATTATGAAATTTTGTGTCAATATTTCTGTAAACCTAATAAACGTTGTCTCAAGAGCAAATTTTTAAATTCTGATTGCAAGCTAAGGTATGGGGCAGTCTCAAGAGCAAATTTGTAAATTCTGATTGCAAGCAAAGGTATGGGGCAAAGTGCTTGGAATTTTGCATGAATTTAAAATTGCACTTGTGGAATTATAATTAAAAAATTATGAAAATTCTCCTATTTGACGTATTAAAAAAACCTCATGAGTGCGGCTTACAACATACAAAGAGATGAAACAGAGAAATTTTTGTAGAAATCTCTTGAATAGTTTCTGAAATAAAAGAACATACATTACTAAAATTTCAAATGTCATTAAAAAAAGTTGAATATATATAATCAAAGGATTTTATATGTAAATGTGTTACTTTCATGTAAAGCATGGTACAAAATTTCATTGCCATATCTCCAAAACTGTGTATTTGGTGCATTTTTGAAATAGTGTGTGCTTTTCGTCAACGTACCCCGTTAAATATGTTACCTAGACAAAGGTATTTCCACAACTTCATTACTCTACATTAATTATTTTCCATCAGTGTATTTATTGCATGATGTACTTGTAGTTATAATATGTAGCTCCTTCAATAGCACCATGCACACATGTGCACTCCTGCCCCCCCCCCCCCCCTTTCTTATATGCGCTGCTTGGCAACAATGCAACGTATTCTGACGCATCGTGTGTTGGCACAGGTCGAGATGGTGGGAGAGTGGGGTAAACATCACGAGCTGTGCTTACCCCAACAGCCAGACAAGTGAGGGCAGCTGACATGCACATACAGTAGCTTACTGACTCTCCGTCACGACAAAACAATTGATATGCGAGAGCATAGCATTTGCCTACTCTGTGTATCTCCACAGGGGCTGACCTGTCGTGAAAAGAACGCCATTAGCATATAATAACATTAAAGTGAAATACCAGCAGCGTACAAGAACTTTTCCGTCCTGGAATTTATTCCGCGGCAGTAGGCGGGATCGCATTGTAAGCCGCGCAGCCGGGAATCAACATTTGCCTTCGCTCCCGCGTGGGTGCCCCCCCATCGGCTATCTCGGCCTCGCGATCTGCTCACGAGAGGGCAGCGGTCGCAGAAACCAGTCGACAGCGCACCTATCGACCCCGGCGATCTGCGCTCGCCCCTATCGAGATAATATCGCGCGCTCCAGCGGCGCTGGCGAGGACCGCCGGCCCGGCCGATCCGACACTATCGATACGTCAGTCGACACTGGCAGACGAGACCTCTGGGCTGTCACCGCGCGACGTGATAATCACCGTAATCCAGGCACGTCGCTTGTCGGCACGAAGCGTCCAGCCGGCGATTAGCGTAGTCCTAGGGTGTCGATTACACGCATCGATAGGTCACGCGAGGCGAGGCGCAGCCAGCGCGAAGGCAATGCGCACTGTCGACTTGGTATCTCTTGCCATAGTGGCGGCTGAGCACACAGAATACCGATACCATGTACTGTCATGGCCGGCAGATTGTGCGACATCGTCTGCCTACACACAGTGGCTGGACAAAATAATAACAATACATTGGTAGAAAGTCGTCATTTACATAACTTGCTTCTTGCTTTGTAGTTCTTCATAACCCACTCCAGAACTATGTTGCACTAACGATACATCCATCAGTACTGTGGTATGGCACTAAGTTTGCCCCGAGCAGCACCGTAAACTATCAAATCGAGAGAACATTTCGATCCCTGCTTAGCTGGTGTATCAAAGACAACAGATTCAAATTTATTTGCAATAGCTATTAGTGTGAAAATCACCGAACTACCTCTTTAATAAGGCACCGTTGCAAAATACTGACACTAATTCTTAATAGAAGAATGGAAAAACCGGCAGAAACCGACTCCAGGGAATATCAGTTCGGATTCCGGAGGAGTGTAGGAACATACGAGGCAATACTCACTCTACGACGTCTTTTAGGAGATAAGTTAAGGAAAGGTGAACCTACGTTATAATATTTGTAGAGATACAGAAAGCTTTTGACAATCTTGACCGGAAAACTGTCTTAAAAATTCCGAAGGCGGCAAGGGTAAAATATACAGGCTTGTCCATTGATCGTGCCTTGTCAAATATCTCACGAAACAAGCGTCAAACGAAAAAACTACAACGAATGAAACTTGTCTAGCTTGAAGGGGGAAACCAGATGGCGCTATGGTTGGCCTGATAGATGGCTTTGCCATAGGTCAAACGCATATCAACTGCGTTTTTTTTTTTTTTAAATAGAAACCTCCATTTTTATTACATGTTCGTGTAGTACGTATAGAAATATGAATGTTTTAGTTGGACCACTTTTTTCGCTTTGTGATAGATGGCGCTGTAATAGTCACAAACATAGGGCCCCACAATTTTAGACGAACAGTTGGCTTCACCAACAGCGGTAACGTAAACCGGCATAACATGCACTATTGGGCAACGGAAAATCCACGAAGGCTGCGACAAGTGGAACATCAGCGACCTTGGCGGGTTAATGTATGGTGCGGCATTATGGGAGGAGGGATAATTGGCCCCCATTTTATCGATGGCAATCTAAATGATGCAATGTATGCTGATTTCCTACGTAATGTTCTAGCGATGTTACTACAAGATGTTTCACTGCATGACAGAATGGCGATGTACTTCCAACATGATGGATGTCAGGCACATACCTCGCGTGCGGTTGAAGTGGTACTGAATAGCATATTTCATGACAGGTGGATTGGTCGTCAGAGCACCATACCATGGCCCCCACGTTCACTGGATCTGACGTCCCCGGATTTCTTTCTGTGGGGAAAGTTGAAGGATATTTGCTATCGTGATCCACCGACAACGCCTGACAACATGTTCAGCGCATTGTCAATGCATGTGCGAACATTACGGAAGGCGAACTACTCGCTGTTGAGAGGAATGTCGTTACACGTATTGCCAAATGTATTGAGGTTGACGGATATCATTTTGAGCATTTATTGCATTAATGTGGTATTTACAGGTAATCACGCTGTAACAGCATGCGTTCTCAGAAATGATCACTTCACAAAGGTACATGTATTACATTGGAAAAACCGAAATAAAATGTTCAAACGTACCTACGTTCTGTATTTTAATTTAAAAAACCTACCTGTTACGAACTGTTCGTCTAAAATTGTGAGCCATATATTTTTGACTATTACAGCGCCATCTGTCACAAAGTGAAAAAAGTGGCCCAACTAAAACATTCGTATTTGTTTACGTACTACACGAATATGTAATTAAAAATGGGGGTTCCTATTTTAAAAAACGCAGTTGATATCCGTTTGACCTATGGCAGCTCCATCTAGCCATCGGGTTTCCCCCTTCAAGCTAGACAAGTTTCGTTCTTTGTAGTTTTTTTCGTTTGACGCTTATTTTGTGAGATATTTGGTCCGGTCACGATCAATGGACCACCCTGTAGGCCCCGGAAGGCAATTTAAAACTTGTACAGACACCAGACGACACCTATAAGAGCCGAGGGAGAAGGAAGCAGTGATTGGAAAAGGAGTGAGACAGGGTTGTAGCTTATCGTCGCTGCTATTCAATCTGTACACTGATCAAGCAACTATGTTAGCTATAATAGTGTGGTGGTGTAATAGCTAGCATGCCAACCCATTAAGCAAGGTGACCTGTGTTCAAGACCTGGCCATGGTAGTATCGCGCAACTTTTTGAAAATGCTGTTATTTCATACAACGGTAACTATGCCGTTATTCCTATTGTATGAAATGGTTTTGAAAATACTCTTTTACGTTTGTTAAAAGTCACGAATAAATTTTCTCAGGGCGCTATCGCCAGAAATATCATACGGATCCCGAAATGAAGACATCTGTCTTACTCACGATGGATTAAAAATCTTTCTTTAATGTTGTTGTTGTTGTTGTGGTCTTCAGTCCTGAGATTGGTTTGATGCAGCTCTCCATGCTACTCTATCCTGTGCAAGCTTCTTCATCTCCCAGTACCTACTTCAACCCACATCCTTCTGAATCTGCTTAGTGTATTCATCTCTTGGCCTCGCACTACGAATTTTACCCTCCACGCTGCCCTCCACTAATAAACTGGTGATCCCTTGCTCCCTCAGAACATGTCCGACCAACCGATCCTTTCTTCTAGTCAAGTTGTGCCATAAACTCCTCTTTTCCCCAATTCTATTCAATACCTCCTCATTAGTTATATGATCTACCCATCTAATCTACAGCATTCTTCTGTATGACGTCATTTCGAAAGCTCCTATTCTCTTCTTGTCCAAACTATTTATCGTCCATGTATCACTTCCATACAAATACTTTCAGAAACCACTTCCTGACATTTAAATGTATATTCGATGTTAACAAATTTCTCTTCTTCAGAAACGCTTTCACTCTACATTTTATATCCTATCTACTTCGACCATCATTAGTTATTTTGCTCCCCAAATAGGAAAACTCCTTTTCTACTTTAAGTGCCCCATTTCCAAATCTAATTCCCTCAGCATCACTCGACTTAATTCGACTACATTCCATTATCCTCGTTTTGCTTTTGTTGATGTTCATCTTATATCCTCCTTTCAAGACACTGTCCATTACGTTCAACTGCTCTTCCAAGTCCTTTGCTGTCTCTGACAGAATTAAAATGTCATCGGCGAACCCCAAAAAAATGGTTCAAATGGCTCTGAGCACTATGGAACTTAACATCTATGGTCATCAGTCCCCTAGAACTCAGAACTACTTAAACCTAACTAACCTAAGGGCATTACACAACACCCAGTCATCACGAGGCAGAGAAAATCCCTGACCCCGCCGGGAATCGAACCCGGGAACGGCGAACCTCAAAGATTTATTTTTTCCCCATGGATTTTAATACCTACTCCGAATTTTTCTTTTGTTTTCTTTACTGCTTGCTCAATATACAGATTGAATAACATCGGGGAGAGGCTACAACCCTGTCTCACTCCCTTCCTAACCACTGATTCCTTTTCATGTCCCTCGACTCTTATATCTGCCATCTGGTTTCTGTACAAATTGTAAATAGCCTTTCGCTCCCTGTATTTTACCCCTGCCACCTTTAGAATTTGAAGGAGATTATTCGAGTCAACATTGTCAAAAGCTATCTCTAAGTGTACAAATGCTAGTAACGTAGGTTTGCCTTTCTTCAATCAAGTCGTACGGTTAATATTGCCTCACGTGTTCCAACATTTCTACGGAATCCAAACTGATCTTCCCTGAGGTCGCCTTCTACCAGTTTTTCCATTCGTCTGTAAAGAATTCGCGTTAGTATTTTTCAGCTGTCACTTGTTAAACTGATAGTTCGGTAATTTTCACATTTGTCAACACCTGCTTTCTTTGGGGTTGGAATTATTATATTCTTCTTGAAGTCTGAGGGTATTTCGCCTGTCTCATACATCTTGCTCACCAGATTCTACAGTTTTGTCAGGACTGGCTCTCGCAAGGCTGTTAGTAGTTCTAATGAAATGTTGTATACTCCCGGGGCCTTGTTTCGACTCAGTTCTTTCAGTGTTCTTTCTTTAATATTACGCGATAACCCATTAAACACAATGCTTAATTTTTTGTTGTTGTTGTGAGGCTTGATGCTCCAGGATAGTTGCCTGTGTGCAGTGGCAGCGTAAGCATTTATAGAAATTCCTGTTAATAAAAAAAAAACTGTACCTCTGGCCTAATATGAATTGGAAAATATTACAAGCCGCCTTTTTCCATTTATTGAGATTATTCTTTTTAATACTTTTAGCATGTAATGACTATTAAACAGGTTAATGATTTTTATCATTAATGGCGTCGTTACAACAATGAGCCTACACAAAAATGGCCAGGGCAACATTTAATTATTACGTAACTAAATCATATTCACGAAAGGTACTCGCTACTGACAAAAACACATTTTATAACCAGTAGTCTCATATACTGGGTGATCAGAAAGTCAGTATAAAATTGAAAACTGAATAAATCACGGAATAATGTAGATAGAGAGGCACAAATTGTCACATATGTTTGGAATGACATGGGGTTTTATTAGAACCAAAAAAATACAAAAGTTCAAAAAATGTCCGACATATGGCGTTTCATCCGATCAGAATAGCAATAATTAGCATAACAAAGTAAGACAAAGCAAAGATGATGTTCTTTACAGGAAATGCTCAATATGTCCAGCATAATTCCTCAACAATAGCTGTAGTCGAGGAATAATGTTGTGAACAGCACTGTAAAGCATGTCCGGAGTTATGGTGAGGCATTGGCGTCGGATGTTGTCTTTCAGCATCCCTAGAGATATCGGTCGATCACGATACACTTGCGGCTTCAGGTGACCCCAAAGCGAATAATCGCACGGACTGAGGTCTGGGGACCTGGGAGGCCAAGCAAGACGAAAGTGGCGGCTGAGCACACAGGATCATCACCAAACGACGCGCGCAAGAGATCTTTCACGCGTCTAGTAATATGGGGTGGAGCGCCTTCCCGCATAATAAAACCCCATGTCATTCCAAGCATGTGTGTCAATCTTTACCTCTATATCTACGTTATTCCGTGGTTTTCAAATTTATACTGACTTTTTGATCACCCGGTATATTCAAACAAATACTAATATTGCTACAGATAATTGTACGAATTATAGGCAGTGAACAATAAGCGTCCGTCAGCTAGAACATCAGAATCGTGAAGACAATGAATCTAAAACGGCTTATTCTTTGTATACAAATGGACAAAGATTATAGTTATTTCGATTCGGAGATGGCAGATCACGATTTACTGTTGCGTATCGATAACCTATTTATACTCCTTTTTTCCGGAGGCTATGCTATAGCAGACATTTTAATTCATCTCTTCTGCTTCTGTCATTATCATGGACAACTTTAGAAGCATCCGCCCCCTGTAGCTGAGTGGTCAGCGCAACAAAATGTCAATCTTAAGGGCCCGGGCTCGATTCCCAGCTGGGTCGAAGATTTTCTCCGCTCAGGGACTGGGTGTTGTGTGGTCCTAATCATCATCATTTCATCCCCCTCGACGTGCAAGTCGCCGAAGTGGCGTCAAATCGAAAGACTTGCACAAGGCGAACGGTCTACCCGACGGGAGGCCCTAGTCACACGACATTTTACTTTAGAGGTTCGAGTTTATGCTCAAAGTTTGTTGGACTCACTATGTGCTGTCATTAGGAAATACTGCACGAGTACAGTCTGGGTAACCTGCCCGGTGTTCTAGGCAAACGATGCTTTTCCACGCACCTCAATACGTGTATTGTCATGTCTCTTGAACTATGGGCCATATAGTGACATAATTTTTCAGGTACATTCTGTGATATACGTAGATAGTGACTGCAGGATGTCTCGTGAACACAGTTAGTCGAAAAGAAGTGGCAAATTAAAAAGTCCTGACTGTTGCTGAAATTTTTTTGCTGGAACAGAGAAAATGTAGTAAGTGATAAACTGGTTTCCTTTAATTTTCTAGCCGTAATATCAGACTCAAAATCATTCAAATTGCTCTAAGCACTATGGGACTTAACATCTGAGCTCATCAGTCACTTAGACTTAGAACCGCCTAAACCTAACTAACCTAAGGACATCACACACATCCATGCCCGAGGCAGGATTCGAATCTGCGACCGTAGCAGCAGCGCGGTTCCAGACTGAAGGGCGTAGAACCGCTCGGCCACAGCGGCCGGCTATCAGACTCATTCTGCAAAATCTTTAACATAAGATTAGAGTTTGTAATGAGCAGATCATGACAGCATTTTAAATCTTTAAGTTCGGCCAGTAAACTGCATGAAATATTCAATATCAAATATTTGTTGTCCCTGTAACCCGTCAGATACGCAACCTGTAACTAATGGCATGCATCGATTTAGCCATTTAGTGATACGAAACAAACATACTCCGAACAGGCCTTGAAGGCCAAACGGTACCCACCAGCTACGGTCGCAGGTTCGAATCCTGCCTACGGCATGGACGTGTATGATGACGTTAGGTTTATGTAGTTCTAAGTCTAGGGGGCTGATGACCTCAGATGTTAAGTCCCATATGCTCAGAGCCATTTGAACGATTTGGAACCGACCGGTCGCCACATCATCCTCAACCCTTAGGCGTCACTGGATGTGGATGCGGAGGGGCATCTGGTCAGCACACCGCTATCCCGGCAGTTGTCAGTCTTCGTTACTGGTGCTGCTCAATTGGCCTCACAACAACTGAGTGCACGCCGCTTGCCAACAGCACTCACTGCATCAACGCCGCTGCAGACGACAAAAGTAAGAAACAACGAAACACACTGTTAATAACCTCGCAAACGCGTGACCAGCCGTCACCTCTTCGGAACTGCTGCCCTGAAAAACAATGCTAGTTGCAGGTTGCTTACCTAACGTCGTCCAGGGGCAGCAAAAATTTGGTTTTCAATGTTTCGCTAATTACTGACCAAATTTAAAATTTAAAGAGTTTCATGATCTACTCATTAAGAGGTGTAGTATTACGTTAAAAGTTCAACACCTTAATACAAGTATAACAATTAGGAAGATTGTGTCTTGGGGCAGAATAACTCGGGCGAGCAAATACCAGGACTGTTTTCATCGAGGATTTGAGAATGAGAGTACTTAACAACTTCCAAGTAGCTTTAGACATAATTTCAGACCTTAAAATGTATGGCTTACTACGTTATCATTGCTCGTGCAGTCAAACTTAATCATCACGTATGACGTTTTAATTTATTACTTGCCTGCCGCGGTGGCCGTGCGGTTATAGCGCTGCAGTCTGGAACCGCGGGACTGCTACGGTCGCAGGTTCGAATCCTGCCTCGGGCATGGATGTGTGTGACGTCCTTAGGTTAGTTAGGTTTAAGTAGTTTTAAGTTCTAGGGGACTGATGACCTAAGATGTTAAGTCCCATAGTGCTCAGAGCCATTTGAACCATTTTTATTACTTCTTTTCTACAGACTCTACTCGCAATAAAATTTTCGAACGGTAACCACATACAGGGTGTAACGAAAACGTAAGGCACAAACTGCAGGACACATTCCTCACACGTAAACGAAGAATTTATGACGTATGATGCTTTCCAGGCGGGAAGGCGTGCCGATCCCCGGCACGAATCCGTCCGGCGGATTAGTGTCGTGGCTCGGTGTGCCGGCCAGCCTGTGGATGGTTTTTGAGGCGGTTTTCCATCTGCCTCGGCGAATGCGGGCTGGTTCCCCTTATTCCGCCTCCGTTACACTATGTCGGCGATTGCTGCGCAAACACTGTCTCCACGTACGCGTACACCATAGTTACTCTACAACGCAAACATTGGGGTTACACTCGTCTGGTGTGAGACGTTCCTGGGTGTCCACTGGGGGCCGAACTGCACAATAACCCCGGGTTCGGTGTGAGGCGGCGGTGGGGTGAGTTGATAGCTGTAGCCTGTTGTGGGGTTGTGAACCACTGAGGCCTATGACGGGGATGAAGCCTCTCCATCGTTTCTAGGTCCCCAGTTCCATGCAATACAATACAATTTCATATGAACATGGCTCTAGAAACGCTTTGTTTCCAAGTTCTAATTTTCTCCAACTCATTAATCATGGGGAACACACAAGAACACGATGTTAGAATCATGAGGAACATGCACTTTTTGTGACGTCTGGTTAAGTTAGGCACCGCCAGTGTTTTGTCCCTGATGCCATGCGACGTACGTAACTGCTTGTTTGCGGGTAAGATGAACTGTTCCAGCGATCACTACGGCCACTGCAAGCATACGGGTTACTACGTAGATTTAATCACAGACTTGGCTCATGCAGTGGCAGAGTACACAAATGAAGAGATGGCAGATGCCCATTTGACGTCTGGATTATCTGACGGCAACAGCGCTTGCGCTCAACGATTGTACCAGTAGAGATTTCCAGGACGAAGGTGCCCCATCGGGCAAACGTTTGTGGTCACTGATCGTCGACTTAGAGAACATGGGGAATTTGAGCCCGATACTCGCAACTGGGAGTGGCCTAGGAGGAGGATGACACCGCAATGGAAGGCGGCAATTCTTCGTGCAGTTGACGACTAGCCTAGGGTCAGTACGAGACACATAGCTGCAACAGTCAACGTTGACCACACGGCTGACTGGCAAGTGTTACAAAAGCAGCTGTATCCAAGCCATTTACAGAGTGTGCAGACACTATCAACAGCTGATATTGCTGCACAGGTACTCATCTGGCAGTGCTTAATTCAACAGAAGGTCAACCTTAATTTTAGGGCAACGGTGCTGTTCAGGGATCAGGCATTGTTTCAACGAGATGAGATTGTAAATTTTCACAATCGGCATGTATGGGCAGACGTCAATCCTCACGCAACTGTTGAAACATCTCATCAACAAAGATTTTCTGTCGATGTTACATTCTTCCACCCGGGATCAATGGACAAAGTTATCATAATTTCGTAGAGAATGTTCTATCTGACCTGTTAGCAGCTACCGGCCACTGCGGCCGAGCGGTTCTAGGCGCTTCACTCCGGAACTGCGCTGCTGCTACAGTCGCAGGTTCGAATCCTGCCTCGGGCACGGATGTGTGTGATGTCCTTAGGCTAGTTAGGTTTAAGTAGTTCTAAGTCTAGGGGACTGATGACCTCGGACGTTAAGTCCCATAGTGCTTAGAGCCATTTGAACAATTTTAGTTAGCAGCTATGCCTTTACCTGTAGGACAAAACACTTACTTCATGCACGATAGAGCACTTGCTCATCTCAGCGTTAATATCAGAGATTGGTTCAAATGGCTCTGAGCACTATGCGACTTAACGTCTGAGGTCATCAGTCGCCTAGAACTTAGAACTAATTAAACCTAACTAACCTGAGGACAACACACACATCCAGGCCCGAGGCAGGATTCGAACCTGCGACCGTAGCGGTCCCGCGGCTCCAGACTGTAGCGCCTAGAACCGCACGGCCACTCCGGCCGGCCCCTAAATATCAGATTCGGTGTCAGATGGATAGGTAAAGATGGACCAATCGCCTGGCCTCCGTGCTCTCCGGACCTTAACCCACTGTACTTTTATTTGTGAGGACATTTGAAAGCTCTTTTGTATGGACCTCCAGTACGATATGTTCAGACTCTCCGTGCCCATATTGTGGAAGGCTGCGAAGCCATAACCATTACTCCAGGGATACATCAGCACAATCGACATTCATACAACGGTGGGTTGATACAAGTATCAGTGCGCACGTAGGGGTTATTGAACGTCTCCTGTGGGAAAGAGTTGCATGTGGTAAGCTCGTGCGTTCCGTTCGTGTGAATAATGAGTCGGAGAAAATGAGTACTAACATGGAAACACAGCGTTCTCAGACCTTTGTTTCTATAACATACACTCCTGGAAATGGAAAAAAGAACACATTGACACCGGTGTGTCAGACCCGCCATACTTGCTCCGGACACTGCGAGAGGGCTGTACAAGCAATGATCACACGCACGGCACAGCGGACACACCAGGAACCGCGGTGTTGGCCGTCGAATGGCGCTAGCTGCGCAGCATTTGTGCACCGCCGCCGTCAGTGTCAGCCAGTTTGCCGTGGCATACGGAGCTCCATCGCAGTCTTTAACACTGGTAGCATGCCGCGACAGCATGGACGTGAACCGTATGTGCAGTTGAGGGACTTTGAGCGAGGGCGTATAGTGGGCATGCGGGAGGCCGGGTGGACGAACCGCCGAATTGCTCAACACGTGGGGCGTGATGTCTCCACAGTATATCGATCTTGTCGCCAGTGGTCGGCGGAAGGTGCACGTGCCCGTCGACCTGGGACCGGACCGCAGCGACGCACGGATGCACGCCAAGACCGTAGGATCCTACGCAGTGCCGTAGGGGACCGCACCGCCGCTTCCCAGAAAATTAGGGACACTGTTGCTCCTGGGGTATCGGCGAGGACCATTCGCAACCGTCTCCATGAAGCTAGGCTACGGTCCCGCACACCGTTAGGCCGTCTTCCGCTCACGCCCCAACATCGTGCAGCCCGCCTCCAGTGGTGTCGCGACAGGCGTGAATGGAGGGACGAATGGAGACGTGTCGTCTTCAGCGATGAGAGTCGCTTCTGCCTTGGTGCCAATGATGGTCGTATGCGTGTTTGGCGCCGTGCAGGTGAGCGCCACAATCAGGACTGCATACGACCGAGGCACACAGGGCCAACACCCGGCATCATGGTATGGGGAGCGATCTCCTACACTGGCCGTACACCACTGGTGATCGTCGAGGGGACACTGAATAGTGCACGGTACATCCAAACCGTCATCGAACCCATCGTTCTACCATTCCTAGACCGGCAAGGGAACTTGCTGTTCCAACAGGACAATGCACGTCCGCATGTATCCCGTGCCACCCAACGTGCTCTAGAAGGTGTAAGTCAACTACCCTGGCCAGCAAAATCTCCGGATCTGTCCCCCATTGAGCATGTTTGGGACTGGATGAAGCGTCGTCCCACGCGGTCTGCACGTCCAGCACGAACGCTGGTCCAACTGAAGCGCCAGTTGGAAATGGCATGGCAAGCCGTTCCACAGGACTACATCCAGCATCTCTACGATCGTCTCCATTGGAGAATAGCAGCCTGCATTGCTGCGAAAGGTGGATATACACTGTACTAGTGCCGACATTGTGCATGCTCTGTTGCCTGTGTCTATGTGCCTGTGGTTCTGTCAGTGTGATCATGTGATGTATCTGACCCCAGGAATGTGTCAATAAAGTTTCCCCTTTCTGGGACAATGAATTCACGGTGTTCTTATTTCAATTTCCAGGAGTGTAATTTCTTCATTTACGTCTGAGGACTGTATCCTGCAATTTGTGCCTTGCATTTTGTTACACTCTTTATATCGCTGTACTTGCAAAATTATGTCATTGTACAACACATGGTTCGGGAGATACAGCGTCGTAAAAATTTAGATGTGTGGGAAAATAGCTTTTCCTTAAAAAGGGCACGCAGTATACCTTCATCATCCGACATAATGTTTAGTTCGTTACTTTTTTACTACTAACTGTATTCGCAGTGCAGAAAGTCTCTACATATATTACAGACAAGGAGAGGCCCCGAATTGTGCGATCGACATTTTGAAACCATCTACACGGTTATGCAGACTAAGGTCTCAGTTATCACACACTGCAGCCGTTCAATCCGGTACGCCCTCATTCGCGAGTAATTGACGGAAAAACATTTCGGAATTTTGTGTGACACTCAGATGCGTTAAAAATTCTGCACCAAATAGTTTGGTTGTGTGGTGTAGTGAAGCCGGCACACTAGCTCAGCGTGTTCGGTTAGAGATGGCTGGTCTCTGTACTAAAAAAAAAAATTGAGTACAGGGAGTTGTTTTACGAGCAGGAGGTTATGGGTTCGAATCTCACCAGGTTAAGCAAATTTTACTCAATTAATTGATTTAAATGTAATTTTTTATTTGTATTCTTTTGTCACATCATATTAATCATAACATTAATTTCTTTATTTACTCTCATTTTTCTTTCTGTCAATCGTTTTCCACTTGAACTCTTTGTTCATGTGTTTTTAATTAATTTTACGTATTAATTTCGATTTAATTTCCGTTGTTTTATCACCTTGTTTTAACGTTCACATTGCGTTAATTACATCTATTTCTCATTTCGTTTGAGTTTAGTTATACTTACAAACACTTCTTTCATTTAAATCTGCATCTCCATTATTTTGTTTATTTTGTTCATAGTTCAACAGGTATTTAGACGACGTTTTCAGTGTCTGTATGAAAATTACCATTAAACAAATGCACAGCTGGACAGCTGGTAACGAAAAATATATTTTTCACACCGCTGCACAGTCAACATAAATAAATTATTTGTTGGTCTTTTCTTTCTTAACGACCGGGATTTTCAAATAAATAAATATTGCAATGGATAATATAATGAAATTCACATTCACAAAAATTAAAAAAAAAAAAGGTTCAAATGGCTCTGAACACTATGGGACTTGACTACTGAGGTCATCAGTCCCCTAGGCTTAGAACTACTTAAACCTAACTAACCTAAGGACATCACACACATCCATGCCCGAGGCAGGATTCGAACCTGCGACCGTAGCGGCCGCGCGGTTCCAGAATGTAGCGCCTAGAACCGGTCGGCCACCCCGGACGGTCAAAAATTCCAACTGCACAAAGAATTAAATAATGAAAAAATGAAACAAATGAAAAAAAACATCATAATTTGATTAAAATGATGTGGAATAGAAATAAAAAAAACATTTACATCAATTAATAGAATAAATATAATGATTAAAGTCATTTCGATAAGGAACCGCGCGACTGCTACGGTCGCAGGTTCGAATCCTGCCTAGGGCATGGATGTGTGTGATGTGCTTAGGTTAGTTAGGTTTAAGTAGTTCTAGGTTCTAGGGGACTGGTGACCACAGATGTTAAGTCCCATAGTGCTCAGAACCATTTGAACCAGCCAATTAACCCTCTGACCGAACAAGCTGAGCTACCGCACCGGCAGACCATCCACAGGCTGGCCGGCACACCGAACCTCGACGGTAATCCGCCGGGCGGATTCGTGCCGGGGACCGGCACGCCTTCCCTCTCGGGAAGCAGCGCGTTAGACCGGGCGGCTAGCCGGGCGGGCGCGACTTATAACAAACATTAGACATAATTTCAAACCTTTTCTAAACATTTTCTGACTTACTCGCATAACTTCAAATATTTAACACATTACCTCATTTGTAAAGTAATGAGGTGTTTAAAGCTGTATTACACATGAGAGCTGGATTCTGTAATGACTATGGGGTTTACTGATGATGCTGAAAGGAGTGGAAACTCAGTTTGTGAGTAAGCATATTACAACTGCAGAACACGGAAAAAGTGTTTGTTTTTTTCTTTCCCTCTGTTTTTATATATCATCTGCAAGTTCTTCGTCTGTTGAACTTCTTGTTGTTGTTGTGGTCTTCAGTCCTGAGACTGGTTTGATGCAGCTCTCCATGCTACTCTATCCTGTGCAATCTTCTTCATCTCCCAGTACCTACTGCAACCCACATCCTCCTGAATCTGCTTGGTGTATTCATCTATTGGTCCCGCTCTAAGATTTTTACCCTCCACGCCGCCCTCCAATATTAAGTTGGTGATCCCTTGATGCCTCAGAACATGTCCTACCAACCGATCCCTTCTTCTAGTCAAGTTGTGCCACAAACTTCTCTTCTCCCCAATCCTGTTCAATACCTCCTCATTGGTTATGTGATCTACCCATATAATCTTCAGCATTCCTCTGTAGCACCACATTTCGAAAGCTTCTATTCTCTTCTTGTGCAAACTATTTATCGTCTATGTTTCACTTTCATACATGGCTACACTCCATACAAATACTTTCAGAAACTACTTCCTGACCCTTAAATCTATACTCGATGCTAACAAATTTCTCTTCTTCAGAAACCCTTTCCTTGCCATTGCCAGTCTACATTTTATATCCTCTACTTCGACCATCATAAGGTATTTTGCTCCCCAAATAGCAAAACTCCTTTACTACTTTAAGTGTCTCATTTCCTAATTTGATTCCATCAGCATCACCCGACTTAATTCGACTACATTCCATTATCCTCGTTTTGATTTTGTTGATGTTCATCTTATATCCTCCTTTCAAGACACTATCCATTCCGTTCAACTGCTCTTCCAAGTCCTTTGCTGTCTCTGACAGAATTACAATGTCATCGGCGAACCTCAAAGTTTTTATTTCTTCTCCATGGATTTTAATTCCTACTCCAAATTTTTCTTTTGTTTCCTTTACTGCTTGCTCAATACACAGATTGAATAGCATTGGGGAGAGGCTACAACCCTGTCTCACTCCCTTCCCAACCGCTGCTTCCCTTCCATGCCCATCGACTCTTATAACTGCCATCTGGTTTCTGTACAAACTGTAAATAGCCTTTCGCTCCCTGTATTTTACCCCTGCCACCTTCAGAATTTGAAAGAGAGTATTCTAGTCAACATTGTCAAAAGCTTTCTCCAAGTCTACAAATGTTGGAAACATAGGTTTGCCTTTCCTTAATCTATCTTCTAAGTTAAGTCGTAGGGTCAGTATTGCCTCATGTGTTCCAACATTTCTACGGAATCCAAACTGATCTTCCCCGAGGTCAGCATCTACCAGTTTTTCCATTCGTCTGTAGAGAATTCGCGTTAGTACTTTGCAGCCGTGACTTATTAAGCTGATAGTTCGGTCAACACCTGCTTTCTTTGGGATTGGAATTATTATATTCTTCTTGAAGTCTGAGGGTATTTTAGTTGTCTCATACATCTTGCTCACCAGATGGTAGAGTTTTGTCATGACTGGCTCTCCCAAGGCCGTCAGTAGTTCTAATGGAATGTTGTCTACTCCTGGGGCCTTGTTTCGCCTCAGGTCTTTCAGTGCTCTGTCAAACTCTTCACGCAGTATCGTATCTCCCATTTCATCTTCATCTACATCCTCTTCCATTTCCAAAATATTGCCCTCAA
Organism: Schistocerca piceifrons; assembly: GCF_021461385.2. Taxonomy (NCBI): domain Eukaryota; kingdom Metazoa; phylum Arthropoda; class Insecta; order Orthoptera; family Acrididae; genus Schistocerca; species Schistocerca piceifrons. Next base: position 168,633,455 of record NC_060146.1, read on the forward strand.
GTCCCTCGCCCTTGTATAGACCCTCTATATACTCTTTGCTTAGAACTGGGTTTCCATCTGAGCTCTTGATATTCATACAAGTGGTTCTCTTTTCTCCAAAGGCCTTGAACTTCTTAACTACTGCTAATTTTTAAAAGGACTGTACGGCAGAAGATCAGCGATTCTCTGTACGTAACGCCGTCCTCGACTCTTTCGTACCATCCACTTGAAGTGTGGCTGTTTGTTACAAGTGTCTTACCTCACGGCGTTTACTCAGCTGAGGCACCGTTCACACAGACACGTAGCCGCGCTCGCATCCATCACGCGAAACACGAACTCGCATTCCTCTGCAGACACGCTAGCCGCCAGCGAGCTCTGCCGGGACTGTTGGGCATTAGAATGATTCCCTCATTACCGCTAGTGACTTGCGGCTTCGGTCACCAGAGGGCGGTTTACGACCAACGAGCGAATTACAAGGCAGGCAGGCAGCGTGGGGCAGACACCTGTTGTCCCAGATAGCAGTGTTCCGGCCGTAAAGCCGAGCTCGACGGTATCTTCAAAGGCGTTTGGCCCGGAAGGCTGGTGAGCAAAAAGTGGAGGAATAAGAGGATAATGGAGAAGCAGTAGCTGAAGAGAAAGGGCTCACTGCGAGTGGTTCACTGTGAAACTACCTTCATTAATGATATGGTAGTGGTAAATTAAAGACGTGCAGACACTCGGTAGCAATGGTCCCAATTGAATGAATTATTCACGTACTATGAAGGCTGCACATTGTGTACAGTTGTAATCACTGGGCTTTTCATCTCTGAACAGATTATGTCGAACGACAGTTCCACTGCATTACCTTCTACACATACAATACAGTTTTACAGTGCGAATATCAGAAGTGGTCGAGAAAAGCGGACGGTCATAGGACCACGCGTCCTGCAATCATGTCACACACACACACACACACACACACACACACACACACACACACACAATGACAGACATCTCGCAATACTGGTCAGGTCACACTACAGGCCTATCGATGGGAACTAACCAACTCTCTAAACAGGTGGTTGGGTAGTGTTGTTCGCTGATAAGCGAAACCATTATGACCATTACCCACCACGAGTCTGAATGCCATCTTGAAGTGCTGCAGGCACATGACGCAGTAAAGAGAGTACACTATGTGATCAAAAGTATCCGCGCACACCCAAAAACTTACGTTTTCGTATTAGGTGCATTGTGTTGCCACCTGCTACCAGGTACTCCATATCAGCGACCTCAGTAGTCATTTGACATCGTGAGAGAGCAGAATGGGACGCCCCGCGGAACTCACGGACTTTGAACGTGGTCAGGTGATTGGGAGTCACTTGTATCATACGCCTGTACGCGAGATTTCCACACTCCTAAACATCCATAGGTCCACTGTCTCCGATGTGATGGTGAAGCGGAAACGTGAAGGGACATGTACAACACAGAAAGCGTACACGCCGACCTCAGTTAAAGAGGGTCGTAATGTGTAATAGGCAGACATCTATCCAGACTATCACACAGGAATTCCAAACTGCATCAGGACCCACCGCAAGTACTATGACAGTTAGGCAGTAGGTGAGAAAACTTTCATGGTCGAGCGGCTGTTCATAAGCCACACATCACGCCGGTAAACGCCAAAGGACGCCGCTGATGACCTCGATGTTGAGCGCCCATAAGCCCCCCCCCCCCCAAACGACGCCTCGCTTGGTGTAAGGGGCGTAAAAATGGGACGATTGAACAGTGCGAAAACGCTGTGTGGGGTGAATAATCACGGTACACAAAGTGGCAGGTTCGAATCCTGCCTCGGGCGTGGATGTGTGTGATGTCCTTAGGTTAGTTAGGTTTAACTAGTTCTAAGTTCTAGGGGACTGATGACCTCAGAAGTTAAGTCCCATAGTGCTCAGAGCCATTTTTTTGAACAATGTGGCGATCCAAAAAAATGGTTCAAATGCCTCTGAGCACTATGGGACTTAACATCTGTGGTCATCAGTCCCCTAGAACTTAGAACTAATTAAACCTAACTAACCTAAGGACATCACACACATCCATGCCCGAAGCAGGATTCGAACCGGCGACCGTAGCAGTCGCGCGGTTCCGGACTGAGCGCCTTAACCGCGAGACCACTGCGGCCGGCATGGCGATCCAATGGCAGGGTGTGGGTATGGCGAATGCCCATTGAAGCTCATCTGCCAGTGTGTAGTGCCAACAGTAAATGCTTTGTATATGATGTTTTACGGTATTAATATAAAAGAAGGGTGCAAGTGAAGATTTATTTTTTAAAAGTTTATTACTTAGTGTAGTACAAAACAACATACCAGTTTTATAAATTATGATTTTTACAAAAATGCACAATAAATTTCAAATCCTCTTGCCTATCTAAAATGTATGACAGTTATCACTGGACCAGTTTAGTGAGACGATGCTAGTATTATGACTAAAATCATTTTTTGTAGAAATTTTTATTTTAATAGTAATTATATAACTACTACACGATTCCCACTACATCACTGGCTTATGCATTCAATGCATGCATTTCCCATCTCTTCCTCCCTCTGACTGATTGTCCACCTCATTCCTCCATTTTTAACCGTCTATCTCCTCCTCTCCATCCTCTCTGTCTCTTCATCTCCCCCTCCATCTCTCTCTTTAATCATTTCCTCCATCCCCTCTCTCTCACCATATCCTCCTCCCTCTCCCTCACTCCATCTCTACTTCCTCCTCTTCCTTTTCTACCTGCTTATCCCTCTACATCTTCCATACCCTTATGCTTCCCTGCCACTGTCTCTGTCAATTTCCTCCTCTCCCTCACACTGTCTGTCCTCACCTCTATCCACCTCAAAGTGTTCCCAGCCATACTCATCGGCGTGTGCGTTCCCTGTAATATATTTCAAAAAAGCAGGCTGATACTACTCCCACGACATGACTGCACTACAGGGTAGGCCACACATCAGGTGCATAAAAATCATTAATTGCCCCTGCATACAGGCTGTCACACTAAGTAGGTCGATAAAGCAGGCTGATAATAGTCGAATACAACACACCTGCCATGCAGGGCAGCCTACATATCGCAGCCGGGAAAAATTTTCTTACGCCTGACATGTAGGTTGCCCTGCATGGCAGGTTTCTGACAGGCTAATAATATTCCCATGCAACAGGCCTGTCATGCAGGACAGGCTACATACCTGGAGTTGGGAAAAAAACGTTTTTGCCTATCTTGACTCCTGCTGAAACTAGAAGATTATAAACCCCACCGTGCTGATACTTGAGAGGGCAGCTGTTTCCCTGCTAAATTTGGATGTAATCGATCCAAGGCACCACTAACTGGCCCATGGCTGCCAGTCAGTATAGACTAACTGTTTTGCATCCCTGTTACCACACTTCATTATTTGACCTGCTGCCCATTGGAAAACAAGCATTAATGGTTCATCTTGCCACATGTACTTGGAGAGACTAGCCAATATAAGAACATCCTCTTCCTAATGGATGCAATAAATAGTCCGCAAACGAAGCAAATACTGATGTAATGTTGTTCAGTACACCACCCCTTGTGACCAACACAAACATCTGCATTTATACCTTCACACCGTGTACATATGACAAATTAAGATTACATAAGATATTCAAAAGTAGACTAGCATAGACAAAGAGGGCATTCCTGCCTAAAAGAAGTGAACTAGTTCGAAATGTAATCCTTAGTTCGAGGAGTGCATTCCTACCTAAAAGAAGTGAACTAGTTCGAAATGTAGACCATAATTCGAGGAAGACATTTCTGAGAATGTACGTTTAGAGCACACCATTATATGGCAGCGAATTGTGCCTGTGGGAAAAACAGAAAAGAAGAGAATAGGGCCTTTTGAGATGTGATTCCGTAGAAGAATGTTGAAAATTATGTAGACTCACAAAATCAGGAGCGAGGACGTTCACCAAAAAATCGGCGAGGAGAGGAGCATGTGGAAACCGTTGACAAGAAGGAAAGGATGATAGGACATGTGTCAAGACACCAGGACATAACTTCTGTGATAGCAAAGAGAAGTGTAGGCTGTAAAAACCACAGGCGGAAATTGGAATATATGTCAGAAGTAATTGAGGCACTTAGGTGCAAGTGCTACTGTGAGGTGAAGAGGTTGGGACAGGATAGGAATAAAACTGCCAAATGAGGAATATCAAGAAAGAGAAGCACGTGAAATACTAGTGGCTTCTTGAGCGGACACACAGTGTGCGTAAAAAACAGCTAGAAGTGGGAAACAGATGCAGATGGGTGGTATCCTTGAGGTGTGCGACCATTAACCGCTGTATAGTGTACGGGCAATAAATCGGGAGGCACTCATGCTGGGCATAATAAGGAGTTTACACCATGACAGATGGGTCGTGTAGCGCCAGTGCGCCGTGGAGTTTCCCACTCGTCTTTTTTCCTTTTTTCCCCTTTTGTGCAGATTTATTCGGATGCGCGACCTAATTGTAGTGAACCGGTGCTAAATCACGCGTGGCAGGCAGGCTTAACTGCGGTGGTCTGGCGAGCAGTGGGTCTCGTTAGAGTGCGGGGTTCGTCACGGTGCGAGCCAACACCGAGTAAGAATTAATGGTATGGATTCTGGGGTTGATAGACAGGTTATATAGCATACTACCACACATGCCTGTACAGTGGAATAGAGAGGTTAACTCTTTCGGGTAGGCCTATGGTGGTATGAAAACAATACAAACTTTCCTACATCTACACCTGCACTTCACATTACGTTGTTGAATGCTGGAGGGTAGCTAAGTACTTTGCATATGACAGCCAGTTGGCGCTTTTTCTGTTCCAGTCGCGAGTGGTCTGCTGGAAGGCTCACTGTTGAAAGGCCTCCGCATCGGCTCGAATTTCTCTCGTTTTATATACGCCACTGGCCATTAAAATTGCTACACCACGAAGATGACGTGCTCCAGACGCGAAATTTAACCGACAGGAAGAAGATGCTGGGATATCCACATCATTAGCTTTTCAGAGCATTCACACAAGGTTGGCGCCGGTGGCGACACCTACAACGCGCTGACATGAGGAAAGTTTCCAACCGATTTCTCATACACAAACAGCAGTTGACCGGTGTTGCCTGGTGGAACGTTGTTGTGATGCCTCGTGTAGGGAGGAGAAATGCATACCATCCAGTTTCCGACTTTGATAAATGTCGAATTGTAGCCTATCTCGATTGCGGTTTACCTTATCGTGACATTGCTGCTCGCGTTGGTCGTGATCCAATGACTGTTAGCAGAATATGGAATCGGTGGGTTCAGGAGGGTAATACGGAACGCCGTGTTGGATCCCAACGGCCTCGTATCACTAGCAGTCGAGATGACAGGCATCTTATCCGCATGGCTGTAACGGATCGTGCAGCCACGTCTCGATCACTGAGTCAACAGATGGGGACCTTTGCAAGATAACAACCATCTGCACGAAAAATTCAACGACGTTTGCAGCAGTATGGACTATCAGCTCGGAGACCATGTCTGCGGTTACCCTTGACGCTGCATCAGAGACAGGAGCGCCTGTGATGGTGTACTCAACGACGAACCTGGTTGCACGAATGGCAACACGTCATTTTTTCGGATGAATCCAGGTTCTGTTTACAGGATCATGATGGTCGCATCCGTGTTTGGCGATCGCGGTGAACGCACATTGGAAGCGTGTATTCGTCATCGCCATACTGGCGTATCACCCGGCGTGATGGTATGGGGTGCCATTGGTTACGCGTCTCGGTCACCTCTTGTTCGCATTGACGGCACTTTGAACAGTGGACGTTACATTTCAGATGTGTTACAACCTGTGGCTCAACCCTTCTTTCGATCCCTGCGAAACCCTACATTTCAGCAGGATAATGCACGACCGCATGTTGCAGGTCCAGTACGGGCCTTTCTGGATCCAGAAAATGTTCGACTGCAGCCCTGGCCAGCACATTCTACAGATCTCTCACCAACTGAAAACGTCTGGCATTGGTGACCGACCAACTGGCTCGTCACAATACGCCAGTCACTCCTCTTGATGAAATGTGGTATCGTGTTGAAGCTGCATGGCAGCTGTACATGTACATGCCATCCAATCTGTGTTTGACTTAATGTCCCGGCGTATCAAGGCCGTTATTACGGCCAGAGGTGATTGTTCTGGGTACTGATTTCTCAGAATCTATGCACCCAAACTGCGTGAAAATGTAATCACACGTCATTTCTACTATAATGTATTTTTCCAATGAATACCCATTTATCATCTGCATTTCTTCTTGGTGCAGCAATTTAATGGCCAGTAGTGTGAATGTGAGGTGTCTCTTTTTTCGAACATGACCGAAAGACAGATACCATGCATTCATATATTTGCTTCGCCTCGACGGGCAATGAATCCACAATCTTCAGAGCGTGTGCACATTTCGTTCGACCTCCAACGGGAATTTAAAAATTTGCGAGCACGGAGGAAATGGACGGGAACTGTGGATAGGTGGTGCTCGGCGGGAATGTGAGTCGGCCGAGACAGTCCGCGCATTTCCGACGCAGTGGTTAACGAAGCTGCCTACCAAGTCAGAGATATCGAATTCGCGTCCCGGTCCGGGGAACGGTCCGGACACTCGGATAATGTCGTCCAGGATACCGAGCAGCATACATAGCACACGCCCGTTGGGCATTTTGATCACTATAGCCATACATCAACACGATATCGACATTTTGCGCAACTGGTAAACGGTCCATTTTTACACGGATAATGTATCACGAAACAAATACCGTCCGCCCTGGCGGATGTTACGTGATACCACGTACTTATACGTTTGTGACTATTACAGCGCCATCTATAATAAAGCGAAAACAGTGGTCCAACAAAAACATTCATATTTCTTTGCGTACTACACGAATATGTAATACAAATGGGGGTTGCTATTTAAAAAACGCAGTTGATATCCGTTTGATCTATGGCAGCGCCATCTAGCGGGCCAACCGTAGCGCCATCTGGTTTCCCCCTTCAAGCTAGACGAGTTTCGTTCTTTGTAGTTTTTTCGTTTCACGCTTATTTCGTGAGATATTTGGCCCGGTCACTATCAGTGAACCACCCTGTATATATCGAAAGGCGAAAAGAATATAAATTTTGAATACTGATGTTATGTTCGGAGAGAAGAAGTCCAAACTAAGAGTGCAGCAATGCGCAGCTAGTTTCTCGGAATCATTATTATCAGCTAGTTAACTCTCACACAGCTGACAGAAAGACCACCCCACTTCCATGAGTCATGCATTAACATATCAACTGATTAAGCTGTTTGGTTTTCATAGAAATTCTCTGTTAACACTGTACCCTTTCCAAGTCATTGTTCACTTTGTTAAGCATAGTATTGTTCAGACCTATGTTATGTGTGAAGACCGCGCGAAATTTTACTGTGTCTTTTTGGAGACATACTTCATTCTAAAATCATTGTCTTGGAATATCATTTCACTCTCCACATCTCACTGTTTAAAGAATGTTTATCATTACGCATTATCACAATGCGCCATAGGATATGCAACGGTTGTATGGAAATTTTATTTAAAAATAGAAATCTAGTTTAGCCGCTGCCTGCTTGCTGTTTGCTGTTGTCCTTCCAAGAAATCTGCAACAACGTTGTCAAGAGGCGAGGTAAGTGGAAATTTTGATTAGGGCCAGATAACTGTTTAACTTTAGTCGCGCATTTAATATAAAGACGAGTTGTATTCGGACCAGTTACACTTCGATTCAGATTAGGTTCTTTGTAGTCAAAGGTTTGCATATGAGTTTAAGTTGGATAACAGATTTTAGGTGCGTAGTTTTGGTAATATGTAGATTTCGTATAGAGTGGAAGCTAAATATGGGCTAAGTTTCTCAAATTGAATATAGTTAAAGCATAGTATTTTTCTTAATATTTTAGCAAAATATGCTAAAAATTCTTAAAGCATAATGTCTAATGTCAGTTCGTGCTGGTATAAAAACCATATTCTCAATGTCGTATTGAGTACCACCACTCTGAAGTTATGTACTTTATCACAAAGTTTTCAAGGTAAGACCAGTATTCGTTTCGCAATTTCATCTGAATGAAAGACGAGATTTTTTCTGAAGTATTCACCACCATTTAAAACCTACCAACAAGATACGAACATGAGGCAGTCGATCAAGCAGAGAGCTAAGTATATATCTTTCACACGAAGTTTCATAACAGTTGCAACTTTCTGTGTGTAGCTTGTGCTTGCTTTCTCACATATACTGGCAGTCATGTTAAGATTTCTGGCGACTGGGGAAACATTGTCGCCACTGGTCTACGTAACAAGAACTGCAGCAAATACAGGGCTATTACAAATGATTGAAGCGATTTCATAAATTCACTGTAGCTCTATTCATTGACATATGGTCACGACACACTACAGATACGTAGAAAAACTCATAAAGTTTTGTTCGGCTGAAGCCGCACTTCAGGTTTCTGCCGCCAGAGCGCTCGAGACCGCAGTGAGACAAAATGGCGACAGGAGCCGAGAAAGCGTATGTCGTGCTTGAAATGCACTCACATCAGTCAGTCATAACAGTGCAACGACACTTCAGGACGAAGTTCAACAAAGATCCACCAACTGCTAACTCCACTCTGCGATTGTATGCGCAGTTTAAAGCTTCTGGATGCCTCTGTAAGGGGAAATCAACGAGTCGGCCTGCAGTGAGCGAAGAAACGGTTGAACGCATGCGGGCAAGTTTCACGCGTAGCCCGCGGAAGTCGACGAATAAAGCAAGCAGGGAGCTAAATGTACCACAGCCGACGGTTTGGAAAATCTTACGGAAAAGGCTAAAGCAGAAGCCTTACCGTTTGCAATTGCTACAATCCCTCACACCCGATGACAAAGTCAAACGCTTTGAATTTTCGGCGCGGTTGCAACAGCTCATGGAAGAGGATGCGTTCAGTGCGAAACTTGTTTTCAGTGATGAAGCAACATTTTTTCTTAATGGTGAAGTGAACAGATACAATGTGCGAATCTGGGCGGTAGAGAATCCTCACACATTCGTGCAGCAAATTCGCAATTCACCAAAAGTTAACGTGTTTTGTGCAATCTCACGGTTTAAAGTTTACGGCCCCTTTTTCTTCTGCGAAAAAAACGTTACAGAACACGTGTATCTGGACATGCTGGAAAATTGGCTCATGCCACAACTGGAGACCGACAGCGCCGACTTCATCTTTCAACAGGATGGTGCTCCACCGCACTTCCATCATGATGTTCGGCATTTCTTAAACAGAAGATTGGAAAACCGATGGATCGGTCGTGGTGGAGATCACGATCAGCAATTCATGTCATGGCCTCCACGCTCTCCCGACTTAACCCCATGCGAATTCTTTCTGTGGGGTTATGTGAAAGATTCAGTGTTTAAACCTCCTCTACCAAGAAACGTGCCAGAACTGCGAGCTCGCATCAACGATGCTTTCGAACTCATTGATGGGGACATGCTGCGCCGAGTGTGGGAGGCTCTTGATTATCGGCTTGATGTCTGCCGAATCACTAAAGGGGCACATATCGAACATTTGTGAATGCCTAAAAAAACTTTTTGAGTTTTTATATGTGTGTGCAAAGCATTGGAAAGTATCTCAAATAATAAAGTTATTGTAGAGCTGTGAAATCGCTTCAATCATTTGTAATAACCCTGTACATTGTTTACAATACATAACATCGACTGTTGCATTTTATGCTTCTATTAAATTAATAACAAAATGCCAGATTACATTAGAAAACAAAATAGCGAAAACGAAATTTGGTAGTAGTGAAATAAGAATTTTCATTCTGGAAACATCCCCCAGGCTGTGACTAAACCATGTCTCCGCAGTATCCTTTCTTCCGGTCAGAGGGTTATCTGCAATCTGTAATAAAAAATAAATAAAAATAAAAAGTAAAAAGAACTGAGTAAATGGATCAACGATGAACTTCAACGGGTGTCATGGAACGTCCGCCCCGAACAAATGTAACCAACAATAACGAACAAAATGACATTAAAAAAAAGTCGGTGAGCACTTGCACGCGAAGGGAAAGGTCTCGAGTTCGAGTCTTGGTTGAGCACACAGTTTGAATCTGGTAGGAAGTTTCATACCAGCACATACTCCGCTCCAGAGTGAAAATTCATTCCATAACTTTCTGTGTTTTGCTTGTTATTTCGCGACGCTATCGATTACACTACATTTGCAACGTGAGAGCAGCGCTAAAAAAACCATTCAACAGCCAATATTGCATAAAATATTACTTTATTTAAGACAGTCATTTTCAACAGACTACGCTGTCAAGATGGTTTGTTTTTAAATATTTTAGCGATGGCAAACTTTTTATAAGGTGTTATTTGTATCCATTTGACATCTTGTGCGTGAAATCAGCGTCAGGTGAAAATGTTTCACAACGAAAGATTTTAAGATCTGAAGATGACAGCACAGTCTGTTGAAACCAGTTGCCTTAAATAAAAAAATATTTTATGCCATCTTGGTTGTTGAATGGTTTTTAACAATTAAACAGATCCCCCTTCGATTCTCTCAAAATGAGAAAATTTAATCTTAGAGCAGCGTCTTAGGTACATGATAAACCGTTTGTCTATAGGGGGTCTCTACAGTTGTGATTACTTGATGTTTAACAAATTGTACCAAAAACGACACAGTTTTGATAAATGATCGTTGTGCGGTAGTATTGAAACGGTATATTTTCAATATTTTCATAACTCGCAAGCTATACTACGAAAAGCATCAAATGTAACAAATTTTGAACTACAAATATGTATTTCCTGCTATTTTTTATAGCAAATCGTACCAATAACGACGCGTTTTCTAGAAATTCTAAGTACGCTGATGATTTGAAACGCCAAACATTCGTAACACATACTGCAAAACATAAAAATCATCATATACGGAGTTCAGTTCCATATGACCTGATACAATATGGCGTCTCCTAAGTTCTGCTTGTGACGTAAGACCCATGCGGCGTCGCATTGTCCGTGTTTCTCTCTACCAGACATGGGAGGTTTTTTAGTTTCACGCCTCACAATCTAGCAGAAGATGGAATTTTACGCTGTGACGTCAGCAGCTCCTCGACCACGAACGTTTTCACGTCTCGTGAGAGGACACCTTAAAGACGCTTACGTTGTATAGATGTAGATGTAGAAGAGCAAATGAAGAGTCAGGAGAAAGATTGTACAGGAAACAAGAATTTATATATATCCGCTTAGTCATGTTCTTTCTGAGCCAGAGGAGGAACATGAAAGGAAAATGGACAGGCTTTGATGTTCTCAGCTCAGATATGATAAAGGATAATGGAATGTTGTTGTTGTGGTCTTCAGTCCTGAGACTGGTTTGATGCAGCTCTCCATGCTACTCTATCCTGTGCAAGCTTCTTCATCTCCCAGTACCTACTGCAGCCTACATCCTTCTGAATCTGCGTAGTGTATTCATCTCTTGGCCTCCCTCTACGATTTTTACCCTCCATGCTGCCCTCCAATACTAAACTGGTGAGCCCTTGATGCCTCAGAACATGTCCTACCAACCGATCCCTTCTTCTGGTCAAGTTGTGCCACAAACTTCTCTTCTCCCCAATCCTATTCAATACCTCTTCATTAGTTATGTGATCTACCCATCTAATCTTCAGCATTCTTCTGTAGCACCACATTTCGAAAGCTTCTACTCTCTCCTTGTCCAAACTATTTATCGTCCATGTTTCACTTCCATACATGGCTACACTCCATACAAATACTTTCAGAAAAGACTTCCTGGCACTTAAATCTATACTCGATGTTAACAAATTTCTCTTCTTCAGAAACCCTTTCCTAGCCATTGCCAGTCTACATTTTATATCCTCTCTACTTCGATCATCATCAGTTATTTTGCTCCCCAAATAGCAAAACTCCTTTACTACTTTAAGTGTCTCATTTCCTAATCTAATTCCCTCAGCATCACCCGACTTAATTCGACTACATTCCATTATCCTCGTTTTGCTTTTGTTGATGTTCATCTTATATACTCCTCTCAAGACATTGTCCATTCCATTCAACTGATCTTCCAAGTCCTTTGCTGTCTCTGACAGAATTACAATGTCATCGGCGAACCTCAAGGTTTTTATTTCTTCTCCATGGATTTTAATACCTACTCCGAATTTTTCTTTTGTTTCCTTTACTGCTTGCTCAATATACAGATTGAATAACATCGGGGAGAGGCTACAACCCTGTCTTACTCCCTTCCCAACCACTGTTTCCCTTTCATGCCCCTCGACTCTTATAACTGCTATCTGGTTTCTGTACAAATTGTAAATAGCCTTTCGCTCCCTGTATTTTATCCCTGCCACCTTTAGAATTTGAAAGAGAGTATTCCAGTCAACATTGTCAAAAGCTTTCTCTAAGTCTACAAATGCTAGAAACGTAGGTTTGCCTCTCCTTAATCTTTCTTCTAAGATAAGTCGTAAGGTCAGTATTGCCTAACGTGTTCCAGTATTTCTACGAAATCCAAACTGATCTTCCCCGTGGTTGGCTTCTACTAGTTTTTCCATTCGTCTGTAAAGAATTCGTGTTAGTATTTTGCAGCTGTGGCTTTTTAAACTGATTATTCGGTAATTTTCACATCTGTCAACACCTGCTTTCTTTGGGATTAGGATTATTATATTCTTCTTGAAGTCTGAGGGTATTTCGCCTGTTTCATACATCTTGCTCACCAGATGGTAGAGTTTTGTCAGGACTGGCTCTCCCAAGGCCGTCAGTAGTTCCAATGGAATGTTGTCTACTCCGGGGGCCTTGTTTCGACTCAGGTCTTTCAGTGTCTGTCAAACTCTTCACGCAGTATCGTATCTCCAATTTCATCTTCATCTACATCCTCTTCCATTTCCATAATATTGTCCTCAAGTACATCGCCCTTGTATAGATCCTCTATATACTCCTTTCACCTTTCTGCTTTCCCTTCTTTGCTTAGAACTGGGTTTCCATCTGAGCTCTTGATGTTCATACAAGTGGTTCTCTTGTCTCCAAAGGTCTCTTTAATTTTCCTGTAGGCAGTATCTATCTTACCCCTAGTGAGATAAGCCTCTACATCTTTACATTTGTCCTCTAGCCATCGCTGCTTAGCCATTTTGCACTTCCTGTCGATCTCATATTATTAGGTTTAAATTGGCTGTATAGAGTGTTATCGGTGGCTTGGAAAGAATACAAAATCCCAGAAGATTAGAGTCAAGGAGTGATCATCCCTCTATTCAAAAAGGGCAATCGACGAAAATGTGGAAATAACAGAGGCATCACGCTGCTGTCACAGAGATTACAGAAATGAGACTTAGAAACACAGTAGAACTTTCGCTTGAGGAAGATCAACATGGATTCAGGAAAGACCAGGTACTTATGATATCATTTTTGCAGTAAGTATGCTGACAGAAAAGTACTGGGAATATTGAAGAAATCTTGTGGTTGTATTAGTGCCCACTGAAAAAGCGTATGACAGTGTTCCATGAAACAAGATATGGGAATGTTTGGAAGACATAAAGATCCCAAAGTACCTGATTGATAAAGTCAGGATGCTATACCAAAAGTGTTACAGCTGTGTCCAAATAGGCAACGGACGATCAGGATGGATTGAAACAAAGAGAGGTTTCCAACAAGGAAGTGCCCTTTCACCGCTCCTGTTTGTAAAAGTAAAGGACAAGATCATAAAAATCTGTCAAGAAAACAGATAGCGAACCAAATTACCTGGTTTTTGCTGGTGACAGCTGGAGACAGCCAGAAGCAGAAGCACAGAAGAAACTTAATGACTGGAGCAACAAATTAAAAAATTTCGGACTAAGAGTAAGTAAAACAAAGGCAGTAGGAACGACCATCAACAGGCAAGGGACAACCTCAAATATACACTGAAGAGCCAAACTGGTACACCTGCCTAACATCGTGTAGGGCCCCCGCGAGCAGGTATAAATGGATCAACACGGAATGCACGTTGGACATGGATGGATGCAGGTGATCAGACAGGATGATTACGTACGTGTCACCTGTCAGAGACCCATATCACTCCAACTGCACACGCCCCACACCATTACAGAGCCTCGATCAACTTGAACAGTCCCCTGATGACATGCAGGGTCCATGGATTCACGAGGTTGTCTCCATATCCGTATACGTCCACCCGCTCGATACAATTTGCAACGAAACTCGACCAACCAGGAAACATGTTTCCAGTCGTCAACAATCCAATGTCAGTGTTGACGGTCCCACGCGAGGCGTAAGGGTTTATGTTCAGCAGTCGTAAAGAGTACACTACTGGGCCCTCGGCTCCGAAAGCCCATACCGATTATGTTTCGTTGAATGGTTCGCAAGCTTAAACTTGTTGATGCTACAGCAATGAAACCTGCAGCAATCTGCTGAAGGGTTGCACTTCTGTCACGTTGAACGATTCTCTTCAGTCGTTGTTGGTCCCGTTCTTGCAAGATCTTTTTCCAGCCGCAGCGATGTTGGAGATTTGATGTTTTGCCGTATTCGTGATATTCACGGTACACTGGTGAAATGGCCGTACGGGAAAATCCCCAGTTCATCGCTACCTCGGAGATGCTGTGTCCCGTCGCTCGTGCGCTGACAATAAGACCACGTTCAATTTCACTTGTTTCTTAATAACCTGCCATTGTAGCAGCTGTAACCAATCTGACAACTGCGCCAGACACTTGTCTTATGTAGGTGTTGCCGAACGCAGCGTTGTATTCTGCTTGTTTACATATCTCTGTATCTGAATACGCAAACATATACCAGTTTCTTTGGCGCCTCAGTGTATTTCTAGAAGCAGAATCTGTGTCCCATTTCAAGTGCCAGGATGCATGATATCGAAAGACAAACCCATTAAGCAGTAAATATTCAGCAGGACACAGAAAGCATCCAGTTTTTACAGTCAAGTCAGAAATCTTCTCTGGGCTGCAATATGCCATGAAAAGCAAAAGCTACCATGTACCACACCTATGTCATACTAATCCTAATATATGGTTTAGAAACACGTGCCCTACTACATAAAGACCTCAGCAGAATTCAAGCAACAAAAATGAGATGCGTTAAAACTATGAATCAAACAATTAGAAAGGCCAAAATCAGGATTAAGGTGAATAGAAAAGTAGCTGCTATTGAGGTTCCTTTCACCAGTGTCATAAAGAAACGCAGGCATCAGTGAAGTAATTACGCTACTGGCCATTAAAATTGCTACACCACGAAGATGACGTGCTACAGACGCGAAATTTAACCGACAGGAAGAAGGTACTGTGATATGCACATCATTAGCTTTTCAGAGCATTCACACAAGGTTGGCACCGGTGGCGACACCTACAACGTGCTGACAGGAGGAAAGTTTCCAACCGACTTCTCACACACAAACAGCAGTTGACCGGTGTCGTCTGGTGAAACGTTGTTGAGATGCCCCGTGTAAGGAGGAGAAATGCGTACCATCACGTTTCCTACTTTGATAAAGGGCGGATTGTAGCCTGTCGCGATTGTGGTTTATCGTACCGCGATACTGCTGCTCGCCTTGGTCGAGATCCAATGACTGTTAGTAGAATATGGAATCGGTGGGTTCAGGAAGCTAATACGGAACGCCGTGCTGAATCCCAACGCCCTCGTATCACTAGCAGTAGAGATGACAGGCATCTTATCCGCACGGCTGTAACGGACCGTGCAGCCACGTCTCGATCCCTGAGTCAACAGATGGCGACGTTTGCAAGACAACAACCATCTCCACGAACAGTTCGACGACGTTTGCAGCAACATGGACTATGAGCTCGGAGACCATGTCTGCGGTTACTCTTAACGCTGCATCACAGACAGGAGCGCCTGCTGTGATGTACTCAACGATGAACCTGAGTGCACGAATGGCAAAACGTCATTTTTTCGGATGAATCCAGGTTCTGTTTACAGCATCATGATGGTCGCATCCGTGTTTGGTGACATCGCGGTGAACGCACATTGGAAGCGTGTATTCGTCATCGCCGTACTGGCGTATCATCCGGCATGATGGTATGGGGTGGCATTGGTTACACGTCTCGGTCGCCTCTTGTTCGCATTGACGGCACTTTGAACAGTGGACGTTACATTTCAGATGTGTTACAACCTGTGGCTCTACCCTTCATTCGATCCCTGCGAAACCCTACATTTCAGCATGATAATGCACGACCGCATGTTGCAGGCCCTATACGGGCCTTACTGGATACAGAAAATGTTCGACTGGTGCCGTAGCCAGCACATTCTCCAGATCTCTCACCAACTGAAAACGTCTGGTCAATGGTGGCCGAGCAACTGGCTCGTCACAATACGCCAGTCACTACTCTTGCTGAACTGTGGTATCGTGTTGAAGCTGCATGGCAGCTGTACATGTACATGCCATCCAAGCTCCGTTTGACTGAATGCCCAGGCGTATCAAGGCCGTTGTTACGGCCAGAGTCGGTTGTTCTGGATACTGGTTTCTCAGGAGATATGCACACAAATTGCGTAAAAATGTAATCACATATCAGTTCTAGTATAATATGTTTGTCCAATGAATAGCCGTTTATCATCTACTTTTGTTCTTGTTGTAGCAATTTTAATGGTCAGTAGTGTAGAACGAACAGCGAAAGACCTGCAAACAGGTATTTCAACTTGAGCTTCGTAGGAAGAAGATCACAGGGAAGACCAAGAAAGCGCTGGACAGAGACTGTAAGATCAGATGTGAAGGAGTGGGAACACAAACGGGAAGTTGTCCTGGAACAGAAGAAGTATGAAGAAAGGAGGAGGTGACGAGCGATTGTACATCACACCGGGGAAATTGGAGTTGGAAAATGATGATGACGACGATGAGTCATGTTATTCGACAGCCCTCGAGATGATAGACCCGTCTTATCCTCGTTGAACCGCTGCCGCCCATTATGAGGGCTACGGGAACGGCTTCAAGCGGCTGGAGAGCTTTTAAGCGCAACTGGACTCGCAGAGTTTCTTTGTCTTAGAGACAGGAGGCGCGCAGAGTCGTTCCGTCTCGGCCGCCACAGCCATTCTGCTCCTGACAGCAGCAAGAAGCGGGCAATTAATCTTCTGCTAAAACGTGGCGCGGGCAAAAACAGACCGAACAGAGCCGTCACAGACGGAGTTCGCGCGCGGTCGGCGATTCCTCCGAGTACTGTGCGTCAGCGCTCCAGCGACGGAGCGCCTAGGGAACGGCAGTGGCAGGAAAATGACCTTTCTAAGTCGGCCGCGGTGGCCGAGCTGTTCTAGGCGCTTCAGTCCGGAACCGCGTGACTGCTGCGGTCGCAGGTTCGAATCCTGCCTCGGGCATGGATGTGAGTCATGTCCTTAGGTTCGTTAGGTTTAAGTAGTTCTAAGTTCTAGGGGACTGATGACCTGAGATGTTAAGTCCCATAGTGCTAATAGCCATTTGAACCATTTTTTGACCTTTCTAACAACGTGTGTCCGGGAAGTAAGGACGAATCTGAACTTTGCGCCGTTTTGTCACATGCTGGTTGGCAGCAGTAGTTTTTTCATGCTTCTCATCTGTAGCCTGACAGCTTTTGTGCGTTGAGCATTGTTGTTTGATGTTTATTTCCGTCACGGGGCAGATGACAACCCAGCAACGTATCCAGATGATAAAATGTTATTACAAAAACAGTGGAAGTCCCACGGCAACCGTTCGTCAATTACGTGTGACACTCTGACGTAATGCTGCTACCACGGTATCATCTACATCTACATCTACATATATATTCCGCTAGCCACCAAGCGGTGTGTGGCGGAGGGCACAATACATGCCCGCTCTGTTGCATTCGCGGATCGCGCGAGGGAAAAACGACTGTCTGAACGCCTCAGTACGAGCTCTAATTTCCCTTAACTTTGAATGGTGATCATTGCCCAATTTGGAAGTTGGTGGGTAATAATATATGCTGTACATCCTAGACGAAGATGGAATTTAATGAGCAGCCCCTTCCGTTTAGCGCGTCGTCTATATGAAAGTGTATGCCACTTCAAACTTTCTATGAGTTTGAGACACTAGATTCGCATTCCATGGGACTGAGATCCAATTTGTGCCCGGTTTTCCAGATTTAAGGTTCCCTAAATAGAGTACGGCAAATTCTAGGATGATTCCATTGAAAAGAATACATCCAGTTGCCTTCCTCACCCTTGTCCTGTACGAGCTCCCTCCTTCTCTAGCCAATTCGTCATTTACAGTCTCTTTTCGTGTTGTTGCCAATGGAGAACTTGATTTGTCCAACAGAGATGAACATAGTAATTCACTGTGTGGTGATGCGCAGATAATTAAAATATGGGAAATAGCACTGAGAACCTGGCAGTTGCGTGACCAGATACCAGTGTCATCACGATGAGCATCATCAGTAAGAGAGGAAAACGTTGACGTCATTGTTAGCAGAAAACAATTATTTCCGCTTTCCGTCGTTCCTTTGTTGCTTCAGAATTCCTGGAATTGTGTTCAGCCGTTCCAACTAAATGAAAGACAGCACGTTTCTGCCATAAGCGCTTCGCTCCTCCTCCTACCTATGAGGCATCTCCAGTGGCCTGCAATACCCGCCTCTTTTCATTCATATACTAAATGTATTATGTGGTAGTTACAACACGTCACTAAGTTACATTTTCTCTTTTTTGTTACTTACGATATGGAGTAACAACATTGTAAATGGTAACATGAAACGATAATTTAACCTCACGAAATTTGTGCTACACAAGTTGTTTCTAATCTGAAAAACAAGACAAAAACGTAAGATATTGTAACACAGTAACACACTGCAACCACCACACAACACATTCATTAAGTATACAAAAAGAAACGTGTATCACAGGCCACCGAAGATGGTTCTAAAATAAAAGGAGCGAAACGCGTATGGCAAAAACAAACTGCATTTCGTTTGGTTGCAAAGACGGAACATATCTTCCATTAATTTTCCATTCATTCGCAAGTAAAGCAAATACCTTTCAGTTAACACACGAAATGCAGTAGGAAGAATAATGGTAAGACTGCGATAATTTATTAATACTGAACAATAAAATAATGTCACGATATTTTTTTAAAAAAAGCGTACAATTTCTGCGGGGACACAAAAGGAGAAAATTGCATATTTGAGTTTAACGTAAAATTTTCGCTGCTAAACTTTTTTTTATGATTGATGACAGCAGTACGATAGAGCAGGACATAACGGATGTGGGTGAAATATTACGGATTGATTCACTGTTCTGATAATATCGGTATCGGATAAGAACTGTGGATGTAATCGCTCGTGGCCTTTTTAAAACCCTATCGAAATCAGGGAATGTGCACAGTAAGTCTCACATGAGTATGAGTAGATAAAAATTTTATACACTGTATGAAGTGTACCTCTATTCAACCATCATCCGGCCGGCAGCTGTGGCCGAGAGGTTCTAGGCGCTTCAGTCTGGAACCGCGCTGCTGCTACGGTCGCAGGTTCGAATCCTGCCTCGGGCATGGATGTGTTCAATGCCCTTTGGTTAGTTAGGTTTAAGTAGTTCTAAGTCTAGGGCACTGATGACCTCGGATGCTAAGTCCCATAGTGCTCAGAGCCATTTGAACCAATCTTTTGATGGCAGCAGTACGATAGAGCAGAACATAACGTATGTGTGTGAAATATTACGGATTGATTCACTGTTCTGATAATATCGTATCGGATAAGAACTGTGGATGTAATCGCTCGTGGCCTTTTTAAAACCCTATCGAAATCAGGGAATGTGCACAGTAAGTCTCACATGAGTATGAGTAGATAAAAATTTTATACACTGTATGAAGTGTACCTCTATTCAACCATCATCCGGCCGGCAGCTGTGGCCGAGAGGTTCTAGGCGCTTCAGTCTGGAACCGCGCTGCTGCTACGGTCGCAGGTTCGAATCCTGCCTCGGGCATGGATGTGTTCAATGTCCTTTGGTTAGTTAGGTTTAAGTAGTTCTAAGTTCTAGAGGACTGATGACCTCAGATGTTAAGTCTCATAGTGCTCAGAGCCATTTGAACCAATCTTTTGATGGCAGCAGTACGATAGAGCAGAACATAACGGATGTGTGTGAAATATTACGGATTGATTCACTGTTCTGATAATATCGGTATCGGATAAGAACTGTGGATGTAATCGCTCGTGGCCTTTTTAAAACCCTATCGAAATCAGGGAATGTGCACAGTAAGTCTCACATGAGTATGAATAGATAAAAATTTTATACACTGTATGAAGTGTACCTCTATTCAACCATCATCCGGCCGGCAGCTGTGGCCGAGAGGTTCTAGGCGCTTCAGTCTGGAACCGCGCTGCTGCTACGGTCGCAGGTTCGAATCCTGCCTCGGGCATGGATGTGTTCAATGTCCTTTGGTTAGTTAGGTTTAAGTAGTTCTAAGTCTAGGGCACTGATGACCTCGGATGCTAAGTCCTATAGTGCTTAGAGCCATTTTGAATCGAATCATAAGCTCGGAAGTCGATCAGAAAGTTTGAGACCAAGGGTTGTGCTTCAGACGTTAAGAAAACAGGACGACCGCGTTCTGTTCGAAAACAAAAAAAAAACATTTCCGTCGTGCGTGACAATGTGATCGTAAGCCCCAGAAAATCGGTTCGCCGACGAGCTCAACAACTGAATTTATCACCATGTTCAATGCATGAAATCCTTTCACAAGCTCTGAAAATGAGTGCGTACAAGATTCCTTACACAAGAGCTGAAGCCTGCAGATCATAGAAAGAGACACCGATTTGCTCAGTGGGTGTTAGCTCGATAAGTGGAGAAAGAGAACTGCACAAGAAGAATAGTTTCCTCGGGAGAGGCGTCCTTGCACCTCTGTGGGTACGTTAGTAAGGGGGAGTGCAGAATCTGGGTTAACGCAAGTCCGCGATTGGCTGTGGAATGTGAGATACGTCCACAACGCACGGCTGGTTGGTGTGGGGCATCTATATCTACATGTTTACTCTGCGATTCACACTAAAGTACCTGGCAGAGGGTTCATCGAACCATTTTCATACTACTTCTCTACCATTCCACTCTCGAATGGCGCGTGGCAAAAAGGAACACCTAAATCTTTCCGTTCGAGCTCTGATTTATCTTATTTTATTATGACGATCATTTCTCCTTATGTAGGTGGGTGTCAAAAAATATTTTTGCAGTCGCAGGAGGAAGTTGGTGATTGAAATTTCGTAAATAGATCTCACCGCAAACAAAACCTCCTTTGTTTCAGGGACTGCCACCCCGAGTCGATTATCATATCAGTGACACACGCCTATTCCGCAATAACACGAAACGAGTTGCCCTTCTTTGCACTTTTTCGATGTCCTCTATCAATCCTACCTGGTAAGGATCCCACATCGCGCAGCAATATTACAGCAGAGGACGGACAAGTGTAATGTAGGCTGTCTCTTTAGTGGGTTTGTCGCATCTTCTAAGTGTTCTAACAACAAAGCACAATCTTTGTTTCGCCTTCGCCACAATATTGTCTATGTTGTCTTTCCATTTTAAGTTGTTCGTAATTGTAATTCCTAGGTATTTAGTCGAATTAACAGCCCTTAGATTTGTAACATTTATCGTATAACCAAAATTTATCGGATTCCTTTTAGTACCCATGCGGATGACCTCGCAGTTTTCTTTGTTTAGTGCCAATTGCCACTTTTCGCACCATACAGAAATTCGCTCTAGATCATTTTGTAATTGGAATTGATCGTCTGATGATTTTACTAGACGGTAAATACAGCGTCTTCTGCTTCTGGGCAGGGTTAGTGGTCGGAACGTACTTTTTTGAAAATGATGATGGAGCTGCTGTCACTGTGAACGGCAACCGTGACCGAAACATGCTTTCTGATTGGTTTCTCCCTTTTATTGATGAAACTGACGATTTTAATTTCAACAAGATGGTGCGACATGTCACACATTCCACGAAACGATTGCTCTTCTGAATGAAAAGATTCCTCAAAAAATTATCCTTTTGAGTGGCAACCAGGAATGGCCTGCCACATCATGCAATCTTAGCTTTGTGAATTTTTTTGGTGGGGGATTTGGGAAATCAAAAGCGAAAATGATAAAACGATAAACAATACACCAATTGAAGGATGAAATTAAAGGGGTTATTAATGGAATCCGACCAGATGTTTGTGAACGCGTCATCGAGAATGTCAATGAACGCATTGTTCGTGCCGGGCGACCCTCGGTGGTCATATGGAGGATATAATTTTTCATATACAAACGGGAGAAGTTACGTAATGTGCTTGTAAAAACCATTACATTTTCAATAAATTTTGTATGGTATATAACTTTAATATTCGTCCCTACTTCCCGGACACTCTCTGTTTCTACACTACCGGCCATTAAAATTGCTACACCAAGAAGAAATGCAGATGATAAATGAGTATTCACTGGAGAGATATATTATACTAGAACTGACATGTGATTACATTTTCACGCAATCTGGGTGCATAGCTCCTGAGAAATCAGTACCCAGAACAACCACCTCTGGCCGTAACAACGGTCTTAGTACGCCTGGGCATTGAGGCAAACAGAGCCTGGATGGCGTGTACAGGTACAGCTGCCCATGCAGCTTCAACACCATACCACAGTTCATCAAGAGTAGTGACTGGCGTATTGTGACGAGCCAGTTGCTCGGCCATCATTGACCAGGCGTTTTCAATTGGTGAGAGATGTGGTGAATGTGCTGGCCAGGGCAGCAGTCGAACATTTTCTGTATCCAGAAAGGCCCGTACAGGACCTGCCACATGCGGTCGTCCATTATCCCACTGAAATGTAGGATTTCACAGGCATCGAATGAAGGGTAGAGCCACAGGTCGTAACACATCTGAAATGTAACGTCCACTGTTCAAAGTGCCGTCAGTGCGAACAAGAGGTGACCGAGACGTGTAAAGAATGGCACCCCATACCATCACGCCGGGTGATACGCCAGTATGGCGATGACGAATACACGCTTCCAATGTGCGTTCACCGCGATGTCGTCAAACACGGATGCGACCATCATAATGCTGTAGACAGAACCAGGATTCATCCGAAAAAATTACGTTTTGCCGCAAGTACACCATTGCAATCGCTCCTGTCTGTGATGCAGCGTCAAGGGTAACCGCAGCCATGGTTTCCGAGCTGATAGTCCATGCTACTGCAAAGGTCGTCGAACTGTTCGTGCAGATGGTTGTTGTCTTCCAAACGTCCCCGTCTGTTGACTCAGGGATCGAGACGTGGCTGCACGATCCGTTACAGCCATGCGGATGACTGTCATCTCGACTGCTAGTGATACGAGGCCATTGGGATCCAGCACTGCGTCAGTATTACCCTCCTGAACCCACCGATATTCCATATTCTGCTAACAGTCATTGGATCTCGACCAACTTGAGCAGCAATGTCGCGATACGATAAACCGCAATCGCGATAGGCTACAATCCGACCTTTATCAAAGTCGGAAACGTGATGGTACGCATTTCTCCTCCTTACACGAGGCATCACAACAACGTTTCGCCAGGCAACGCCGGTCAACTGCTGTTTGTGTATGAGAAATCGGTTGGAAACTTTCCTCACGTCAGCACGTTGTAGGAGTCGCCACTAGCGCCAACCTTGTATCAATGCTCTGAGAAGATGATCATTTGCATGTCACAGCATCTTCTTCCTGTCGGTTAAATTTCGCGTCTGTAGCACGTCATCTTCGTAGTGTAGCAATTTTAATGACCAGTAGTGTTTATTCCTTCCCCATGTGCGTCTTTTCAGAAGTGCATGAGGCCCCGACTTCGTTTTTATGGACTGGAAGGCCATGTCACAGCCAACAGCGCAATGTGGTACAGCTCTTGGTGCGGGACCATATCCAGGCAGTGCACTGGCCTGCACATCCCCCCCCCCTTTTTAAATCCCATTGGGCACGTGTGCGATGCGTCGGGCAGACGAATTACAGCATCAGTACATGCACCGGGGATCATCCAGCAGTTGTGAACACCAGTGATGGAGGAATGGTACCCCGTGCCACAAAAACTCCTTACCACCTTAGTAGCCCGCATAGCAGTATGCTGCAGTGCATGCGTTGCTTTCTGGTGTAGTCACAAAACCTGTTAAGAACCGTAATTTGAAGGGTACCACCATAAATCGCTGTGCCATCGGAGTAATTACTGTCCTGGAATAAAAGTGTTACTTATGGTTGGTTTCACTATGTATTTCTTTCTGTTACCTTCTGCATTATACTGTAACAGTTCTTTCTATCTGCCAACGGCCTTGCCACAATGGAAACACCGGTTCCCGGCAGATCACCGTAGTTAAGCGCTTTCCGGCTGGGCTAGACCTTGGATGGGTGACCGTCCGGCCTGCCGAGCACTGTTGGCAAGCGGAGTGCACTCAGCCCTTATGAGGCAAACTGAGGAGCTAGTTGACTGAGAAGTAGAGGCTACTGTCTCATAAACTGACATACGGCTGGGAGAGTGATGTGCTGACCACATGCCCCTCCATATCCGCATCCGATGACGCCTGTGGGTACCGTTGGACCTTCATGGCCTGTTCGGGAGGAGTTTAGTTTTAGTTTTCAATTTTAGTTCTTTCTATCTATGGTCCAAGTTTGAGAGAGCATGACAACTTGTACATACATACATCTAACATTTAGCAAATATTATTATATTTTATAATTCCCCCATTACAGTATTTTAGCCTCTAATAATTGACACATATTTTGTGTTACACACAACCACTTTTACCATACCATTCCATCACTGTTATCAATTTTATTGTTCTTTACGGCTAAGACCTATCGACGATCTAATGTCATTTGGATTCCTGACGTATGCACGCATTTTAAATTTACATGTATTTTGCCGTCAACACTGTAAAATGAAACGTCGTGTGACTAGGAACTCCCGTCGGGTAGACCGTTCGCCGTGTGCATGTCTTTCGATTTGACGCCACTTCGGCGACTTGCGCGTCGATGGGGATGAAATGATGATGATGATTAGGACAACACCCAGTCCCTGAGCGGAGAAAATCTCCGACCCAGCCGGGAATCGAACCCGGGCCCTTACGATTGACACTCCGTCGCGCTGACCACACAGCTACCGGGGCCGGACGTCCACACTGTAAGACAGTATTATTATAATTTTAAACACTAATATGGCCATTTTAACGATAAATATTTCTGTGGAAATGTAACGCAATAAGTAACTGCAGATTAAAGGTACATAAGTAAATATTTAGCAAATGATACCTTTTATTTTACCACGTTATCGTTGTCATTAATTTTATCGCTCTTTACGGCTAATACATAATTAGATCCGGAAGCTCGTCCAATCTTGATATATACACGTATCTTACACAGGTACGAAATGGCTGTATGTTTTTTAATCCATGCTTTAGGTCTGTATTTTCCTTGTAGGCAGTGAATCGGCCATTTACACAAAGATCAGTTATATCTGGGCAAGAGTAACAACATAACAAGCAGCTAATTTACGTAAAATATGCATTACGCAAGTGTACTACAGTAGCTGCAGATGGTTACCTACATCTGTTGGCAAATAACGGTACATACCGATTACACATCGTTTCAGTGGTTACTAGCTGGCGTCCTTCTAGTTAATGGGAACCTGTAACATCTTTGATTAATAGCGGAACACGTATCGTCTCCCTGGTTACCAAGCTGGCATCCTACCGACCGTCTTTGCCACGTTTACGTTTAACAGAGGGGCCTGCAGTAGGCAGCTCAGGTTTAAATGATCCCTGTCATTGTGTATTGACTGTTTCTCTATTCTGTCGCTTGTTAGAACGTATGCTCTTCTTCGTAACATCAAACTATCCTTCGTTGTTTTCTCAAGGAC
This sequence comes from Schistocerca piceifrons, assembly GCF_021461385.2. Classification (NCBI taxonomy): domain Eukaryota; kingdom Metazoa; phylum Arthropoda; class Insecta; order Orthoptera; family Acrididae; genus Schistocerca; species Schistocerca piceifrons. Next base: position 168,659,204 of record NC_060146.1, read on the forward strand.
CGATCTCCTAATAATTATACATCTAAAGTGTGTTCTTTACGCAATGTAATCATGTGGTGTCACCGCCAGACACCACACTTGCTAGGTGGTAGCCTTTAAATCGGCCGCGGTCCGTTAGTATACGTCGGACCCGCGTGTCGCCACTGTCAGTGATTGCAGACCGAGCGCCGCCACACGGCAGGTCTAGAGAGACTTACTGGCACTCGCCCCAGTTGTACAGCTGACTTTGCTAGCGATGCTACACTGACAAATACGCTCTCATTTGCCGAGACGATAGTTAGCATAGCCTTCAGCTACGTCATTTGCTACGACCTAGCAAGGCGCCATTATCAATAGATATTTAACTTGTGATGCCTGTACCGTCAGACCGATGTTCTACAATTATGGATTAAAGTTAAGTATTCCAAGAACTACGTTCTTTTCTTTATAGGATAATTACTTTACCTTGTTCCAGACCTCACGCCAATCTGCGTGAGCTTAAAAGCGTGCATTTCGGCCTCTTCTAATAACACGGTGTTGGCTCTTCTGCCAACACTTCAAATCAAGTCTCACGGCCATTGTCTTCCAGTGACGTTATGTCAGAGAGAAAGTACGGGACTTGCGCTATTTAACTACAGGCAACCGAGTTCTCCAGCCTGCATGCACGGACCTGCTCCATGCGAGCCATTCGTACTGTCACATAAATAAGTAAACTATATTTCATACATGACCTTGTATCCCATAAATTGTTTCAATGTACAGTATTCCACACCTTATCTAAATTGTTTAGACAATATTCCATACACTGCAATCGATTTCCCACCAAATGGTCGATCAATTCAGTCTTTTTCACGCCAGTTTCCATGCAGCGAAAAGGAGGGGGAGGGCTGGGGGGATTCCCAGAGGGGAAAGGGTTAAATAATTGTTTGAGTTAATTAATTAGTCAATCAAATTGATATCAAAAATGTGTTTATATCAGCGGGGGACGTTCCCAGAGAGGAGAGAGAGGGGAGGGGAGAGGGGGAGGGGGCGAGGGGGGGGGACTAGTGACATGGAAAACCACTTAACCAAAAGATTTGTTAAGGACCTGTCAATCGAAAAGAGGGATTATCCCCAAGGGGTCATAATAGTCTTAGCTGAACCATAGGTTAAGGACCTGTCAACCAGAAGACAATAATAGGATTGCCCCTGAATGTATACTCGCACCTGATGTAGGCAATCCGCACCACCGTCCTGATACCCACCCTTCCCCACTATGAGCTGTGCTTTTTCACTGCGTTAGTTTATATTAATGTCCATTTCGATCGTAACTGAAGCATCATGTTGTATGTCTCTTCACAGAATGGAGATCAGATAATGATCTGTTAGAGGAAAAAAACTGATCATCAAAAAAATAAAAATTAATAACTCAAATGTGATCACAACTGTATTTCTTAAATACAAGGGCTATTCAGAAAGTAAATTCCGATCGGTCACAAAATGGAAACCACTGTGAAAATCGAAAATGTTTGATTTGCAACAGTTAGCTACACTTTCCACCTACTCCTCTACACAGTCGCCGCTCCAGACACTTGTCATAGCGTTGTACCAACTTTCGACTACTCTCGTCATAGAAGGCTGTCACCCGTGCTTCCCATAGCTGTTAAGTCCCATAGTGCTCAGAGCCATTTGAACCATTTGAACCTGTGCTTCCCACGCTGATCTACAGCTCGTTGTCTGTACAAAAATGTTATCCTCATAGCCGGCAGTTAATGTGAACAGAGGTGAAACTCAGGGGCAGCCATTTATGGCCTGTATTGAGGGTGATCAAACACTTTCCTTAACAACTTCATTGCCCCTGCAGAGTGCGGCCCAGAATTGTCACAAACAAGGAACTGCGTGACAGTTGTGTTATGTGGGCTGCATGGCATCAGGCGAAATCTCTCTCCAGGCCTTCATACGTCATTGGAGACGCTATTTCCTAGCCGTCTTTACGTGATCCCTGTCCATTCAGAACTGAAAAGAGTAACGTGACGCGATCTATGGGCATGCTAAAGTCACTGCCCAATAAATCTGTGGAAGCTTCATTGGATTTTCACAATAGTTTCCATTTCGCGACCTACCGGAATTTATTTTTCGAACAGCCCTTGTGTGATAGAGCTATGTTACTTGGCAGTGTCATATACTACCGTCATCCTTAAGTTTTCCAGCAGTGCCCCAGGGAAGTGTGAGAGCATAGTTGTTGTTCTCCAAATACATAAATGATTTGGCAGACAGGGTGGGCATGAATCTGCGGTTGTTTGTTGATGATGCCATGGTGTATGGTAAGATGTCGAAGTTGAGTGGGAAGATCCAAGACGACTTAGACAAAATTTCCAGTTGGTGTGATGAATGGCAGCTAGATCTAAAAGTGGAAAAATGTGTTAATGTGGACGAGTAGAAAGATCAAACATGTAATGTACAGATACAATATTACCAGTGTCCTACTTGACAAAGTCAAGTGGTGTAAATATTGGGGCGTAACATATGCAATTTGAGATGGAATGACCATGTGAGGACTGTGGTAGAATGGACGAATGGGTGACTTCGGTTTGTTGGGAGAATCTTAGGAAAGACTGAAGCGCCTACAACCGCTCGGCCACACCGGCCGGAGATTGTAGGAAGACATTGAAGCAATTCAGTGGCAGGCTGCTAGATTTGATACTGTTAGGTTCAACAACATGTGTTGTGGAGAAACTTGGGGAACTTAAATGGGAATCCCTGGAGGGAAGGCGACGTTCTTTTCGAGAAACACTATTGAGAAAACTTACAGAACCGGAATTGAAGCTGACTGCCGAACGATTCTATTGCCGCCAATATACCGGGCGATTGTAATTAAACTCTCCCTATTTAACACGTTATAACATGGAAACCAATTACTGTATGGTAGCATTAATATTCAGAGTATGCATGATTTCCATGCGTCACAGCGCCACCGTCCAGTTCCAATTAAGGCCACCAGGTGCCGTCATCAGTCATCGTGATTCATAGTCTCATACACCTCACCAGTTGCAGTGCACTTGTTGATGTGTCAAGACGAGCTTGGACAAAAGGAGCAGGGCATTATTGGTGAAGCTCTCGGAGAAGATCAGTTTGGAATCCGTAGAAATATTGGAACACGTGAGGCAATACTGACTTTGCGACTTATCTTAGAAGAAAGAGTAAGGCAAGGCAAACCTACATTTCTAGCACTTGTAGACTTAGAGAAAGCTTTTGACAATGTTGACTGGAATACTCTCTTTCAAATTCTAGCGGTGGCAGGGATAAAATACAAGGAGCGAAAGGCTATTTACAATTTGTACAGAAACCAGATAGTAGTTATAAGAGTCGAGGGACATGAAAGGGAAGCAGCGGTTGGGAAGGGAGTGAGACAAGGTTGTAGCCTCTCCCCGATGTTATTCAGTCTCTATACTGAGCAAGCAGTAAAGGAAACAAAAAAAAATCGGAGTAGGTATTAAAATTCATGGAGAATAAATAAAAACTTTGAGGTTTGCCGATAACATTGTAATTCTGTCAGAGACAGCAAAGGACCTGGAAGAGCAGTTGAACGGAATGGACAGTGTCTTGAAAGGAGGATATAAGATGAACGTCAACAAAAGCAAAACGAGGATAATGGAATGCAGTCGAATTAAGTCGGGAGATGCTGAGGGAATTAGATTATGAAATGAGACACTTAAAGCAGTAACGGAGTTTTGCTTTTTGGGGAGCAAAATAACTGATGATGGTCGAAGTAGAGAGGATATAAAATGTAGACTGGCAATGGCAAGGAAAGCGTTTCTGAAGAAGAGAAATTTGTTAACATCGTGTATAGATTTAAGTGTCAGGAAGTCGATTCTGAAAGTATTTGTATGGAGTATAGCCACGTATGGAAGTGAAACATGGACGATAAATAGTTTGGACAAGGAGAGAGTAGAAGCTTTCGAAATGTGGTGCTACAGAATAATGCTGAAGATTAGATGGGTAGATCACATAACTAATGAGGAGGTATTGAATAGTATTGGGGAGAAAAGGAAGTTGTGGCACAACTTGACCAGAAGAAGGGATCGGTTGGTAGGACATGTTCTGAGGCATCAAGGGATCACCAATTTAGTATTGGAGGGCAGCGTGGAGGGTAAAAATCGTAGAGGGAGACCAAGAGACAAATACACTAAGCAGATTCAGAAGGATGCAGGTTGCAGTAGGTACTGGGAGATGAAGCAGCTTGCACAGGATAGGGTAGCGTGGAGAGCTGCATCAAACCAGTCGCAGGAGTGAAGACCACAACAACAACAACATTATCAAAACAACTGTAATTGTGGAGTTGCACTTCTAGAATTTTGCCAGCTGAAAGGACTACAGAAGGGTCCTGTTTCTCCTCCTGCTGTGCGGAGCATGATGAAGAAGTTCGAATCAAATGGGGAACTGAGCGTCGCTCCGGGAAGAGGTCGACGACTGGTTGCACCACAGGTGGTTGATGTAACCGCTGTTGCTATGGCAGACAACGCTGCACGCAATTTCCGATCGCCATGCAGTGTCCGTGTTGTGTCACGACAGTTGAACATCCCGAGGTCCACTGTACGGAAGGTTCTTCGAACCATTCTCAAATGGTATCCTTACAAGAACCATATCGTTCGGCAGCTTGCACGACAGGACGCGCAACGACGTGTTGACTTGGCTCTACACTTTCTCGCAAGAATTGACAAGGGCTGGCCCTGGATCGTCCTATGGACAGACGAAGCTCATTTTTCTCTGACGGGTGAGGTGAACACACGGTGTTACCGAGCGTGGGGATCTTCACCTTCAGTCACTGTGCATGAAGTTCCTCTGTATGGTGAACCTGGCACCGTACTGTGTGGGGACAGGGCTGCGTTCATCACTGGCCGATTCTTTTTTGAACAGGTTGGCGCTCAAGGACCAAAGACGTGCAGTGTGACTGGCCAGAGTTACTTCGCTCCGCCAGCATGTCATACCTGCCCGACAGAAGAGAGACGCATTGAACTCAACAGTTTTAATGCCCCATCGCACACCGCTCGTGGGGTTCACCAGCTTCTCCGAAACACATTTGGAAACGATCGCATTATCAGCCGATCGTTTCCAAATGCTTGGCCGGCATGATCACCTGTGATTTCTGGTTGCGGGGCTGCCCGAAGGACAGAGTTTATCAGGGGAACATTCACACATGTGCTGATCTGAAGCACAGCATATCAAGAGAGGATGGCAGCATATCTACGGACATGCTTCGGTCTGCTGTGCAGGAAGCAACTCTGCGCTTTCAGACTCTTCTGGACACTGATGGACGCCATATCGAGCCCCTTTCGTAGCAGTAACGGTACCGGTATGTAATGGTGTGATGCACCGCAGCAGCACATTAAAAGTGTTTAAATTGAATTGATGCTGCATTATTTCTGTTCCCCAAGTTCTTGAAATTAATGCTACCAAGTTTGGTCCTCGTACAGTAGTTACTTAACGTGTTATAACTTGTTAAGCAGGGAAAGTTTAGTTATAAGCACCTGTAATGTTGCGCGTAAGGACCAGGAAGATAAGATACGAGAAATTAAGACTCATGCGGAGGCATATAGGCAGTCTTTTTCGCTCGCTTTATTTGCGAGTGGAACAGGAAACGAAATGACTATAGTTCAACTCTTTTATCTTGGCGGCTCGCGCATGCCCGCCCAGACGCGGGAGATTGCTGCGTTGCCAGTTGCACGTGCCAAGAGAAGCAGCGCCATAGTGTAGTATAGTTCGCAAACTTACGTTTAGGGGGGCAGCGCAATTTATGAAGTAAAGCCACCACGGCCGCATTAACCCTTTCGCTGCTACAAAGACGTGCTCCCTGCATTCCGCGCTGTGCGCGATTTTGTCACTGCACTGCTCGCCTGTGCAGACACATGGTGTTCCGACTGCTTTGACACACTTATCATTCGATTTCACAAAAACTGTTTGGTCCAAAAATTTGATTTTTACACATCTTACTGACTGGTACCTTCCCCCCCATAGATGACTTAATTTTGTTTCGATGTTCAACGCAGTTATTGTGCAGCATTAAATGTAGTAAACCACTGCAGGTAATTTTGAAGAGTTTGCAGAGGTAAAAGTCCGTAGCGTCCACTTTCCGTATGGTCGATTTTAGTTGCCACTAGAAATTTCAAGAAATTACATTCAAACGAATAAAATTCATGGAGTAAGACACTTCGATATTGTTTTTAAATAAAGATAATATTAAGCACCAAACAAGGTTTGAGCTCAGAACCTTTTGCTTAGCAGCCAAAGAACTTAACCATTACACTAACACAGACCGTCATTTTATGGAATTCTTGGAGGATTTTAAAGAATCACACAAAATACCGACAAACACTGTTGATATGACTATGAATTACGTTTCATCGAAGTACAATAGGAAATAAACAATTACCGCTGTTCTTTATTGCGAAAAAGCGGTTAGTGAGAATGAATTTCCTTGCTGTCATCTGAATTAGGAGGCTTATTGCTTGTTTGGTTTAATTAATTAATAGAATATGAAGCACTTGGTATAAAGAATGCTTTTTCCAAACTTTCTTTTATAGAAAGTCTGCTATCAAGACATTGCTTTTGTTCAGTTACTTTATTTATGACTGAACGTTTCTAAAACCGAAGACACCCGTCCGTGCTCTGTACTACAGTCAAGCTCTGGCAACGTCGTCCTCTGTTCATTGGCTGACTGTGTTTTGTGACGTCAGATGCGCAGAACTAACCTAAACTCGGCCGCCGTCGTAAATGACGCGCACTTTAGTCGTGATGCAGGGTACTCCGTGGCAAGCTCGGTGCGGTGGCTGTGTAGCAGCAGATTAGTGTGTTGGTAGCGCAGAAGGCTCAGAACTGTTGCAGGTCGCGTGACAATAACGCAAGTGCCTCAGGAGGGGAAAACAAAACGATAAAACCGAACCCATACGACTGTGTGGATTCGGGTATCCCCCTTGTCGAATATCACGTGTAATCGGTGGTGATTCCGGTTTTAACAAGAGGCAACTGGAAATCGAACAGCTGCCTCGGCGATTTGTAGCGAACCAGCGAGCTGGATCGCGCGCCATTTTTCCAGTACGGGCGCTGGAAGCGGCAAGACTTTCATGTGGCTGTCAAGCCGCTAATCGACAGACGTATCTTCTCCGCCGGGACATCAATTACCTGCCGACGCTACTGCCTGTGCCCGCAAAAGGAAGAGCGCGGGAGGAGGACTCACGATCACGATCGCGATCGACGCCAGCCGAGCCGAGGCCGGCTGTCCGCTTTCTTCCGCGCCCGCTGGAACAAAGTGCTGCCCGACAGCGGCGCAGCCTGCGTTACGTATGGCGCCGTCACAGATAAAGCCGGACGACAAAGTGTTTTCCATTCACCGGCGCGCCACATCAAAGGGCTGCGGTATTAATTTCGCTCTACGGCGCGGGGCGCCCCCGTAATGAAGCCCGAAGAGAGGGGGGGTGGACGGGGCGGGGGGGGGGGGGGTCGGGAAGACGCAGCCGATGCTGACTGGATAAGGACGCCGGCCGAAAGTGGGGAAGCAGAGCGTTGAACAGCCGCAGGAGAGACGGACTGTTTGTCCGTGGCTGCTCGGCGCTGGAAAAATCTAACGGCGCTATTAATCGTGTCTGGGCGCTGCGAGAAGGACCATTCGTCAGGCGCTCTGGGCGGACGAGAGCGTATCGGAGCGGCCATAAATCCTGACAGCGGCGCGCCTTCCCGCCCCCCACCAGAAACCGAACACTCCCGTGTTTCGCGCCTGTAGCGGGCGGTGAGCCAACCGTCTCATTTGCGCAATAAAGCGTCACATTTGTTAAAACGCGCCAGAGCGTGTCGCGGGATAAAAGCCGTAGCAGAGAGTAGAGAGAGAGAGATGGAAGAAATAAAAGGAAATGCGGGAGGAGTAGCGCGGCAGCGTGGGGCGAATGAATGAGAAGGCGGGGAAGAGTAGAGCAGTGTAGAGGAGAGGAGAGCGAAAGTTGGCAGACACTTGTCCGACTGGCCTGGTGGGTAGGTGACCGCCGCGCTTGCACAACGTCCCGCCCCGTGCACCAGTTAATGAATTCCAGGCGCTGCTCGGCCGGCGCGACGTCTGGAGCCGCACGCGCTGGAGCTGGATCGCGTTTCCACACGCGCTGAAAACTTAGGGCGTGCGTTTGTCCCCTTTGCTACCCCCACCACCTCCCACCAGTATCACGAGCCTTAGACAACACCTACTTCCCTCACTTCTTGCCGAGGCCGGACTTCATCCTGGCAGGGTCGCCAACGATACTTGCCTAAATTGTATCATTTCTGAGATTTTATTTATTACGGTCTACACAGTAAACTGCCGAATTATGTAAAAAATGTTATTTTCAAACTGCACGATGTTGTTCCTGGCGTCTGATTTAAAGACCGGATGTTCTGATAAACACCCTACACATAACTTTCGCCGGCCGGAGTGGCCGTGCGGTTCTAGGCGCTACAGTCTGGAACCGAGCGACCGCTACGGTCGCAGGTTCGAATCCTGCCTCCGGCATGGATGTGTGTGATGTCCTTAGGTTGGTTAGGCTTAATTGGTTCTAAGTTCTAGGCGACTGATGACCTCAGAAGTTAAGTCGCATAGTGCTCAGAGCCATTTTTGAACATAAGTTTCTAAACGTCAGCAAGTGATACAAATTAGGAATCTCGTTTCCTAAATTGTACCGGTCGGCGCATATTGTAGCAAACTTATGTCCGTGAGCTGAAAAATACGTACTACGACGGTGATCCAGACTGTAATGCACCGCATTTTTTTCCTCCCCCGAATACAGCGCTACGAATGCGAAACACTACGCATGTATTATTTGATGTCTCCTCAGTGAGTGCGCCAAGTTTGCGTCACTTCCGACTGATAGCGTAGCTGCAGGCCAGTTTCAAAATGGCGTCTGTAGGGGATGTACCTAACTTGTAAGGTACAAAGTATTTAGTCGAATTGACAGCCCTTAGATTTGTGCGATTTGTCGTATACCCAAAATTTATCGGATTTCTTTTAGTTCCAATGTGGATGACCTCACCGTCACTGAATTTCTCACTGCAGAGAAATGATCTGTTGGGAATGTTCACAAACGCTAATGTAAAGTCTATGGAGTATCTGCGGTCGACAGCAGTACAGTTAGCCGCCTGGAACTGAGGGTGAGGTCATCAGAAGGCAGTTCAGCGGAGCGCCATGAGTTGCAGCGGTCGTGGGAGTCCGTCCACGGCTGTCACACCTGACTTAGCCCCCTCGGACTTCCACTTCTTTGGGCCATTAAGGGATGGCATTCGTTGAAGACATTTTGAGGACGATGAGGAGGTGATTCACACAGCGAAGCACTTGCTCCACCACCAGGACAAGGATTGGTACAAAATGGTTCAAATGGCTCTAAGCACTACGGGACTTAACATCTGAGGTCATCAGTCCCCTAGACTTAGAACTACTTAAACCTAACTAACCTAAGGACGTCACACACTTTCATGCCCGAGGCAGGCTCATCATGTACGTTTACAATTTTATCGTCATGTAATTTATGTAAGTACCAGTTTTATTCCATGTTCTCCTTTTCAATGTGGTCAGTATTAAGTATTTTAGGCATTTATTTTACAACACGTTTAAACATTATAGTTGATACCCCCTGAAGAAAATATCATTAGTGTTATCGAAACCTGGATAAGCCTTTTAGATTAAACTTATGCAAGCGGTTGGCTATATACTTTATATACCTAAAATTTATTTGCGGTTGCTGCTGTCAGCCGTGTTAAAAATTGTGACTGAATATAAATTTAAGTTTTTCCTGAATGTACAGGGTGCGGCATTAACGGGGGGAAGCGGGATGGAGCACCTGCCCATACAGCCGACCGAACCTTGGAGCACATTTACACAATCTTCATGCCTGACAGAGCTGTTAGCAGAGGTCAATCTGGTCGCGGCCCTAGCTTGCCGCCCAGGTCATCTGATCTGTCAGTGAGCGATTACTAAGTGCGGGGAGCACTTAAGTCTTGGGTGTATCGCGACAAGCCTCATGCTACTCAAGAAATGCAACAGAATATTTCGGAATGGACTGCAGCAATTCCAGCAGTCCAGCATCGATCCGCCTTCAGCAGCTTGCTAACCAGGGCCCAAAAGCGGGCCGGCCGGAGTGGCCGAGTGGTTCTAGGCACTGCAGTCTGGAACCGCGCGACCGCGACGGTCGCAGGTTCGAATCATGCCTCGGGCATGGATGTGTGTGATGTTCTTAGGTTAGTTAGGTTTAAGTAGTTCTAAGTTCTAAGGGGACCGATGACCTTAGCAGTTAAGTGCCATAGTGCTCAGAGCCATTTGAACCATTCTGAACCCAAAAGCGGCAAGCGACGAATGGTGGTCACTTCCAACATCTGCTTTAGTCAGGTTAGTACTATATTTCCTTTCGTCTGCTGAACTTCTTTGTACCCTGAAACTTCGTTCTCTGCACCACTTTTATTTTCCCTACCCTGTATTTCGCCAATGTGTAGCCTTTAAAGGTGGTGAAAGATGGACTATGAGCAGTTCGGATGAAAATGGAATAGAAGCTTTTGGAACGTAGTTATGTAGTAGAACTCTGGAGATTATGTGGATAGATCAAATAACAAATGAAGGGGTACTGAATCAAATTGGCGGAAAAACAAATTTTTAACACAAATTAACTAAAAATGGGGATCGACGGTTAGGACGCATCACGAGGCATCAAGGAATCGTTCAGTTTGGTACTGGAAGAAAGTGTGGAAGTATAAAAACTGTGGAGGGAGATCGAAGCTTGATTATTGCAGGCGTGTTCAAGTAGATTAGGGTGTGGAAGTTATGCAGAGAGCCAACGGCCTTGCCATAATGGTAACACCGGTTCCTGTCAGATTGGCGAAGTTAAGCGCTGTCGGGCTTGGCTCGCACTTGGATGTGTGGCCGTCCTGCGTGCCGGGCCCTGTTGGCAAGCGGGGAGCATCAGAGCTTGTGAGGCAAATTCGGGAGCTACTTGACTGAGAAGTAGCGGCTCCGGTCACGAAAGCTGACAACGGCCGGGAGAGCAGTGTGCTGGCCTCACGCCTCTCCATCTGCTCATCCAGTGACGTGCATCGGCGAAGGATGACACGGTGGTCGGTCGGTACCGGTGGGTCTTCCGATACCTGTTCGGTCGGAGTTTAGTTGCGATGAGGCTTGCACAGGATAGACTAGCGTGGAGAGCTGCATCAAAACCGGTTTCAGGCTCAGAAGCACAACCAGTACAGTAGAGTCTCGATTAGCCGACCTAAACCGGACGCGGCAAGGTCGGATAAGCGGGAAGGTCGAATAACACGGAAAATAATACAAAAAAAAGCACAAAAATTAAACTAAAGAAGGCCTAATGAGTTAAACGTTTAATACAATACAAATTAAATTAGACTGAATAGATATTTACTGTGTGAAGAAGTTAGTAATTTTCTTTTGTTTGCCTGCTGTTTGCCGTTTTTTTGCCGCTGAATCAAGTAGTCTCTTAAGAAGTAAAACCTCGGTAGACGATGTTTCCTCCTGTTGCTCTACATATTTTAAAACAGTTTCTATGGCCTTGTGTCCTTCGTTGTGAGAAATCTTGGGCGCACTTTCATCCACTACATCCACTTCTTCGTCTTCTTCTTTTTTGTTTACCATGTTGATTATTTCTTCATCTGTCACTTCAAATTGTTCATCTTGGACAATCCGTTCTTTTATGTCATCTTCTGTGGCGTCAGCACATCCTGGAACTTTTCGTAACAATGAAAGCAGGGTAGTATTTTCTGGTTCGGTCTGCTGCTGTAGATTTTCATCATCTAGAGAATTTTCTTGATTTTCCTGTAGCAAAATTTTCCAGGAGTTTGCAATTGTATTTGTTCCAGCACTCTCCCAAGATTGGGCCACGTCATAAGCTACGTCTTTCAAATTAATACGGCGGAACTGCTCTAGCATGTCTTCTCCCCTGTCCATAGCATTAATTAAAGAGGAAAACAAGTTTCTGCGGTAGTTTCTCTTCAGTGTCTCTAAGGTTCCTTGGTCCATAGGCTGACATAAGGATGTGACATTTGGAGGCAAAAACATGGCCTTTACATCTTGATCTTGAAGTTCACCTTCATTAGGACGACGAGTGGCATTGTCTAGAAGCAACAGTGCTCTGCGGGGCAAGTTGTTGGCTTTCAAAAACTTTTCAGTTTGTAGCACTAGCTGGTTAAAAAAACATTCTTTAAAAATGTCCGAGCTCATCCAAGCATTTTTTTGGTTGTAATATTTCACCGGCAAAGCATTGTTAGACACATTTTTAAATGCTCTCGCTTTCATTTTCAAATTTGCTGTGACGTTACTGCATGCAAGAATTGTCATTCTTTCTTTGCTACGTTTGCAGCCTGGCGCTACCTTTTAGGCCTTTGACGCTAATGTTTTTTCCGGTAACATTTAGTAAGTGAGACCAGTCTCGTTGCAGTTAAAAATTTGATCGCCTGTTAAGTTTTCCTTGTCCAATACCTTGTGACGTTTATTCCTAAACAATTGAACAGCTTCAAAATTTGCTGAAAGCTTTTCACCACAAACATCACGTTGCCGAATTTCGTATCTTTTCTTCCATCTATCGAGCCAGCCTACACTAGCTGTGAAATGAGGTTCACCTTTGTTTAGTTCGTTACGAAACTTTAAGGCTTTTTCCTGCAAAATAGGTCCCGACATGGGTACATCTTTATCTCTATGTTGAGTAAACCATAGGAACAAAGCTTCACTTACTTTTTCATAATCACATTTTTTCATGGTTTTCCGATCTTCCAAAACAGCCGAGATTGCTCGTTGAGAACATCATCATCAGTTATCTGCTATATTAGCAGGTCCTTTGCCTCTCCATTGTCTGCGATCCATTGCTTCCTTCTTAAGGTTGCTGTATGTTGTACCGTCCATCCACTATCTGAAATCCCTACTACATAACCTTCTAAAACTGTTTTTATCAGTCCGTCATTCTTTCTTAATATATGCCCAATCCAATTTCTATTTATTCTCTTTATTACATCTAGTAACTGTCTTTTCTCTCCCACTCCTCTCCCCCTCTTCATTTTTTACTCTGCCCATCCAACTTATTCTTTCCATCTTCCGCCATGTCCAGATCTCAAAAGCCTCCAGCCTTTCTCTGTCTTTTTTTCTCATAGTCAATGTTTCAGCGCCATATAGAAGAACACTCCATACAAGACATTTTATGAGTCTCTTTCTGAGTTCTCCGTCCAGACCGCTGCAGAAAATTCTCCTTTTCTTATAAAACGCCTCTTTTGCCATTGCTTTCCTTGTTTTAATTTCTGTGGTGCACTTCCAGTCGGTGTCTATCCTGCTTCCAAGATACTTAAAATTTTGCACCTCTTCTAGTATTTCTCCATTCAGCATAATTTTTACTGCCTTATTTCCTCCTAGTGCCAATACATTTGTTTTATTTGTGTTAATTTTCATTCCATATTTTTTTCCGTTAGTTGCAATGGTGTCCACCAAATCCTGCAATTCTTTTGCCCCTGTGGCAAGAAGAACCATGCCATCAGGAAATCTGAAACACCCTACTCTTCTTCCGCGAATTTCTACTCCTTTGTCATCAAATGAGCATTGGCCAATCATACACTCCTGGAAATGGAAAAAAGAACACATTGACAGCGGTGTGTCAGACCCACCATACTTGCTCCGGACACTGCGAGAGGGCTGTACAAGCAATGATCACACGCACGGCACAGCGGACACACCAGGAACCGCGGTGTTGGCCGTCGAATGGCGCTAGCTGCGCAGCATTTGTGCACCGCCGCCGTCAGTGTCAGCCAGTTTGCCGTGGCATACGGAGCTCCATCGCAGTCTTTAACACTGGTAGCATGCCGCGACAGCGTGGACGTGAACCGTATGTGCAGTTGACGGACTTTGAGCGAGGGCGTATAGTGGGCATGCGGGAGGCCGGGTGGACGTACCGCCGAATTGCTCAACACGTGGGGCGTGAGGTCTCCACAGTACATCGATGTTGTCGCCAGTGGTCGGCGGAAGGTGCACGTGCCCGTCGACCTGGGACCGGACCGCAGCGACGCACGGATGCACGCCAAGACCGTAGGATCCTACGCAGTGCCGTAGGGGACCGCACCGCCACTTCCCAGCAAATTAGGGACACTGTTGCTCCTGGGGTATCGGCGAGGACCATTCGCAACCGTCTCCATGAAGCTGGGCTACGATCCCGCACACCGTTAGGCCGTCGTCCGCTCACGCCCCAACATCGTGCAGCCCGCCTCCAGTGGTGTCGCGACAGGCGTGAATGGAGGGACGAATGGAGACGTGTCGTCTTCAGCGATGAGAGTCGCTACTGCCTTGGTGCCAATGATGGTCGTATGCGTGTTTGGCGCCGTGCAGGTGAGCGCCACAATCAGGACTGCATACGACCGAGGCACACAGGGCCAACACCCGGCATCATGGTGTGGGGAGCGATCTCCTACACTGGCCGTACACCACTGGTGATCGTCGAGGGGACACTGAATAGTGCACGGTACATCCAAACCGTCGTCGAACCCATCGTTCTACCATTCCTAGACCGGCAAGGGAACTTGCTGTTCCAACAGGACAATGCACGTCCGCATGTATCCCGTGCCACCCAACGTGCTCTAGAAGGTGTAAGTCAACTACCCTGGCCAGCAAGATCTCCGGATCTGTCCCCCATTGAGCATGTTTGGGACTGGATGAAGCGTCGTCTCACGCGGTCTGCACGTCCAGCACGAACGCTGGTCCAACTGAGGCGCCAGGTGGAAATGGCATGGCAAGCCGTTCCACAGGACTACATCCAGCATCTCTACGATCGTTTCCATGGGAGAATAGCAGCCTGCATTGCTGCGAAAGGTGGATATACACTGTACTAGTGCCGACATTGTGCATGCTCTGTTGCCTGTGTCTATGTGCCTGTGGTTTTGTCAGTGTGATCATGTGATGTATCTGACCCCAGGAATGTGTCAATAAAGTTTCCCCTTCCTGGGACAATGAATTCACGGTGTTCTTATTTCAATTTCCAGGAGTGTATTTTCCAAGTAGAGGTTGAAAAGAGTAGCTGATAAACAGCATCCTTGGTTTACTCCTTTTCCTAGTCTGATCCAGTTTGTACTTTCTCCTCTCACTTAAACTGAAACTTTTTGATTAAGATATAATAAGCTTATAAGTCTTCTGGTTTTCCAGTCCAGCTGAGAACACCACTTCTCAATTTCATTGCGGTTCCTTTTCCAGTCTCCAACTGTTGTTTTCCCGACGTTATAATCTTAACTTTTAATAAAGTTTCAGCATCGTCTATTCTTTTTAAAGCTGTAAGTTTTTCTTCGATTGAAACGACCACCTTTTTCCGTTTTGAAGCCATCACCAAAAATTTTTACAACAAACAGAGTGCAACACGTCCACTCCACTACAGATCTAAGTTAGCACTGATGAGTGAGGAGTAGCAGACGGCAACAATGAGCTGAGTATCAACAAACAACACGTTACGTCACTGACCTGTCGCCGGCTGGCGCACAGCCGGCGCGGTGAAAGGGTCGGATAACACAGAAGGTCGGATAACCGAAGATCGGATAATCGAGACTCTACTGTACGTAGTTCCCCTGCCGGATAGAATCAGTCGTGCAGACGTACGGACCACGGCAGTAGCCGCTGGACGCAGACGGAGCGTCCGTCTGGGAGCGTGGCATCGCCTGCTGCGACGTAAACTACGCAATGGGCGGCAGTGGTGTGACGTCACAGTGGCCATCGGCAGGCGAGGCACGTGCGCGGCCAACAGCCTGGCTGGACCCCTGACATCCAGGCGCGGGGGAGGGGCGCACGAGCTCACTAAAGGCCACGGGCCACCAGCATCTGTCTGCGTATCCTGGCTCATTTCTCTGCCGTCTAATAAATCCCCAGCGTGCTGTGTTTGTCTTACTTGTCACCGTCAGTCTGTAAAGCAACAACACCGTGGGCTACCAAAATTTTTCCTCGCAATTTCGATTTTCTACATATTTTTCTATGAGTCAAAGCTAAGCCTGTAAATAAGTGTACTAATGTTTTTATAATGAAATACAATGTTCCCTCATTGTAAAGTTAAATACACTACTGGCCATTAAAATTGCTACATCACAAAGACGACGTGCTACAGACGCGATATTTAACCGACAGGAAGAAGATGCTGTGTTATGCAAAAGATTAGCTTTTTAGAGCATTCACACAGGGTTGGCGCCGGTGGCGACACCTACAACGTGCTGACACGAGGAAAGTTACCAACTGAAGTCTCATACACAAACAGCAGTTGACCGGCGTTGCCTGGTGAAACGTTGTTGTGATGCCTGGTGTAAGGAGGAGAAATGCATACCATCCTGTTTCCGACTTTAATAAAGGCCGGATTGTAGCCTACCGCGATTGCGGTTTATCGTATCGCGACATTGCTGCTCGCGTCGGTCCAGATCCAATGACTGTTAGCAGACTATGGAATCGGTGGGTTCAGGAGGGTAATACGGAACGCCGTGCTGGATCCCAACAGCCTCGTATCACTAGCAATCGAGATGACAGTCATCTTATCCGCATGGCTGTAGCGGATCGTGCAGCCACGTCTCGATCCCTGAGTCAACAGATGGAGACGTTTGCAAGACAACAACCATCTGCGCGAACAGGTCGACGACGTTTGCAGCAGCATGGACTATCAGCTCGGAGACCATGGCTGCGGCTACCCTTGGCGCTGCATCACAGACAGGAGCGCCTGCGATGGTGTATTCAACGACGAAACTGGGTCCACCAATGGCAAAACGTCATTTTTTCGGATGAATCCAGGTTCTGTTTACAGCATCATGATGGTCGCATCCGTGTTTGGCAACACCGCTGTGAACGCACATTGGAAGCGTGTATTCGTCATCACCATACTGGCGTATCACCCGGCGTGATGGTATGCGGTGCCACTTGTTACACTTCTCGGTCACCTCTTGTTCGCATTCACGGCACTTTGAACAGTGGACGTTACATTTCAGATGTGTTACGATCCGTGGCTGTACCCTTCATTCGATCTCTGCGAAACCCTACATATCAGGAGGATAATGTACGACCGCATGTTGCAGGTCCTGTACGGGCCTTTGTGGATACAGAAAATGTTTGACTGCTGCCCTGGCCAACACATTCTCCAGATCTCTCACCAATTGAAAACGTGTGGTCAATGGTCGCCGAACAACTGGCTCGTCACAATACGCCAGCCACTACTCTTGATGAACTGTGGTATCGTGTTGAAGCTGCATGGGCAGCTGTACCTGTGCATGACATCTAAGCTCTGTTTGACTCAGTGCCCAGGCTTATCAAGGCCGTTATTACGACCAGAGGTGGTTGTTCTTGGTACTGATTTCTCACGATCTATGCACCTAAATTGCGTGAAAATGTGATCACATGTCAGTGCTAGTATAATATATTTGTCCAATGAATACCCGTTTATCATCTGCATTTCTTCTTGGTGTCGCAATTTTAATGGCCAGTAGTGTAACAGTTTCTTGGAGTGCTCCTACCACCGCTATATCCGTGCCTGTTGGGTTGTAGCCATCACCCCATCCTTGCTCGTAGCTGGTCCCTCACGTCTGAAGTTCTTCACTGACAGCCGTTTGGTGGTACTGTACAGCTGCTTCACATTCCCCCGTCTCCGTATAAGAGTGCGGGTGCATGTAAACATATGTCGCCCTGAGCGCATGCGGTGTAGCGTAGGTGTGTTTTGTGGGTCAATTTGAGGCCGCCTCCCGGCTTGATGAGCCGCAAGTGCCTTACATCAAACTGTTCGTCTCGACTTTCCTTACACCACTGCGGTACGTTGTAAACAGTTATCCTTTACATCCTGCATATGCCAACATTTTAACATCTACTGAAATACATACGAAAATGCCAAACTCCCGAGAAGTCAAATTATGCGGAATCGAGTACTTCATTAGTCTACTGGATCAGGTTGTGCGCGAAACCGTAGTTGACGCTGTTACATTTGAAAGCACGCGAGGGAGGACTTACAACGACCCGCTACAGTTCCCGTTACTTACGACTCAAATGAACCGTGTAGCTAAAGTTACCTCTTGTGCGAGGAAGGCAACAACTCCGAAGAATAGATGACACCTGGGAAATGTAGGTGCAGTTACAACCGAATCACCAATGCCCAGCACTTGCAGCAATGACGACGAGAAAAGAGAACTCGGTTAAACTAAATTAACATAAAATTTGGCTTGATGGAATTACAGTGGGTACTTAAATTTGGAAAATGTTATAAATTTAATTAATGAATCAGTGGAAATACTGCTCGCCGACTCACTACGTGAACAAAATTACTGTCTCTATAGTTATTGTCTGTTGATACTGAGAAACTTATGTAAGAATGCTTGGTTTTGTTGCAAGGCGAAATTAGCAAGCAAATATTATCCTGACGGAATTGCAAATGGACGTATCAGAATGAACACCTTTAACTTAAGTAGCACCTCATGTAAATCAGTTAGCCATAATCAAAGAACAACAAAATCTCACCACTATTAAACAGACACGTAAATGCAAAAATTTCGTGACATGGCTCACTGTCAACCTCACTGTCTTTAATTTTACTCAGAACGTTATTTATGTTTATTCATTACTGAATGATGTCATTTAGTTTGAAATTTATCATAACGATATGGCGTCATTCAGTAATCATTTCCCTTTGAGTAAAGGTTGCATAATTTACAAAGGCAAAATTTCGATTGTAAATGAATGGCAAAGTTCGTGATATGATTTTACTACCTCATTGGTTTCGTGTATCTTCAACTTTTATTTCTAGTCGTTAACAGTTACTGGTAATAGTTTTGTGCGATTAATAGTATTATTTGCTCAAGACGTTAATACACATTTCTGACTGATTGCAGTCACGTGAAATTGAAAACGTACTTATCCATGAAAAATACAGACAAATCCTCTTTTATTGCATCTTGACGTGTTACGTACTGTTTTTCAAATCACCGTTTAGTAAACAAGAGCACTTCTGTTCATTGAAGTCTTGCATATTATAGAAATTTTAATTTCTATTACTTCTTTAATATAGCACTGCGACAGTTTCTCAATTAGCAGGACTCTCTCGGATCACCATTAATGGACAGGATCGATCCTAGTTAGGTATTTTGTCTTAGGTATAAGTGAAGATCAACACTTTGGCATAACTTGGTATTATTCAAACAAGAAATGAACTTCGGCGCTGGATAGCCGTATACAAGTCTGACTAAACAATTACTTGGGTCTTACTTCAGGTTGAGATGTCGACGGTGCAGTTTAAGACATTGTTCGTTCACAATGTGTGTCACAGGCTCTTCTGCTCGTAGTGACTGACGTATTGTGAAGAGCCAGCTGCTCGGCCACGATTGAGCAGACGTTTTCAGTTGGTGAGAGAGCTGGAGAATGTGCTGGCCAGGGCAGCAGTCGAACATTTTCTGTATTCATAAAGGCCCGTACAGGACTTGCAACATACGGTCGTAAATTATCCTGCTGAAATGTAGGGTTTCGCAGGGATCGAACGAAGGGTAGAGCCACGGGTCGTAACACTTCTGAAATGTAACGTCCACTGTTGAAAGTGACGTCCATGCGAACAAGAGGTGACCGAGACGCGTAACCAATGGCACCCCATACCTTCACGCCGAGTGATAAGCCAGTATGGCGATGACGAATACACGCTTCCAATATGCGTTCACCGTGATGTCACCGAACACGGATGCGACCATCATGAAGCTGTAAACAGAACCCGGATTCATCCGAAAAAATATCGTTTTGCCATTCGTGCACCAAGGTTCGTCGTTGAGTACACCATCGCAGGCGCTCATGTCTGTGATGCAGTGTCAATGGTAAACGCAGCTATGGTCTCCGAGCTGATAGTCCACGCTGCTGCAAACGTGGTCGACCTGTTCGTGCAGATGGTTGTTGTCTTGCTAACGTCCCCATCTGTTGACTCAGGGATCGTGACGTGGCTGCACGATCCGTTACAGCCATGCGGATAAGATGCCTGTCATCTCGACTGCTAGTGATACGAGGCTGTTGGGATCCAGCACGGCGCTCCGTATTACCCTCCTGAACCCTCCGATTGCATATTCTGCTAACAGTCATTGGATCTGGACCAACGCGAGCAGCAGTGTCGCGATACGATAAACCGCAATCGCGATAGGCTGCAATCCGACCTTTATCAAAGTCGGAAACGTGATGGTACGCACTTCTGCTCCTTACACGAGGCATCACAACGACGTTTCACCAGGCAACGCCGGTTAACTGCTGTTTGTGTATGAGAAATCGGTTGGAAACGTTCCTCATGTCAGCACGTTGTAGGTCTCACCACTGGCGCCAACCTTGTGTGAATGCTGTGAAAAGCTAATCATTTTCATATCACAGCGTCGTCTTCCTGTCGGTTAAATTTCGCGTCTGTAGCACGTCATCTTCGTTGCGTGGCAGTTTTAATGGCCAGTAGTGCACATGCACCGTGCGTGTGTCTGACTAGCAGTCACTCCTCGCCAGGTGACTCTGCTATCGTCTGGTCAGGTTTGTGCCGATAGGAGGTCGGTTGTCACAATGGTCTGACTGAATGGTGTATTTTAGAAGGCGCAGAAACACAAATGCATGTCACTTCGAATGGGATGAAGTCTAGTAATGTTCTGCGGCGTTCAAACTAATCTACTCGTAAAAAACTTTGCTTTAAGGAATTCAGAGTGTACCGATATCGCTATTACCGTCTTCTAACGTCGACTTACTGTCCACGGACTCGAATGCAGTTTTAACGCGCCAGAAGTGGGCAGGTAAGACCGGCAGCTGTTAAGACTGAGACGAGACGTCCCAGTGAATGAGTCCGCGATGTGGTGTGTGGCGGAGAGCGCCTACGGCCGGCGCTCGCCGAGTCGCGAACTGGTTGTCTTGCAGGGCCGGCCACCTTTTAAGGCTCGCCGCCGTTAACTGCCCTGTGGCGTAATGGAGCGGCCGCCTAACGAAGTGAGCGCTGCGCCGCCGCCGGGGTTCGATGCCGGGACACCGCAGTGCCTGCAGTAAACCCCGCGTAGGCGCAGACGACTTCTTCCCCCGCTATTTACACCCGCATAAGGAGCTGAGTGTATATCTGTACTTGGCGTTAACCGAAACAAAGTGGGATAAACAAAGTGTATCCACTGTTTAAAAGTCCATATCTGGCAAACTAATTGACGGAGTTGTCTCATCTTTCGTAGTGTAATAGTTTGCAGTTCCGGCAATCGCCACACAAGCGTTGTATTGCGTTGTTTCCTTTTGTCAGATGACAGTCGCCAGATAGTGTTTTGTTCTTAGTTGCACCTAGTTACTCGAGTAAACATGGCTGGCGCAAGGCTTGCATTCGATGACAGGAAGTCAGTTCGGCCGGCCGCGGTGGTCTAGCGGTTCTGGCGCTGCAGTCCGGAACCGCGGGACTGCTACGGTCGCAGGTTCGAATCCTGCCTCGGGCATGGGTGTGTGTGATGTCCTTAGGTTACTTAGGTTTAAGTAGTTCTAAGTTCTAGGGGACTTATGACCTAAGATGTTGAGTCCCATAGTGCTCAGAGCCATTTGAACAGTTTTTTTTAAGTCAGTTTGTAAGTGGTATTTTGAGTAGGAAAACATTAATGAGGTTCAACGGCAATGGCGAAATGAGTATCAGAGCCACCGACACGTTTAACGATTCGTCGCATTCGAGACAAATTTGAAATGTGTTAAAGATGTACACAAACAACGATCTAGTCGACCTGTAACAGTAGCAAGTCCATCTAACTCCTGTTGTGTTCTCCAACAATTCACTCGCTCACCACAGAAGTCTGTGATACAGTGTGCCCGTGAAACTGGAGTGAGTCGCTCAAGTGTTCGACGAATTGTGAAGACAGCAAAGTTGAAGTGCTACATCCCACGATTGCTACACACAATGAACGAGGACGACCCAGATCGTGGAATGGAGTACTGCGAGTGGTTTACTAACATGGTGCGCAACGACGAAGAGTTTGCAGACATGATTGTGTGGTCTGTTGAGGCACAGTTCAAAGTCATTAGTACAGTAAATCGCCACACTTGCATCTACTGGGCCGCCTAAAATGTACGTCGATGTAGACAAAGCCGTGAATTTGCCAGGAGTAAATGTGTGGTGTGGGTTGTCTTACCGGGGCTTGATTGGGCCATTCTTCTTTTACGGCACAGTTACCGGTGAGGTGTACCTTCAGAAGCTTCAGACATCCATTTTACCTGCCATCTGAGACTTGTATGGAGACGGAAGAGTTTACTTTCAACAAGATGGTGCCCCATCTCACTACCAAAATCGTGTCAGGGCGTATCTCGACGAAAATCTACCAGGAAGATGGATAGGCCGTAGAGGTGCTGTGGAGTATCCACCACGTTCCCCAGACCCAACTCCCCTGGACTTTTACCTGTGAGGAACACTAAAGGACGTAGTTTATCGACAAAAGCCACGCACATTGGATGAACTTCGAGAATCCATGGTACATTCATGTGCAAATATCCAACTGAACACGTGGCAGTCAGTAGTTCGTGCTGCAGTTCGGCGGCATCGTTTGTGTGTGGATGTTTATGGCGACCATTTCGAACACCTACAGTGATATCTTTGAGTAGGACTTTAAGCTGCACTTTCACCAAAAATAAGACAACTCAATTAGTTTGCAAGTTATGGACTTTTAAACAGTGGATACATTTTTTGGACCCCTCTGTATCCAACGAAATTACCTTCGTATGGAGCCACAGAGACATGAAACCTTTTCAAAAATATAATCGCCATTTGACTACACAATAGGTTTTGTTACACAATCTACATTTCGACCTTAGGCCCTTATGAAGTGTCACAAGTACTAAAAATCAATAGCCTTGAGTAGAACGTAAGTCATCGTCAAATTCTTGTTTCCTCTATCGTGACGTCATACTCCTGTCACATATGGGCAGGGGAAAGCTGGCAGTGGCACAATCCACTGCTCTTCAGCCAAGTGATATTTTTAATAAAAAGATGAAAACGATAAATATAAAAGACGACAAAAAGAACATAATAAGGGGAGACAGTGGGAGTTGAAATACACATTTACACGGAAACGTTCATTGTGAATCATCGTTAAAACATGTATCTTCGGATATATAAACCAATTTTGTCAAAATTAAATGCGAGAACATTTGTGTACTAACCTAATTTACTGGCAATTAGCATTATTTGTTCACATGATATGGTTGTGGAATAAAATAGACGACCAAATTACAGGTTTTAAACTTTGCTACATTGCGTCTTAGCAGCCACTGGCTGTAATTTGGTCATCTATTTTATTCAATAGCCATATCATGTCAAGACATTTCCAGAGGCAGATGTGGACTATGATCACAATTTATTAAAACTGAAGAAACTGCAAAAAAGGCATGAATTTAAGCAGATGGGACCTGGATAAACTGAAAGAACCAGACGTTGTAGAGGGTTTCACAGGGAGCATTACGGAACAATTGACAAGAACAGGGGAAAGGAAAACAATAGAAGAAGAATGGGTAGCTTTCGGGGATGAAATAGTGAGTGCAGCAGAGGATCAAGTAAGTAAAAAGACGAAAGCTAGTAGAAATACTTGTGGTAACTCAAGAGATATTGAATTTAATCGATGAAAGGAGAAAACATAAAAATGCGATGAATGAAGCGGGCGAAAGGGAATGCAAACGTCTAAAAAATGAAATCGACAGGAAGCACAAAATGACCAAGCAGGAATGGCTAGAATAAAGATGTAGAAGTATGTGTCTCTAGGGGTAAGATAGATACTGCCTACAGGAAAATTAAAGAGACATTCGGAAAAAGAGAACCACCTGTACGAATACCAAGAGCTCAGATGGAAAACCAATCCCCGGAAAATAAGGAAAGCAGAAAGGTAAAAGGAGTATACAGAGGGTCTATACAAGGGAGACGTACTTGAGGGCAATATTATGGAAATGGAAGAGGACGTAGAGGAAGATGAGAAGGAAAATATGATACAGCTTGAAGGATTTGAAAGAGCACCGAAAGACCCAAGTCGAAACAAGGGCCCTGGGAGTAGACAACATTCCGTTAGAGCTTGTGAGAGCCAGCCATGACAAAACTCTTCCATGTAGTGAACGAGATGTATGGGACAGGCGAAATACCCTCAGACTTCAAGAAGAATACAATAATTCCAATTCCAAAGAAAGCAGGTGCTGACAGGTGTGAAAATTACCGAACTGTCAGTTTAATAAGTCACGGCTGTAAAATACTAACACAAATCCTTTACAGAATAATGGAAAAACTGGTAGAAGCTGACCTCAGGGAAATGTAGAAACACGCGAGGGAATACTGACCGTACTACTTCTCATAGAAGAGAGGTTAAGGAAAGCCAAAACTTTGTTTATAGCATTTGTAGACTTAGAGAAAGCTTTTGAGAATATTGGCTGGAACACTCTCTTTCAGATTCTAAAGGTGTAAGGGGTAAAATAAAGGCAATGAAAGGCTATTGACAACAGAAACCAGATGGCAGTTATAAGAGTCGAGGAGCACGAAAGGGAATCAGTGGTTAAGAATGGATTGAAACGCGGTTGTAGTATATCTCAGATGTTATTCAATCCGTATACTGAGCGAGCAGTGAAGGAAAAAAAAAAAGAAAAACTTGGACTAGGAATTAAGATCCAGGGAGAATAAACAAAAGGTTTGAGGTTTGCAGATGACACTGCAATTCTGTCAGCGACAGCAAAGAACATGGAAGAGCAATTACACGGAGTGCATAGTGTCTTGGAAGAAGTATATGAGATGAACGTCAACAAAAACGAAACGAGGATAATTGAATGTTGAATCTGAGGGAATCAGATTAGAAAATGAGACCTTAAAGCAGTAAATGAGTTTTACTCTTTGGGAAGCAAAATAACGGACGATTGTCGAAGTGGGGAGGATATAAAATGTAGACTGACAATGGCAAGAAAAGCGCTTCTGAAGAAGAGAAATTTGTTTACATCGAGTATAGATTTAAGTGTCAGGAAGTCATTTCTGAAAGTATTTGTATGGAGAGTAGCCATATGTGGAAGTGAAACATGGACGATAAACCGTATAGACAAGAAGAGAAAGACGCTTTCGAAATGTGGTGCTACAGAAGAATGGTGAATATTACATGCGTCGATCACGTAACTAACGAGGAGGTAATGAATAGAATTGGGCAGAAGAGAAATTTGTGGTACAACCTAGCTAAAAGAAGGATCGGTTGGTAGGACACATCCTGAGGCACAACTATCACCCATTTAGTACTGGAGGGAAGGGTTGTGGTGGGGAGGGGGTGTAAAAATTGTAGAGGGAGATCAAGGCACGAATACAGTAGGCAGATTCGGAGGGATGTAGATTGCAGCAGTTAGTCGGAGATGAAGAGGCTTCCACAGGATAGAGTAACTTGGAGAACTGCATCAAACCAGTCTTTGGACTGTAGGCCACTAAAACAACAATAACTTGTGAAGACATCATGCTAATTGCCAGTAAATTAGCTTATTACTCAGATTTTCTTGCATTTAATTTTGACAAAATCCAACCATCAACTGCCAACTGACTCATACCAACCGAGTGAGTTCGTAGCTGATGCTTGGAGGCACAACATCGTTGTTACAGGTATCTGTGGAAACCAATTGAAAGATGTTGGTCACAGATGGAATCGTGTATACGATTTGAGTTCGCTGCCTCATCATCAGTTAAGACCTGAACATGGTGTACTGAAGGACCGAAACTGATAGCCATATAATAAGGACGACTGTAGGCGCTAAATTTTATTGCTGCGTCTATCTGTTCGACTATTAAGAACCTTTTTTCTTAGGGCAAAAATATAGAGTTGAAATTTATGTCAAACACAAAGGTCAGTGGTCCCATGGTAGAGCATAACATTTATGCTTCTATGGAGACGCAATCGAAAGATACGGCCATTTTGTCACATACTTCGATATTTGAGAGTTCACTTATCAAAGATTGTAGATGAACTACAGATATATGTTTTGGGATATGTGTTATAGTGATAAAGGTGAGAGGACGCGTGATCGAACGTCGGCCGATCCACGCATTTTTTAGTCGTCATTTTAATGTAGCCTTCATTTCCGAGGAAGTAAGTAGTTGCCAGAAACACAATGTGGGTTGGATTCTTCGTTAGACTATAGGCTCGCTTAACCCAGCTGGGTGAATGGGGTAGGTTGGGAACACGCATGTCACAGAAATGGCGTTGTAATCTCGCCCCTCCTTCCTAATTCCGCTTATTGTCCACAATAAGCAAAGTGTTTTATGAAAAATGTGAGAGGAGCGAAGTATACACTAAACTTTCTAGTTTACTTAGCTTTTCTGGAAGAGTTGGCTAGAATTCTTCTTGTCTAGGGGTCTGATTCTGAAAGCTGAAATTCTTACATTTTACGTCGTCATGGTTGAATTAATCTAAATAAATTTGAATATTATTGTTGCAGAATTTTTGTTGTTCAAAAATGGTTCAAATGGCTCTAAGCACTATGGGACTTGACATTTGAGGTCATCAGTCCCCTAGACTTAGAAGTACTTAAACCTAACTAACCTGAGGACATCACACACATCCATGCCCGAGGCAGGATTCGAACCTGCGACCGTAGCAGCAATGTGGTTCCGGACTGTAGCGCCTAGAACCGCTCGGCAACAGCGGCCGGCTTTTTGTTGTTACGTTAATATGTTTTGTCACATTTAGTATGTGAGACAGTCTTTTGAACTTTGACATTAACAAAGCCGAACTGAAGTTGTTCGCCCAAAATACAAAAATACATCCGATCACATCAGAGGCATGCTTACTACGCCTTTACTCTATGGTAATAACAATATCCGGAAGAGTTTACAAATTTTTCTTGACAAATTAATTTCTTTCAACTTCAATTATTATTTCATAAAGCAATCTAGAGATAAACATAATAAATAGTACTAGATGGCATAACTACTAACAGAAATTTTCAGTGTGCCAAGTAATTCGTAATTTCAATTGTTTCTAAAAAAACACTTGTCGATTGTAACATCGAAAATACAGTAATTCCTTTTCATAAATTTTAGCTTCAAATGTAACGTATTGTGTATAAAATTATATGAAAGTTTTGAGAAAAGCAGCTGAGATAATACTGACCTGCCTACGATTAGAAAAATACGAGGGCTATCCACAAAGTACATTACGTTTTGGAATTAAAAATAAATAAAGTATTGGAAATTTTTTCTATTATATACAGATGAAAGCCACACTTAAATACTACTTTTCTACATAGTTGCCATTTAAATTAAGGCACTTATCGTAGCGATGGACGAGCTTGGAAATTCCTTCGTCGTAACATTCGGCCGCCTGCGCCTTCAACCACGTGGTTACCTCTTCTTTTGGGACAGAAAAGGTGTGATTTTTGTGGATTTCCTGGAAAGAGGCACTACAATAAACTCTCAAAGGTATTGCCAAACTCTGCACAATCTCAGAAGAGCAATACAAAACAAGCGCAGGGGAAAGTTGGGCTCAAAGATCTTGCCGATTCACGACAACGCCCGGGCCCACACGGCAAATGCCCCTCGCGAAGTTCTCGAATCTTTTAAGTGGGAGTTGTTTCCTCATCCGCCGTACAGTCCCGACCTGGCACCGAGCGACTTCCACTTATTCCCAGCAATGAAGAAGTGGTTGGCTATGCAGCGTTTTGATGACGACGCACAGCTTCAAGAAGAGGTAACCACGTGGTTGAAGGCGCAGGCGGCCGAATTTTATGACGACGGAATTTCCAAGCTCGTCCATCGCTACGATAAGTGCCTTAATTTAAATGTCAACTATGTAGGAAAGTAGTATTTAAGTGTGGCTTTTATCTGTATATAATAAAAAAAATTCCAATACTTTATTTATTTTTAATTCCAAAACGTAATGTACTTTCTGGATAGCCCTCGTAATACTGGTATCGACAAATACTGTGGACGAAAAGTAATGCTAGAGGAGGATGTCCCGTTACCGTGCCCAATAAAAATACTTTCACGAGGCCACTGACCCACATGAAATTATTATTTCTTTACTTTCTCAGACGCTAAGTCTGGTTAAAAATGGAAAGTGACGTGGACATTGATCAAGTGTCACTTCCTTTTAACTGTATGGTATGTGTTATATTGCATTTAGGACCTTTCGGGTAATTGAACATGTATCAATATTTACAGATTTCTGTAGTTGTATATATAAGTTTGGATGTAGCTGTATTGCATTGATGTACTGGTGGATATTGTGTGGTATGACTCCTGTGGTTGATAGTATAATTGGTATAATGTCAACTTTATCCTGATGCCAAATGTCCTTGACTTCCTCAGCCAGTTGGATGTATTTTTCAATTTCTTCTCCTGTTTTCTTTTGTATATTTGTTGTATTGGGTAGGGATATTTCGATTAGTTTTGTTAATTTCTTCTTTTTATTGGTGAGTACGATGTCAGGTTTGTTATGTGGTGTTGTTTTATCTGTTATAATGGTTCTGTTCCAGTATAATGTGTATTCATCACTCTCCAGTACATTTTGTGGTGCATACTTGTATGTGGGAACGTGTTGTTTTATAAGTTTATGTTGTAAGGCAAGCTGTTGATGTATTATTTTTGCTACAATGTCATGTCTTCTGGGGTATTCTGTATTTGCTAGTATTGTACATCCGCTTGTGATGTGATCTACTGTTTCTATTTGTTGTTTGCAAAGTCTGCATTTATCTGTTGTGGTATTGGGATCGTTAATAATATGCTTGCTGTAATATCTGGTGTTTATTGTTTGATCCTGTATTGCAATCATGAATCCTTCCGTCTCACTGTATATATTGCCTTTTCTTAGCCATGTGTTGGATGCATCTTGATTGATGTGTGGCTGTGTTAGATGATACGGGTGCTTGCCATGTAGTGTTTTCTTTTTCCAATTTACTTTCTTCGTATCTGTTGATATTATGTGATCTAAAGGGTTGTAGAAGTGGTTATGAAATTGCGATGGTGTAGCCGATGTATTTATATGAGTGATTGCTTTGTGTATTTTGCTAGTTTCTGCTCGTTCTAGAAAGAATTTTTGTTAAATTGTCTACCTGTCCATAATGGAGGTTTTTTTATCGATAAATCCCCTTCCTCCTTCCTTTCTGCTTAATGTGAATCTTTCTGTTGCTGAATGTATGTGATGTATTCTATATTTGTGGCATTGTGATCGTGTAAGTGTATTGAGTGCTTCTAGGTCTGTTTTACTTTATTTCACTACTCCAAATGAGTAGGTCAATATTGGTATAGCGTAAGTATTTATATTTTATTATTATTATTATTATTATTATTATTATTATCTACGTACACAATTAAGTTTCTATGGAACCCTCAGAGTGCTAACTCTACTCGCACTCATGCGTTTTTTTTAAACAGCAAACTATCAAAGTGCATGGCAGAACTGCAATTAAGAATGAAACAATGTAAATGTGACCAAATGCCGAAGAAAGAAAAGGAAAAATAAGAAAAAAAGGACGCATTAGAATGCAGTTATTGTCACTGATGAGCCAAATCACTATGATCAGCCGCTTAACAGCTTGCTTGTCCATCTTTGGAACGAAATACATCACTGATTCTGCGTACCAGCGATCCGACCTTTTGTTGGTACTCTTGTGGAGGTATGTGGCATTAGATGTCTACGCACAGGTCATGTAAAGCGCGTAAATAATGGGCCGCTGATTTGCGTAAGCGGTGATGGACCCTTATAACGATCCGGATGAGTACCATAGGATTTAGATCAGGAGAATTTGGTCGCCGAGAGACCAACTTCAGTTTACTATTTTTTTCTTTTTTTTTTTTTTTTCGTCATCAGTCTACTGACTGGTTTGATGCGGCCCGCCACGAATTCCTTTCCTATGCTAACCTCTTCATCTCAGAGTAGCACTTGCAACCTACGTCCTCAATTATTTGCTTGACGTATTCCAATCTCTGTCTTCCTCTACAGTTTTTGCCCTCTACTGCTCCCTCTAGTACCATGGAAGTCATTCCCTCATGTCTTAGCAGATGTCCTATCATCCTGTCCCTTCTCCTTATCAGTGTTTTCCACATATTCCTTTCCTCTCCGATTCTGCGTAGAACCTCCTCATTCCTTACCTTATCAGTCCACCTAATTTTCAACATTCGTCTATAGCACAACATCTCAAATGCTTCGATTCTCTTCTGTTCCGGTTTTCCCACAGTCCATGTTTCACTACCATACAATGCTGTACTCCAAACGTACATCCTCAGAAATTTCTTCCTCAAATTAAGGCCGGTATTTGATATTAGTAGACTTCTCTTGGCCAGAAATGCCTTTTCTGCCATAGCGAGTCTGCTTTTGATGTCCTCCTTGCTCCGCCCATCATTGGTTATTTTACTGCCTAGGTAGCAGAATTCCTTAACTTCATTGACTTCGTGACCATCAGTCCTGATGTTAAGTTTCTCGCTGTTCTCATTTCTACTACTTCTCATTACCTTCGTCTTTCTCCGATTTACTCTCAAACCATACTGTGTACTCTTAGACTGTTCATTCCGTTCAGCAGATCATTTAATTCTTCTTCACTTTCACTCAGGATAGCAATGTCATCAGCGAATCGTATCATTGATAACCTTTCACCTTGTATTTTAATTCCACTTCTGAACCTTTCTTTTATTTCCATCATTGCTTCCTCGATGTACAGATTGAAGAGTAGGGGCGAAAGGCTACAGCCTTGTTTTACACCCTTCTTACAGTTTACTGTAACGCTCCTTAAACCACTGTAGCACGGTTCTCGCGCCGACCAGAGTGGCCGAGCGGTTCTAGGCGCTTCAGTCTGAAACCGCGCGACCGCTAGGGTTGCAGATTCGAATCCTGCCTGGGGCATGGATGTTTGTGATGTCCTTAGGTTTAAGTAGTTCTAAGTTCTGGGGACTGATGACCTCAGATGTTAAGTCCCATAGTGCTCAGAGCCAATTTTGAACGGTTCTGGCACCGAGACGCGGACGGTTATACTGACATCACTGTCGGAGAAGACATCAATCATCAGAGGATGCAGGCGGTTTCAGCTGTCAGCGCGTCTTCTATTACTACCACAGGTCCCATGCAAGCGCAGGAGAATGTCTCCCGTACCATAATACTGCTGCCACCAACCTGCGCTGCACGTTTTGAGCTGCCGTTCACCTCGATGACGGCGTTTGTGGAAACGACCATCGAACTAGGGTGGCAAAAATGTTAATCACCCAAAGAGGCGACACGTTTTCATTGGTAGACGATCGAATCGCGATAGTCCCGTGCCCACTGCAATCCTAATTGACGACGTCGTTGCTTACTTACTTACTCGTTCGGCATCACAGAGGCATAATTTACAATATTCTTATCACTATATACTAAAAAAGAAAACAATATAATTCTACACTATATTAGATATGTTTTTGAGCCACTCTATGGCTGAGTCACTGAGTCTATGTATGTCCATGAGTTCACCACCATAGCCATACACTTTGCACACGAGTAGATGGTCCATTGTCTGTATTTCACCGCACTCACATACAGCGCTGTCTGCCAGGCCCCACTTGTTCATCAGGTGTTTACATCTCCCAACACTCGTTCTGACCCGGTTTAGAGCCGTCCACACTCTTCTCGGTAGGTTGAAGCCATTAATCTTCTTGTTCGGATCGTGTACTAAATTTTTGTTCTTAAATTCACTTGCCGACCATACTTCGTTCCAGGCCGTTCTCGGCTCAAAGGCTTGTAGTTCTTCACCGATTTTCCAAAAAGGTGATCTGGATTTAAGCCTGTTTGTCGGTGTCAGATCTTGGTGGATAGGGAGGTCCAGGTTGTCTATAATTTTCCTGTAGGTTTTTAGGGCTAGCTGTGATCGCCTGATTTCTGGAGGCTCTATGTTCGCTAGTACAGGAAGCCATGCACAGGGGGTGGCCCTGAGTGTTCCCGAGATTATTCGCATTGTCCCCCTCAGCTGGATATCCACTTTAGATACGTGTGCACTTCTCCTCCAGACTGGTGAACAGTATTCAGCTACACTGTAGACAAGGGCTAGTGCTGAAGTTCTCAAAGTGCTCGCTCCACATCCCCATGCTGTTCCAGCCACTTTCGAAAGGATAGCATTGCGGGATTTTAGTTTTTGCTTTGTGTCTTCGAGGTGTGAGCTGTACGTTAGGGTCCGGTCTAGTTTCACTCCCAAATATTTAGGCTTATCCTCATGTCTTATGCTTTGGCCATTTGAAGAGATCTGTAATTTTCTGTGTGTCTCTCTGTTGTTGAGGTGCATTATGGTGCTGGTTGTTTACTTGGGGTTTGGAAGTAGGTGCCACTTGGAGTAATAGGTGTTCAGGACTTCAAGGTTTGCATTCAGTGTTTCGTCGTTCGTCGAGATCGTTGTAGTTTTTACTCTGATATGCGATGGCCAGGTCATCTGCATATGCAAATTTGCGTGATTTAGTTTCTGGCAAGTCAGCCATATATAGATTGAAGAGAGCGGGTGCTAGTGCCGAACCCTGTGGCAGACCATTATTCAGAACCATGCTCTTACTGTTCGTACCGTGGAGTGAGACCTTGATTTTCCTGCTCGTTAGTATGTTCTTGAGTAGTTTGTAAGTCTGCTTGCAATTTATGATTCTAGTTAGCTTAAGCAGTAACTCTTCAATCCATACTGTGTCGTAAGCTGATGTGAGGTCTATGAGGACCAGACCAGTTTTCATCTTGTTCTGGAAGCCTTTCTCAATATAGGTTGTGAGGGACAGCACTTGATCGCAGCAGTCGATGCGTCAACGTGTGAGCACGTAGTGGTGGTCTGCTGCGGAGTTCCAGGATCAATAACAGTGTACGATGAACAGTCTGTTCCGATATACTTGTGCGTGCAACAGCGTTGTGGTCTTTCTGCACAGACGGCGCAGATCACCATCCATCGTACTTTACACAGCAGAAGTCTCCGAACCCCATGTTCTGTGAAGAGTCGTGGACGTCCAACCATTTAGCGCCTAGCGGTAGTTTCAGTGTCCTTGTACCTCTTTCCGTACATGCTCACGACAGTAGCACGTGACCATTCGACCAGCTTCGCCGTCTTCGAGATACTCGTTCCCAGGCTCTGTGTAACAACAATCTGCCGTTTGTGAAAGTCGCTTGTCCGCAGCTCGTGGTCGTGCGGTAGTGTTCTCGCTTCCCACGCCCGGGTTCCCGGTTTCGATTCCCGGCGGGGTCAGGGATTTTATCTGCCTCGTGATGAGTGGGTGGTGTGTGATGTCCTTCGGTTGGTTAGGTTTAAGTTGTTGTAAGTTCTAGGGGACTGATGACCATAGATGTTAAGTCCCATAGTGCTCAGAGCCATTTGAACCATTTTTGAAAGTCGCTTATCTGAATAGATTTCCCCATTTGCAGCCCATATCTTCGCTTGTGTGATCCTCAGTCCGTGTCTGCTCCGCTTATATATTTTTGTTACCGCGTCACGTGCCCGCAACGTGTAAAGACATTGCTTTCCCCGAAAGTCGATAATATTTTTTTTCTTTTGTGCATTACCTTGTCATAGTACGTATGCATCATTTATTTCAACTATTCTTTATTTGTTAATACGTCACATTGTTTCTTCATTCATTTTGCTACTCTTTTATATTTTATATTGTACGAATATGAATGTTCTGCTTTTGTATGCTTTTTAAATCTTTGGTTAGGCTAGGAGAAGTACTGTGTTAGAGAGAGAGCGAACGACTATCGGTAGAGAGCGTGCGAGTTGTTGTGGTAGCCGGCCGGTGTGGCCGTGCGGTTCTAGGCGCTTCAGTCTGGAACCGTGTGACCGCTACGGTCGCAGGTTCGAATCCTGCCTCGGGCATGGACATGTGTGATGTCCTTAGGTTAGTTAGGTTTAATTAGTTCTAAGTTCTAGGCCACTGATGACCTCGGAAGTTAAGTCGCATAGTGCTCAGAACCTTTTGAACCAGTTGTTGTGGTATCGTGGCCGGTTCGCGGGTGCAGAAACGTTGCAAAGGTTCGGCGTGAAGGACGGTGATACGCGGAGGAACAATTAATTACAGTGCGTCCGCTGTGTTACTAGGAGACGGTGCATTATTAAGTGAACAGTAAAACCTGAAAAGTATATCGAGTGTTTTCGGTGACGATTGTACAAACTGTGTGAACTTGTGACAATTAGCCGTGAACCAGACACCATTGTCGTGTGGAGACACTAACTGTTAGAATTGCGTGAAAGTGGAGCTAACCAAAATGTTAAGTGAAAGAACAGTGCTGTGATTTGATCAAGAATCATTTATTATATCATCCAAACTGTCTTAAAGACGACGACGTAAATTGAACTGATGTTTAACGGACTGTTATAGTGATAAACATATGTGACTGTTTTCCTGTGGCAACACGGTGAAAGAACTGTGCGAAGTATTGGCATTAACCTGCTATATATCGTAAATACTAAAGACATTGCATAATTCCGACCTACCCGCACCGCGTGATCAATAAACTTGTAATAATAAAACGTCGCGTGCGTAACGACAACGCACACACTGGAACTATTATAATCGCGCCAGTGCTGCCAGCTGATTCGAGTACAACGGAGACGTGGACCACCGCCGTAACCGGAATATTAATGGAACAGGAGGATCCATCATTATCTTCACGCCATGAACCAGGATTAACTTCACACATCGTCCGCGCGGACCACCGCTGACGTCATCACACTGCCTGCAGCAACAGTTAAGACATTAAAATTATTAGGCTCTCTCTCATTTCAAAATTACAGACAATTACAGTTAAACTATCTATTTTAAAAATACTGTCACAATATAAAGATTCAATTTTGTTTGGTTCCAATAAGTACTCTTTCCATTATTTCGTCTTGTTGATAGTGTTGTAAACCCGCCAAATTAAAGTTCAATTAATAATTTTCTTTCAAAATTCTTCTCAGACATTTTGCTGATCATCATAATTTTATTTTAATGTTTGTGTGTAAGTTCTTTTGGAGGGAGTACATATTTTATTTTGGTGCAGAAAAATTAGCTACCATGAAATTACGTATATTACCAGCTGATGCTGTCCGCCATTACTTCTTGAAAACTGACCAGTAGTATTTTTACACCTATTTTCTCATTGGCTGTCATCTTCAAAACAAAATTACGTATTTTGTGGGCACCTAGCAGATGCGCAATGTCTATGTAGGCCCCTATAATAATTTTTTTTTTTTTTACTTTTGCAGGTTTACTGGAATTATATTGACTTTAATTGTTCATATGGCTCCCGTTAAAGTGATTCATCACATCTATATAATAATTGTACTGAATTACCTAATTCATTTTTTTATTACGTTAACATTGGCATACCATATTGAGATTAAAATTGACGTGTTATTGGCCCCCACATAAGATTCTGCGCGCTCTGACGAAGACTATGCCAAATTTTGTTTTTCGTCCATTACTAACAGGGGTAGTCATATTCCTTGTATAGGTCATGTTTTATTATTTAAAAGGTTTTTTTTTCAGAAGTAGAGAACCAGTTTCTTTACAAACGCCACCAGGCGGCATCCAATTTCGGGATGGGCAGTGGTCAAAATGTTTTTGCTGATCAGTGTTATAATGAGAATCAGCTACCGATTTCTTCTGAACGCCTGTAGCTACCCATCGGCAATTCACGTCAAGTTTCTAAAGTCTTGACATGATGAACAACTCCAGCTACCAGAAGAAACACCCAAAAGTGTGGTCTGATGAATGCTTTCGCTGGTTAATGAGATGATGTACGCTCGGCGGAAATTATTTTCACTAGTAAAATAAATTGCCAGTAGCACAAAAGTTGTCCAAGCATGGCAGTAATTCATCTGCAGCACGTTCTGTAAGTGAAATATTTTTTTTTATGTTCTCTCGCGCGGCAACTGTTCCTCTTATTGCAGAGGCGCGATTGCGGCAACGATATAACGAAGGCGGCTACGCTAACGAGCGACTGTCGGAAGTCGTGTAACTGGATGCAGACACATCGGACGGCGCATTCGGGTGGACGGCTTAAAAGGACGAGTACCAACCAGCTGGTCGCGGGTATTTCTAGACAGCCGCTGTGAGGAGCTTAAATGAACCAACGGGTTCGCTTCCTCGTAGTTTTTCTTTGATTCGATTGCCGGTACAAAAGTCCCTTTCAGCCCAGTATCTGTTCAGGTTTACAAACAAATCCGTCTGCAAAACGAATAAAGGACGAAAGGGAGAACTACGAGATCATTCTCCCGTTTTGACAGCCAACTTCGGCCTAAGATAGAGCGTAAAGAACGATTAGTTCATAAAGCAACGTTTGTACGTGTGACAGAAGCTGCATACTGCACACAACGCATTGTTGCAATGTTGACAGGAAACGCTTCGGCCGCATCAACAAAAAATGGTTTAAATTGCTCCGAGCACTATGAGACTTAACACCTGAGGTCATCAGTCCCCTAGATTTAGAACTACTTAAACCTAACTAACATAAGGACATTACACACATCCATGCATGAGGCAGGATGAAGGGTACACGAGTGGGCCTTCAGCACCGAAAGCCCATATCAATGCTGTTTCGTTGAATGGTTCGCAAGGTGAAAGTTGTTGATGGCCCAGCAGTGAATTCTGGAGCTATGCGGGAAGGGTTGTACTTCTGTCACTCTGAACGATTCTCTTCAGTGGTCGTTGGTCACGTTCTTGCAGGATCTTTTTCCGGCCGCAGCGATGTCGGAGATTTGACGTTATACCAAAATGGCTCTGAGAACTATGAGACTTAACATCTGAGGTCATCAGTCTCCTAGAACTTAGAACTACTTAAACCTAAGTAACCTAAGGACATCACACACATCCATGCTCGAGGCAGGATACGAACCTGCGACCGTTGACGTCGCGCGGCTCCAGACTGAAGCGCCTAGAACCGCTCGGCCACAACGGCCGGCTGACGTTTTACCATATTCCTGATATTCACGGTACACTCGTGAAATGGCCGTACGGGAAAATCCACGCCTCATCGCTACCTCGGAGATGCTGTGCCCCATCGCTTGTGCGCCGACTATAACACCACGTTCAAACTTACTTAAATCTGGAAAACCTGCCAGTGTAGCAGCAGTAACCCACCCAATAACTGCGCCAGACACTTGTCTTATATTGGCACTGCCGGCCGCAGCGCCGTATTCACATGTTTACATATCTCCGTATGTGAATGCGCATGCGTTATACCAGTTTCTTTGGCGCTTCAGTGTATAATGTCGTTTTGTAGGAAATATGCAGTACCCGTCGCTTATGTGAAATAAGAAGTCTCATCTTTCTCTTCTGTCATTCCAATTCATTTGAAAAGATTGTAGCGATAGATCGCTAGACTGGCTCATTTTGTGCAAACAGGCACTGGACCTGCGATCGTCCTTCATACCACGAACAAATAGCGAAGGTAAACAGCGCTGACACCACGGTTCTGCCGAACATAGAGAGTTGTGCCGACCGAAAAATGCCGTACCGCAGAGCTAAATGAAATATTGCGCTGTTCCGGGTACTTCTGAGAAGGACCGATCAAAGCCGAGTCTCAGGCCGGGCCGTGACCTGCACGCGGCACGCACGCGGCAAGCACAAGGCAAGCACGCGGCCTGCACGCGCTGAACGCGCGACCAGCGCTGGTGTACAATGCAGCAGAATTACTGAAAAGGTAGTAATGTTTGAAAATATTGGATCTATTGTATAAAGAAGGACAGTTACTCTCTTCAGACACTCTTGGAATCGAGGAGATGCTCATTTGATGTGATTTTCGTGGGAAAGATGCACTGTCCCGGCTACGAACACATGCTGGCCCACTTAATCGCTATCAGCTTTCCATACGCCATCTCTTTGAAAGCGAACGTTAACAAGTAGTTTTTCCACTCTTTGCCTTTTCTAAGGCTTTGACTCTGCTGGGTACACTTTCAGTGCAGTGCCTGAATGGTTCAAATGGCTCTGAGCACTATGGGACTCAAGTGCTGAGGTCATTAGTCCCCTAGAACTTAGAACTAGTTAAACCTAACTAACCTAAGGACATCACAAACATCCATGCCCGAGGCAGGATTCGAACCTGCGACCGTAGCGGTCTTGCGGTTCCAGACTGCAGCGCCTTTAACCGCACGGCCACTTCGGCCGGCGCAGTGCCTGAATCTCTGTTACGGAACGACAACCCATTTTTCCTCAAAAGTCGAGACCTTGGAGGGTAGTGACGTAGGACGCTGGGGGTCTGGAGCCAAGTCCACGTTATGGCTCATCCCAAAGGTGTTTCATTGGCGTAAGGTCGGGACTCTGGGCAGGCCAGTCCATTCGAGGAATGTTATTGTCCGCAAATCATTGCCCCACAGATGCTGCTTCACATCTGGCTGCACTGTCATTCTGAAACAATCATCGTCTTTGAAATATTCCTCAAATGTAGTGAGAACACAATGCCGCAAAATGTGTTCACATCCTTCCACACTTAGTGTTTTTTTTTTTTAGGCGCAATACGGGGAAGACAACCTAAACATGAAAATTAAGCCAATAACTTAGCACCACCTTCTCTGTATTTTACTGCTGGCACTGTACACGACGTCAGGTGACTTTTCCAGGCATTCGCCAAACCCAAACCCTTCTTCGCACTGCCTCATGGTATAGCGCCACTCGTCGCTCCAGGTCACTAGTTTCCAATCATCCACTGTCCAGTGGTTCGCTCTTTATGCCACATCAAGCTTCGCTCAGTACTGACTACAGAAAATGTGTGTCTAATGAGCTCCAGGTCCCGATGGAATCCCTGTCAGATACTATACTGAGTTTGCGGCTAAGTTAGCCCCTCTTCTAACTATAATCTATCGCAGATCCTTCGAAGAAAATCCCACATCCGGCAGGTTCGAATCCTGCCTCGGACGTGGATGTGTGTGATGTCCTTAGACTAGGTATGTTTAAGTAGTTCTAAGTATAGGGGACTGATGGCCTCAGATGTTAAGTCGCATAATCCTCAGAGCCATTTGAACCATTTTGAATCTCACCCAGTTCTTGGGAAAAGGCGCA
Source organism: Schistocerca piceifrons (assembly GCF_021461385.2). Taxonomy (NCBI): domain Eukaryota; kingdom Metazoa; phylum Arthropoda; class Insecta; order Orthoptera; family Acrididae; genus Schistocerca; species Schistocerca piceifrons. Next base: position 168,698,116 of record NC_060146.1, read on the forward strand.
CCTGTCTCAGAAAGGAGCTGAAGTGATGCAGAAAACTACTGTCCAATATCGTTGACATCAATTTGTTTTAGAATCTTACAACTCATTCTTAGCTCAAACGTATTGAATTATCTTGAACAGAATGACCTCCTCGGTTCCAACCAGCAAGGATTTCGAAAACATCGATCATGCGAAACACAACTCCCACTTTTCTCATATTACACACTGAAAGCTTTGGATCAAGGCAGTCAGGTATATACTATGTTTTTTTATTTCCAAAAGACATTTGACTCGGTACGGCACCTACGCTTATTGTGCTTAATATATTGTATCAAGTGAAATTTGTGATTGAATTGAGGACTTATTGGTAGGGAGGACACATCATGTTATCTTGGATGGAGATTCTTTTTCAGATGAAGAAATAACTTCGGGTGTGCCCCAGGGAAAGGGTGTTGAGGCGCTCGCTGTTCAAGTTGTATATTAATGACCTTGCAGACAATATTAACAGTAAAACCAGGCTTTTTGCAGATGATGCGGTTATTTATAATGAAGTATCATCTGAGATAATCTGCATCAATATTCAATGAGATCTTGGTAAGATTTCAAATGGTGCAGAGATTGCCAACTTGCTGTAAATGTTCAGAAATGTAAAATTGCGTGGTTCACAAAACGAAAAACGTTGTATCCTATGAGTATAATACCACTGAGTGTCTGTTGGAATCGGTCAACTGATATAAATACCTGGGTGTAACATTCCATAGGGATATGAACTGGAATGATCACATATGTTCAGTCGCGTTTAAAGCAAATGGTAGACACCGGTTTATTGGTAGAATACGGGGGGAAGTGTAATCGGTCTACAAAGCAGATTTCTTCCAGATCACTTGTACGATCCATCCTAGAATATTGCTCAAGTGTGTGGGACCCATACAGAAAAGTGCAACTCGAATTGTCACAGTTTTGTTTAATGTGAGGGAGACTGCCACAGAAATACTGAAGGATCTGAACTGGCACTCTTGAGGACAGATGTAAACTATCCCGAGAAAATCTATTAACAAAGTTTCAAGACCCGGCTTTGAAACGATTACACTAGGGATATACTACAACTCCCTATGTATCGTTCACACAGAGATCGTGAGGATAAGATTAGAAAAATTACTACACTCACAGAGGCATTCAAACCATCATCTTCCCGCGCTCCATACGTGAATGGAATGAGAGGAAACTAATAACTGGTACAGCAGGACGTACCCCCTGCCATGCACCTCACGGTGGTTCGCAGAGTGTACACGTAGATTTAGACCTTTGTACCTCATTCTTTGTAACTCTGTAGATGCAGTCATCATCCTAGGTGGACTGCTGATATCACTTCTGACCTCATGAATGACTCCAACTGCTGATTTCGTGCAATGTTTTACAGCCACCCTGTCCCTGTCCCGTGATTACATGAGGTCTGCTTCGTATTTGTTTTACTGCGGTCGTTTCGTGTTTCAACTTCACAGTCACATCACCAGCAGTTGACTTCGGGAGCTTTAGAAGCGCTGAAAAGTCCCTTATGGATTTGTTATTTAGGTAATATCCAAGGACTTAAGTCTGCGTCATATTGGAAAGCGGCCCAATTTTCAGACGTTGTGCGCATCCCCCTCCACTAACCATTGGCAGCCAATAATATTCATTCTCTTTCCAAGCGGCTAAAAGGGAGTTACAGCTAGACAGCGAGAACCTCGCTCTTACGTGCTGCACTGTCGCCGTACTTCGCTACAACCGAATTATTGACTTCAACTATCAGTTTTCTTTTGGTTTTTCTTTCTTTCTTGTAGCTGTACAACTGTGAATGTATGCCTGTAAATCTTTAAGCGCGATTTAAAAAAAGCCAGGTGACGACAATAAATGTGAAGTGCTTCACAAGCAGGGGAGGGAGATCATTTACTGCATTTATAACTCTTTCAAACGCGAATTTGCCTACTATTGGCAGTTAAAGACACAATAAGTGGATTCCAGAACCATGTGGTGTCTGAAGAGAAATGTAAACAGAATTGTAAACGAAAAAAGTGTCGGAGCTGTAGGAACCGTGGATAAAGATGGTCTCGTGTTGCCTGGAAAGCATCGAAATCGCAGGGAACCTGTAACACAAATGAATAGTTTTAATAACAATGTTTTAAAGTGCTCCATGTGAAAGATGACTGCCCGACATCAGAAAAACGTGTTACAGCTATGCAGGCCATGGTCCATGGCACTTTTCTAAATGTTCCGAGAGCTTCTCGCTATATGGTAGCACTGGATGGGTAACGGAAAAACGGTAGAAACTGTGTGTTAATTTAGTGGGACTAACGTGTCCATTGATCAAGCATGGACGAGTTAACTAAGCGAACTGCTTCCGAAACTTCACTTCGTGAACTGATGATGGGTACATATTTCTTCCAGAACACTAAAACATTATGCAGGAACGTTGATGTCAATACCATTGCGACCAATAACTGCCGTAACATAAGAGCTATTTACACGCAACTTAAGAAATACAAAAAAGCAGACAAAATCACAATGATTTTATCTTGTAACTCTTCCATTTGGCCCGTGTTTGCATAGCAAACAGTAATATCAGAAAATTGAGTCCGCCTTGACGCAAACTTCTTGTTATTCGTTTATTTCTTTATTCTCCCAAACTAGTTTCGACGACAAATATCACCATCATCAGTGTTTTTTTTTTTTTTTTAAATCTAAAACATGCAGAAAACAGCATGGTTATACAAACACATACGAAGTTCACCTTTTAGTATTTTGTTTACTAACAGCCCCTCACATGTCTGATGATGACATGATGTTCGTTAAGTAAAAAATCGGCAACAGAAACAAAAAGAGCACAGAAAATATGTCGCAGACAGCGACAATAATTGCTTTAAACATCCTATAACATACAATACATAAGGTAGTATAAAAGTGTCCATATGAAAACTATATTTTAAAAAACGAATAGTAAAAATGTAATAACATGCTACTGTGTTTGTATAACCATGCTATTTTCTGCTTGTTTTAGATTAAAAAACCCACTGATGATGGTGATATTTTTCGCCGAAACTAGTTTGGGAGAGTAAATAATAAACGAATAACAAGGTGTTTTGCATCAAAGCGGACTCAATTTTCTGATAGACAAAATCACGTCGAACAGATGGGACAGATGACAATTTAGATCTGCAGTGTACCGAATACATTAAAGTGGCTTACAATATTTTGGTGTTCGTAGAAGCGGTGCTGATAAAACACTTGTACATGCAGTGCATTGTATGCGGATTTCATTTCACCTACCTGCACACTCGTTGTAATGCAAAAGCTCTGTGGGCTACCAAATATTTTTTCCCTCGCAATTTTACTTTTTGATGTATTTATTCTACGAACCAAAGTTTCTAAGTAAGTTTACTAATGTATGATGAAACTGAATGTTTTCTGATTGTAAAGTTAAACAGATGTTAACTGTAAGCTAGTTATAAGCAGACGCGCTGGCTTAGGACGATGCTGCTGGAAATGCAGGGGGACAGCATAGGTTATCCTCAATCAGAAAGAGTCCCAACAATTAGTAATAAAGTGATCTTTATTAAATATGGAGAAATACTCAAATGATGCTTGTTAGACGTTGAAATTATTACAAGTCCTCTAAAATATCATTGTCCTATCACTGTGCCTCTGAGCATTGCCTACGTAGAGTCCAGAGCTGGCCTACAATGCCTACGGAGCCTGAGTCTCGCAGACGACGGATCAACACTGCAGCTTACAGACTCGGCTGTAACTGCAGACTGTGCACGACTCGGCACACCGAAGAAAACTGTCTGTCGTCGCTTCTTTTTTTTTCTTTATTATGATGTCATTCCCATGCCCCATATGGGTAGGGGAGGCCTGTCGGCATCACAATCCGCCGTTCTTCAGCCGAGTGACATGACAACTAAGACAAGAATAAGATGTTACATATGAGGAGATAAAAAAAGGGGGATATAATACAGAGTAAGGGGAGATAATGGAGGTAAAAATACACTGACATGGGGACGTTCATGGGGGGACAATGAAAAAGTCGACATAAAGTGAAACAATACAGTTGGCGATTCTTGGAACACAAAAAAGACACCGAAGTCATATGCACAGGTTAAAAGTTGGCCACAGTATTAAAAACACTCCAGAACAACACACTTTAAACCCACTTGGAGTATACACGATGAAGAATAAAACTGCCAGGTGAGACCTGCCGAGGGAGAGGCCTGAGAGGATGGAAAAGGAGGGGAGAACAAGGTGCAGCAAGGGAGGGGGCGGGATGGAAAGAGTAGGGGGCATCAGTGGGTGCACCAAGAGGCAGGAGAAGTTGGGGCAGGAGATGAAGAGAGAAGACAAGGCAGGAGGGAGTCCAGAGACACTGAAGGGGAGCACAAGGGAGGGAGGGGGAGTAGGAGGGGAAAGCCGCTAAGGAGAAGGGAGGGGGGAGGAGAGGGAGCTCTGAGGAGGAGGCAGGAGGAAGATGGCGTTAGGGCTGGTACGAAAGGTAGACGTCAGGGCGAAGCTCATCATCCAGGAGGGGTAGACGGTGGAAGTTGCGTTGGGAAAGGAGGCAGAGGGTGTGGAAATGCAGAGAGGGTGGGACACAACGGTAAAGGCGAGGCAACGGGCTGGGGGTGGAGAGGAAGGGAGACACAAGGGGCTGAGGGGGCTCGAGTTGGCGGACAGTATACAGGGTGCGGATGTGTTCAAGGAAAAGGAGAAGGTGGGGCAAGGGGATGAGGTCGTAGAGGATGCGCATGGGGGACGGTAGGCGGATGCGGAAGGCGAGGCGAAGTGCACGGCGTTCGAGGATTTGGAGGGATTTATAGGTACTGGGTGGGGTCTGCCGTAGCTCAGTGCTCCAGTACTTAACGAGGCATCGACCAATCGCTATCCACACAGGTGGGTTGCCATCTGCGGTCCCTGGAGGACCTCGGCACAGTGCGTACTGCCAATCCACACAGCTGCTGCGCTACGAGTGTTTCGAGCGCGCCTTATCGATTGTGTGCAGTACTCTCTGGAGTCGTGAGGCAGTTGCACTATCGCTGAGTACATTTAAGTACAGTGCCGAGGAGGATGTAGGTGAGTGTTGAGAGAGAGAGAGAGAGAGAGAGAGAGAGAGAGAGAGAATCCATCTCGAGTCTCGCTGTGGCTCTTGAGAAATGGTCGTAAAGCAGTTGTGCTAGTTGTGCTAATGTATTTAATGGCACGGCGTACATTTCCTAAGGATCGGCGGAGTGTATGGCATTAAATGGGCTTAGTATAATTACCGCAAGACGCTGAAAATAAACATGATGAGTACTGTTTGCCCGATTTCACTTGATACGGAGCTACAGTAAGAACACCCTGGGCCACACAGTGTCAAAGAACAATGCCTCAATTGCACCAGCGACATCTCACCTTGAAGTAAGTTCCAACTAATTACTTTGTCTGACTTGTACACGGCCAGCCAGCGTGGTAGTTCATTTTTTATCTGAATAATACCGAATTATACCAAAGTACTGACCTTTACTTTTACACAAGACGAAATAATTATGTAGAATCCATTCTATCTATCATTCATCAACGATGGATAGAATGGATCCTACTCAGGTATTTTATCGTAGGCAAAAATGAACCTCAACACTTTGGTTTAACTCGGTGTTGTTCAAACACAAAATCAAAAACCACGCTGGCTGGCTGTATACACATAATGTGGGGAAGGCGAAACAAAGACTGCGCTTTGTTGGCAGAACACTTACAAGATGCGACAAACCCATTAAAGAGACAGCCTACATTACACTACTCCGTCCTCTGCTGCGTGGTGTGGGGTCTTTACCAGGTAGGATCGACGGAGGACATCGAAAAAGAGCAAAGAAGGGCAGCTCGTTTCGTGTTATCGTGCAATAGGTATGAGAGTGTCACTGATATGATAAATGAGTTGGGGTGGCATTCACTGAAACAAAGGCAGTTTTCTTTGCGACGAGATCTATTTACGAAATTTCAATGACCAACTTTCTCTTCAGAATGCGAAAATATTTTTTGACACCCACCTACGTAGGGAGAAATGATCATCGTAATAAAATAAGAGAAATCAGAGCTCGAACGGAATGATTTAGGTGTTCCTTTTTCCCACGCGCCATTCGAGAGTGGAATGGTACAGAAGTAGTATGAAAATGGTTCGATGAACCCTCTGCCAGGCACTTAAGTGTGTATTGCAGAGTAACCATGTAGATGTAGATGTAGATGTCCTGATGGTTGAGAAACTATTGCAGTGCCTTATGAACAAAATGATAGTAATTAAAATTCCAATAATTTGCAAAACAATAATTGACGCAAGTGCTACAGTGTAGCAAAGTGTAATTTTAAAGACATTACTTAACAGAGCAAGATTCATTAAAAGATATTTCTTGTTGTACTTTTTCATGGATAAATAAGTTTACTTTTCTACGCAACTGCAATCAGTTATGAATGTGTGTTAACGTTTTCAGCCAATAAAAGCAGTAATTGCACAAAGTGATTAGCAGTAATTGTTAATTAAATGTTGAAGTTACAAGACACCAGTGAGTCAGTAAAATTGTATCACGAACTTTGCCATTCTTTTCTAATCGAAATTTTGACTCTCCAAATTACGTAACTATTACTCAAAGGGAAGTGATTATTCAATAACGTTCTATCATCACGATAAATTGTAAGCTGAAGGAGCGCATCCTGTAATGAATAAACAGAAATAACTTTTTGAGTAGAATTAAAGACAGTACGCATTACAATGAGTGATGTCACGAATTTTTGCGTTGACGTAACTGTTTACAAGTGATATGATCTTATTGTTCTTTGATTATTAGTAATTGATTTCCATGAGCTGCTACATAGCTGAAAGGTGTTTGCTCACTGTGACATATCTATTTGGAATCACGCTAGATGAGATCATGATGATGATGATGATGATGATGATGATGATTATGATGTTTGGTTTGTGGAGAACTCAACTGCGCGGTCATCAGCGCCCGTAAAAAGTCCCAATGTTTTTCACAGTCCAATTTTTACACACTCCGATCGGGCCACTGTCATGAATGATGATGAAATGATGAAGACAACACAAACACCCACCCCGGGCAGAGAAAATCGTCCACTCGACCGGAAATCGAACCCGGGACCCCGTGATACAGAGGTAGCAACGCTAGCCACTAGACCACGAGCTGGGGACGAAATCACGCTAGAGAAATATTTACCAATTTTGTGCTGTTTTCGCCTTGCAACAAAACCAAGCACTCTTTCGTAAGTAAGACAGTGCGGTGACAGTAAGTTTGCTCATGTCGTGAACAGGTGATCGCTAATTTTCTTCAGTTCATCAACCAAACATATGAAATTTTCCAAATTCAGCCAACTACTATACTTCCATAAATTCCATCCAGCCAAATTTTATATTCACTAACTAAACTTATGACATTTTTGAAATTTATCTAACTACTGTAATTCCATCCAGCCTAATTTTATATTCATTTAACCTTAACCGAGTTTTTACTTCTTCTCGACGTTGCTGCGAGTACAGAGCGTTGATGATTCGGTTATAACTGCACCTGCATCTCACGGATTTCGTTTACTCCTTTGAGTAGATGCCTTGCCTGCGCTACACGGAATTCAAGGCACACGGTCCATTTAAGTCCTAATTAGCCGGAAGTGCAGCGGCTGTCTTTAACGTCTTCACTGCACTACACCTCTCAGTAGCTGCTCCACGGATTTTCGCAGTAATTACTCGTCGGTATGGCCACAGCACGCTGTAGCGATGCGTAAGTAGGCTTTTGTCAAGCCAATGTACAGCCCGGAGTGGAAACGCTATCGACGCGGAGACTGTCTAGCAATGCAGACGCTGCCAGGAAAATCACTCGCCTGACGACGCTAATGAGGAGTCCGCAGTTCGATGCTCGAAACTCGCCGTTCCCTTATAAGAACGGTCGGCTAGAGGTCGGTACGACCATTGCAGGATCACTGCCGATCCTTGTACGTATGCTGCGGCGATGCCTAGGGAAGCACCCAAGTCCTCTGTTACTGCTGCTCCCTCATAAACAGCCACCCCAATTACTCTATGTCCCTCTCTAACTCCTCCTCTCCCCACAGAGCTTCCTCAGCATCTTTTATCATTTCTCTTTTGCCAGTCTCTCTCGCTCTTTTACAAGGAGCCCCTAGAGTGCGAAGTCGCAGAAGGGCAATGATGTTTACGACCTTCTCCGTCCCACACTATCTGCTGCCACGCTTCGAAGGATAGTGAGATTCACGATAAGCTCCGTGACATGTTGTTTCGCATTCGATTGCATGTCATCAGATTCCATCAATTCTCATCACCCTATAACACTAATAGGATTCTATATGGGTTCTTTGAGAGTGGATACCTAACTGAATATCCTGTTCGGTTTGTAACTCCCAAGAAGAAAATGTTCAAATGTGTGTGAAATCTTATAGGACTTAACTGCTAAGGTCATCAGTCCCTAATCTTACACACTACTTAACCTAAATTATCCTGAGGACAAACACACACACAGCCATGCCCGAGAGAGGACTCGAAACTCCGCCGGGACCAGCCGCACAGTCCATGACTGCAGCGCCCTAGGCCGCTCGGCTAATCCCGCGCGTCTATCTCCCAAGAAGTTTGCCTTCGATCTTGATGGCGTGAACCTTTGTGATCCTTTCTGTTCACTGTTCTTGGTTAATGCTTTGTTTTGAACATTTCTTCAACGTAGACGATGTCCATTTTTTTTGTGAAGTGTAATTCATACATCTCATAGAAGGTTCGTCTCTGCACCTCCCAGATGCTCATTTTCCGTCGCCCAGTAATATTTTTCCTGTCATAATTGTTAACAAAACACTTTCAAATGAGCCCTACTAAAAATTAGAATTGCGACTTCGCACTCAAAGTGTTCCTTGTTAGCCTTCCTCGTTCCATTCTACCGATGACATCCTACAGACAACCACCTCCCTCACCTCCACCCACCCAACCTTACATGCAACTCTTTCCCTGCGTTCATGTATCTCATTATGTTTACTCTCCTCTCTGTGTCCCTCTCATTTTCCCGCGGAACGAGTTGGTGAACTAGCAAGTCCCTCGGTTCGCATTCGGGAGTACGGTGGATCATGTACCAATTCTGCCATACAGATTTAGGTTTCCATAGCTTCCCTACATCGTTCTAGGTGCACTACGAGATTGTTCCTACGATAAGGACACAAACCAATCTCTTTCTCTTAATGCTAGCTTGTGCTCGCTTTCTGACGGGACGTTAAATCCTCACCTCCATCTTTCCTTCTTTCTTTCTTTCTTTCTTTACCGCTCTCGGTTCCTTCCATAGTTCTTATATCTTAACCTTCTGTCTCCATGTATTTATTCATTCATCTCGAATTTTCTGTATCAAACATCCCCTCATGTTCTATTTCATCCACATCTATTTGAAAAACCGTCTCAGGAGGATTGGTAAAGACTCATGGATATCACAGTAAAGCTCATTCGAAAAAAAAATTCATGTGGACATATGTTCTATTCCAGATGATTTCTGAGATGGAGCACATTTTAACTACATTTATGTTTTGGCTTCCAACAATATTGTTCACTGATGAAGTCGCGGTAGCGTTCTCGCTTCCCGCGCCCGGGTTCCCTGGTTCGATTCCCGGCGGGGTCGGGGATTTTCTCTGCCTCGTGATGACTGGGTGTTGTGTTCTGTCCTTAGGTTAGTTAGGTTTAATTTACACTGAATCTAATCAACATCGCATGTAATAACCATAGATGGTTGCAGGGAAAACCAAACTGTGTAAACGAATTTACAAGTTCATTATGGATCAGTTTTTGGTGCTGTGGGGCGGCGGATGAGTTTGTAAAAACAATTACTGTTGTATCCTTGTTTGAATGTTGTAACATTTCCCAGCCGATGCACTATATGTGGGGCGGCGGTTAAGTTTGTAAAAATAATTAATTAAATTGCTGTATATTTATGCTTGAATGTAGAATCAGTTTCTGGCTTTTAGAATGTTGTTAATGCTGTCTTTCGCCGTTCTCAACACTGGCTCTCTATTTACTTTTTGGCACCCAGAAAGTGATTTAATAAAACATGGAACCAGTAATTAGAGATCCTAGTGCCCACTTTATCTGAGAATGTTATTATAGCTGCAGCTTATAGCTCTGAGGAATTAGGAGATTGTCCGGAATTTCTAATCAAAAACGGTTTTCCAAAATAGTTGAGTATATTCTGAAATTCACTGATAAAAACCACAAGTATCCCTACAACCTAACTAACAGAGCAGTTCACAGTCTAATGCGCTGATGCAGCTATAAATGTCCAAATTAAATGTTAAAAAGAATGCTCGCCATAATTTGATGAAAATATTTCATCAAACGCCACGCAAAATATTTGGTAGAATGTCTGTCCCGCGACGGCACGTGAAAATACGACAATACGCAAACTGAAGCTAGATAATGAAAATCATCCCAGAATTAACACTTCACTTGAAATGTTTTCATGGTTCCGCGTATCTCTAGTAACTTAATACAGCACCCGAGGCTGTTTGTAGCAGATACACTGATGCGACGCGACTACCGACACAGATGGCGTGTCATTCAGCGTCTGGAGAGAACTGGGGCCCTCTTTCCTCGCGCAGCGTTCTTATATATAAAGCCGCGGTGCGGACGGCTAAGGGAACGCCTGATCTTTTCGGCTCTCCCGACTAGCCGCTGGGCTAGTAACGCACCACTTCAAGTTACATAATAATTTATAGCTTCTTTTGCTGATGGCCAAAGAAGCTCTTAATTTAAACGTGCATTCAGCACACAGGTAAGTATTGAGAATAAAATTTTGACGTGGCTAAGTTAAATATTTTGGGCGAGAGAATTAATTAAATTACACTGCACGCAGTAGATGAGCTCTGAACTGGCCCTTTTGAGATCCACTATCGCTATAATTTTATAGGTATTCAAAAGAAACTTTTCACATCTTCATAGTCATAGCGGACCTCCAACCTATTTAAATCTAAACATCCTAGCCTTATTTATTAGCCTACTTAATCTATCTTGCTTCCTTCAGTTTTGAGACGAAAACCACAAAATCATGAATTTCCACTAAAATCTTAATTTGTGAAATCCAAAGTACGGTTTTTATTAAATCATTATGAAGGATGAATCTAAATATAAATTTTGAAGTGTCTAGCTCTTTTCTGTTGCGCCAATGATTTTTTTAGAAAAACGTCCAAATTTCGAAAATGGCTGAAGTTACCGAACTGATATTTAACACACATTAATTTAGTATTATTCCTGACATGCTAGAAAAGTTTTAGGTCATTTGCTTGATTTTTAAGGTATTGCGCAATATTTATGACGTCAGAGCTAGTTACAGCAGACTGGCTGGCACACAATGGAAACTGATGTGAATTTACTACAGCGTGAGTAGGCTGCTTCCCTACAGTGCGGCATGATAGGTAACATGTTAATAGGTCTCAAATTGTCCCCAGCACAGTTCGAGCCGTCATAATGGCGATCGATGGAGACATCCCTTATTAATGTCCACTTCTAAGCGTCCACATACTTTTCATGAGAAATTGAATCCTAGAGGCGTCTACCCCGATTACTTCATCATCCTCACCCTTTTCTGTACTCTGTACCACTTACAGCTTGCAGCCCACACTATCTTCCACTCAGCAAATAGTCCACTGACGTAAGACACCTCTTACTGTAGCTACGTGTCCTTTACACTCCCTCTCGGGACACGACACCTGTGAGGTGAATTAGAACGTCGAGAAGGCTGCAGACCCCGGCGTCCAAAAGCCTTCTATGATTTCGGTTCTTCAAGAAGAATGGAGTGTCACTCTTCCACAGACATTCAGAGACCTCACTGAAATTGTCCGCAGCAGAGTTCGAGTCGTCAAAATGGCGTTCGCTGGAGATATCCCTTATTAATGTCCACTACTTGGCGTCCACATACTTTTCATGAGAAATTGAATCCTAGAGATGTCTACCCCGATTCCTTCGTCATCCGCACCGCTTTCTGTACTCTGTATCACTAACAGCTTGCAGACCAGTAGGACCAGCCCATGCTACCTTCCACTCCGCAGATAGTCTAATGAGGTAAGACATCTTTTACTGTAGCTACGTGTTCTTCGTAGTCCCTCTCGAGACTTGGCAAACCCTGTGGAACACCTGTGGTATCAATTAGGAAGTCGGCTTGGTTCCAGATCCCTGCGTCCACAATCTTCTCTGGTTTCGGGTCTTGAGGTAGAATGGTTCAAATAGCTCTAAGCACTAGGGGACATAACATCTGAGGTCAACAGTCCCCTAGATTTAAAACTACTTAAACCTAACTAACCTAAGGACATTACACACATCCACGCCCGAGGCAGGATTCGAACCTGCGAACGTAGCAGCAGCGCGGTTCCAGACTGAAGCGCCTAGAACCGCTCGGTCACAGTGCCGGCGAGGTAGAATGGAGGGGCACTCTTTTTTAGACATTCAGACACCTCACTGAATGTGTCTCCAGCAGAGATCAGCAGATATCGAGTCGTCATAAAGGCAAAGGGTGGACACACCCAGTATTAATGTCCACTAACAGGTGTCCCCATACTTTTGATCACAGAGTGAATTCGATCGCACATCTTACAAAACTTTGTTACGCCTGGCCGTAATATCGGAACCCCCTTACGCCATCGATATCGACTCCCCTTTCTTCTTCTGTCACGCCACTCAGGCCATTTATAAGCTCCCTTCTCGTCGAGCAACGAGGCGTTGAAAAGGAGGCAGAGAATCGAGTTGCTCGCCAGCGACAGTTCGGACGGGCGCTCGAGTTGCGGCGTTCGCCTCGGCGCCCTGTCCAGCGGACAATAGTCACAATTACAGAGCGAGTGTCGGGTCTGTTATTAACGAGCCTGCTAATGAACGGGCCACGCACAGCCGACCGCAGGCGAGGCCGTGCAGAGGCAGAGGCAGACGGATGCCGGGCGGCTTGAGCGTCACTTGCACCTGGCAGAGCTGTTGATAATATATATATATATATATATATATATGAGAGTCAGTCAAATGAAGAAAAACCTTAAATTTGTTATAACAAATCGAAATTTCGCGCCGTTATCCTGTAAGTTCCCCCCCATGAACCATGGACCTTGCCGTTGGTGGGGAGGCTTGCGTGCCTCAGCGATACAGATAGCCGTACCGTAGGTACAACCACAACGGAGGGGTATCTGTTGAGAGGCCAGACAAACGTGTGGTTCCTGAAGAGGGGCAGCAGCCTTTTCAGTAGTTGCAAGGGCAACAGTCTGGATGATTGACTGATCTGGCCTTCCAACAATAACCAAAACGGCCTTGCTGTGCTGGCACTGCGAACGGCTGAAAGCAAGGGGAAACTACAGCCGTAATTTTTCCCGAGGGCATGCAGCTTTACTGTATGATTACATGATGATGGCGTCCTCTTGGGTAAAATATTCCGGAGGTAAAATAGTCCCCCATTCGGATCTCCGGGCGGGGACTACTCAAGAGGATGTCGTTATCAGGAGAAAGAAAACTGGCGTTCTACGGATCGGAGCGTGGAATGTCAGATCCCTTAATCGGGCAGGTAGGTTAGAAAATTTAAAAAGGGAAATGGATAGGCTGAAGTTAGATATAGTGGGAATTAGTGAAGTTCGGTGGCAGGAGGAACAAGACTTCTGGTCAGGTGACTACAGGGTTATAAACACAAAATCAAATAGGGGTAATGCAGGAGTAGGTTTAACAATGAATAGGGAAACAGGAATGCGGGTAAGCTACTACAAACAGCATAGTGAACGCATTATTGTGGCCAAGATAGATACAAAGCCCACACCTGCTACAGTAGTACAAGTTTATATGCCAACTAGCTCTGCAGATGACGAAGAAATTGAAGAAATGTATGATGGAATAAAAGAAATTATTCAGATTGTGAAGGGAGACGAAAATTTAATAGTCATGGGTGACTGGAATTCGAGTGTAGGAAAAGGGAGGGAAGGAAACATAGTAGGTGAATATGGATTGGGGGACAGAAATGAAAGAGGAAGCCGCCTGGTAGAATTTTGCACAGAGCACAACATAATCATAACTAACACTTGGTTTAAGAATCATGAAAGAAGGTTGTATACATGGAAGAACCCTGGAGATACTAAAAGGTATCAGATAGATTATATAATGGTAAGACAGAGATTTAGGAACCAGGTATTAAATTGTAAGACATTTCCAGGGGCAGATGTGGACTCTGACCACAATCTATTGGTTATGACTTGTAGATTAAAACTGAAGAAACTGCAAAAAGGTGGGAATTTAAGGAGATGGGACCTGGATAAACTGAAAGAACCAGAGGTTGTACAGAGATTCAGGGAGAGCATAAGGGAGCAATTGACAGGCATGGGGGAAATAAATACAGTAGAAGAAGAATGGGTAGCTTTGAGGGATGAATTAGTGAAGGCAGCAGAGGATCAAGGTAAAAAGACGAGGGCTAGTAGAAATCCTTGGGTAACAGAAGAAATATTGAATTTAATTGATGAAAGGAGAAAATATAAAAATGCAGTAAGTGAAACAGGCAAAAAGGAATACAAACGTCTCAAAAATGAGATCGACAGGAAATGCAAAATGGCTAAGCAGGGATGGCTAGAGGACAAATGTAAGGATGTAGAGGCCTATCTCACTAGGGGTAAGATAGATACCGCCTACAGGAAAATTAAAGAGACCTTTGGAGATAAGAGAACGACTTGTATGAATATCAAGAGCTCATATGGAAACCCAGTTCTAAGCAAAGAAGGGAAAGCAGAAAGGTGGAAGGAGTATATAGAGGGTCTATACAAGGGCGATGTACTTGAGGACAATATTATGGAAATGGAAGAGGATGTAGATGAAGATGAAATGGGAGATACGATACTGCGTGAAGAGTTTGACAGAGCACTGAAAGACCTGAGTCGAAACAAGGCCCCCGGAGTAGACAATATTCCATTGGAACTACTGACGGCCGTGGGAGAGCCAGTCCTGACAAAACTCTACCATCTGGTGAGCAAGATGTATGAAACAGGCGAAATACCCTCAGACTTCAAGAAGAATATAATAATTCCAATCCCAAAGAAAGCAGGTGTTGACAGATGTGAACATTACCGAACTATCAGCTTAGTAAGTCACAGCTGCAAAATACTAACACGAATTCTTTACAGACGAATGGAAAAACTAGTAGAAGCCGACCTCGGGGAAGATCAGTTTGGATTCCGTAGAAACACTGGAACACGTGAGGCAATACTGACCTTACGACTTATCTTAGAAGAAAGATTAAGGAAAGGCAAACCTACGTTTCTAGCATTTGTAGACTTAGAGAAAGCTTTTGACAATGTTGACTGGAATACTCTCTTTCAAATTCTGAAGGTGGCAGGGGTAAAATACAGGGAGCGAAAGGCTATTTACAATTTGTACAGAAACCAGATGGCAGTTATAAGAGTCGAGGGACATGAAAGGGAAGCAGTGGTTGGGAAGGGAGTAAGACAGGGTTGTAGCCTCTCCCCGATGTTGTTCAATCTGTATATTGAGCAAGCAGTAAAGGAAACAAAAGAAAAATTCGGGGTAGGTATTAAAATTCATGGAGAAGAAATAAAAACTTTGAGGTTCGCCGATGACATTGTAATTCTGTCAGAGACAGCAAAGGACTTGGAAGAGCAGTTGAATGGAATGGACAGTGTCTTGAAAGGAGGATATAAGATGAACATCAACAAAAGCAAAACAAGGATAATGGAATGTAGTCTAATTAAGTCGGGTGATGCTGAGGGAATTAGATTAGGAAATGAGGCACTTAAAGTAGTAAAGGAGTTTTGCTATTTGGGGAGCAAAATAACTGATGATGGTCGAAGTAGAGAGGATATAAAATGTAGGCTGGCAATGGCAAGGAAAACGTTTCTGAAGAAGAGAAATTTGTTAACATCAAGTATTGATTTAAGTGTCAGGAAGTCATTTCTGAAAGTATTTGTACGGAGTGTAGTTATGTATGGAAGTGAAACATGGACGATAAATAGTTTGGACAAGAAGAGAATAGAAGCTTTCGAAATGTGGTGCTACAGAAGAATGCTGAAGATTAGATGGGTAGATCACATAACTAATGAGGAAGTATTGAATAGGATTGGGGAGAAGAGAAGTTTGTGGCACAACTTGACCAGAAGAAGGGATCGGTTGGTAGGACATGTTATGAGGCATCAAGGGATCACCAATTTAGTAGTGGAGGGCAGCGTGGAGGGTAAAAATCGTAGAGGGAGACCAAGAGATGAATACACTAAGCAGATTCAGAAGGATGTAGGTTGCAGTAGGTACTGGGAGATGAAAAAGCTTGCACAGGATAGAGTAGCATGGAGAGCTGCATCAAACCAGTCTCAGGACTGAAGACCACAACAACAACAAAACAACAATCCTGTAAGTTGGTAAGCGTGCTACAAACAGCGTGCAGAATGGCCTGTAGGTGGCAGCACAGTGCAAATGCACACATACCGTCGCAGTATCCGTATAAAGATGGTCGCCCCACTTCCGACTTGCACCAGGGAAGAACAGCGTTCTGTTATTCGGTTTTTGCGCAGTGAAGGTGTGAAACCTATTGAAATTAATCGACGAATGAAGGTTCAGTACGGTGATGCGTGTTTGCCACAGCAGCAAGTCTACGAATGGAGTAGGAAGTTCGCAGATGGTGTGACTGCAGTGGAAGATGTTCCTCGTCCAGGTCAGGCACAAGGAGTTGTGACTCCACAGAACATTGCAGCAGTTGAAGCCATAGAGAAGGAAAACCGCCAAGTGACACTGAATGACATTGCAGCATGTTTACAGATTAGTCATGGGTCAGCACACCGCAATGTGCATGATGTGCTCCAGTTTCGCAATGTGTCTGCAGGATGGGTGCCACGGCAGCTGACTCCCGAAATGAGAGAACGACGTGTTGATGCTTGTGAAGAACTTCTTCGGCGCTTTGAACGAGAAGGTGATGGCTTCCTTGCAAGAATCGTTGCTGGTGACGAAACCTGGGTTCACTTCCAGCAACTGGAAACGAAGAGAGCGAGCAAGGAATGGCGCCATTGCTCATAAGCAAAACCAAAGAAGTTTCGAACAGAACCATCAGCAGGGAAGGTTATGCTGACTCTCTTTTGGGACGAAAAAGGCGTCATTTTGAAGCATTACATACCTAGAGGGACCACTGTCAACAGTGCATCATACACAGATCTCCTAAAAAATCATCTGCGGCCTGCAATCAAATCAAAGCGACATGGATTGCTGTCAGCAGGTGTCCTTTTGCAATATGACAATGCAAGGCCCCACACTGCCCGCACAACAGTTGCAACAATCACAGGCCTGCATTTTGACTGTTTTCATCATCCACTAAACTTACCAGACCTTGCCCCAAGTGATTTATACATGTCTGGACTACTCAAAGACGTAATGGAAGGAAAGAAGTTCCGTTCTGATGAAGGGGTACGCCAGGCGGTGCATGAGTGTGTGTGTGTGTGTGTGTGTGTGTGTGTGTGTGTGTGTGATATCTTATGGGACTTAACTGCTAAGGTCATCAGTCCCTAAGCTTACACACTACTAAACCTAAACTATCCTAAGGACAAACACACACACCCATGCCCGAGGGAGGACTCGAACCTCCGCTGGGACCAGCCGCACATTCCATGAGTGGACAGCGCCTTAGACCGCTCGGCTATATGTATATGTACTCCGTATTTTTTTCCCGCTACATTCAGATATCGAAATGCTATTTCTTCGCATCGGCAGGCATCAAAAACAGTTGCTGAAAATAATGACGAACAAAAATCTAAATGACAAGACTCGTCTTTACGGTGGGCGAAGACGTGTGAGGGGAAATGCTGAGGTAATCGGCGCTCGGCGCTACTGAGAGAAAATGCGACGTTTAACTCCACCACGCAATTTTAACACAAAAACTGCTAGATCGCTGGAGTTTGCAGAAATGAAAAAAAAAACAGGGAAGTCGAAATGAAGTGTTCCGGAGAAATACGATACGTGGCGAAATCGAACGACGGCCCTATCAGACACCTTTTACTGCGTCACTTACATGCAATGTGTGTGAATTCCTAAGGGACCAAACTGCTGAGGTCATCGGTCCCTAGACTTACACACTACATATTCTAACTTAAATTAACGTGTGCTAAGTACAAAACACACACCCATGCCCGAGGAAGGGCTCGAGTCTCCGACGGGAGGGCTTACATGCAGTTAGCATTGTCAGCAAAGTCGTTATCGCCAAGCGTGAACGTGCGTCGTTTTCGTTTTACTTCGTGCTCTAAGGGGCAGAGGAAGGCTGCTAGTTTGTTGATGTACAAAATATTTCATAATAAATAAATAGGTAAATAAACAGCTCTAAAACTGGCAGTATATTTACAATATGCAGTAGATATTTTTATAGGCCGATAAGTCGATAATTTTTCCGTTGATATATCTACATATCTTTATATAGGCACAACGAGTTGTGACTCCACAGAACATTGCAGCACTTGAAGCCATAGTGAACGAAAACCGCGGAGTGACACTGAATGACAAAAAAATGGCTCAAATGGCTCTGAGCACTATGGGACCTAACATCTATGGTCATCAGTCCCCTAGAACTTAGAACTACTTAAACCTAACTAACCTAAGGACATCACACAACACTCAGTCATCACAAGGCAGAGAAAATCCCTGACCCCGCGGGGAATCGAACCCGGGATACTTTTCTCAATATTTCGAGAGCTGATAATGATATTTCTTACATATCGATATATCCGATTTCCGATATTTTTTTAAAATGTCAACAATTCTAGACCGTAGCCCAGCTGACGAAGGAATGGCGGTCACCGCTGAAACAACCAGTTTTCAGTTATAATCGGTTTTTCCAACGCCAGTTTAAGGTTAAGTGTTAAGACCGCTTAACCTAATCGGTTTCCGAAATAACCGATTTCTTATTTCTATTAGTTCTTGTAGTAAACATAGAAAATGAACAGAGACGGAAAAATATTCGCTCCATCAGTTTCAAGGTGCATGGAATCAAAATACGAATTTCAATTAGCAAATAAAACTAAACATAGTCAGTCCACGTACGCAGAGATTCTCGAAAAGTGAGAGTGGTTGAATACAACAAAAAATCCGCAACATCATACTGGTGATTCAAATTTTTTTAAACTTTGCGCAAAAATAGTTTTGTATTGTGGGTTCATACCACTATTTGGGCAATTCGACTAGCCAGTACTAAATGGCGAAAACTGATGGTGAATAACTCTATTTTTCGCGGCAATTTGTCCAATTACCAAAGTTACAAGCAGATACAGGCATATTATGTAGACTAAGGCAACAGATTAGTTACTTTCTATTTTCACTGCAGACAACGAATGAATCGTTAAGGTGTAAGTTTTCTCCTTCTATGACGTCGCAAGTTTTTTTGTGGCTCCTCAAATACTTAATCTTCTAAAGCAAAATGAGGCATTACATTTGATCAATACCGCACTTCGTAAAACACTTCGAGGCTAGGCATGGTGGCATTCTGTAGTACAGCTTATGTCTGACGACGACAGTGAGAAAGTACCGTGTAGACCAGATGCGACGAGTCTTGCACACTACATACTAATAGCCGACCTCGGGTGGTAACAGGTACATTATTACTGTAAACAAGAAAAAGCGGAGCCTCGGTCGTAACTGCTTCGGGAGCATTCATTACAGCAAATCGATTTCAGTATCCGCGTGACCATCTTCAATGCAAATACTGAATTCTTGACCAATCATGTAATAAAAGCACATATTACAACTTCGAAATGGCGTCAGTACAGAAGAACGTAGCAGCTATGCAACAAATTTTGGCTCTTAACACCGAGGCTGTTGTTTCTCTTGTTTACAAAACTAATATTGCGGTCGTTGAGAACTTGGTTCCCAATGGAATCGAACATCAAGGTACGTTACTGTATTCAGTTATGCTGTGGCTATTCTTACGCCCCTTGTTTGATGCCGATTTCCGTCAGCATTGTTATTAAAACAGCGCTCATCTTTTCCCATTTTCTGTACTAACGCATTACTTCAATCCAATGCAAATTTTACAGTAAAAATTATGCCTCCTTTAAGAAATTGTAGCACTGCTGCTACGGCTAACCGATAATTGCGTTCTTAACCAGTTGTTAGAAACAAATAAAGAATATATGTTATAACCGAGAAGGAACAAATACCGATAAAGAAAGGTTATTTAGAACAACCGGTTTTAAACGGTCGGTTCTTCCTATCCCTAGGCCGCGAACGGGACCAGTCCCAGCGAGTAATCGCCCGCGCTAGCTGAGCGGTGCCGGAACGGTAGCGCAGCGTGTTCGGTCAGAGGGGTTAGCTGCCCTCTGTAATGAAAGAAACTGAGTGCACGGATCGAAGAACAACCTGAACGAATGTCATCGGACGTCCATCACGAACAAATTCAACGAACAATATAGAACAAAATGAGATTTTAAAAAAGTGGTCAGCGCGACAGAATGACAATCCCAACAAGGGAACCTCCCCATCGCACCCCCCTCAGATTTAGTTATAAGTTGGCACAGTGGACTGGCCTTGAAAAACTGAACACAGATCAATCGAGAAAACAGGAAGAAGTTGTGTGGAACTATGAAAAAAATAAGCAAAATATACAAACTGAGTAGTCCGTGCGCAAGATAGGCAACATCAAGGATTGTATGAGCTAAGGAGCGCCGTGGTCCCGTGGTTAGCGTGAGCAGCTGCGGAACGGGAAGTCCTTGGTTCAAGTCTTCCCTCGAGTGAAAAGTAAAATTTTTTTTTCAGACAATTATTATCTATCCGTCCGTCCGTCCGATGCAAGGTAACTGCGCCGTAGTATGGGTTCGGAAAATACACATTGAGCTTGTTATTAAAGTCGCGAGCTATATTTGCTGGATTCATATTGCCCACGGAATACATCTCATGTATTTAATGCACTCTCGTCCAAAGTAGCGAACAGTCAACTGCCAGCCAGGGAGCCTCGTTAGCGGGAATACTCTCTCTTCCGTGGGCTGTAGTCGACTGACGTCGTGTGTTTCGATGTTTGTTTAGGTGTAGCGTCCCCATACTACGGCGCAGTTACCTCGCATCGGACGGACGGACGGACAGATAATAATTGTCTGAGAATAAAAAATTAAACTTTTCACTCGAGGATAGACTTGAACCAAGGACCTCTCGTTCGGCAGCTGCTCACGCTAACCACGGCGCTCCTGAGCTCAGACTGTCCTTGTGTCCTTGATGTTGCCTATCTTGCGCATGGACTACTCAGTTTGTATTTTTTTCTTAGTTCCACACAACTTCTTCCTGTTTCCTCGATTGATCTGTGTTCAGTTTTTCAAGGCCTATCCACTGTGCCAACTTATAACTAAATCTGAGGGGGGGGGGGGTGGGGGGGGCGATGGGGAGGTTCCCTTGTAACGGCCCGGGTTCGATTCCCGGCTGAGTCGGAGATTTTCTCTACTCAGGGATTGGGTGTTGTGTTGTGCTAATCATCATCATTTCATGCTCATCGACGCTCAAGTTGCCGAAGTGGCGTCAGATCGAAAGACTTGCACCCGGCAAAGAGTCTACTCGATAGGAGGCCCTAGTTTAAGACATAAATAAAATCGCCGCTCCGCGACCGAGTAGGCAGTGATTTTTGGACGGCAGTTAGTTCCGATATCGAGTTAGGTCCCTCTACGGCAGTGGCTCCCAACCTGGGGGTAGTTACCCCCTGATGGGTATAATGAAATTTTATAGTGGGTAAAAGCTAAACGATTAGACTCTGTTTCAGTCAAAATACTAAATTATTTTTAGAAGATCATTACTATTACCATAATTTTAAGGCTCTAATATTGATTATATAAGTTACCAATAATTACTTTTTCTCAATTAATAGCATTAACGCAGTGGAGGTTACACGTTACTCACATAGTCCACCCAGCAAACAGGTTGGGAGCCACTGCCGTAGAGGGACCTAACTCGATATCGGAACTAACTGCCGTCCAAAAATCACTGCCTACTCGGCCGCGGAGCGGCGATTTTATTTATGTCTTAAACTAGGGCCTCCTATCGAGTAGACTCTTCGCCGGGTGCACGTCTTTCGATCTGACGCCACTTCGGGGACTTGCGAGTCGATGGGGATGAAATGATGATGATTAGGACAACACAATACCCAGTCCCTGTGCGGCGAAAATCTCCGACTCAGTCTGGAATCGAACCCAGGCCCTTAGGATTGAAATTCTGTCGCGCTGACCACTTTTTTTAATCTCATTTTGTTCTATATTGTTCGCTGCTTTGCCCCGTCCATTGTTGATGATAAAAGTGAGATATATACGTAACAGATACTAAATACCTTAAGAAAATGTCTTCTCCAAGTTGTAGGTAGTACCTGCAGTCCAGAAATTGCTTCATTACTCGCTTCGAAACAGACAGACTGACAGCACGACACAGTAGTAAGGATATCAGTCTGTACACACTTACACACTGTTAGAATACTACTAATAATAATTATTATCGTTAGACTTGTTAGACACAAACCATTAATAGCCTGAAGTAGTCCAATCTCTGCCAGTTCAGAAGTAAGGAGTGCAGCGATCAAGTGATTTAGAATCAGTAGGTATAATGCACACATCTGAACTTGTTTGATTTTCAATGGGGTTGCAGTGTCCAGGACAAGCAAGTGCCGCAACGGAGAGCAGTAATACAGGGGAAGTATGTTTTGTAACAAGTGTCTACCCTCACTGTGCATAGTTAGCTTTCTTATCTGAGAAGAACTTGTAGGGTAGCACTTGCGATGCACCACAAGTAAATATCATTCATCTTTCATCATTTTAAAAATAAAAGTGGTCCAAGACAAGTCGTTTTTTTTACAATTTAGTTCCGTGTTAAAGTTGGTGATAGTGTGGGAAGGAAGAGGGTTAAGTGGAGGGGTATTAGATAATGTCTAATTGCATGATGATGATGATGATGATGATGAGCTCCCATACTCCTCGACAGAGCGTAGGGGACGAAGCGGGAGACCCGCACCGCCGTACTAGACAAGGTCCTAAAAATGGTTCAAATGGCTCTGAGCACTACGGGACTCAACATCTGAGGTCATCAGTCCCATAGAACTTAGAACTACTTAAACCTAACTAACCTAAGGACATCACACACACCCATGCCCGAGGCAGGATTCGAACATGAGAGCGTAGCGCTCGCGCGGTTCCAGACTGAAGCGCCTAGAACCGTTCGGCCACACAGGCCGGCTAGGCAAGGTCCTAGCGGATGTGGTTTGCCATTGCCTTCCTCCGACCGTAATGGGGATGAATGATGCTGATGAAGACGACACACCAACACCCAGTCATCTCGGGGTAGGTGAAAATCCCTGACCCCGTCAGGAATCGAACCCGGGACTCTATGCTCGGCAAGCGAGAACGCAACCGCGAGATCACAAACTGCGGAAACATGGTCTAGAAAGGGCTGGGAACAACCGCTCTATAGCATGAGCATCTACAGTGCACTTGATGTGTAGATATCTTGTATAACGCTAAGGTCGTTTTTCAATTTATTGTGTAATTCTTTTATAACTAGTTTTCTAGTAGTCTCTCCTTTGAGTCATTTATTCACTCCCACATTTTTAGGTTTCTGCAGCTCATTTGAACATTGATAGTATCATCACTTCATTGTCCGTCTCTCAGTCTCTCTGTCCGACTATTAAGAGACCTTCTTCTCAGGGCAGAATTATCGAATTGAAGTTTATGTCAAACATAAAGGTCTATGGTCCCTCGGTAGTGTAAAAAATTAAGCTCCAATGCCAAGACAATCGACAGATACGGCCATTTATGTCAGAAACTTCGATATTCGCAAACCCACTTATCAAAGCCTTTAGATCAACTACCAACACGTACAGGGGGAAGAAAAGTTCGGGCACTCGGAATTCTTAGCGCAATTCCTCACATATAGGCAATACAAAAATGTCTACCACAAAATTTCGTCCTGCTCGTATTTCCAGCAATAAACGGACTTTAAGGATTGGCAGTGTGGCAGTACTGTATTCACGTATACAGCAACTACTTCAGTCAGAACAAAGCAGCAGTGCTGTCCAGTTGGTGCAGTGTATAGTGTTTTGGGTTATCATGCGGCAGGTCGTGGGTTCGATTCTGTGTCGAGGCTTATTTGTTTTTATTTGCTAAAAGTAATCTGCGCGATACGGTATCTGGCGTCTTAATCGTCATACAGAGATTACACTGGGCTTTCCAGAAAGCATTTGCAGTTAGGTACTATGAATACAGAAACGAAAGTACAGCCGTTTTCATCGGTCAGCTTTTAAAAAAGCCTTTTGCACGCGAATCGTTTCATGTCACTGCATCTACTACGAGGATCACTCCAAAAGAAACGCACACTATTTTTTCTTTTAAATCCATCTTTTATTCTACATGTTTGAAAGTTCTACAGTGCGTAGATACATCCTTTAGGAATAATATTTTCGTTTCTCCACATAATTTCCATCCCCGTCAACTGCCTTACGCCATCTTGGAACCAGCGCATGTATACCCGCACGGTAAAATTCTGGACCAACCTGTTGGGGCCACTGTTTGGCAGCGTGCACAAGGGAGTCATCATCTTCAAACCCTGTTCCACGAAGAGAGTCTTTCAGTTTCCCAAAAAGATGATAGTCACATGGAGCCAGGTCAGGGCTGTAAGGCGGGTGTTCCAGTGTTGTCCATCCGAGTTTTTTGATCGCTTCCATGGTTTTTTGACTGACATGTGGCCGTGCATTGTCGTGCAACAGCAAAACATCCTGCTTTTGCCGATGTGGCCGAACACGACTGATTCGAGCTTGAAGTTTCTTCAGTGTCGTCACATATGCATCAGAATTTATGGTGATTCCACTTGGCATGATGTCCACAAGCAAGAGTCCTTCGGAATCGAAAAACATCGTAGCCATAACTTTTCCAGCAAAACGTGTGGTTCTGTATTTTTTTTTTTTTCCTTGGGTGAACTTGCATGATGTCACTCCACTGATTGCCTCTTCGCCTCTGGTGAAAAATGATGGAGGAACGTTTGATCACCTGTCACAATTCTTCCAAGAAATTCATCTCCACCATTCTCGTACTGCTCCAAAGTTCGCTGCATACCGTTTTTCTTGTTTCTTTGTGAGCCACTGTCAACATCCTGGGAACCCACCTGGCACAAACCTGTTTTAACTCCAACACTTTCAGTATTCTGCAAACTCTTTCTTCCCCCATCCCAACGTAGCGTGACAATTCGTTCACTGTGATATGTCTCTCAGCAGTCACCAGTTCGTCAGCTCTCTGCACATTGTCTGGAGTGTGTGCAGTACGAGGCCTGCCGCTGCGAGGACAATCCTCGATATTGCCGTGCCAGCTGTCATCACGTAACCTGCTTGCCCACCTACTAACTGTACTGCGACCGACAGCAGCATCTCCATACACCTTTTTCAACCTCTTGTGGATGTTTCCTACTGTCTCGTTTTCACAGCACAGGAATTCTATGACAGCACGTTGCTTCTGACGAACGTCAAGTGTAGCAACCATCTTGAAGACATGATCACGAGAACAGGTTGACTTAGTTTTAAAACAAGCAGGAAGGATGTATCTACACACTGTAAAACTTTCACACATGCAGAATGAAAACTGTGTTTTTACAAAAAATAGTTTGCATTTCTTTTGGAGTTACCCTCGTAGATTCCAAACCTATTTTCTCTGCACACTTGCTTGCCAATGGTCCCATCGAAATTATTTGCAAAGCACATTGTTGGTCGTACTGTGGGGAGGGAAGCGGCATATGATGGAAGGGGTGGGGTGGGGGTGGAGCGCGGGGTATACTAAGCCAGTGTCTGACTGCGCTCAGGGGTAACGGTCTCAGAAAGGTTAGGAGCCACTGCTCCACGACGATGAACATCCTTAGGAACTAAACTCCTCCCGAACAGGCCATGACGTCCCAACGGTACCGACCGGCCGCCGTGTCATCCTCAGACCACATGCGTCACTGGATGCGGAGATGGAGGGGCGTGAGGTCAGCACACCGCCCTCCAGGCCCTATGTCAATTTCCGAGACCGGAGCCGCTACTTCTCAATCAAGTAGCTGCTCATTTTGCCTCACAAGGGCTGAGTGCACACCACTTACCAACGGCGCTCGGTAGACCGGATGGTCACCCATCCGAGTGCTAGCCCAGCCCGACAGCGCTTAACTTCGGTGATCTGATGGGAACCGGTGTTACCACCGCGGCAAGGACACACTTTAGGAGCAGTGCGGAATTATCGTATACGGTATGGTAGCCCAGCCGGCGATGCTGCAACCAGTATAGCCGCCCTGCCGTTAATTAACCAGAGCCAACGGGCGAGTCATTGTCCCGGGCAGTTCTCTGATCTCCGCGGCTTGTACAGCGCGCAGCACCGGCGCGACACGGCTCTCGTTAAGGCGAGTCCGGGTTGGGGCCGACCCGGTCAGCTGGCAGGCAACGCGCCTCCAAAGGGGCGACGGCCGATACGCGAGGCCAGAGATTAGCTACTTGGCCAGGCCCAAGTGTAAACTAAACCGGTCAACTACTTCTTCTTTTTTTTACGAAAAGAATGGATTATATCGTACGAGGGCGAAATTAATTTCTAACGTAAGACGTGAATATCCTTCCAGAAAGGCCACAGTTCACAGTAACAAACTGTAACTCATTTCGTGAACTGTAATTTATACGTGGGGGTTTTTCGTGGAAGCGCTCGAGTCCCTGTAATGTATGTAAACGAGTTAGGTGACAGCCACAAATCTCCCCCTCCTCCGCCCCCTCCCCCCCCCCCCCCACAGCAATAGATTCTCTAAAGGCTATAGCGATGTGCAGATATAAAACTGGCGGTAGTACCGCGCACACAAAACATAAAATGACAGGCCGCTGGTGGCGCTGTCATTCGTACTGAGGTCACACATGTGAAAAAGTTTCCGACGTTGTGGTGATGCATACTGTAAGACCTTCGGTACACTCACCATCAGATTATTTGACTTGTCGCTCTAACGAAGTAGGCGAGTGTCAGCAATATGTCTCGTGGTCTTATCGTGGCGTGTTAATCTTCTGCCGTTAGGTCAGACGATAGAAATGCCACTTGCACGCTTAGAGTAGCAGATTGAGGGTAACCAGCTTTAAACAGAACTTGATTAATTTTCACACACATTTATGAAAATAATAACAAGCATAAAAATTACTTAACTTGGTTCTGGATGCTATTTACAATTGACAACCTGAAGTACGTTAATCTTATTCTCACATATATCTCTGACACTTGACAAAAGTGTCTATACATTTATATTCATGGCTATGTACAGGAATACAGTAATCTTATTAGGCGCAGACTGAAACTTGACTATAGACTGGTACAGACAAATGTAGAACTCGCACAGACTGGTACAGACTAATGCAGACTGGTACAGACTGGTGCAGACAAATGCAGACTGACTAATCGGAGATCTGTACACTCGTTATAATACCTCGCGTGTTCAGGTATCACTGCGCGAGTGTGATCCGCGAGGAGAAAAGGTTCTACGTTAGCAGCAATCTCATTGGCTGCATTACATATTAATACGCGGATCGGCGGAAGCAGAATTTGGTCCGTCTCTATGGCAGCGCCATCTCGCAGTGCGGAGACGGATGAGCGCTGCGCCTGCGCTGTTGTGCTTAGCGGGGCGCGCTCTAGTGGGAAAGTTGCGTACGCGCTGACTACGCGGAACTATGTACACAACACTCACTCCTCCTATGTACACAACAGACGTGATTATGGCTGCACCACGGGAATTAACAGATTTTGAACGAGAAGTGATTGTTGGAGGTAGACACCTGGGACATTCCATTTCGGAAATCTTTAGGGAATTAAATATACTGAGATGGAGGAGTGCTGTCGATATCGAGGTCATTAGTGACAGACCACAAGCTCGGATTAGGGAAAGATGGAGAAAGAAGGCAGTCGTGCCTTATGGCAGGAACCGTCCTGTCATTTGGCTTTAGCGATTTAGCTAAATCACGGAAAACCTAAACCAGGATGACCGGAACAGGTTCTGAACTGTCGTCCTCCCGAATGCAAGTCAGTGTGCTAGCCACTGCACTACCGCGCTGTGTGTTCTAAGATCCAGGGTGCGAAGAGTGTGCCGAGAATACCAAATTTCCGGCACTACCTGTCTTTGCGAACTTCACTTAACGGCAGAAATCACGTTGAGCCGTCAGTGCTTACAGACAAGCAACACTGCGTGAAGTAACAGTAGTAATCAAAGTGGGACGGTCGGCGAACGTATCCGTTAGGACAGTGGGGTGAAATCTGGCGTCAGTGGACTATGGCAGCAGACAACCGACGCGAGTGCCTTTGTTAACAGCACTACATTGCCTTCAGCGCCTCTCTTAGGCTAGTGACTGTATCCGTTGGACGCTAGACGACTGGAAAACCATGGCCTGGTCAGATGAGTCCCGATTTCAGTTGGCAAGAGCTTAAATAACGTAACTATCCGGCGAACGGTCCGGATACTTTGATGATGTCGTCCAGGATACCGACCAGCATACATAGCACGGGCCCGTTGGGCATTTTGATCACAATAGCCATACATCAACACGATATCGACCTTTTCCGCAATTGGTAAACGGTCCGTTCTTACACGGGTAATGTATCACGAAGCAAATACCGTGCGCACTGGCGGAATGTTACGTGACGCCACGTACTTTTACGTTTGTGACTATTACAGCGCCATCTATCACAAAGCGAAAAAAGTGGTCCAACTAAAACATTCATATTTCTTTACGTACTACACGAATATGTAATAAAAAATGGGGGTTGCTATTTAAAAAAACACAGTTGATATCCGTTTGACCTATGGCAGCGCCATCTAGCGGGCCAACCATACCGCCATCTGGTTTCCCCCTTCAAGCTAGACAAGTTTCGTTCTATGTAGTTTTTTCGTTTGATGCTTATTTCGTGAGATATTTGGCCTACGAGTGGTTTAAACGATTTAAAGATTGCCGCGAAGACACCAGTGATGACACTCGCACTAGCAGACCATTGTCAGCAAAAACTGATGCAAACATTGAAAAAACCGGTAAACTTGTTCGACAAGATCGCCGTTTAACAATCAGAGCAGTGTCTGAGTTAACAGGAGTTCACAAGGAAAGTGTTAGGCAGATTCTTCATGAAAGTTTCAACATGAACAAAGTGTGTTCAAAAATGGTTCCAAAGTGTCTCACAATTGAACAGAAGGAACGCCGAAGAATGATTTGTTCTGACATCCTGGAAAACATTGAAAGTGATCCCACCTTCTTACAAAATGTTATTACTTTCGATGAATCGTGGTTTTTTACTTACGATCCCGAAACTAAACGCCAATCGATGCATTGGAAAACTCCTGGTTCTCCACGACAAAAAAAAAGCACGAATGTCAAAATCGAAATTCAAGGCAATGATGATTGTTTTTTTTTTGACATCAAAGGGATTGTGCACATTGATTGGGTACCAGAGGGACAAACAGTGAATCAGCATTACTACATTAGCGTCCTGGCTACCCTACGTGAGCGAGTACGGAGAAAACGGAACGATTTGTGGAGAAAAAAGTCATGGACCCTTCACCAAGACAATGCCCCAGCTCACAGTGCGTTGTCAGTGAAGACGTTTTTGGTAAAACACAACATTCCCATCTTAGATCATCCACCCTACTCACCTGATTTGGCCCCCTGTGACTTTTTTCTTTCCCCTACAGTCAAGTCAGCTTTGAAAGGAACTAGATTTGAGACTGTTGAAACAGTAAAAGAAAAAGCGACGGAAGTAATGTATGGACTTACCGAAAATGATCTGCAGCATTGCTATGAACAGTGGAAAATTCGTATGGAGCGGTGTAGAGACAGAGGAGGAGAGTACATTGAAGGAGATAACATGAAATTGTAAATAATTGTAAATAAATGTTTTTTCCAGCATCAGTCCGGTTCTTTTCTAGCCGCACCTCGTAGTCACTATCAATGGACCACCCTGTATATATAAGGAACAACAGCGGGCCTGTAATACTACGAAGGGCAACACCTCTCTGACAGGAAGTCGCAAATCCAGTCGCATAACAGAGGGTAGACAAGCTGCGCGTAGCGAGCGAAAAGAAATGAAAAACTCGCGCTTGGGTTTTGAAGGCAAGAATAACATTGCAGGTTGCATAAAACGACAACGCTAGGGGCAGCTGAGTCATCTTGCATTTTTCTGATTGTGTCGGTTTCCGTTCCAGCCTCCTTACCTACGGCTGAGCCTACGCGCACGGACGAGAGCTTTCCGCCTCGCCGTCGTACACTGTGAAAGCAATACGCGGCAGACGTCATAACGGCCGAGACGCGCCAGATGGGGCGACCCCTATATGGAAAGCTATCCCGTTAACTGTTCTCGTACACCACTCAAAGTGGGCGCCATTTCCATTTCGCGGCGTACTGCCGCGGCCATCAAACCGCCGCGGCCATCAAACCGCCGCGCACAATGGACATTTCGCGTCAGACGTCGTAGCGGGCGAGGGAAAGTAATGGCTGCTGAGCCGGGGAGAGCCGTAAATCACGCACTGGTAGCAGCGCCCCCCGGCATTTGCGTTAAGTGGCCGGCAAGCGGCGACGCGCTGATGCGAGCAAGCGGGCGTCTCCCAGCCGGGGACGCGCCGTAGTTCAGCCGCTAAAAGCTCGTAAAGCGCGCGAAACGCTCGCATAAATAGCGGGAAGGAACGCTCCTAGCGTGAGACTTCTTTCCCAGATTGTTTACAGGCGCTGCACGAGATACGGTACTGCAGGAATTATTTTATTCGTCGGTTTTTCTACTTCTTCGCTTCCATTGGCGTTTCTCCTCCGGCAGGTCACTTGCCTCCCGGAGGCCACTACCTTCATTATTCTGCTCAATATTACAACCGCAACAGGTTGAAGAAGGCGCGCGACGGTGTGTTATGCGCCTGGACATATACAGGGATTCTCAAAAACATCGAAATAACGAGGAAAATACATGCTTGAACATAAATGCAGATGGAGTTAAAATATTCTGATTTGTTAGACTGCGACATATTTCTTCAAACAATGGACGTTTCGACCCGCCTCCTAGGATCCTCTTCAGGATCTTCTGTTGCCCACTGCAGATTGAGCACTGTCAGTGAAAACAAAGTAAAGAAAAACTATATTCTGAGTTGTTAAGCCGCGTCAGAATTGTAGCGTGCATCATGCCAGTGTGTAACGTAACTAAACTATGTGATAAAAAGTATCCGGACACCCCCAAAAACATACGTTTTTCATATTAGGTGCATTGTGCTGCCACCTAGTTCCAGGTACTCCATATCAGCGACCTCAGTAGTCATTAGAAATCGTGAGAGCAGAATGGGTCGCTCTGCGGAACTCCTGGACTTCGAGCGTGATTAGGTGATTGGGTGTCACTTGTGTCATACGTCTGTGCGCGAGATTTCCACACTCCTAAACATCCCTAGGTCCACTGTTTCCGATGTGATAGTGACATTGAAACGTGAAGGGACAAATACAGCACAAAAGCGTACAGGCCGACCTCGTCTGTCGACTGTCAGAGACCGCCGACAGTAGAAGAGAGTCGGAATGTGTAATAGGCAGACATCTATCCATACCATCACACAGGAATTCCAAACTGCATCAGACTCCACTACGAGTACTATGAAAGTTGGGCGAGAGGTGAGAAAACTTGGATTTCATGGTCGAGCGGCTGCTCATAAACCGCACATCGCGCCGGTAAATGCCAGATGACGCCTCGCTTGTTGTAAGGACCGTAAACATTGGACGATTGAACAGTGGAAAAACGTTGTGTGGCGTGACGAATCACTGTGCACAATGTGGCGATCCGATGCCAGGATGTGGTTATGGCGAATGCCCGGTGAACCTCATCTGCCAGCGTGTGTAGCGCCAACAGTAAAATTCGGAGGCCGTGGTGTTATGGTGTGGTCGTATTTTTCATGGAAGGGGCTTACACCCCTTGTTGTTTTGCATGGCACTCACAGGCCTATGCTGATGGTTTAAGCACCTTATTGCATCCCACTGTTGAGCAGCAATTCGGGGATGGCGCTTGCATCTTTGCGGGGATGGCGCTTGCATCTTTGAACATGATCGAGCATCTGTTGATAATGCACCGCCTGTGGCGGAGTAGTTGCACGACAATAACATCCCTGTAATGGACTGGCCTGCACAGAGTCTTGACCTGAATGCTATAGAACAACCTAGGGATATTTTGGAACGCCTACTTCGTGCCAGGCCTCGCCGATCGACATCGATACCTCTGCTCAGTGCAGCACTCCGCGAAGAATGGACCGCCAATCCCCAAGAAACCTTCCAGCACCTGATTGAATGTATGCCTGCGAGAGAAGGAGCTGACATCAAGGCTAAGGGTGAGCCAACACCATACTGAATTCCAAGATTACCGATGGAGGGTGTAACGAATTTAACAGTAATTTTCAACGAGGTGTCCGGATACTTTTGATCACATAATGTATGTCTGTGCTTGAGAAACAACGTGCTGCAATCGAGTTTCGGACTCTAAGCGTTCGTCCACTCATGGAGCGTTTTCTCCTTCAACATGCAATCTCAGACCACACACAAGCGCTGCGACATTCACAACAATCCGGCACCTTGAGTTTACTGTCGGTAATCCGTATATACCCGACTTGGCTCCATCCTGCTTTCATCCGTTTACAAAGCTTAAAGAACACCTTCGTGGTCTTCATTTTGATAGTGATGGAGCGATGCAAGGCGAGGCGAAGTTCTGGTTCAAATGGATCAAATGGCTCTGAGCACTATGGGACTTAACTACTGTGGTCATCAGTCCCCTAGAACTTAGAACTACTTAAACCTAAGGACATCACACACACCAATGCCCGAGGCAGGATTCGAACCTGCTACCGTAGCAGTCGCGCGGTTCCGGACTGCGCGCCTAGAACGCGAATTTCTGGCTCTGTCAACAAACTCAAACATTCTACAGTGACGATACCAACAAATGATCTCCCGGAGGGAGAAACGTGTTTGTACGAAAATGACTATTTTCAAAAATAAAAGGGTAGACATGAAGGATGAAAACCTACAGGCATTAACAGAAGAGCACTTGCCCGTGAAAGGCAAAGGTCCCGAGTTCGAGTCTCAATCAGGCACACAGTTTTATTCTGCCAGGACGTTTCAAAACGTAGATTGTTAAAAGAGATTGTTTCATTTAAAAGTTCTTTTAAAAGTTCTCACAAAAAAATCAGAAAGCATTACTTTTCGGCACGCCATCGTATACCCTTTCTACTTCGACCATCAACAGTTATTTTACTGTTTAATGTGTCATATCCGAATCTAATTCCCTCAGGATCGTTTGACTCAAATTGACTACATTCTACTACCCTTGTTTTCCATTTTCTCATGTTCATCTCATATAATTCTTTCGAGACACTGTCCATTACTTCCCCACGTGCAAGTCCTTTGCTTTGTCTGACAGAACAGCAATGGGGCCGGCAGACTTCAAAGGTTTTTTCTGCTCCCTGACGTTTAATTCCTTCTTCAACATCCTCGTTACTTTACTTTACTGCTTGCTCAATGTACAGATCGTATAACATCGGAGATAGGCAACAGCCCTGTCTCACTTCCTTCTCAACCACTGTTTTGTTTTTATGCCCGTTGACTCTTATAACTGGCATCTGGTTTCTGGTGCTCTTATAACTGCCATCTAATTTCTGCACCAGTTCGCTCCCTGAAGTTTGTCCCTGCTTCCTTCAGAATGTCAAAGTGCGTACTCCACTCTAAATGTATAAAAGATGTAAAGTTTGCCTTGCCTTAACCTACCTTCTAAGATAAGTCGTAGGGTTAATTCTGTCTCAAGTTTTCCCACATTTCTCCGGAACCCAAACTGATCTACTGGATTTTCTATTCTCCTGTAAATAATTCGCGCAAGTATTTCGCAAACACGACTTATAACACTTATGGTTCCGTAATTTTCACAAATTTCCAAAGGTGTGTCAAATCTTACGGGACTTAACTGCTAAGGTCATCAGTCGCTAAGCTTACACACTACTTAACCTAAATTATCCTAAGCACAAACACACACACCCATGCCCGAGGGAGGACTCGAACCTCCGCCGGAACCAGCCGCACAGTCCATGACTGCAGCGCCCTAGACCGCTCGGCTAATCCCGCGCGGCGTAATTTTCACACCTGCCGGCACTTGTTCTATTTGGAAGCAGAATCATTACATTCTTCTTGATGTCAGAGTATTTTGCCTGTTTCATATAATCTTCACACCAGATGAAAGAGTTTTGTCATGGCTGGCGCTCCCTCACGTATCGTGAAATAGAAACATCCAGATGTTTGAACAAGTCGTTGCAGCATTTTCCTGGGTTAATACCAGGTGTAATTCTTGTAACATGCTTCTATACTCTGAAAATGATATTCTTGCAACTTTAATATCCACGGAAAGTATATACATAACTTTTTAGTGAATGTAAATATCCAGAATAATATAGATCCCTCATCTTCAAATCACCTGTAGTGGTAACCATGTACACTGCAAAATTTTAGGCCGTGGGCTTTCGAGTTCAGTTTGTAATCTATCTTTAGTCCCAAACACTATACAGTTTCTACTTAAAATTGTAATACTGTGTCTTATCAAAGCTGAATGATAACCATCTTACTTTGAACCATCTGTTCATATTTTCCAGTATTTTCCAGTCTGCCTTTTCAGCATGGGGACTGGCACTATTTTTATTCCTATACTCGCTCAAAAGAGGAAAGGCCGCTGGACCAGATGGGATACCAGTTCGATTTTACACAGAGTACGCGAAGGAACTTGGCCCTCCCCCCCCCCCCTTTCTTGCAGCGGTGTACCGTAGGTCTCTAGAAGAGCGTAGCGTTCCATAACACTGGAAAAGGGCACAGGTCATCCCCGTTTTCAAGAAGTGACGTCGAACAGATGTGCAGAACTATAGACCTATATCTGTAACGTCGATCAGTTGTAGAGTTTAGGAACACGTATTATGTTCGAGTAAAATGACTTTTCTGGAGACTAGAAATCTACTCTGCAGGAATCAGCATGGGTTTCGAAAAAGACGATCGTGTGAAACCCAGCTCGCGCTATTCGTCCACGAGATTCAGATGGCCATAGACACGGGGTTCCCAGGTAGATGGCGTGTTTCTTGACTTCCGCAAGGCGTTCGACACACAGTTCCCCACAGTCGTTTAATAAACAAAGTAAGAGCATATGGACTATCAGACCAATTGTGTGATTGGATTGAAGAGTTCCTAGATAACAGAACGCAGCATGTCATTCTCAATGGAGAGAAGTCTTCCGAAGTAAGAGTGATTTCAGGTGTGCCGCAGGTGAGTGTCATAGGGCCGTTGCTATTCACGTTATATATAAATGACCTTGTGGATGACATCGGAAGTTCACTGAGGCTTTTTGCAGATGATGCTGTGGTGTATCGAGAGGTTGTAACGATGGATAATTGTGCTGAAATGCAGGAGGATCTGCAGCGAATTGACGCATGGTGCAGGGAATGGCAATTCAATCTCAATGTAGAAAAATGTAATGTGCTGCGAATACATAGAAAGATAGATCCCTTATCATTTAGCTACAAAATAGCAGGTCAGCAACCGGAAGCAGTTAATTCAATAAATTATCTAGGAGTATGCATTAAAGCACTCCGTCTTCAGGCCACGAGTGGCCTACTGGGACCATCCGACCACCGTGTCATCCTCAGTGGAGGATGCGGATAGGAGGGGCGTGGGGTGAGCACACCGCTCTCCGGTCGTTATGATGGTATTCTTGACCGAAGGCGCTACTGTTCGGTAGAGGATATCCTCAATTGGCATCACGAGGCTGAGTGCAGCCCGAAAAATGGCAACAGCGCATAGCGGCCTGGATGGTCACCCATCCAAGTGCCGACCACGCCAGACAGCGCTTAACTTCGGTGATCTCACGGGAACCGGTACATCCACTGCAGCAAGGCCGGTGCCCTGGGAGTAGGGATTAGGAGTGATTTAAAATGGAATGACCATATAAAATTAAATATCAGCAAAGCAGATGCCAGACTGAGATTCATTGGAAGAATCCGAAGGAAATGCAGTCCGAAAACAAAGGAAGTAAATTACAGTACACTTGTTCTCCCACTGCTTGATAATGCTCACCAGTGGGGGATCCGTACCAGATAGGGTTGATAGAAGAAATGGAGAAGATCCAAAGAAGAGCAGCGCGCTTCGTTACAAGATGATTTAGTAATCGCGGAAGCGTTACGGAGATGATAGATAAACTCCAGTGGAAGACTCTGCAAGAGAGACGCTCAGTAGCTCGGTACGGGCTTTTGTTGAAGTTTCGAGAACATGCCTTCACCGAGGAGTGAAGCAGTATATCGCTCCCTCCTACGTATATTTCACGAAGAGACGATGAGGATAAAATCAGAGAGATTAGAGCCCACACAAATGCATACCGACAATCTTGCTTTCCACGAACAATACGCGAATGGAATAGAAGAGAGAACCGATAGAGGTACTCAAGGTACCCTCCGCCACACACCGTCAGGTGGCTTGCGAGTATGGATATAGATTTAAATGTAGATACTAGTATCATCGATAAAAAGTACAAAATTTGCATCTTGCGAAACTTGAATTAGAAGAAAATTTATATATGACAGAAAAAGATAGGACACAAAATCGAACCTTGTGGTTCCACCAGGAATGACTGCTCCACATTCCGAGTGCGTATTTTTATGTGACTGAAGTGGAACGCAAATACATTGCTTTCTGCCATTCAGATAAGATAAAAACCACGAACTTATTGCGCTTTCTGCTAACGATAAATTAATTTTTCGCTATCGTATCATGGTGCACTCAACAGCGAGTTGAATGGCTTGTATGAGGTGGACGGCTACTGTTGGTTGATAATAAAAGAAGGAGAGGAGCCAGGTGAATGTAAGCCCGGCGTGGAACAGTGGCGCTGGTGGCAGCCGCGCGTCCAGAAGAGGCAGTTGCCGTCCACTGCATCGTACAGCCGGCTGAGGCTATAAACCACTCCCTAGCCCCCTGCGATGACTCCCGCAGATATACTGGCGAAGGCACCTGCTGGGCCGTAGCTCATACACTTGCGACTCCAGAGCTCGTACCTCTGCAGCCACCATCAGCGCACACTAACAGGAAGCTACCCGCCTCACGGGTAAAGCATGTTGTGGTTCAAGCAAAACGACGCGCAAGTGCGGTCAGCCCAGTCTTAGAAATGCTTTTGTTACCCAACTAACAAAAAGCAAGCTCAGTAGACGAGGAACGTATGCCAAGAGGAATGCGGGCCGTTGTGGACGAGCGGTTCTAGGGGCTACAGTCCGGAACCGCGAGACTGCTACAGTCACAGGTTCGAATCCTGCCTCGGGCGTGGATGTGTGTGATGTCCTTAGGTTAGCTGGGATAAAGTAGTTATAAGTTCTAGGGGACTGATGACCTCAGATGTTAAGTCCCATAGTGCTCAGAGCCATTTGAACCAACGGGAAATTGAAAACACGCTGGTCTCCAAAACTAAAGCAACAAACCGTTATTTGCCCGTGTTGTGTCTAAGTCGCGGTATAATCACACAAAATGTCAACAGAGGTCCGAAGATGGCATTCCTGTCAATGGGCAACCACGTCAACGATGATGTCAAGGCACCTATCAAAGGTCGTAGTGCTTGCCGGGTAGTCCCACATCCACAATCCCTGTGTATACGGTCACAGACGGTGCAGTATGGCACAGAGAAGACTCCTATCAGACCCTCTGCGGTGGAGAGCCATAGGTAGAACGGAAGCAGGGCAATGGCAAATTGATGTGGCCAGATGGCTTAAGGTGAACCGTCTTGTTGTTCTCGAATGGCTCTGAGCACTATGCGACTTAACTTCTGAGGTCATTAGTCGCCTAGAACTTAGAACTAATTAAACCTAACTAACCTAAGGACATCACACACATCCATGCACGAGGCAGGATTCGAACCTGCGACCGTAGCGGTCGCTCGGCTCCAGACTGTAGCGCCTAGAACCGCACGGCCACTACGGCCGGCTTTGTTGTTCTCGGAAATATCATATGTGTTTTCAGTCAGTAATCAAATTGTTTTATTCCGTTTGCAACAGTTGTTACAGCAAAGACATACAGGGTTTTACAAAAAGGTACGGCCAAACTTTCAGGAAACATTCCTCACACACAAATAAAGAAAAAATGTTATGTGGACATGTGTCCGGAAACGCTTAATTTCCATGTTAGAGCTCATTTTAGTTTCGTCAGTATGTACTGTACTTCTACATCTACATCTACATTTATACTCCGCAAGCCACCCAACGGTGTGT
Organism: Schistocerca piceifrons; assembly: GCF_021461385.2. Lineage (NCBI taxonomy): Eukaryota > Metazoa > Arthropoda > Insecta > Orthoptera > Acrididae > Schistocerca > Schistocerca piceifrons. The sequence goes on from NC_060146.1 coordinate 168,736,379, forward strand.
GGCGAAGGGCACTTTACGTGCCACTGTCATTACCTTCCTTTCCTGTTCCAGTCGCGTATGGTTCGCGGGAAGAACGACTGTCTGAAAGCCTCCGTGCGAGCTCTAATCTCTCTAATTTTACATTCGTGATCTCCTCGGGAGGTATAAGTAGGGGGAAGCAATATATTCGATACCTCATCCAGAAACGCACCCTCTCGAAACTTGGCGAGCAAGCTACACCGCGATGCAGAGCGCCTCTCTTGCAGAGTCTGCCACTTGAGTTTATTAAACATCTCCGTAACGCTATCACGGTTACCAAATAACCCTGTGACGAAACGCGCCGCTCTTCTTTGGATCTTCTCTATCTCCTCCGTCAACCCGATCTGGTACGGATCCCACACTGATGAGCAATACTCAAGTATAGGTCGAACGAGTGTTTTGTAAGCCACCTCCTTTGTTGATGGACTACATTTTCTAAGGACTCTCCCAATGAATCTCAACCTGGTACCCGCTTTACCAACAATTAATTTTATATGATCGTTCCACTTCAAATCGTTCCGCACGCATACTCCCAGGTATTTTACAGAAGTAACTGCTACCAGTGTTTGTTCCGCTATCATATAATCATACAATAAAGGATCCTTCTTTCTGTGTATTCGCAATATATTACATTTGTCTATGTTAAGGCTCAGTTGCCACTCCCTGCACCAAGTGCCTATCCGCTGCAGATCTTCCTGCATTTCGCTACAATTTTCTAATGCTGCAACTTCTCTGTATACTACAGCATCATCCGCGAAAAACCGCATGGAACTTCCGACACTATCTACTAGGTCATTTATATATATTGTGAAAAGCAATGATCCCATAACACTCCCGTGTGGAACGCCAGAGGTTACTTTAACGTCTGTAGACGTCTCTCCATTGATAACAACATGCTGTGTTCTGTTTGCTAAAAACTCTTCAATCCAGCCACACATCTGGTCTGATATTCCGTAGGCTCTTACTTTGTATATCAGGCGACAGTGCGGAACTATCGAATGCCTTCCGGAAGTCAAGAAAAATAGCATCTACCTGGGAGCCTGTATCTAATATTTTCTGGGTCTCATGAACAAATAAAGCGAGTTGGGTCTCACACGATCGCTGTTTCCGGAATCCATGTTGATTCCTACATAGTAGATTATGGGTTTCCAAAAACGACATGATACTCGAGCAAAAAACATGTTCTAAAATTCTACAACAGAACGACGTCAGAGATGTAGGTCTAGAGTTTTGCGCATCTGCTCGACGACCCTTCTTGAAGACTGGGACTACCTGTGCTCTTTTCCAATCATTTGGAACCTTCCGTTCCTCTAGAGAGTTGCGGTACACGGCTGTTAGAAGTGGGGCAAGTTCTTTCGCGTACTCTGTGTAGAATCGAATTGGTATCCCGTCAGGTCCAGTGGACTTTCCTCTGTTGAGTGATTCCAGTTGCTTTTCTATTCCTTGGACAGTTATTTCGATGCCAGCCATTTCTTCGTTTGTGCGAGGATTTAGAGAAGGAACTGCAGTGCGGTCTCCCTCTGTGAAACAGCTTTGGAAAAAGGTGTGTAGTATTTCAGCTTTACGCGTGTCATCCTCTGTTTCAATGCCATCATCATCCCGGAGTGTCTTCCTAGGATTTTCTGTCAAGTCGGTACATAGAATTTTACTTTCGAATTCACTGAACGCTTCACGCATAGCCCTCCTTACGCTAACTTTGACATAGTTTAGCTTCTGTTTGTCTGAGAGGTTTTGGCTGCGTTTAAACTTAGAGTGAAGCTCTCTTTGCTTTCGCAGTAGTTTCCTAACTTTGCTGTTGTACCACGGTGGGTTTTTCCCGTCCCTCGCCGTTTTATTCGGCACGTACCCGTCTAAAACGCATTTTACGATTGCCTTGAACTTTTTCCATAAACGCTCAACATTGTCAGTGTCGGAACAGAAATTTTCGTTTTGATCTGTTAGGTAGTCTGAAATCTGCCTTCTATTACTCTTGCTAAACAGATAAACCTTCCTACCTTTTTTTATATTCCTACTAACTTCCATATTCAGGGATGCTGCAACGGCCTTATGATCACTGATTCCCTGTTCTGTACATACAGAGTCGAAAAGTTCGGGTCTGTTTGTTATCAGTAGGTCCAGGATGTTATCTCCACGACTCGGTTCTCTGTTTAATTGCTCGAGGTAATTTTCGGATAGTGCACTCAGTATAATGTCACTCCTCGATTCACCGCCATGATTTCATACGGGATACTCTACCTGTGCTGCTAGAACATGTGCCTTTACAAGTACGACACAACATGTGGTTCATGCACGATGGAGCTCCTGCACATTTCAGTCGAAGTGTTCGTACGCTTCTCAACAACAGATTCGGTGACCGATGGATTGGTAGAGGCGGACCAATTCCATGGCCTCCACGCTCTCCTGACCTCAACCTCTTGACTTTCATTTATGGGGGCATTTGAAAGCTCTTGTCTACGCAACCCCGGTACCAAATGTAGAGACTCTTCGTGCTCGTATTGTGGACGGCTGTGATACAATACGCCATCGTCCAGGGCTGCATCAGCGCATCAGGGATTCCATGCGACGGAGGATGGGTGCATGTATTCTCGCTAACGGAGGACATTTTGAACATTTCCTGTAACAAAGTGTTTGAAGTCACGCTGGTACGTTCTGTTGCTGTGTGTTTCCATTCCATGAGTAATGTGATTTGAAGAGAAGTAATAAAACGAGCTCTAACATGGAAAGTAATCGTTTCCGGACACATGTCCACATAACATATTTTCTTTCTTTGTGTGTGAGGAATGTTTCCTGAAAGTTTGGCCGTACCTTTTTGTATCAAGCTGTATACAGGTTGAATCATCTAAAAGCTGCACCGCATATATTGCGGAAATGGAAAAGTGGTGTTGGTGTGCTGCTTCCACAGAACAGATTAATTGTCATGGGCTCGTATTGTTAGCCACTCAACAGATTGTAATAATTATTAGGAAGTGTATTTTTCGTGCGAACATATACTTTTCAAATGGAACAATGCGTATTGACATTAACAAACTAAAAGTAGGGTAAATTAGAATGTCAGTGGCGTTTGTTGCACGATTCTAGTGCGAGTCGCTTACGAGATATCGTATTTTGAAAAGCTCCGACAGCCATACTTGTACAACACCTGCGGTAGCGCACACTAAAGAGCAACGCAAGTGCGTACACCACTTATGTGGATTCTGACCAGTAACGAGACAACTAACCATTACAGGTTGTGTTCAAAATGACCATGAAAGCGGCAGTACACGCTTCCAGCCTGGTATGCAACAACAGCTGCACACGTGCCAGCATTTCAGCGGAGATGTCCGAGCAGGCTACAGTAATACGTCGTTGCATATCATCGGGTGTAGTTGGTATGTCCTTGTAGACAGCGTGTTTCAGCTGTCGCCACAGAAAAAAAAAAGCCTACAGGCTTCTAATCCGGGGAATGGGCCGACCATGGTAAAGGTCCTCTGCGTCCGATTCAGAGATTTGGAAACAGTTCATGAAGACATGCTATAGTACTTGGTGCACTATGGGCTGGACAGCCATCGTGTTGGATCCACAGGTTCCTCCTAGTCTGCAGGGGAACGTCTTGTAGCATCCGTGTGAGAGAGTCTGTTAGCTGGCTGGCACGTTCATTGTTCGGCGTATGAAAAACGGGGCTATGAGCTGATGGTTCACTATCCCACACCGCACGTTTACACCGCATGGACGCTGACCCTCCACCTGAAGAACCCAACGGGGATTGGTAACAGACCACCAGTGCATGTTGCGGAGGTTTACCCGGCCATAATTGCTAAATGTGGCTTCATCACTAAACAAGATAAATGAGACATGTGGAGTGTCCCACCTTAAAGCCCAAGTACAGAAGTTAACTCGACTCTCATCGTCGTTTCTATGCAGCTGTTGATGGAGAGAGAAGTGATAGGAATGGAAATGGTCCAAATGGCTCTGAGCACTATGGGACTTACCATCTTAGGTCGCCAGTCCCCTAGAACTTAGAACTACTTAAACCTAACTAACCTAAGGACATCACACACATCCATGCCCGAGGCAGGATTCGAACCTACGACCGTAGCAGCAGCGCTGTTTCTGACTGAAGCGCCTAGAACCGCTCGGCCACAGCGGCCGGCGGTAGGAATGGAACCCACGTTGATGGAGATAGCGTAGGACACTTACCCAACTCACGCCATTTCCTCGTGAGACGGCGCGGGAGTTTCCCCATCTTCTGTCGTCACTTGTTTCCTTCTGTTAAGTTGTCCAGGTATTAGACTACCGCTTTCACGTAAATGGATGAAGAGACTGATAAAGAACTGCCGACATGGTTCATGTATATTGGGATATCTTACCGCATACACGATGACCATGTCGGCTTTTTCTGCATTCATAAATCCCATCGTCCACTCAGGACCTATTGCTTGGACTGGCACACTCTAACTGACCAGCACGTCGCAGTGCCCAGAAGAAATACACAAGCACACATAACAACATCGTACATACGAAACTTCCTGGCAGATTAAAACTGTGTGCCGGACCGTGACTCGAATTCGGGACCTTTGTCTTTCGCGAGCAAGTGCTCTACCATCTGAGCTACCCAAGCACAACTCACGCCCCGTCCTCACAGCTTTACTTCCGCCAATACCTCGTCCCGAGTTCGAGTCTAGGTCCGGCACACAGTTTTAATCTGCCAGGAAGTTTCATATCAGCGCACACTCCGCTGCAGAGTGAAACGCTCATTCTGGAAACATCGTACAAGCAACTACGCATCTGAATGGAACAAAACAAGTGCCGGTGTGGAAAAGATGCGTAATACGACATCCCGTAAGCGATTTGCACTAGAATCCTGCAACACCACTGACATTCTAATTTACCCCACTTTTAGTTAATTAATGTCAATAGGCATTGTTGCTTTTAAAAATTGTATCCCTGCACAAAAAAACATTTTCTAAATACTATTAGAATCTGTTGATTGACTACAGTACTGGTCCCTGAATACCAAACCATTCTTTGATAATCGCACACCAACAGCACTTCCCATTTCTGCAATATCTGCGGTGCCAGCTTTAGGTGATTCACCCTGTATGGAAAACAGCACGTGTGCACTATAAACTGCACAGTTCACACATCGATCGCTTCGACCCCACCACACACGTGCGATTTGTCAAGCAGTCCCAACCAGTCTTTCGTATGCAACTGCGCCGTCAAGATCTGATGCGCAAAATCAACCGCTGTTCGTGACAGCAGTGGCAGTTGATATCTGTATGTCGCCTGATACTGGCAAGACAATTAACATTTAAAAAAAAAACGGAGTAGAAATTAGTTAAAACTTGTTCTGCAATTAATCGAATTAATTGTCGTCGTTGTTTACGAATCCATGCTGCCGTAAATGAACCAAATGAGAGTCTGGTAGACTGAAGTTTTCACTGAGATCGTTTCCGACTTATTCCTCCCGTTCTGCGTGATTGCTGCAAGCAACTCAATTGCAATACGCGCGAGTTACATATCGTGTGGCGGCGACAAGTTCGTTAGAAAGCCACAGATCTGACTAACACTTAACGATATAGATATTCCGCCTTCTTATTGAGTTGTTCTTGGTATTGTGTCAGAAATAATGAGAGTGTGAGGGCCGCTTAAGGACGCAAAGTACTTTCTCGGTTCCGTATTTTGTGAAAATCAGCACGTATTTCTCTCATCCATGTTTTTTTCTGTATGTTTTATAGTTTTGTAATTTATCACAGTTAATGAGGAATACTTTCTAACGAATTTTCAACTATTTTTGGCAGATTTGGCAACGGCCTTGCCGCAGTGGATACACCGGTTCCCGTGAGATCACCGATGTTAAGCGCTGTCGGGCGTGGTCGGCACTTGTATGGGTGACCATCCAGGCCGCCATGCGCTGTAGCCATTTTTCGGGGTGCACTCAGCCTCGTGATGCCAACTGAGGAGCTACTCGACCGAATAGTAGCGGCTCCGGTCAAGAATACCATCATAACGACCTGCTGACCCCACGCCCCTCCTATCCGCATCCTCCACTGAGGATGACACGGCGGTCGGAAAAGTACCGGCAGGCCACTCATGGCCTGAAGACGGAGTGCTGCTTTTTTTTAGCAAATTTGGACATATTGATGTCTATAAAAATCAATAATTAGAAAGTGATGCACAAGATTTTGCAAAATGCTTCTTCCATTTCAGGTACCATTTAGTGCAATAATACACATATGAAGGAGACCGTATTTCACCAGAAGTGAGTGACATGTCGGCTGAAATACTAGACCTATTTAATCCTGCACATTAAGTATATTAACCAGAATAAAAAGTATCTTATATTTAAATTTTTAGACTTATTTCTAATTAAAAATTTTGTTTCTCTATAAGTTGGTTGAACATGCAATAAATTTTAGGTCTACACGATAGGTATAGACAATAGCAAACTTTATAAACTTATGGAAACGTGCGTATCTAAATCCTGAAAAGTACAGCTTTGGGGAAAATTGCAAATTAAGATTTCAGTCGTATTAATATGTGCCTCAGAAAACTGTTAAATCATAGTCTTCCTCGTGCAGCATCTTTAATCTTCCGCTTGGGCTTCTTTAAAAGTACTTATTGCCTCATTGGTGAATGTAATTAATTATATTGACGTACGCATACATCAGCAAAAAAAATCGTTTTCTTGCAATAAGTTGTTGGGAAGATAAAAGAATTTTACATAAATGGATTTGTAATTACTTACAAGAAATTAAACTTGGGAAGATAAAAACATTTTACATAAATGAATCTGTAATTACGTACAAGAAATTATACCTGCCTTTGAGTAGAATTCTACATTTAATTCATCATTATGTGTAAAATTCTAGGGTACTACGATAAAATTTAGTAATCAGTTACTGATTACCAAAGCATTTTTTTAATAAAGGAAGTGTCGAGATGTGTGATGGACTTTGCGCGAAAATAATGAGCAGCTAGCTAGTGGGAATACTTTAGGCTCCACTAGAAACAGCATCACTGTTAACACAAAAAATGGAATCATCCATGGAAGGGAAATGCCGTGTGGCTAGGGCCTCCCGTCGGCTAGACCGCTCGCCTGGTGTAAGTCTTTCGAGTTGACGCCACTTCGGCGACTTCCGTGTTGATGGGGATTAAATGATGATTAGTACAACACAACACCCAGTCCCTGAGCGGAGAAAATCTCCGGCCCAGCCGGGAATCGAACCCGCGCCGTTAGCTATGACATTGTGTCGCACTGACCACTCAGCTACTAGGGGCGGACCATCATCCACGGAGAACTGATACATAGATCCCTCTCAATACTACGGACTGGTTTGTTTGTAAACTAGTTACTTTGAATTTTATTTTTTCGTAGTTGTTGTTGTGTGACACTGTTAGTATTTATTGCATACTAGTGAACACGTAGGCTAGCAAAAATCTGCAGCAACAAACGACTTCGACAAATTGTAAATAAACAGGAGCAAAGATGATCATTTACAGATGCTGAAAACCAACAGAGTAACCAGAGCGATTCTATCTCTAATATAATCGCTGAAAGAAACAATTCCAGCTGTTATGCGAAAAACTGTTGGGTTTCTATAATTTAAAAAAAATGAGGATGTGACAACGTGTTGTGAAATTTAGCGTATAGAGGTAATTTTTCATTATAAACCTAATAAAGTGTGTATACCAAAAAAAAGCACTCCGTTGTCAGGCCACAAGTGGGCTACCGGGACCACCCGACAGCCGTGTCATCCTCAGCGGAGGATGCGGATAGGAGGGCCGTGTGGTCAGCACACCGCTCTCCCGGTCGTTATGATGGCATTCTTGACCGAAGCCGCTACTATTCGGTCGAGTAGCTCCTCAATTGGCATCATGAGGCTGAGTGCACCACGAAAAACGGCAACAGCGCAAGGCGGCCTGGATGGTCACCCATCCAAGTGCCGGCCACGCCCAACAGCGCTTAACTTCGGTGATCTCACGGGAACCGGTGTATCTACTGCGGCAAGGCCGTTGCCCGTGTATACCAACATAAGCAGAAAAGACTTGGAATTTAATAAACTAATAAAAATTTTCTCGCTTTTTCATCATTCAAAAGTACCCTGTGCATTTAAAGACCAGTGGGGATTTCCGTGACCGCACAGAATATCCGAGGGCAATACGCGAGGAACGTCTCAGCTTGATTTGCTGCAGGTTTGAGCGCGACATGCAGGCCTACCAACGCATCCCACCTCTGGGGCAGACTGAGAAGTTTCCCCGCAATCACGCTACCACGCTTGCTGCCGGCTCCCATCCAGTCGCTCCGCTAAGCGGTACGCTGCTCGCGGCAGCGGCGGAGACTAAAGAAACGATACGGGGAGAGGAATGACTTGCCGCTGGAGCAGAACACGGGGCGTGGTCGTTGGCAGTCCTGCGCCCTGGACCGCTGGTCGTGTAGCGCGCCGGCGCCTCTAAATCACGGCCGACCCCTACAAGTCAGAGCTTTGGCGACGCCGACGTTTCCGGCATAGGTTGCGTAGTATGGAACACAAAAACTTTCAAACCTGTGGACGCTCCCGTTCTTGGATAGACATCTATGTTTTTATACATGGTTTCCCACAAAAACAGGAGCGCCTCACGCCCTAAATACGAGTAATCTACATCTACGTGATTACTCTGCTATTCACAATGTAAGTAGGCTGTTTAGGTTTTTATGTTGGTAACGCCAAGTAGCGCTCTATATGAAAATCACTGACTATGCTGTGTGCAGTCTGTGGCTGGTTTGCATTGTTGGAATTTGCTATTCTAGTGTTCGGCAGTTGGCTGTTAACAGCGCTTAGCGTTGCGCAGTTGGAGGTGAGCCGCCAGCAGTGGTGGATGTCGGGAGAGAAATGACAGAAATTTGTAATGTTGGATGGTTCAAATGGCTCTGAGCACTATGCGACTTAACTTCTCAGGTCATCAGTCGCCTAGAACTTAGAACTAATTAAACCTAACTAACCTAAGGACATCACACACATCCATGCCCGAGGCAGGATTCGAACCTGCGACCGTAGCGGTCGCTCGGTTCCAGACTGTAGCGCCTAGAACCGCACGGCCACTCCGGCCGGCTGTAATGTTGGATATTATGAACTGATATATATATGATGACTTTGGAACATTATTAAGGTAAATACATTGTTTGTTCTCTATCAAAATCTTTCATTTGCTGACTATGCCTATCAGTAGTTTGTGCCTTCAATAGTTAGAATCTTTTATTTACCTGGCAGTAGTAGCGCTAGCTGTATTGCAGTAGTTCGAGTAAAGAAGATTTTTGTGAGGTAAGTGCTTCATGAAAGGTATAGGTTATTGTTAGTCAGGGCCATTCTTTTGTAGGGATTTTTGAAAGTCAGATTGCGTTGCGCTAAAAATATTGTGTGTCAGTTTAGTGTTGATCAGAATAGGTGAAGAGCGAAATGTCTGAGTACATTCAGTTCTGCTGAGCTGTTTGAAAATCAAATAATGTAAGAGGTGTATCAGAACAGTCATTCATAAATTTTTCTAAGGGGACGTTACAACAATAAACTGCCTGGCAGAGGGTTCAATGAACCACCTTGATGCTGTCTCTCTACCGTTCCACTCTCGAACGGCACGCGGGAAAAACGAGCACTTAAATTTTTCCGTGCGAGCCCTGATTTCTCTTATTTTATCGTGATGGTCATTTCTCCCTATGTAGGTGGGTGAAGGGCCCGTCGCAACGAAAAAAGCCTGTTTTAATGATTGCCACTCCAATTCATGTATCATGTCTGTGACACTACCTCCCCTATTTCGCGATAATACAAAACGAGCTGCCCTTCTTTGTACTTTCTCGACGTCATCCGTCAGTCCCACCTCATGCGGATCCCACACCGCACAGCAATACTCCAGAATGGCCCTCACTCTTTTCCTGCTTGCGGGAGAAGTACTGTCCAGGGCTACTATACGGCTGTCTGAGGAGCTATTGTGCAGACAGGGAGGTCTGGCTATCTGCCCCTAACGGCATGGTCAGGAAGACTGTGACCAAAGGATGTCCTCAAGGCTCTGTCTTAAGACCTCTCTTTTGGGACATCAACATGGAGCCACTATTGGAAGACCTGAAGAACTGTGACGATGTGCTAGAGGTCATAGCATACGCAGACGACCTCCTCCTGCTGGTCGGCGGCCGAAGCCGCGAGGACTTAGAGCCCAAAGTGGAGAGAGCCTTAACTGTACTTACATCATGGTGTCATAAAACCAAAATGACGATTGCGCCCAGTAAATCTACATACCTACTTCTCAAAGGCCAACTGGTCAGAAACCCTACTGTAAGAATTAATGGCACGCCAGTTCTTCGGCGCCGCGAGGCCCGATATCTAGGTGTAATCATCGATGAGAGGTGGAACTTTGCCTCACACATTGATACCGTATCTCAAAAATCTTTGGTTTTATTAAACAATCTCATTGGAATTGGTCACAAACGATTTCACCTTCCACCCAACTTAATCAAATTATAATAGCATCTTGACCTCAATAGTAGGATACGGATCAGGGGTCTGGGCACACAGACTCACGAGGGTCATGCCTGCCATGGCCGTAAGAAGAGTGCAGCGGAACATGCTTCTACGTTCAGCAGGGGCCTACAGGACAACACCTGGGGGAGCGCTTTTAGTGCTAATGGGGATCTGTCCACTGGACATAAAAATTCGTGAGCAGACCGCCTGGTATTGGGCGAAGAAGGAGAACCGGGACAAAATTAGGGAGATTCTTGGGGTTTATGCTGGGGATAAGTACGCCATCAAAAAGAGAGGGATCGAACTGTGGCAGGAGCAGTGGAACAATGAGGATACGGGACGCAGAACCTATGAGCTGCTACCGGACATAGAGGAAAGGATAAAACTTACATTTTTCACGCCTACAAGAGGAATGCTGCACTTTCTTACTGGACATGGACCATACCCAACATATCTACGTCGGTTTGGGAAGCAGGCTACACCAGCGTGTGACTGTGGTGCTGTGCAGGGTAGCCCGGAACATGTGGTGTATGAGTGCCACCTCTTCGATGACGTAGCCCATGACCTAAGACAACAGCTACCAAACAATGACACCTACCACTTACTAAGGCACGACAACACTTTTAACATCTTAAATAAACTCACAGATGAAATATCGAAAAAAGTCCTTAAGAACTTTTTAAGGGACAAACATTAATGACAAAAACTTTTCACCGACTTAGACTTCGTGCACCCTTCCTGTACCGCCGGGTAGGGACTTGGCCAGCCGCTTCACGGCTGGAATCCGCCTTTCCCTGGACTAGGAGGGAGGAGGGTACAAAAACACCGGACTGGAACACGTACCAATTATGACGTATGTAATTTAGATTAGACGTAGAAGATAGGATAACACCTAAGAATAGACTGCAGAGATACCAAGTTGAGGGCCAGCCCAGTGCCAGGGGCATGCCCACTGGGATTAGCTCAGTGCGCCAGGCCAACATCCATCAGGTTTATAGTAGCACTGGCACACCTGTAACGCTGCAGGTAGTTTCCTTGTAGATTAAGTAGCTTAGAACCACATAGCGGTAAGATTACAGTAATAATAATAAAATCACCTGTAGTGTAGCATGGAAAGCTGCATTTCTTTGTATCATTATTAGGATCCACTAATGCAGTTAGGTAGTGGGTTAATATGTATAATGCAATGAATTGAATAAAGATTTTAAAAAAATACTCCAGAATAGGGCGGGCAAGCGTAGTATAAGCAGTCTCTTTGGTAGACCTGTTGCACCTTCGAAGTGTTCTGGCAATGAATCGCAGTCTTCGGTTTGCTCTACCCACAACATTATCTATGTGATCGTTCCAATTTAGGTTATTTGTAAATGTAATCCCTAAGTATTTAGTTGAATTTATAGCCCTCAGCTTTGTGTGACTTATCGCGTAATCGAAATTTAACCGATTTCTTTTAGTACTCATGTGAATAGCTTCGCGCTTTTCTTCATTCAGGGTCAATTTCCACTTTTCGCACCACACAGATATCTTATCTAAATCATTTTGCAAGTCGGTTTGATCATCTGATGACTTTACAAGACGGTAAATAACAGCATCATTTGCAAACAATGTAAGACGGCTACTCAGATTGTGTCCTATGTCGTTAATATAGATCAGGAACAACAGAGGGCCTATAACACTTCCTTGGGGAACGCCGGATATTACTTCTCTTTTACTCGCTAAGTTTGCGTCTATTACTACAAACTGTGACCTTTCTGACAGGAAATCACGAATCCAGTCGCACAGCTGAGCCAATACTCCGTAGGCACGCAGTTTGATTAGGAGACGCTTGCGAGGAACGGTGTCGAAAGCTTTCTGGAAATCTAAAAATATGGAATCAATTTGACACCCCCTGTCGATAGCACTTATTAGTTCATGAATATAAACAGCTAGTTGTGTTTCACGAGAACGATATTTTCTGAATCCGTGGTGACTATATGTCAATAAATCGTTTTCTTCGAGTTAATAACAAACTAACTAAAAATGAGTAAATAATAGTAACGTTAAGCAAAAACAAGCTGGCAAATATTAACAGAAAAACATTAACAGCCACAACTTCCAAACTGAAGTTTATGGGAGAATTGTCCCAACCATTTGAAATCAAGACATATGTGGGACACGATGATGCATTATCACCAATACTACCGGGTGATCAAAAAGTCAGTATAAATTTGAAAACTTAATAAACCACGGAATAATGTAGATAGAGAGGTAAAAATTGACACATGCTTTGAATGACATGGGGTTTTATTAGAACAAAAAAAAAGAAACAAAGTACTCCTAGACGCGTGAAAGATCTCTTACGCTCGTCGTTTGGTGATGATTGTATGATCAGCCGCCACTTTCGTCATGCTTGGCCTCCCAGGTCCCCAGACCTCAGTCCGTGCGACTACTGGCTTTGAGGCTACTTGAAGTTGCAAGCGTATCGTGATCGACAGACATCTCTAGGGATGCTCAAAGACAACATCCGACGCCAATGCCTCACCATAACTCCTAAAATGCTTTACAGTGCTGTTCACAACATTATTCCTCGACTACAGTTATTTTTGAGGAATGATGGTGGATATATTGAGCATTTCCTGTAAAGAACATCATCTTTGCTTTGTCTTACTTTGTTATACTAATTGTTGCTATTCTGATCAGATGAAGCGCCATCTGTCGGACATTTTTTGAACGTTTGTATTTTTTTGGTTCTAATAAAACCTCATGTCATTCCAAGCATGTGTGTCAATTTGTACCTCTCTATCTACATTATTCCGTGATTTATTCAGTTTTCAAATTTATACTGACTTTTTGATCACCCGGTATTGAAGTGTGGCCTGGAGAAGATTGTGAGAATTTCGAATTCCGAACTTGAAAATCAAGGGATTAGTTAATCTGTATGAAGAAAATCGGGAGGAACCAAAGACAACTGCTTGGCTCTCGCTGATGATTTTGCAACACTTTCAGGGAACTTAGAAGAAGCGGCCATACAGATCAACCTACTAGAAAGGATCGCTGGCAAGGCAGGACTTAGGACCTCGAAAGAGAAGGCCAAATTCGTGACAAGTGACAAACATGGACCACAATTATATGTAAAACATTCTCGGTTTTCTTGCCGCGTATATTCGGGATAAAATCTCTAAGCTTTCGACGATAACCTCCATCGTCAGGAGGAAATGACTGTCTTCACTGCTGCTGTGGTGGCCTTTTATAGCCCGTCGACGGTTTCTGATTGGTCGGCTTCTGATTGGTCGGCGATTACGTACTGCTGTCGCAGACGGTGTCACTGTGTGCGCCGGTGGCGCCACCGCTTCCGTTGGAACGTAAACCTTGGAAGGAACGTCTCTGCTGCTTCTCTGCATCGAGCGCTCGTTTCCACGCACCGCTCAGATAGTATTCGCTATCACGGTTAAAGTTCTTCTGGCTCATTCCTATTTCAACAGCCTGCTTAATAACAGAATCCCAGTACCTTTAGGCATGGGACAAAATTTTTGTTTCATCGAAACAAAAATTCCGTGTCAGCGTGCGAAACGTTCAACGAAACATCATCGATGTGGGCTTTCGGAGCCCTGATGACTGCTCGACACGAACCTTTACCGCTAGCCTCGGTCCTTCAACACCGACATTGGGCTGTTGATGACTGGAAACATCTTACCTTGTCGCACGAGTCTCGTTTCCAATTGTATCGAGCAGATGGACGTGTACGGGTATGGAGACAACCTCATGAATACATGGACGCTGAACGACAGCAGGGGAATGCTGAAGCTGGTAACGGTTCTGTAATGGTGTGGGGCGTGTGCAGTTGAAGTGATATGGGCCCCTGATACGTCTAGATACGACTCTGACAAGTGATTCGTACGTAAGCACCCTGTCTGGTCACCTGCATCCATTCATGTCCATTGTGCATTACGACGGACTTGGGAAATTCCAGCAGGACAATGCGACACCCTACACGTCTAGGATTGCTACAGAGCGGCTCCAGGAACACTGAGTTCAAACACTTCCTCTGGCCACCAAACTTGCCAGAGATGAACATCATAGAGCACATATGGGATGCCTTGCAACGTGCTCTTCAGAAGAGATCTCCAACCCCCCGGTACTGTTACAGATTTATGGACAGCCCTGCAAGATTCATTGTATGATTTCCCGTTATCACTACTTCAGACATTAGTCGAGACCATGCCACGTTGTGTTGTGGCACTTCTGCGTACTCGCGGTGGCCCTACATGATATTAGGCAGGGTGGGGTGGATGGGATACTTTGGTAGGCCTGCATGTCGCGCTCAAACCTGCAGAAAGTCAAGCTGAGACGTTCCTCGCATATTGTCCTCGGAGCGTCTGTGCGGTCACGGAAAATCACGGCTGGCTTTTAAGGGCATAGGGTACTTTTGAATGATGAAAAAGTGAGAATATTTTTATTAGTTTATTGAATTCCATTTCTTTTCTGCTTATATTGTTATATATACTTTATTAGGTTTATCGTGAAAAATTACAGCTATACACTACATTTCAAAACAAGTTGTCACACCCCCATTTTTTTAAATTATAGAAACCCAACAGTATTTCGCATAACAGCTGGAATTTTTTTTTTCTTTTAGCGATTCTATTCTCTGTTGGCTTCCAGCATCTGTAAATGATCATCTTTGTTTCTGTTTATTTTGAATTTCTTGAAGTCGTTTGTTTAACTCCTGCTGAAAATTTGTTGCTGTGAAAGGGTACAGTACCGCCCGACGTTGAAAATAGGTACAACATACTTCATTATTTTTTGTCAGAACAACACTTTTTTTTTTGTAAAATAACTCAATTTCAATTAATACAGCGAAGACGGATACCAGTGTGGGAAAGAATGACAATTTATTTATTTAATTGATCACATGTGCACTCCCACAAAGTAAATCCCTACATCCAGTTTGGTGAGATCTGTGAAATGAATGAATGTATGGTCGTCTGTTAACCGCAGATAGTGAATGTGAATATATCATCATCTTTGAGTCGATCCTTTGGCCACCTTTGGTGGGACCAAAGAGATGAAATTTACCTGAGCTTTGAGCGCCTGAAATGTGGCTGACCAATACGGTAGCAAGGTGCTCCCCCCACTTCGACAGAGGTGTGAGAGGACCTAGAGAACGGCCATGTTTCAGCACTCTGCCGCTGGATCTTGTGCTGTTAAGACCTGTTTTAGTTGTGCTCCGTAATGACGAAAGAGTGGAGACATGGTATGCATGTGGAATATTTAAGAGTAGTTTGAAATATTAATTTATCTATTTCAGGAACTTTTGTGGGGAGAATTAAATGTCAGGCAGGTAATATTAATGGGATTGTAGTAATCTTCGGAAGTGACCAACGGTCACAATGAAACCACGTGTAGCAATAAGTTGAAATACTTCCGTGTGCTTAAGTTAAGCTGAATTACTAGCGTGTGTACAATAAGTTGAAATATTTAAGAAATAGCGTGTGTACCATAAGTTGAAATATTTAAGAAATGGCGTGTGAGGGACTTGAAATTAGAGACGAGTACTTCCACGTGGTGAGTACTGTGTGAGTCTCGAACTGTGTATGAGACGAAAGATAAAGAGAAGTACTCGTCCATGGTAACAGTTGAGGACTCGCGTGTGTGATGAATACGTTCTTAATATTACTTTGCGTGATATGATCCTGTGTGACGCTAGATTCAAACTCTGAGAGAGAAGCAAGGTGAGTCGGCCGTCTATCCAGCAACGCCACATGGCTTGCATTGCACAGGAAGACGTGCATATATCTCCAGAGTTCATAGTAGGAAAGTAGAATTACAAAGTGGGGCAGTGTCGTATGAAACTGGGGTAAATATTGATTGAAGTGGGAAAGCTGAAAGTGATAATGTCGTGACTATTCCCTGTGTAGTATTTCACATTGTACTGTGGTGTATGTCATGTAATTTGGATATGTGTGGTTTGCATGGGAGAGTAGCGAGGTAGTTTCAAAAGATTAGTGGGTTATGCTTGTTCCTTCTGTACCGCTCGGTCTGGAGGAAAGTTTCGTGATGTTGATTGTGAGAGTCGAAGTGTGAGGTATAATAAAAGATCCACCATCCTATCCAGAAAGTGCACTGTAGCGTTAAATAATTACGAGACCATAATATAGAGATTCACCAATGTAAAGTCATGCCCACTGGGCGGAACTTCTCATGTGTTATTGTTGTAGGTTATAGAATTTGTGTGTTTAGGTTAGAGAATTTATCGGAATAAATAAGATAGTGAAAAGAAAAAGATTGGTGGACTTTTCCTTCGAATTGTATGTTGTCATAATGTCCCGAATTTATAATGTGTGCGCCATTCATATTCAGTGCGGTGGTCACGTGTAGACAAAAGCCGTTAAATAAAAAAGGAAAGAAAATGTGGTATTGCCAGTGCGTAGTGTACAGTCAGAGTTCTGTAAATTACTGATAGTCAGATGCGTGTTTCCGTTGCGTATTATTCATACAGGAGGATAATTTGTAACTTAAGTGTGAGTACGAGAGTTCGTGTTACTCGATAAATAAGAATGAATCCACTCGCTTGGCAGACCACTCATCTTGCAGGCCTGACTGCTTGATGCCACAGTATGAGCAAGGCATGTGGGTGCCTCTCAGCTGCAGATTTTTGTGAGTCTACATGTTCATTAGTATGCAATAAATACTAACAGTGTACCAGTTTCTGTGCCTCTTCAGTGCATTTTATTCCTTACTATTTATTAATTTTCCTCAATCTTTCGTGAGCCGTACTGGGGAAGATCGACGTTTATGGCACAACTTTACTAAGAATGGCTATCCACAGAAAGAATAAATTCTGGGACGTCAGAGAATCGTGAATTTTACTATCGAGGGTAATGTGTGATTGGATATTGTAGACGGAGACTAACGGTTGAATATAGTAAGCAGCTCCAAATCGACGTAAACTGTGGTAGGTATTCGGAGATGAAGAGGCTTGCACAGGATAGGGTAGCATGGAGAGTAGTTTCGGAGTGTAAGTCACAACAACGACGACATTTCCTGCTAAAGAAGAAAGATGCTATGTTGATTAGTGTCCGCGGATTCTTTCTTACATTATTCAAAACTTTCACAAAAGTATTTTTTTACGAAATACAGTGAACAGCCACTCTGAAGGGCACTGAATCGCTGCGTACCCGTGTGAGACAGCGTTATCAGCACCTGACAGTAATTGAAACTGGCTTTATTGTTGGTCTCCGTTTCGCCAACTGTTTTGTGGAACATTCAGATGCGGCAGTGGCTCCCGTGACGGCGGGCTGACTCATTCCTAAGTTTCTAGTCAGCCACGTCTGACCATAACAAGGCTGCATCGTCGTATTGTGCACCAGGCACATAGTATATCCTTCATATCTGCGCCTGCGAACCGAGAACAAGTAATGGACTGAAACTTCCTGGCAGATTAAAACTGTGTGCCAGACCGAGACTGCCGGCCGAAGTGGCCGTGCGGTTAAAGGCGTTGCAGTCTGGAACCGCAAGACCGCTACGGCCGCAGGTTCGAAACCTGCCTCGGGCATGGATGTTTGTGATGTCCTTAGGTTAGTTAGGTTTAACTAGTTCTAAGTTCTAGGGGACTAATGACCTCAACAGTTGAGTCCCATAGTGCTCAGAGCCATTTTTGAACCAGACCGAGACTCGAACTAGGGACCTTTACCCTTCGCGGACAGGAGAGCTTCTGCAAAGTTTGGAAGGTAGGAGACCAGCTACTGGCAGAAGTAAAGCTGTGGGGCCGGGGAGTGAGTCGTGCTTGAGTAGCTCGATGGTAGACCACTTGCCCGCGAAAGACAAAAGTCCCGAGTTCGAGTCTCGGTCCGCCACACAGTTTTAATCTGCCAGGAAGTTTCATATCAGCGCACACTCCGCTGCAGAGTGAAAATCTCATTCAGGTAATGGACTGCTTTCAACATTCCATGTTAAACGAAACCATTGGTCGGAGAGTAGAGCGACTGGACAACGGAATTACCATCGAATGCATAGGCTGCCGGTAACAGCACTGTTGTGTTGGCAGAAGAGCCAACACCGTGTTACGAATGGAGGCCGAAATGCACGCGTTTTAGCTCACGCAGACTAGCGTGAGGAGGGAAGAACTATACTGACGTGAGGTCTGGAACATGACAAGGAATGAGAATTCAGAAAGCGGACGTAATTAGTTTGATACTTAACTTTAATCCATTAACGATGAACGTCGCTCTTGACGGTACATGAGTCACAATCTTATCTGTTCAGAAGACATAGTTACTGAATATGGCGCCTTGCTAGGTCGTAGCAAATGACGTAGCTGAAGGCTATGCTAAACTGTCATCTCGGCAAATGAGAGCGTATGTAGGCAGTGAACCATCGCTAGTAAAGTCGGCTGTACAACTGGGGCGAGGGCAAGGGAGTCTCTCTAGACTAGACCTGCCGTGTGGCGGCGCTCGGTCTGCAATCACTGATAGTTGCGACACGCGGGTCCGACGTGTACTAACAGACCGCGGCCGATTTAAAGGCTACCACATAGCAAGTGTGGTGTCTGGCGGTGACACCACAAGCACCACTCGGGACGATTGTGTCTGGAGTCCCGCCGTGATTGGGAAGCGCGAAGTGCTGATGAATGGTGTCGCATTGTGTTCAGCGATGAATCGCGGCTCTGCTCTACGCCAGATGATCATGTTCGGTGATTGTGAAGTTGACCTCGGGACAGATACGATTCTTTCGGTGATTTGAAGAGGCGCAGCAATGTTACTCCTGGCACCAAGGTGTGGGAAGCCGTCGGTTACGAATTTTCAGGTCAGTGCTGGTGGAGATTTTGGGAATTCTATCACGTCACGGACGTTCCTGCGTCCTTTTGTGGTACCGCTGGTGTTACAAAAAGGTACGGCCAAACTTTCAGGAAATATTCCTCACACACAAATAAAGAAAATATGTTATGTGGACATGTGTCCGGAAACATTTACTTTCCATGTTAGAGCTCATTTTATTACTTCTTTTCAAATCACATTAATCATGGAATGGAGACCACACAGCAACAGAACGTACCAGCGTGACTTCAAACACTTTTTTATAGGAAATGTTCAAAATGTCCTCCGTTAGCGAGGATACATGCATCCACCCTCCATCGCATGGAATCCCTGATGCGCTGATGCAGCCCTGGAGAATGACGTATTGTATCACAGCCGTCCACAATACGCGCACGAAGAGTCTCTACATTGGTACCGGGGTTGCGTAGACAAGACCTTTCAAATGGCCCCATAAATGAAAGTCAAGAGGGTTGAGGTCAGGAGAGCGTGGAGGCCACGGAACTGGTCCGCCTCTAGCAATCCATCGGTCACCGAATCTGTTGTTGAGAAACGTACGAACACTTCGACTGAAATGTGCAGGAGCTCCATCGTGCATGAACCACATGTTGTGTCGTACTTGAAAAGGCACATGTTCTAGCAGCACAGGTAGAGTATCCCGTATGAAAACATGATAACGTGCTCCTTTGAGCGTAGGTGGAAGAACGTGGGGCCCAATAGAGACATCACCAACAATGCCTGCCCAAACGTTCACAGAAAATCTGTGTTGATGACGTGATTGCACAATTGCGTGCGGATTCTCGTCAGCCCACACATGTTGATTGTGAAAATTTACAATTTGATCACGTTGGAATGAAGCCTCATCCGTAAAGAGAACATTTGCACTGAAATGAGGATTGACACATTGCTGGATGAACCATTCGCTGAAGAGTGCCCGTGGAGGCCAATCAGCTGCTGATAGTGCCAGCACACGCTGTACATGGTACGGAAATAACTGGTTCTCCCGTAGCACTCTCCATACAGTGACGTGGTCAACGTTAGCTTGTACAGCAGCAACTTCTCTGACGCTGACATTAGGTTTATCGTCAACTGCACGAAGAATTGCCTCGTCCATTGCATGTGTCCTCGTCGTTCTAGGTCTTCCCCAGTCGCGAGTCATAGGCTGGAATGTTCCGTGATCCCTAAGACGCCGATCAATTGCTTCGAACGTCTTCCTGTCGGGACACCTTCGTTCTGGAAATCTGTCTCGATATAAACCGCGCCACGGCTATTGCCCCGTGCTAATCCATACATCAAGTGGGCATCTGCCAACTCCGAATTTGTAAACATTGCACTGACTGCAAAACCACGTTCGTGATGAACACTAACCTGTTGACGCTACGTACTGATGTGCTTGATGCTAGTACTGTAGAGCAATGAGTCGCATGTAAATACAAGCACAGCAGTCAACATTACCTTCCTTCAATTGGGCCAACTGGCGGTCAATCGAGGAAGTACAGTACATACTGACGAAACTAAAATGAGCTCTAACGTGGACATTAAGCGTTTCCGGACACATGTCCACGTAACATCTTTTCTTTATTTGTGTGTGAGGAATGTTTCCTGAATGTTTGGCCGTACCTTTTTGTAACACCCTGTATATGAATATGAAGCTGGTATCTGTACAGACACAATTGATGACCCTGCACCTCTTGATGAATGAAATTATAATGAAATCCAGACCTTTAGCTGCTTACAGGTCATGTAAGCAGGAGGTGCCGGGTTAGAGTCCCGGTCAGGGCACACATAATTTTTTTTTTCTTAAGTGTCACCGTTTATAGTTTTCAACGCCTGTAAGCTCAAATGGTTCATATGGCTCTGAGCACTATGGGACTTACCTTCTGAGGTCATCAGTCCCCTAGAACTTAGAACTACTTAAACCTAACTAACCTAAGGACACCACACACATCCATCCCCGAGGCAGGATTCGAACCTGCGACCGTAGCGGTCGCGCGGTTCCAGACTGAACGCCTGTAAGCAGCAAATTACGTAGTTTCTGTCGACGCTCTTGTTAAAGTGAGAGAAACCGGCCGGTAAAAAATATTGAGCGCTAATTGTGGTCGTTGTAAGAAACTTAAATCGGACAGTCGCTGTCTCACTGACAGGCAATGCCTGCCTTCGGCTAATTTAAATGTCTTAGAGTATCCCCTTCATTTCATATTGTCTGTCTCTCCGTCATACAATTTCGAGCATGACTTGTGGAAATTAGCTGCGCAAACACTGACAAAATCTTTACAGAAAGAAAGCGTAAGTAGTTCCAGCTAAACCACATGACAAACAACAGAGAAATGCGATGCAAACTATCGACTTTTTCTCTTTATAAACGTAAACTCACATTCACGTTCACTAGATTTTAATTTTTAGGCTGGGAGATATCGTCGTAGAATTAAAAAATAGTTCCTGACTCCTGTTTCGACCAAGGCTGTCGGGAGTTTTCCCTTGTCAGTATAGCTGTCCATTTTGATCTCTATTTTTATTTCTAAAAAGTTGTACGCCTTAAAGAGTTTCCGCCACTGGTATCATCAGAACTTAAGAACTCAAAATCTCGGTGGGATGTATCTTGTCAATTTTCACGTACACGTGTACCAAAGAGTTTGTCTCCACAAATAGCTACGTGCCTTTATACTAATTTCCACCACAGTACAGGTCCGTAGCGTTGTAAACTGTTGGCCTTTCTTCCGCACCTTCATCACGAGTACGCTGTGGATGCTCCCAAGTTGATGGCTGCACGCATACATTCCTACTCTCCCGAGCACTCGGCCACACTATCGCCGCTAGCTCATCTGACTTTAACCCCTTAGTGAAGATCCGGAACAATATGGCGCGGCAGGTGGAGCATAGCGATCAACATCCCCCAACTTGGCAGCTCTGCCGGGTCCTCAGATTGTGGCTCCAGCTGGATGTGAACTATCCGAAGACACTCGTGGACTCTCGACCTCTTCCAGTTTGGTCCGCTGTCCGGAGCAGAGGCGGCGTCACACGGTGTCAGCGTGACGTCTACCGGCAGTGAGCGATGTTTTCCTGTCTGGCGGCCCCACGCAGGCAGATCCGTGTTCTGAGCCTGCGTTGTAGGGATGGCGGTTACCGCTGAAACAACCGGTTTTCGGTTGCATCGTCGTTTTTCAACGCCAATTTAGCCGAGTTTCAAGACAGCAACAATCAAAGTATTAAATAGGCAAATAAAAGGGAAGCTAGTCCGTCCATAGTTCGCTGCTTTTCTGGAAAACTCTAAGTCGCTGACTACTAAAAAAAAACTCAGATGCTAATTTTTTGAGACTCTGCTCAAAAACCATGGTGAAATAGAGGAGCATACCACTATTTGGACATTACGAGTTGTCAGTGCCGAAGGGTGAAAACGGAGTTTAAAGAACTCTATTTTTCGTCCTAACTTGTCAGTGTTCAAGAGCCACATGTAGATAAATGTGTATTATATAAACACAGGCATCAGATCACATGCTTTCTGTTTTTATTGTAAACTGTAAATGAACTGTTAAGTTAAGTTAGTTGTGGTTCTTCCCGTTTTTAATCTCTGAAAGCCAAAGCAGCATTGCATTTCATTTATACCGCAGTTCAAATGGCTCTGAGCACTATGGCACTTAACACCTGTGGTCATCAGTCCCCTAGAACTTAGAACTACTTAAACCCAACTAACCTAAGGACATCACACACATCCATGCCCGAGGCAGGGATTCGAACCTGCGGCCGTAGCGGTCACGCGGTTCCAGACTGAAGCGCCTAGAACTGCACGGCCACACCGGTCGGCCCACCTCTTACAACGCAGACCAAACAAATACTGAAAAATACCGGTTTTTCAGAACTAAAATACTTGTATCGGTTTTAACCGGTCTGTTTATCTCACACAAAAAAAGCCGTCATTCGACTTCTTCGTGCCGAGGGGCTCTCCCTGATTACATGCAGCCCACCTAACGTAACTCTCGTTCGAGGCGGCAAATTGCACCAACAGAGGAGGAGGTTCGAATCAGCACTTACAGAGCTACAGACTTTCGCGATGCAGTTGAAGCAGGGAAGGAAAGCAGTGTCAATCGACGATGATCTTGTTCAGCCAGGTGGATCAGGCGGTTCGAGAAAATCGGGTAATTCGGAACAAGCGAAGAGGAATGGTACCACGAGGTGCCGTGAATCTTAGTGACACACTCGGCCGCACACTGTAGCTGCAATGAAGGCGCTCGTGCAGCGTTTTCCCCTTACAGCCAGGGCTTGGCGAACTCCGATTTTCACTTCCTCGCTCACATGATCCGCTGACCGTCACGAAAGCATTTTGGGACAGACAACGAGCGGCAGAACTGGCGGAAAGCAAAGGCGGCTGCCTTCAGTGACGAGGGTGGAGGAATGTTGGTACAAAAAACGTCAAAGTATAGCCGGCGAGAATGTAAAGAAGTAGGTGAACGGTTTCAAATAAACCGTTTTTGATTTACACTGTGCTTTTTATCTCGCGATCGGCCGGAGCTCGAAAAAAAGAGAAAAAAGAAAAAAAAAGACAAGGCGATAGCCTGTGTAGAAGTGTAGAAGGGCAGTGAGATGCCTTCGACACAGGTGCAAATTTGTTATTGTTGGACTCTAGAGAGACCACACACCACAAGGTCCATGTTACCAGTATCAGGATAGCGAGACTGGACATCGGTAATACATTGGTCATTCGCTGAAGGATTTATTGTTCTGGTCTTCAGTCCAAAGTTCTCCATGCTACTCTTCCCTGTGCAAGCCTCTTCATCTCTGTGTAACTACCGCAACTCACATTATTCTGAATCTGCTTACTTTATTCATCTCCTAGTCTCCCTCTACGATTTTTATCCCCCCCCCCCCCCCCCCACTTCCCTCCAGAACTAAATTGATAAGCGCTTGACATCTCATAATGTGTCCTACCAAACAATCCCTTGTTCTAGTCAGGTTGTGACACAAATTTTCTCTTCAGTTTTGTTCAGTACCTCTTCATCAGTTACGTGATTGACCCATCTAATCTTCAGCATTCGTCTGTAGCACTTCTTTTGAAAAACGTCTATTCACTTCTGGTTTAAACTGTTTATCGCCAATGTTTCGCTTCGATACATGGCTGCACTCCATACAAATACTACCAGAAAAGGCTTGATAACACTTAAATCTATACTCGATGTTATCAAATGTCTCTTATTCAGAAGCGCTTTTGTTGCCATTCCTATTCTACATTTTATATCTTGTCTACTTCAGCCTTCATCAGTTATTCTGCTGCCCAAGTACCAAAACTCGCATACTACTTTAATTATCTCCTTTCCCAATCTAGTTCTCCTAGCATCACCTGATCTAATTCGACTACATTCCATTATCCCTGTTTGATGTTCAGTCCACACTCTCTTTACAGGAAACTGTCCATTCTGTTCAACCACACTTCCAAGTCCTTTGCTGTCTCTGACAGAATTACAATGCCATCGGTAAACATCAGAGTTTTTTTTCTCCTCCCTGGACTTTAATTCCTATTCGAATTTTTTCTTTTGTTTCCTGTATTGCTTGCTCAATATACAGATTGGATAACATCGGGGACAGGCTGTCTCACTCCCTTCTCAACCACTGTTTCCCTTTCTTGGCCCTCCACTCTTGTAACTGCCATCTGGGTTCTGTACAAACCGTAAATACCCTTTCGCTCCCTGTATCTCTCAAATTACTTATTTTAGTAAACATTATTCAGCGTAGTTGTCTAGCGTCCTCTAGCTCCCTGTATTTTACCCCTGCCACCTTTAGAACTTGAAAGAGAGTATTCCACTCATCATTGTCAAAAGGTTCATCTAAGTCTACAAGTGCTATAAACGTAGGTTTGCCTTTCCTTAACGTACCTTAAGTCATAGGGTCAGTACTGCCTCGCGAGTTTCTACATTTCTCCGGAATCCAAACTGATCTTCCCCGAGGTCGGCTTCTACCAGTTTTTCCATTCTTCTGTAAAGGATCCGTGTTAGAATTTTGCAATAGTGACTTGTGAAACTGATCCAGCCACTACTTCTGTGGTAGCGGGTTCTGCTCCTGTCACGCTTATATTTATGATTGACGCAAACTGCACTTTGTGTTTACAAAAACCCCAAAGTACTTACAACCTGTTACGTGTCAGGAGGGACATCGAAATCCACCGCTCCTGAGTGATAGAATAAATTTCGGAACTACTGCGTGACCTACAGAAGTTAAATGAAAATATTTCTCATTCAGTGGACGCGAAATATATTCACACAAAAGATAGCTGATTGTATTGAATTATGATTTGAGCTAGATATGAAATGACGCTACCTTTCTAAAAGCTCCATGGGAGTTCGAACTCACTTATGGATTTATCGATCCCGAATGAGATTGTTAATTCAATTGTGCAATAATCCCTCCAGATATATTCCCCCTCCCCACCTCTCTCTCTCTCTCTCTCTCTCTCTCTCTCTCTCTCTCTCTCTCTCTCTCTTTCTCTCACTCTCCCTACACACACACACACACACACACACACACACATACACACATACTGTGACATTAGCATGCTGCTCACGGCGGGCTAATGGCCGCCGGGAAAGCGAGAGCTCTCCCGTTGCAGATGGCTGCTGTAATGCTGACTTATGGCATGCCGGGCGACGGCCTTTTAATCCGACACCGCGACCAACTGCCTCGCGGCTCGTTAGCACTGCGTGAGGGGAACCCAGCTGCCGAGCTGGCGATCCCAAACAACAGGTCGCGGAGCAAGGCCACGCTCCACTAGCCGCGAGTCTAGAGTGTGTGCAAAGCCCCCCAACACTTGCAAACAAACAAAGTTCAAGGCGTAAGTTTACTACGGAATCTCTGGTGGAAGTGTGAAAACTACAGCTCAGAGCTGTACTTTCACCTTACCTCCTGAGGTGTTTCGTAGTGTTACCTCGTGTTGTGGTACACTTGAAGCGCTATCTGTCACCCCGAATGTTTGTGTCACCCCATCTCGTAAATAATTTCCGGACGCCGTTCTCGAAGTAAGTAACTTGCGTGGTCCCACTGTGCAGTGACGCATGATTGTTCTACCGGACATCTTCAGTTCGTTGTGAAGCACGAGTCCTGGAAGAGAGCTGTAATATGTCCGAGCTACCGAATGACCCAACAGCTTAGCGATAATTCCTCTGCATTTTACGCCCACTGGTTTGAGACGACAAAAGTCTTGAGACACTTAGCAATACAGTGTCGGACGTCCTTTTACTCCCTTCCTCTATTACAGGAGCATTATGGGTATCATGATTTTCCATCTACCGCTATCCCATTTTCCTCCTTTCTCTGTAACAGAGGTAGTAGTATTTACAGCAACTATAGAACTAAAAATACGTGTAATTGCCCGGCGTGGTGCAGCACCTCGTCGTATGGATTCAACAAGTCGTCGGAAGTCTCCTGGGGAAAAAAATTTAACAGCACATACAGGATGCCCCAATAGACAATTTGAGGTAGGGAACCTAGGGTCGCAGGAGCCAGCTGAAGGACATAATAGGAATAAAATCACATTACTGTGTACTTTTTTGTTTACATTTGTCATAGTTGACTGCGAATACGATCACTGACGCATTGATCGTACCATTTGTACTGCATCTACATCTACATCTACATTTACATCTCTCTCTCTAACTTTCCACTCTCGAACGGGGCGCGACAAAAACGAGCACTTAAATTTTTCGGTGTGAGTCCTGATTTCTCTTATTTTATCGTGATGATCATTTCTCCCTACGTAGGTGGGTGCCAACAGAATGTTGTCGCAATCAGAGGAGAAAACTGGTGATTGAAATTTCATGAGAAGCTCCCGTCGCGACGAAAGACGCCTTTGTTTTAATGACTGCCACTCCAATTCACGTATGATGTCTGGTTCTATCTCCCCTACTAAGCGATAATACAAAACGAGCTGCCCTTCTTTGTACTTTTTCAATGTCATCCGTCAGTCCCACCTGATACGGATCCCACACCGCACAGCAATACTCCAGAATAGGGCGGACAAGCGTGGTGTAAGCAGTCTCTTTAGTGGACCTGTTGCACCTTGTAAGTGTTCTGCCAATGAATCGCAGTCTTTGGTTTGCTCTACCCACAAAATTATCTATGTCAGCGTTACAATTTAGGGTATTTGTAATCCGTAAGTATTTAGTTGAATTTACAGCCTTCACATTTGTGTAACTCATGTGAATAACATCATACGTTTCTTTATTCAGGGTCAATTGCCAGTTTTCGCAACATACAGTTATGTTATCTAAATCATTTGGACTTCGTTTTGGTTATCTGATGACTTTACAAGACGGTAAATGACAGCATCATCTGCAAAAAATCCAAGACGGCTACTCAGATTGTCTCTATGTCGTTAATATAGATCCGGAACAATGGAGGGCCTATAGCACTTCCTTGGGGAACGCTGGATATTATTTCTGTTTTACTCGATGACTTTCAGTCTATTATTACGAACTGTGACCTTTCTGACAGGAAATCACGAATCCAGTCGCACAACTAAGACGATATTCCGTAGGCACGCAGTTGGGTTAGAAGACGCTTGTGAGGAACGGTGTCGAAAGCCTTCTGGAAATCTAAATCTGGAATCAATTCGACATCCCCTGTCGATAGCACTCATTACTTCATGAGTATAAAGAGCTAGTTGTGTTTCGCAAGAACGATATTTTCTGAATCCGTGCTGACTACGTGTCAATAAATCGTTTTCTTCGAGATACTTCATAATGTTTGAATACAATAAATGTTCCAAAAAACCAACTGCAAATCGACGTTAGTGATATGTGCCTGTAATTCAAAATATGTTGATACTGACGGCCATCAACCTCAGCGCAAGCATGACATCAGCGAACAAGATTCTCACGCACCCTGACAAACATTCCTGGTGTGTTTCGAATCACATCACAGGCGGTTAAAATTGTGGCAAGTAATTCTATCTAAGTATCCATTGGGGTCTCATACACAAGTGACTTTAGATATCCCCATAGGAAATAATCAAGGTGGTTCAGGTCACATGATCTCTCAGGCCATGGAATAGGATGCACCTTCCAATCCAGCGACCAGGAAATACAGCATTGAGATGGTTACGGACATCCACACTGAAGTGAGGCGGTGCACCGTCATGTTGTATGCACATCCTTTAACGAACGCTATAAATACGATATAACAGAGCCATCTTCAGGAAAAGTAAAGTAAACAAAACCTGAATCATGACTTCCTAGTAGAAAGGCTCGTCCTCTTTGTTTCCTTGCAGGAAAGAAAGAATGTACGAAAAAGCACAGTACTTGTAATGGTAGACAAAGTGTTAGACAAGTTCCTTTTCTCATCAAGCCGTCTTCTCTACCTCAAATTGTTCAGTGGAGCATTGTCAACCTCATGTTACATTTTTGCGCGCATTTACGCAATCATCCTGTATGCAAGAAGTCCTAGGAAGAATAGTCAACATTTGGGGATATGATAGGAACGCTGATTCAAAGCAAAAAAGTCTAGTAAACATGGGCTTCTAAATACATACCTTAGGCACTATAAGCACTTATTCATTTTCGATTATGTCAAACAAATGTCTTCTACTGCATGCTCTTTGCTTTCCGTATTTCCAGATGTGGTGATGTGGACCAAAATAAAGAAAAAAGTCCAGTACGCTTGGGCTCTTAAGTGCATACTTGAGAGCAATTAGTACTACTTCATCTTCGCCACTGGAAAACACATCTCTTCTACTCAACTAGTGCTCATAATTCTTAAAATACACTGCTGGCCACCGTAAATGCAACGCCCTGAAGGAAGCATCCGAATCAAGTGAAATTTACACCATGGGTTTGCAGCGATGAGATATGCAACTGATTAGAATTTCAGCGCAGACGCACATCACGCGCGCCTGTGGCGCCACCTCATAGCGCCATTTAAGGCTTGGCGATTTCGACGAGTGTACGTTCGGCACGTGTGTTTACCTTGTGGTTGTTTCACAAGACGATCAGTTATGCCTCGTAGACAACAGCGAACATCTTTTGATCAAGTATCCGAGTTCGACAGAGGAAGGATAGTGGCTTACCGAGATTGTGGATTATCATACAGAGAAATCGCTAGTCGTGTTGGATGAAACCAAACAACTGTAATGCGGATATGTGACTGTTGGATGCAGGAGGGTACAACGGACCGACGTGGTCGATCGCATTCACCTCGGAGCACCACTGCACGTGCTGATAGGCAAATTGTGCGCATGGCAGTGACGGATCGCTCAGTGACATCCCGAACGATAGCAGAGCACATTGCGTCTGTAACGCATCATCCAGTGTCTGCGCGTACCATTCGACGCCGTTTACAGCAGAGTGGTCTGTCCGCAAGACGTCCATTGCTTCGTCTACCATTGACGCAGAACCACAGACGTCTCCGTCGCCAATGGTGTGATGACAGACGGATGTGGACGGCAGAATGGAATGACGTTGTCTTTACTGACGAGGCACGCTTCTGTCTGCAGCACCACGATGGTCGGATTCGAGTGTGGAGACACCGTGGAGAGAGGATGCTGGACAGCTGCATTATGTACCGCCACACTGGTCTTGCACCGGGTATTATGGTATGGGGCGGTATTGGATATTACTCTCGCACGCCTCTAGTACGCATTGCCGGTACTTTAAATAACCGGCGCTACATATCCGAGGTGCTGGAGCCAGTTGTCCTTCCTTACCTTCAGGGCTCGGCCACAGCCATATTTCAACAGGATAATGCGCGACCACACGTGGCACGCATTGTCCAAAGGTTCTTCGTCAATAACCAGATTGAATTGCTTCCCTGGCCGGCTCGCTCTCCGGATCTTTCGCCGATGGAAAACATGTGGTCCATGGTTGCTCAACGAGTGACCCAGATTACATCCTCAGCTGCCACACCAGATGATCTTTGGCAACGTGTGGAAGCTGCTTGGGCTGCTGTACCCCAGGAACACATCCAACGTCACTTTGACTCAATGCCGAGACGTGTGGCAGCGGTGATCTCCAACAATGGCGGCTACTCTGGCTACTGATTCTGGCAGGAACCACATGTCACAGCCGTCTGTAAACGTAATCATTTGATACTTGGTCAACATGTTATCTACAAAATAAATTTTGTTGTGCTACCTCTTGTCTATCATGGTGTTGCATTTACGGTGGCCAGCAGTGTATGCATTTTAGAGCCCATGTTTTCTACACTGTTTTGTTTCGAATGATCGTTCCTGTCATATCTCTGAATATCGGCACACTGGACACACTGTACGTGCCTTTCCTAACTGATTCTGCGCAGAACCTCCTCACCCCTCATCTTCTCTGTCCACCTCAATTTCCCGGTTCGATTCCCGGCGGGGTCAGGGATTTTCACCTGCCTCGAGATGACTGAGTGTTAGTGTTGTCCTCAACATTTCATCACCATTCACGTAAGTGGTGAGATTGGACTGAGCCAAGGTTGGGAATTCGTACGGGAGCTGATAATTGCGCAATTGCGCTCCCCATAAACCAAACATCATCATCATCTACCTAATTTTCAATATCCTTCTATAGAATCACACCTTAGATGCTTCTATTCTCTTCTTCTCCCATGTTTCCCGCATTCCGTGGTCCACTTTCACACAATTCTGTGTTCCAAATGTATTCTTCTCAGAAATTTCTTCTTCTAATTAAGAGCTTTCTTTGATACTTTTCCTTGTTGGCGAGGAACACCCTCTTTGCCTGTGTAAGTCTGCTTTTGCATCTCCTTGCTTCGTCCGTGATGTGTTGCCTTGCTTCCAACGTAGCAGAATTCCTCCACTGCGTTCACACCATCGTCCCCTATTTACGTATTAAGCTTATGGACAGTTTCATTTGTGCTGACCTCATTACTTTCGTCTTTCTTTAATGTACTCTCACTTCACAGTCTCTACTCAGAAAAGTGTGTTCCATTCCACAGGTTCTGTATGTTACAGCCATACAAGTTGTTAATCGAGTGTATAAGAATAAAAAATATGAAAAGGTTTTTCAGAGAGTTACTTAAATGATCTAACGAAGCAACATCTTTCGAGGAAAGAGAGCTCATCCTCAAGCTACAACGGCAATGCGAAACACGTTTGAAAGATGCAGGAAAAAACACGTTTTTTCCCAAAATGAGTTTGTCGTGCCACTAGATTCTCCGGCGAAAAGACTGTCCGTTAGCAGTATGAAACAGGAATATAAACAGCTTAGTCAGGGGTTTATTTGCCCCTAAATTTTTTTCCCTTCAGGAAACGAAGTCGGTAAGTCAACTGCCCCCCCCGCAAAAAAAAGTGCGTCAATTGCAACTCAGCAGATGACAGCACGATCGCCGAAATTTCCCGCCATAATATGTAGTTTTATTGTTGCAGTATTCTTTCTTCAACATTGTGTTTCTTAGTTTAGAAACTCATTTATTGTGATGAATGCTGAGCCAAATTAAAAGCGCTGTCCACAGAAAAAGATAACAGAAAAAATGAAAAAGTTGATTACCGTGAATGTTCATCACAAAAGAAAGGCCAAAACACTCCACCAACGGAGAAGAGCTGCAAGACATTATCCTTGAAAAACCAAAAAGACTGAAGCAGTTTGTATGGATGTCGCTAAATATCTCTCTGTACAAAATGTAACTGCGAACGAAGTATATTTAAAGCGATAGCTATCGATGTATTCATTCAACATCCACATTCAGCTTTTTGTGTGTACCATGGGGGTATTGCTAACAAAGGTCCTAAACATACAGCGTCATTTCTTTTTCACTTCTTTTTGAACTACCAGGATAACAGCGTTGACGTCCTGTTCCGGTATACTTTATTAGAGACGATCGATTTCAGTCTAGGCTCAGACCATCATTGAGTCCAAAGACCATCCCAGTTATGCATTTGCATATTGATACATGAGTTATCAGATTTACATTATTCCACGATTAATATTGGCTGTATATACACAGCATTGGGTTCGTTTTTTGTTAAACGGTCATAACGTGACGTACATACAGCTAACATTAATGCTGGAACAATGCAAATCTGATAATTGTTATTCCAATACGCAAATGTACAGCTGAGATGGTTTTGGACACAATGATGGTTCGATATTCACCTCTTTCACCTATCAGATTTACATTATTCCACGATTAATATTGGCTGTATATATACTGCATTGGGTTCGTTTTTTGTTAAACGGTCATAACGTGACGTACATACAGCTAACATTAATGTTGGAACAATGCAAATCTGATAATTGTTATTCCAATACCCAAATGTACAGCTGAGATGGTTTTGGCCAGAATGATGGTTCGATATTCACCTCTTTCACAAGACGCCAGCCAATTAATTAACACAGAGCTTCAGGTGGTTGCTGACATCTGTGTAACGATACAAGGAATCTCGTTAATTCAAATGGAATTTCCTCAACGTTAAAGCGTTTAACTCATCAAATTAGATCGACGCGATAGGTCCAATCATACATAATATTTCATGCAGTGGCCTAATTACGCAAATTGTGTAAGCTGGTCTATAAATCACAGCTTTTAATTAGTACTTAAATTCTTGCGGCAGCTCGGGCGACGAGAAGACCATACGTAGGAAGATGAGGAGGTTTGTAGGACATCTCTAAGCAAAAAAAGCAAAATAGCTGGTAACTAGATTAAAAAGAGAAATACTACACATAAACGTTTGCTCTAATTAGAACAGCATGGAATGACAAGTATAAAATCATGTAATAATCATACTTTGCCCATAAGACTCAGAAAAGCTAAGGGAAAATAAAAAGTTCTGATAGTCGTGTTGCGTAATGTAGGCGATACGAGAATTCGATTTGCTTTTACATTGTCTCGAGTTTTCAATGTGATGAAATAATGGCGACGAATGGAAAGATATGTAAGGAAAGGGCTTTAAAAGTTTTGTGTGCGAGGTTCCAGACAAAACTGAAGGTGATTTGCTTCTGCTCTTACCTACAGCTGTCAATACGGTCTTCTAACAAACAAATGCTGTTCACAATTTGTAGAACGGTCCTAGGGAATTAAATACGAAGTTCCCTGAGGCTTTCCGTAGGTGATGCCCTTGCATACAGAAAAGTTGCAAGGCTATGACGGATTTAGAAAACATCGTTCTTGTGAAACACAACTAGCTCTTTACACACACAAAGTACTGAGCGCTATTGTTGACAAGGGATTTCAAACTGATTCCATATTTCTAGATTGTCAGAAGGCTTTTGACCCTGTACCACACGAGCGGCTTGTAGAGAAATTGCGTGCTTATGGAATACCGTCTCAGTTATGTGACTGGATTCGTGATTTCCTGTCAGAGAGGGCACAGTTCGCAGTAACTGACGGAAAGTCATCGAGTAAAACAGAAACGATTTCTGGCGCTCCTCAAGGTAGCGTTACAGGCTCTCTGCTGTTTCCTATCTATATGAATGATTTAGGAGACAATCTGTGCAGCCGTCTTACGTTAGCTGCAGATGATTCTGTCTTCTGTCGTCCAATAAAGTCATCAGAAGAACAAAACAAGTTACAAAACGATTTAGAAGAGACATCTGTATGGTGCGAAAATTGGCAATTAGTCCTTTATAATGAAAAGTGTGAGGTCATCTATATGACTGTTAAAAGGAATCCGTTAAATTTTGGTTACACGGTAAATCACTGAAATCTAAAGGCCGTAAATAGCTAGGAATTACAGTTACGAACAACTTAAATTGGAAATAACAATAAAAAATGTTGTGGGGAAGGCAAACCAAAGACTGCGTTATACTGGCAGAATACTTCGAAAATGGAACAGACCTACTAAAGAGACTGCCTACCCTACGCTTGTTCGTCCTCTTTTGGAGTACTGCTGTGCGATCTGGGACCCTTTCCAGATAGTATTAACGGAGTACATCGAGGAAGTTCTGTAAGGAAAAAAAAAAGTTGCGTCAACTGCAGCTTACAAAACCATCATACGGGTGATGGTTCGATGCTGCTGATTAGTCTGCGGCCCGTGCCAGATAGAGTTGACGGAGAAAATAGAGTGGATCCAAAGAAGAGCAGCACGTTTCGTTACAGATTCGTTTAGTTAGCACGAAAGCGTCAGCCAGTGGCAGACGTTACTAGAGATGCATTGTACATCATCGTTTTTCGTTGTGGCGGAAACGTCTCATGAAATTCCAATCACCAGCTTTCTCCTCCGAATGCGAAAATATTTTGTTGATGCCAACCTACATAGGGAGAAACGATCATCATAATAAAATAAGGTAAATCAGAGCTTTCACGGAAAGATATAAGAGTTCCTTTCTTCGCAGGCTGTTCGAGATTGGAATAATAGAGAATTATTGTGAAGGTGGTTCGATGAACCCTCTGCCAGGCACTTAAGTGTGATTTACGAAGTATCCATGTAGATATAGACGCTGGAAGATATGCAGACGTTCGAAGGTTGGTGCAGGTATTGGCAGCTGACTCTCAACACAAATAAACGTAACGTATTATTACGTGTAAACAGGTGGATAGTCCCATTATTGTATGACTGAAGATTCCAGTACAATTACTGCGAGTAGTCATGTGATTAGTATCTAGGAGTACCTGTGCGGAGCGATGTAACGTGGACACACCACATAAAACTAATCACATGGAACGCAGATTCATTGGAAGAAGCCTTGGGATGTGTAATCCATCCACAAAGGGGGCAGCTTACAAAACCATCATCCGAGTGATAGTTCGATGCTGCTAATTAGTCTGCTGCCTGTACCAGACGGGGAAAATAGAGTGGATCCAAAGAAGAGCAGCACGTTTCGCCAGAGATTCGTTTAGTAAGCACGAAAGCGTCAGCCAGTGGCGGACGTTACAAGAGATGCATTGTACATCATCGAGTGGTTTACTGTTAAAATATCGAGAGCGTGCGATCGTACAAGAAACAACCAATATATTGCTTCCTCCTAGGTGTATCTCGCGAAAAGTCCGTGTAGACAACATTAGATAGATTTCAGCTAGCAATGAGGCTGTAACGGGAAACTGGAACGGGAAAGGCAGAAGTGACAGCGGTACAGAAGGTACGCTCCGACACACAACACAAGGTGACTTGAGGATTATGGACGAGAACGCAGACGCAGAGCTCTTAAAGTCTATAATATTTACGTGAGCGAAATGGTAGCACTGAAAGTCGAAACCCTAGAAAGACAAGTTTGTGTTAAGAAGTGTGTACGGCAGCTTTATGGCTAATTACCACTGATGTTTCGTGTATGCTGAAGGAGCAATGAAGAAAGATGAATAAATTTACTAAGGGTAAAGTTGGCAAGATATTTCGGGAACATCGATATCATACTGTCGTTATATCGACAACATCATTTTGAAAGGTGCTCTCTTCCAGATACTTGACTGCAGATATAAGGGCATAGAGAAGATACATAGGTACTGTCAGCCGAAGTTTCTGAACTAAGGTGCAAAAATTTACTTTTTTTTGTACGGATTGATTAGCAAGAACTAATAACCAGATTACAAAACACGGTGCACTGCTCTTACACAAGGTTTTGTCGTAAAAGTTAGAAATGTGCTAAGTGGAAGATGCTTCTCATACATGGTCACATCACAAATTACTCGCACTGAACACAACAGAGAAAATGGCACCGCCTGTGTTCCGTGATGAGAACCTCGACTCAGCAAGGATATGACTCCGTAATAACACTGTATTTAATGTTCTAAATAAAAGTTTTTATTTTTTAGTGGACTGCCTCAAAGATATTCGAAGTTACC
The DNA here is from genome assembly GCF_021461385.2 of Schistocerca piceifrons. Taxonomy (NCBI): domain Eukaryota; kingdom Metazoa; phylum Arthropoda; class Insecta; order Orthoptera; family Acrididae; genus Schistocerca; species Schistocerca piceifrons. The sequence goes on from NC_060146.1 coordinate 168,772,344, forward strand.
TTATATCACTTGGTACCACAAATCAAACGCCTTGCAGAAAAATGGACAATCATCACTTTTACAACATAGTAAAGTAGGCCTTCTATGGATTTCTTTAAAGGAAGTTGTCAGTTTTAAGTTGTCAGAAAATTTTTGGCACCTCTACAAATTGTTTAAGGCTGAGTCTGATCTTCTAGTGATTATTATAGTTTAATATTTAAAACGAGACTGTTTTTTAATATCATTCCTATAGGCCCCCATTGAAATACTTGAAGTTACTACGCAGAAATTAAAAAAAAGACTGTTTCTCATTTCCAAAGAAGATATTTTCTCTGTCTGCTGTCTACAATACTGGATACTAAAACTGCTACACCACGAAAATTACGTGCTACACACACGAAATTAAATCGACAGGAAGAAGATGCTGTGATATGCAAATGATTAGCTTTTCAGAGCATTCACCTACAACGTGCTGTCATGAGGAAAGTTTCCAACCGATTTCTCATACACAAACAGCAGTTGACCGGCGTTGCCTGGTGAAACGTTGTTTTGATGCCTCGTGTAAGGAGGAGAAATGAGTACCACCACGTTTCCGACTTTGATGAAGGTCGGATTGTAGCCTATCGCGAGTGCTGTTTATCGTGTCGCGACATTGGTGCTCGCGTCGGTCGAGATCCAATGACTGTTAGCAGAATATGGAATCGTTGGGTTCAGGAGGGTAATACGGAACGCCGTGCTGGATCCCAACGGTCTCGTATCACTATCAGTCGAGATGACAGGCATCTTATCCGCATGGCTGTAACAGATCGTGCAGCCACGTCTCGATCCTTGAGTCAACAGATGGGGAGGTTTGCAAGACAACAACCATCTGCACGAACAGTTCGACGACGTTTGCAGCAGCATGGACTATCAGCTCGGAGACCGTGGCTGCGGTTACCCTTGACAGGAGCGCCAGCGATGGCGTACTCGACGACGAACCTGGGTGCACGAATGGTAAAACGTCATGTTTTCGGATGAATCCAGGTTCTGTTTACAGCATCATAATGGTCGCATCCGTGTTTGGCGACATCGCGGTGAACGCACATTGAAAGCGTGTATTCGTCATCGCCATACTGGCGTATCACCCGGCGTGATGGTACGTGGTGCCATTGGTTACACGTCTCGGTCACCTCTTGTTCGCATTGACGACACTTTGAACAGTGGACGTTACATTTTAGATGTGTTACGACCCGTGGCTCTACCCTTCATTCGATCCCTGCGAAACCCTACATTTCAGCAGGATAATGTACGACCGCATGTTGCATGTCCTGTACGGGCCTTTCTGGATACAGAAACTGCTCGACTGCTGCCCTAGGCAGCACATTCTCCAGATCTCTCACCAATTCAAAACGCCTGGTCAATGATGGCCGAGCAACTGGCTCGTCACAATACGCCAGTCACTACTCTTGATGAACTGTGGTATCGTGTTGAAGCTGCATGGGCAGCTGTACCTGTACACGCCATCCAAGCTCTGTTTGACTCAATGCCCAGGCGTATCAAGGCCGTCATTACCGCCAGAGGTGGTTGTTCTGGGTACTGATTTCACAGGATCTATGCACTCAAATTCCATGAAAATGTAATCACATGTCAGTTCTAGCATAATATATTTGTCCAATGAACATCCGTTTCTCATCTGCATTTCTTCTTGGTGTAGCAGTTTTAATGGCCAGTAGTGTATATTTACACAGAGCCGCGCGAACTGTGGCATGGCCCCCCCAGACCGCGCGGCCAAATACTTTAGAAAATTACTCCAACGCTGTGTGTGTTTCATTCATAATGTTACAAAACGTGTGTCGCATTTGCTGCTCCAGGCTCTGTCTACGTCATCGTTAACCTCAGAAGGTGAATACGGGAGGAGATGGAATCCAATGCGGAGGACTAGCTGTAAGCTCTACGTATGGAGGTTCCCTGAAAACGGACGCGTCCGTGGGTGCAATGTCGCTTCACGTGTTTCCTGCTCATACCACCTGTGGAGAGCCACTCCTGTGCGACTGCGTATTTCCGCCTCAGCTCGCTTTTTTCTTTTCTTTTTTTTTTTTTTTTTTGCGCGCCCTGTAGATGTTAGTGTGTGTGTGCGCCTGTGCGGCTATCTCGGGCGAGCAATCTCACGCTTTCCGCGGACGACTTATTTACACGGCCAGCTAAAGGCTCGCTTCCGTCACGCCTCGCCGCTTTCCGCAAGTGGCCGGGGCCGCCGCGCACGTCAGGAAACAATAACAAAAAGGTGAGCGTCAGAAGGAGACGTCAGTCGGCTGTCACGTATTCGGGGCGCTGAGATGCCGCACCTCTTCTCGGAGCATGACACAGGACGTGACGTGGTGCGCCCTGTACACTTTTACCTTCCGCGGCACTCTGCATTCTTCGCGACTTCAGAGTGGGTGCGAGACTAACAAGGGGAGGCGGATATACTGTAAACTTCGTACACTCGTAGTACTCCATGAGGACAACAAAATTCGTAAGCAGTGGCGCGTACTTCTCAAGCGTTACTGAGAAACTCGCAAGATAATTTCGGCTGTCGAATATACACTCCTGGAAATTGAAATAAGAACACCGTGAATTCATTGTCCCAGGAAGGGGAAACTTTATTGACACATTCCTGGGGTCAGATACATCACATGATCACACTGACAGAACCACAGGCAAAATAGACACAGGCAACAGAGCATGCACAATGTCGGCACTAGTACAGTGTATATCCACCTTTCGCAGCAATGCAGGCTGCTATTCTCCCATGGAGACGATCGTAGAGATGCTGGATGTAGTCCTGTGGAACGGCTTGCCATGCCATTTCCACCTGGCGCCTCAGTTGGACCAGCGTTCGTGCTGGACGTGCAGACCGCGTGAGACGACGCTTCATCCAGTCCCAAACATGCTCAATGGGGGACAGATCCGGAGATCTTGCTGGCCAGGGTAGTTGACTTACACCTTCTAGAGCACGTTGGGTGGCACGGGATACTTGGGGACGTGCATTGTCCTGTTGGAACAGCAAGTTCCCTTGCCGGTCTAGGAATGGTAGAACGATGGGTTCGATGACGGTTTGGATGTACCGTGCACTATTCAGTGTCCCCTCGACAATCACCAGTGGTGTACGGCCAGTGTAGGAGATCGCTCCCCACACCATGATGCCGGGTGTTGGCCCTGTGTGCCTCGATCGTATGCAGTCCTGATTGTGGCGCTCACCTGCACGGCGCCAAACACGCATACGACCATCATTGGCACCAAGGCAGAAGCGACTCTCATCGCTGAAGACGACACGTCTCCATTCGTCCCTCCATTCACGCCTGTCGCGACACCACTGGAGGCGGGCTGCACGATGTTGGGGCGTGAGCGGAAGACGGCCTAACGGTGTGCGGGACCGTAGCCCAGCTTCATGGAGACGGTTGCGAACGGTCCTCGCCGATACCCCAGGAGCAACAGTGTCCCTAATTTGCTGGGAAGTGGCGGTGCGGTCCCCTACGGCACTGCGTAGGATCCTACGGTCTTGGCGTGCATCCGTGCGTCGCTGCGGTCCGGTCCCAGGTCGACGGGCACGTGCACCTTCCGCCGACCACTGGCGACAACATCGATGTACTGTGGAGACCTCACGCCCCACGTGTTGAGCAATTCGGCGGTACGTCCACCCGGCCTCCCGCATGCCCACTATACGCCCTCGCTCAAAGTCCGTCAACTGCACATACGGTTCACGTCCACGCTGTCGCGGCAAGCTACCAGTGTTAAAGACTGCGATGGAGCTCCGTATGCCACGGCAAACTGGCTGACACTGACGGCGGCGGTGCACAAATGCTGCGCAGCTAGCGCCATTCGACGGCCAACACCGCGGTTCCTGGTGTGTCCGCTGTGCCGTGCGTGTGATCATTGCTTGTACAGCCCTCTCGCAGTGTCCGGAGCAAGTATGGTGGGTCTGACACACCGGTGTCAATGTGTTCTTTTTTCCATTTCCAGGAGTGTATATCTGTGCGTGGCCATTTTAAGCATGAAGCGACTGCAGCCGAGTGGAGAGGGCAAGGTAGCTCAGCGTTTTCGGTCAGAACGCTATCATCCCTTTCTAATAAAGAAACTGAACGGACAAACTGAACGAGTGTCATCGGTCGTCCGCCCTGAACAAATTCAGCGAACAATATAGAACAAATTTTTTTTTTAGACGCTATCAAAATACACTCGATACTGCATAACCAATTATCAGCGCCGATTTTTAAGGACATACTGCGTTATCCATGGTTTGCTTCCAAACTATCGTCTGAAAGAGAGGTTTTTGAAAATGTTAACGTGGTTTGTTTTTCCACTGCGTATGCGGGAACATAGCATTTATTCAATGTAGCTTGTGCCGTTTAACTTTATGTTTTCCATGTTTTTACGAAAAATACCATCCTACATCTTGTACTCGTAATGTCTAAAGCGACGATTAATTGTACATCTTTCGAAAGCCGTCTGTGTCGGTCAAAACTTGGATGTAACAAGTCGTTTCGGGCTCCTTCCAGGTTTAAGGGATTTCCCAAATCACGGACAAGCATACATTTTCAGTATCACTTTATACGTTTGGTCGTTTACTAGTCGATAGTTATGAATATTACATTACTTGTGATAGTAAAAATTAGCAAATAATATTGTAAATTTAATAAAATTTCATCCGATTACATGTATTTTCCCCATTATATCAATTGTAATATAAATAATAAAGAAAATAAAAAAATGACGAACGGAACTCGATCCAGCGATCCAGTGGCTTGAACACCAAACACTTCAGGGGGGGACGTGCGATGACCCCCATTCACTTTGTTCGTTGATCCGTTCGCTCAGTTTTTTTTTATTATCAAGGGTAGCTAACGCTCTGACCGAACACGCTGCGCTACCGTGCCGTCACCACTCGGCTGCAGCCGCTTCATGGTTAAGTGATTTTCTCAGTAACGCTTGAGAAAATACGCGCTACTGCTTACACATTTTGTTGTCCTCGTGGAGTATAACGATTGTACGAAGTTTGCAGTAAATCCGCGTTCCAAACGTCGTGGCCTCCCCTTGTAAGTTTTATATTGCGATTTTCATAGCGTTTGAAACCTATTGCACTGAAAACTGACGATTCACAACAACACTGCTGGAAAAAAAAGAAGAAGAAGTTTGTATCACCCTCAAGGACTGCTCAGTGGCACGAGGGATATGTGCATTAGGGATGACGGCTATAGCTGAAACTACAGGTTTCCGGGTTACATCACTTTTTTCCACGCCAGTTTAACCTGAGTGCTAAAACCGCTCAAAGTAACCGGTTCCTCAAATAACCGATTTTCGGCAGTTATTCCTGTTATTTGCTGTAATAAACGTAGAAATCGAACAAAGATTGAAAACCTTTGACTCTCTCAGTTTCAAGATACACAGAATCAAAATATTTAATTTAGTAGGCAAATAAAGTAAATTTTGGCCGGTCATCGTTTGCTGCTTTTCTCGAAAAGTGATAACTGGTTGAACAATATAAAAAAAATCACCGGTATTCTCCCACCGATTCAACTTTCTTGAGAATCTGCTCAAAAATTATGTTCTGATCGGGGACCATGCCACTACGTGGGCATTACGAATAGTTAGTGCGTGTTGTGTCAATTAGATTAAGTAGTGTGTAAGCCTAGGGACCGAAGACCTCAGCGCCGGCCGCTGTGGCCGAGCGGTTCTATGCGCTTCAGTCTGGAACCGCGCGCCCGCTACGGTCGCAGGTTCGAACCCCGCCTCGGGCATGGATGTGTGTGATGACCTTAGGTTAGTTAGATTTAAGTAGTTGTAAGTTCTATGGGACTGATGATCTCGGGAGTTAAGTCCCATAGTGTTCAGAGCCATTTGAACCATTTGATGACCTCAGCAGTTTGGTCTCATAGAACTTACCACAAATTTCCAAAAATAGTTAGGGTTAAAGAGTGAAAACTTAAGTTGAAGAAGTCTAGTTTTCATGTTAATTTATACGTTTTGACCTGCTACAAGCAGATAAAGGTCGATTCTGCAACACGTAAGCTACTTTTGACTTTTATTCTATATTACGAATGTTGGCACTTAAATAGTGGCAACTATTTATTTACAGTTCGTACAAAATAGATACGTGTTTCGAAGTTTTACTGTCCTTTAAACTAGTCGCCATTGCGTATAACCCGTTGCCAGCGATGTGGAAGTCGTAGGATACTCTTAGCAGTGCCAGTTGTGTTGACAGTTCGACCGGCGCGGTCTATTGCCCGACGAATTTGTAGCAGTTCTGAAGCGAATGCCGGGAAGTCTTACATTCAGTTGAGAAATCGAGTTGAACTCACTCACTATCAGAGTAGAGATTTCTGGTGGGGGCAATAAGATGATCAGGAACGCCCATTTCTGCTAGTAAGCCCCCACGTTCTTTCTATCGAACACAGTCGGAAGCCTTGCTGCAGTCCAGGAAACAAAGAAACTAACGGGATAGCGAATCCCCAACATGTTCCAAGTAGCTCACACTGAAAATCTGCTCTCGAGTTCCTTTATTACGCACAAACCCAGCTTGTTCTAGTGGTATTTCTTTATCTAAGTAGGGTCTCAGGCGTTCATAGATGACATTCAGAAGAATCTAGCTGGCATGTGGAACTAATGAAATGATTCTGTAGTTTTCACAACGCTGAGCGTTTCCTTTTTTATGAAACGGAATCACTACCGACATATATGCTGTGGTAGTTCCTTCACGTACGTTATGATTCAGCACGACTCACTACAATTCATTCGCACCGTTAAAAGAAACGTCAACGTGACGAAGATGGAAAAGTTCTATGGATATGATATACCATCTGCATTTCCTATACATCGACTTCAAACAAGCCTTTGACAGCATAAGTCGGCAAGAACTATACAGGGTACCGAAAGAAGTTGGTATATGTGCTAAACTAATAAGACTAATCAGAATGACTATGACAGAGGCAAGAGCAAAAGTAAAGGTCCTTAGCAGAACAAGTGAAAGCTTTGACTTGAATAAAGGTGTGAAGCAAGGTGACAATCTCTCCACTGTCCTATTCAATATAGCCCTGCATAGTTTAGTAAATAAAGTCAACAAAAGAGGCATCATATTTATGAAAACTAGCCGGTCATGTGCATACGCTGATGACATTGCTATAGTAGGAAGAAATACCAATACGCTCCTAGAAACATACCGGGCAATGAAAACAAAGGCCTTAAAAACTGCCCTCATAGTAAGTGAAAACAAAACAAAATATATGATAAAGTCACAATATAAGGCGAGAAGAACAATCAATGGATAATGCGTCTACTTGGGAGCCCTAATAACAAATGATAACAGTATTGGAAAGGCTATAAGGGAAAGAATACAAGCAGGAAACAGAGCTTTCTTTGCAAATATGCAACTTTTCAAAAATAGTCTTGTTACAAGAAAAACAAAACTGCTAATATATAATTCCCTAGTCCACCCAGTTAGCACATATGAGTCAGAAGTATGGATGTTGACAGAGCACGATAAAAATGCACTAGAACCATTGAGCGGAAAATACTACGCAAAATCTATGGGCCAATAAGGGAGGAAGAAGGCTGGAGAATACTCTACAATGCCCAATTACAAGAGTTAATTCAAGTCAGGGACATAGTAAAATTCGTGAAATCACAGCGAATACGATGGCTAGGCCACTTGGAGAGAATGGCAGAGGATAGAATTCCAAAGAAAATGATGAAAAGTGTGCTGTATTCAGCTAGGCGAAAAGGGAGACCTAGAAGAAGATGGATCGACGAGGTAATAATGGATATCACCAATATGGGAGTCCGGGAGTGGGAAAGAGCAGCAAATAACCGAGAAGTGTGGAGGGAGATTGCTGAAGAGGCCAAGGTTCACCAAGGGCCGTAGCGCTACTGAAGAAGATGTGTTGATGCATTTGGATGCAATACTGTGCTCATCTCTGAAGTGAGCTACGAATTATTGCAATAATTCCAGCATCATCTGGTAAATCCCGACAAGGCACGCTCCTGCCGTGTCAGTGGGATTGTGCACACTTTACTTTCGAGATGATCCCGGAAACAAAACTCGGGAAGAGCGTGGTCGGATGGTGCTGGAGGCCCAGCTACACCCGGGGTTCAACCTGCCTATCCCGGCGCATTAGACGTCTTCCTACGTCAACAACTACACACGCCGGTTCTCCATCGTACTACTACTAGTAGTACTACTACTACGTTATCAGGCCCAGTGGACCGCACGCACCTGCAAGTTTCCTCCTCCACTGTATTCTGTCCATTGCTGCTATCGGCCATTCGTTCACATCTATTGACACTTGGTTTAAATCTTCGTGGAGTCCATCCCTCCAACGCTTCTTGGGTCTCCCTGGCGGTCTCTTTCTTGTAGGTGTGAAATCCAGGAGCTTCCGAGGCCATCTGTGATCCTCCATCCGGGCCACATGGCCGGCCCACTGTATTCGTTTGGCATTGACAGTTCCGGCTATGATGGGCTGCTGGTACAGTTCCTCAAGCTCTGGGTCGTATCTGATCCTCCATTCCCCTGTATCTGCATGCAGAACCGGACCGAAGATCTTCCGAAGAACTTTTCTCTCAAAAACAAGGAGCTTATGGAAGTCCCGTTTCCGGATACTCCATGTCTCACAGCCATTTAGAACAACAGGCTGGATCAGGGTTTTGTACAGTCGAATCTTGAACTGTCTGGAGAGAGATTTGGACCGAAGCAGTTGTGCTACGCTGTTCAAAATGTTTCAAATGGCTCTGGGCACTATGAGACTTGACATCTGAGGTCATCAGTCCCCCAGAACTTAGAACTACTTAAACCTAACTAACCTAAGGACATCACACACATCCATGCCCGAGGCAGGATTCGAACCTGCGACCACAGCGGTCTCGCGGTTCCAGACTGAAGTGCCTAGAACCGCTCGGCCACACCGGCCGGCTGCTAGGCTGTGGTAAGATCGGTTTCCTGCTTGTATTCTGGCATTGATCTCTGCTTCACATGACGAGTTCTCAGTGAAAAGTGCCCCTAGGTATTTGAATTCTTGCACTCTCTTGTAGGACTGGTCCCCAACCTGCAGTGATTGTAGATGATCAGCAGTCTGACAATGACCACGCGTCATAACGACGTACTCTGTCTTGGCTTCGTTTATGTTTAGCCCAAATTTGCTGGCAGCCTTCTTTAATGCTTTGGTCATTTGCTCCAACTCCTCTTCCGACCTAGAGAGTAAACAGATGTCGTCTGCATAGGCTAAGTATGCCAGTCTCTTTCCTTCGATTTCAATCCCTTCGTTCTCCTGGAAGGTCTCGCGTACGATCTTCTCGAGGGCAAAGTTGAACAGGATAGGGGACAATCCATCTCCTTGCCCGAGTCCTGTCACAATTTCAAACTCCTCAGTTACGCGATTTCCCATCTTCACCTTTGCACGTGTTTCGTTCAGACAGATCTTTATCAGATCGTACACCTGCGGCATTCCGCAGTGCGGGCGATGCAAATAGTCGTGTGAAGCCCGATAGCTCTGTACACACTCCCAACTACGTGAGACCCGGAGCTACACTCGTTAAAATCGCCCACAAGCGAATTCCTCGCGACGACCCCAGTTTTATATATCTCGGTACATTTTACGAAGTACAGAAGGTGCATTTCGTCAAGTTTATGGGACGACTTCAAGGAGCGAGACTGTCGCAAAGTCACTATCGTATATCTTCTGAGGTAATCCGATCACGAGGACGCGATGTTTAATGGCGAGCATCTTCTGCCCACGCAAGAACGCATCCACCGTACATTAATGTTTTACGACCTTTAAGTGCGTGGATATTTGTCGCCTGAGCTTCCCTAAGGCCTTTAAATTACAGCAAAAGATATGTCGGCCGAAGAAACAAGGCGTTTTACTGCCTCGAAGACAGAGGTCCCCATGAAAGTGTCATGTAGAACCACTGGCGAGAAGTCGGTTTGTTTACACTGGAGTCTGCCACCCCATTCCAAATGAAGCCGTAATACGTCAAAGTACGCGCGAGGGGACAAAGGAATCAATTAGAACCGCGAGACATTTCGCTAGTGCCGTGTAACACCGCCTCTGGTCTTCAGAATGGCTTCATTTCGGCGATGAAGAGAGGCAAGGTTCTTCACGTACGCTACATCCACCTGGGATCACTCACTGATGATTAGATATGCTAGAGCCGCCAGTATTTTTGTGGATGACGATTGACTGAAATACTCTCTTTGGAATTGCGAGGATAGCAGGGGTAAAATACAGGGAACGAAACACTGTTTACAACTTGTACAGAAACCAGATGCCAGTTAAAAGAGTCTAGGAGCACGGAAAGTGAGACATTGTTGTTGCCTATCCCCGACGTTATTTAATCCATACAGTGGACAAGCAGTAAAGGACAGCAAAGAAATATTTGGAGCAGGAATGAAAACTTTGAGGTGCTCCGATAACATTGTAATTCTATCAGAGACAGCAAAGGACTTGGAAGAGCAGTTAAAGGGAATGGATAGTGTCTTAAAAGAGACTTATAAGGTGAAAATCAATGAAACCAAGACAAGAATGATGGAATGTAGTCGAATTACATCAGGTGATATTGAGGGAAGTACATTAGGAAACGGCTAGTCCCGGCAGAGGTTCGAATCCTCCCTCGGGCATGTGTGTGTGTGTGTGTGTGTGTGTGTGTGTGTGTGTTTGTCCTTAGGATAATTTAGGTCAAGTAGTGTTTAAGCTTAGGGGCTAACGACCTTAACAGTTAAGTTCCATAAGCTATAAGAAAAAACATTAGGAAATGAGACGCTTAAAGTAGATGAGTTTTGCTACTTGGGCAGAAAATTAACTGATGGTGACCGAAGTAGAGAGGATATAAAATGTAGATTGGCAATGGCAAGAAAAACGTTTCTGAAGAAGAGAAATGACTACCATCGAGCATAAATTTAAGTGCCAGGGAGTCTTTTTCCGAAGTATGGAGTGTAGAAATGTATGGGAGTGAAAGGTGGGCGCCGGCCGGAGTGGCCGAGCGGTTCTAGGTGCTACAGTCTGGAACCGCGCGACCGCTACGGTCGCAGGTTCGAATGCTGCCTCGGGTATGGATGTGTGTGATGTCCTTAGTTTAGTTAGGTTTACGTAGTTCTAAGTTATAGGGGACTGATGACCACAGCAGTTAAGTCCCATAGTGCTGAGAGCCATTTGAACCATTTGAAACGTGGACGATAAACAGAACAGAAGCTTTTGAAATGTGGAGCTACGGAAGAACGCTGAAGATTAAATGGGTAGATCACATAACTAATGAAGAGGTATTGAATAGGGCGAGAAAAGGATTCTTTAGCACGACTTGACCAAAAGAAAGGATGGGTTGATAGGACACATTCTGTGACATCAAAAGATCATCAATTTAGTACTGGAGGGAAGTGTGGGGGTGAAAATCGTAGAGACCAAGAGATGAATACAGTAAGCAGATTCAGATGGATGTATGTTGTAGTAGTTATTAGGAGATGAATAGCCTTGGACAGGATAGAGTATCATGGAGAGCTGCGTCAAACCGGAGTCGGATTCGTGTCCTAACAACAACGCGATAGCTATGTTGCTACTGCCGTTGAAAATTGTGCCAGACATATTCTCGTGATTAAGACCGGGGTGACTGAGCGGGACTGTGCAACTGCGATACAGCGTTCGTCAAACCAGGAACACAAGCTAGAAGTCTTGCTAACGCGACGGCTGTCATCTTGGAAGGCGGCGATGTCCATAGCAAACACACCCAAACACACCGTGTAAACGTAAACGACAGTGTAACACTTCATCAGTGAGAATGCTGAAATAACCAACCTGGTTCGTATTCACGGTAACCTACAAAGGCCACACAAAAACATGGAAAAGCCACGAGATATGCAGATGCTGCCCAGGTTAGGGATGAGAAAAACCGACCGGTTAAAACCGAAACCGGTATTCCAATTTTCAATCATCCGTATTCTTCGGTAATTTTAATTTTTTATTTTATTATTAATAACCGAGTAAACAATTGGCATATCAATATAGCGGTAGCAGCAATGCTAAAATTTTCGGTTTTTAGAAGAGTTGACCAATACGTTACATGGTGAGCTTATTATTCTTGAATTACGGTATTGTTTGCAAACACATGACGCGTAGGGTAAATATAATGCAAACCTATATTCCCTTCAGTCTGTGTTGTTACTGCGCCACGTGCATTTCCTGGGAGAACTGCCGGCTGTCAGAAGTAGTCAGCCAACGGGCAGAAATTATTAGCCATAATAACACGGTTTTCTTTACTACGTTATGTTTTATTTTATGGACAAATTCGATATTATTTTTCTTCAGTTTTTGTATTTTTTCGCCAATTTTCGTGTCATTCTTTGCCGGTTTTGGTGTTAATTTTAGGTGATTTCGGTCTTACTTTTGGCGAATTCCGGCGATAGATTTTGGCAAAATTCGGAAGTGCAGTTTTATTCCCAAATTCGTTTTTTGGCCAATTTTCCTGTTATTTTTGCCAACTTTCGTGTTATTTACCCTTATCTGTATTATTTTGTGTCAATTTCGTTGCTACTTTTTACCAATTTCTGTGAGACCTTTTGCCAGTTTTGGTGTTTTTTACCAGATGCGATGATATTTCTGTCTAATTCGATGATATTTCTGCCAACTTCGATGTTAATTTTACCAGTTTTGGGGTTAATTTTTGGCGGTTTTGGTGTTATTTTTTGCCAACTTCGTTACTATTTTTGGCCATATTCTGTGGTTTTTTTCGAGGGTTGCTGTTTATTTTCTTTGCCAATTATCATGTTGCAGTTTCCACTTTTTGGTGTTTTTTTCCTGATTTTGGTGCTAATTTTCGTCAATTCCCTTGTAATTTTTTGCCAGATTTGGTGCTGTTTCTTTCCACAAATTTCGATGCTTTTTTGCCAGTTTTGGTCATACTGGACGATATTTTTTGGCAAATTTCGTATTACTTTTGGCCAATTTCAGTGTCTTTTTCTTTGCGAATTTCGATGTTAGTCTTATGGCCACTTTCAGTGCTACTTTTTACAGTACATCATAGTTCAAAAATTCAAATGGCTCTGAGCACTATGGGACTTAACATCTGAAACCGCGCGGCCGCTACGGTCGCAGGTTCGAATCCTGCCTCGGGCATGGATGTGTGCGATGTCCTTAGGTTAGTTAGGTTTAAGTAGTGCTTAGTTCAAGGGGAATGATGACCTCAGAAGTTAAGTCCCAGAGCCATTTTGAACTTAACATCTGAGGTCATTAGTCCCCTAGAACTTAGAACTACTTAAACCTAACTAACCTAAGGACATCACACACATCCATGCCCGAGGCAGGATTCGAACCTGCGACCGTATCAGTCGCGGAGTTCCGGACTGAAGCACCTAGAACCGCACGTCCACCGCGGCCGGTCATCATAGTTCGTTGTGTAGGGTATGACTTGTCATTTTAAGAGTGTTCACCAATTTCAGTTTTGAGAAAAGGCAAAGTAGAGCTGCAACACTCAGTAACTAATAGCTATTAATTTGGTCTTCAGATTTATAAATTTTTTAATGCAAGAAATGGGCAAATTTCAAAGATATTTTATTAAAATCACAGATTTCTAGTTATTTCGCAAAGAAACGCCAATTTCGTGTTATCCTTTTGCAAAGGTGACCTTACAACTTTCGGAAATTTTGGAAATTCGTGGTAAGTTCCTTTGGTACCAAACTGCTGAGGTCATCGGTCCCTAGGCTTACACACTACTTAAGCTAATTTAAACTAACTGACACTAAGGACAAGACACACCCATGCCCGACCGAGCGAGGTGGCGCAGTGGTTAGCACACTGGACTCGCAGTCGGATGGACGACGGTTCAAACCCGTGTCCGGCCATCCTGATTTAAGTTTTCCGTGATTTCCCTAAATCGCTCCACGTAAATGCTGGGATGGTTCGTTTGAAAGGGCACGGCCGACTTCCTTCCGTAATCCGACGAGACCGATGACCTCGCTGTTTGGTCTCTTCCTTCAAACAACCCCCCCCCCCCCACCCCCCACCCCAATGCCCGAGGGAGGACTCGAACCTCCGACGGGGCCAGCCGCGCGAACAGTGCCAAGGCGCCTCAGATTGCGCGGCTTACAGTTGTCGAGTGATGGTATTGTTTACAAGCACATGGTAAGCAGGGCCAGTGTACTGCAAACCTATATTTACTTCAGTCTATGTTGTTATTGCGCCAAGTACATTTCCTGGAAGGATTGCCTGTTGTAACAAGTAGTCTGCCGACGTACAGAAATTATTAGCCATAGTAACAGGGGTGTCTTTATTACGGTGTATGCCGAGAAAGGCGATACGAGTGCAGGCGCAGGATGTGGTCTACAACAATTTGCTTTCGGCCAGCAGGCCTACGCGCATACATTAACAAAGTATATGCGGAGGAGACTGTTCCCCTAGGAGACGTCGCGAGTTAATTTGTCAGCGAGCTGACGCGGCTGCTGGGGCGTTACTCAGGTGTCGCAGGCCGTGTGTAGTCGCGGACCGCTGAATATGTATGAGCGCATGTGTGGCTAAGTGCTTCTCGCAGCGGGGCGTCCCACGCCCACTGCACCGGTCGACGGGCATAAACAGCGCAACAGTGAATTGCGCGTCTAGCGGTTAATCACCGCCGAGCGCGAATTTGTTGGGCTGCCAATTCTCGGTCCCGGTCTCAACTGCACGACTGGTTTACTCAAATACGCCCATACTGTAGCGCAGTTGGTGGCTCACAAGGGAACCTCCCCATCGCACCCCCCTCAGAATTAGTTATAAGTTGGTACAGTGGATAGGCCTTGAAAAACTGAACTCAGATCAATCGAGAAAACAGGAAGAAGTTGTGTGGAACTATGAAAAAATAAGCAAAATATACAAACTGAGTAGTCCATGTGTAAGATAGGCAACATCTAGGTGAGCGTAAACCTGTGAGCGCCGTGGTCCCGTGGTTAGCGTGTGCAGCTGCCGAACGATAGGTCCTTGGTTCAAGTCTTCCTTCGGGAGAAAGTTTTAATTTTTTTATTTTCAGACAATTATCAAAGTTCAGGCACTCACATATAATCAACTTCGCTCTCCAAAATTCCAGGACATGTTCAGATTTGCTTGGACATATGCAGGATTTGACGGTCTACACACAGAAAAATTTGAAAACGTTAAAAACATATATTTTGACAGCACAGACAAAACTGTGCGACTGTGAAACTGTTGCATTCATTTGTTGCAGTTTATGTGACAAACTCTTATGTTTTCACACGTTTTTGGGAGTGATTATCACATCCACAAGAAAATCTAAATTGGGCAAGGTAGAAGAATCTTTTTACCCATTCACCAAGTGTACAAGTTAGGTGGGTCGACAACATACTCCTGTTATGTGACGCACATGCCGTCACCAGTGTCGTATAGAATATATCAGACGTGTTTTCCTGTGGAGGAATCGGTTGACCTATGACCTTGCGATCAAATGTTTTCGGTTTCCATTGGACAGGCACGTCCTTTCGGCTACTAATCGCACGGTTTTGCGGTGCGGTCGCAAAACACAGACACTAAACTTATTACAGTGAACAGAGACGTCAATGAACGAACGGACAGATCATAACTTTGCAAAAATAAAGAAAGTAAACTTTTCACTCTAGGGAAGATTTGAACCAAGAACCTCTCGTTCCTCAGATGCTCACGCTAACGACGGGACCACGGCACTCCTCAACTCAGATTCTCCTAGATGTTGCCTATCTTGCACATGGACTACTCAGTTTGTATATATTACTTATTTTTTTCATAGTTCCACACAACTTCTTCCTGTTTTCTCGATTGATCTGTGTTCAGTTTTTCAAGGCCTATCCACTGTGCCCACTTATAACTAAATCTGAGGGGGGTGCGATGGGGAGGTTCCCTTGTCAGTCTAGAGGGCCCGTATCTGCAGGGTGCTCAGGGGCAGTAGCGGGTAGACTGCCTTGAAAAAAAAAACAGGGGTAACACCCAGAATGACAGCGGAAAACGAAACTTCCTCAGTTCAGAGCATATATGATGTTATTTCAGTGAAAACAAAGCTCTCCGTCTTCAGGCCACGAGTGGCCTACCGGAACCATCCGACCGCCGTTTCATCCTCAGGGGAGGATGCGGATAGGAGGGGCGTGGGTTCAGCACTAAAGATGGGCAAACTCGTTCATCCTTGGGGACTAGTTCACTGGTGATCGTTCTTTTTTGCGAACCGTTCATTTTTACTCGTTCACCGTTCATTTGTGCTTGGTATAAGGTTCTTATGAAAAACTGAAAACTATTAGTGTAGGTGACTGAAGGATGGAGGGCACCAAGAGGGGGCGCTTGCCTCCCCCACCCCCCACCCCCCTGCAGTATAGAGTTTTTATTCATTACAGAATTCTTACAGACTTTTAGAAGTAATTTGATTCTGCAGAACCTCTCGTTTAGCCAACGGTAGCCTTGTGTGGCTGATCGCAGGGAAATAATATAGGGTGGCGCACGGAAAACCGGCCCCAAGTACACACTACTCGCCAATTACGGACGATTTGTTGCCCGTTACGAGCAGATACAACAAACGGACAATAACATGAAAATCTCACGCGACGCTCATGGGCTGTAGCCCATGTAGTCTTGTAAACCTGTTGGTGGCTGTTTCCCAACTTAATAGACCCCAAGGGTCTTGTATAAAATCCTTCGTTTCGACTTCCACTACATAGCTATGCTTCGTTGTAAACAATAATCGTTTACACCCTATATATACTTCACGTTGTCTCTGAGTTCGTAGGCGCCGCGCGGGTTTAGCCGAGCGGTCTGGCGCTGCAGTCACGGACTGTGCGGCTGGTCCCGGTGGAGGTTCGAGTCTTCCCTCGGGCATGGGTGTGTGTGTTTGTCCTTAGGATAATTTAGGTTAAGTAGTGTGTAAGCTTAGGGACTGATGACCTTAGCAGTTAAGTCCCATAAGATTTCACACACATTTGAACATTTTTGAGTTCGTAGGCGAAGTAGAGACTTTATGGAAGCGTAAAATAAAATGTGGTTTTCTCATACTTGCGTCACACGCTTAGTAAAACTTAGGTTTTTATGTTGCATTATTAAAGTTAATGCAGCAATAATAATAATAATTAAGTTCGCAGTAACAAAGTTTTTGGTTTGAAAGCTCCTTCTGAACAAATGTTTTTGAGATAATAAGTAAATACGATTTTATGGCAATCTATGTCTTTTCAAATGGAGAGACACCGCTTTTCCTACTGACCCAAAATGACCCACAACGCACTTTTTCTTTTTTTCAAAGAAAACAAACTAGCAGGTAATGCAAATTGGCAATAACCAAACTTAAAAATAATTAGAGCCTTCCTAAATGTTATGTTTTGTGTATGAAAGATACACGAAAACGTTTTATATGAATTTTCTTACACTAAAAATTAAGCAAATTATTGAAAGTTAGCTGCTAAATCAAGTCGATGAAACCAAAAAAATATATTAATAACAAAAAAACTTGCCTTTTTATAAGTATGTCTTCTGTTGTTCATCGATATAATGAAGTGAGCTGATATGCCCTTTTTTTACCTGAAAAGACGTACCTATTACATACAACGTAATTTTTATGTAATTTACGTAACTATAAAATACTTTTTGATTACCGGTCGTGGACGCTGAATAGCCAGAACCAAGTGCAAGATCAGTTTGGAACACATGTAAAATGGGCGAGCGCAGTGAACGAAACGAACAACTGGACACTGAACTAACTAGGAGCAGACGGCAGTGGAACTGCGACAACCGGTCACGTGAAGAACGACGAGTGCGGTCGAAGGAGACTGAGACTGAGACGAGCTCGCGACCGAGGCTGGAACGAGAACTGCCGAAGTGACCGCCGCGACCGAAGTGAATTAGTGAACTATGAACCGATCGTTCCTCGTTCCCGGGAACTATAAGTAGACCGCCGCGACCGAAGTGAACTATGAAACGATCGTTCCTCGTTCCCGAGAACTATAAGTAGACCGCGGCGACCGAAGCGAACTATGAACCGATCGTTTCTTGGAATTCGTTCCTCGGTCCTTTCGTTCATCTTGGTGAACCGTTCCTTTGCACCCGTTCGTTCGCGAACTACCCATCTCCAGTCAGCACACCGCTCTCCCGGTCGTTTTGATGGTATTCTTGACCGAAGCCGCTACTATTCGGTCGAGTAGCTCCTCAATTGGCATCACCAGCCTGAGTGCACCCCGAAACATGGCAACAGCGCATGGCGGCCTGGATGGTCACCCATCCAAGTGCCGACCACGCCCGACAGAGCTTAACTTCGGTGATCTCATGGGAACCGGTGTATCCACTGCGGCAAGGCCGTTGCCTTCAGAGAAAACAAAATAGAATTAAATTTTCGAAGAACTTGGTAGTGTGAGCCCACTTATCAATATGACGTTTCACGCCTTCTGGCCTGGACACACACTGATTCGGTTGCGAAGGCTGTCTTATAGCTGCAGGTGTCTGGTCGCAGACTCGTGCAGCCGCTAAGAGAGAACCGAACGGAATGCGGTGTTGAGGTCCTGATTACACTTGAAAGCTCCAAGAAAACATCAGTAACACGTTTGTAAAAATTTTTTGTTTATTTATAGACGAAATCACATTCTTATGACACAGTCGTAACCCGTTTCGACCACACAATGACCATCTTCACATTCTGTAACAATACAAAAGAAAATTTATATTAAAACCTAAAAATAAGTGCAACATTTAACCAGGCTTATTAGTAATCTAATTGAATCTGTGGGAAATATATACAGTTCATACCTAAAAGCGGCATACACTGAACACAGGTTCATGTGTTGTCAAACTAGCTATAAAATGTAAAACATCGGTCTTATATAGACATAAAAATTTGTTAGATTTTGTTCCCCCTCTTCGCGCTAGATGCGCGCATCCTTTACAAGAGTGTCTTTACTTTTCAAAAGCCTAAAATATGACAAATTTACTATTAATATCTAGGTCAAATATATATAATTACTTTTGAATACATTACGGGAGTGGCAGTGATCAATGTGTTACAAATACTTATTATTCGCCTATCGACTTTACAACAACTTCAGTGGAAAGAAGCTTGCTGCCTCATGTTTGGAACGTCGTCCAACTTCACCATGGCAACCTGTGGTTCCAAATGGTTCACTAATAGGCCTTGAGAGGGCAACCCATGTACTGCTAAACCGAAGTTCATTTATCCAACATATTTAAATATTTTTAACGCTTTTTAACTGACAATAGCTGTTTAATAAGCTAAGTTTAGTGTGTGTTTATTTTTATTTCTTGACAATGTTCTTTTAACTAAGAAATTTTACATTGTTATTCGACTTATAACTCATTGGTTAGTAATGACATCATGCTGTCAGAAGTGGGCGGAGCCTCCATTATATATAGTAAGACGTGCACTGGTTTCTCCAGTAGTGATTCTCCAGCTGAAAGAGGTTCCTACTCAATGGTAATTCATCGTTTTATAACTTTATGTATTTTCTTTAATGTATGTAGCCCTCTAATTGAAGCTTTGTATGCTACTTGTAGGTCTGAAGATGACCACAGCAGTGGTCGAAACCTGTCACCTTAATAAATATAAATCGTGATCAAGACTGTTTTTAATGGTAAATAAATATATATAAAATTAAAATTACAGAACAGATCGTTAAATCAGTGAAGTAAGATTTCGGGACAAGGAGGAAACATTGCTATAGATGAAAATAGTAGTAGCACTTGTAGAGTGTATTTCTGACGCCCGGTGGCGCTGTATTTCCGGCTATTGCCTGTTTGTGCCGTTGTCCATTAGTACGACAGGGACGACACGGGCAGTACGACGAGTGTAGTGCTCTGCTGCAGGTGGATGGCGCGCTCTCCCGCCTTAAAGGTTGTTTACGTCTGCTGCGGCCCGCACTACACAAGGCTCCATCCTCAGCTGAAGCACGTATGTAGTATAAACGATTGGCTCAGGTGAAAAGATCGTAGTAAATGTTGAAATATGCGTCTGTTGCAAATTCATTCTGTTCATTGAGGAGGTTGTCAGGTTCTCTGCGTCTCGTAACATCGATTTCTGTCGTGAAGTAGCCAAAAAGGTAAATTTCCGAGATCTCACGATTCATAACAAAAATAGTAGACATGCGTTAAAGGGTTTCGTATATGTTGCGGTAACGACCAATATAATAAAACTGGGGTTGTTTGCAACTTCGTTTCCCATTGAGTTTCGATTTTTGTCACTAGGACGAAATTTGGAATTGTTATGAAACCTTCATTTTATATTGTTTTTATAAAGGTTGTTGTCCTTTTTTTGATATGGAACATGCAAGTGGAGAGAACTGGATTCGTTGCACGAAATGAGTAGTTCGTTATCACGAAACATGCTGTTAATCTACACTGACATACAAATTCATAAGCTATACATCTTTGGAAGGGTGAAACAACTGGAAAGGACTGTTCATTCATGACATTCAAGCGATTCATATTAGTGAAACTGCCTGATGTTAGGCAGGAAGAATACATTTCAAGTAATTTTGCTTTAGAGGACTTTTATGGGGACGAAATTAGAAACACTGTTTTGTATTTATATTTTTGCAATGTTAACATTTGTGCCAAATACCGGCTTTAATATGTTACAGCAGTTTAACTGTAACTTGTCTTAAAGTGGAGCATAAATTCAGGAATATAAATAACAATTTGCAGACTTTTCATTGACGAAATTTGGGCTCCTACCTTATTACTGTCATCAGCGTCCGCCCCCGGTAGCTGAGTGGTCAGCATGACTGAATGTGAATCCTAAAGGCCCGGGTTCGATTCCCGGCTGGCTTGGAGCTTTTCTCCGCTCAGGGACTGGGTGTTGTCTTAATCATCATTTCATCCCCATCGACGCGCAAGTCGCCGAATTGGCGTCAAATCGAAATACTTGCACCTAGCGAACGGTCTACCCGACGGGAGGTCCTGGTCACACGACATTTACATTTACTGTCATCAGCAATGTGAATTTTTCCCCCAAGGTTAACAGTATTGGGAAAGTCACTGATGTATATCAGGGACAGTACTGCCCCTAATATATTACGCTGAGGAATTCTGTATTAATTTATCTTGGTTGTAATAAGTGTCTGACCAAACGTTTAGACTTATTTGATGTATGTGTTATCTGTGGCATGTGGCGTCCTAGGCATCAGGCGCTGATGGCACTACGCACAACTTACTCGTCATGTGGGTTGCAGCGAGCTCAGCCCCTACAGTGCAGATGACAGGAAACTCAGGAGCCCCAGAACTCCATGGTCAGGCCAGAACAGAGCGTCAACAGCACTCTGGCCAGGTCACCAGGCAGTAGTATCCACTACGAGGCGGCTATTTAGACCTCTGCACGAGCTCTGGTGAACAGTTCTGTCGCAGCCAGCAACCTGAAGATCTCCACTATGCCGCGCCAAGGACTGGTCCATTGACTTCTGGACAACAATGCCAACTCCTCAGCTGAGACTCTAAGTGAGCGACAACGTGCTCATTGAGACTTGAAATAATTGTACTCTTCATGTCTTAGCTGAGAAGATAGTGTCAGACTGAAAGTTTCTTTCTTTGTCAGACTTTAAGGGCCCGCATCTCGTGGTCGTGCGGTAGCGTTCTCGCTTCCCACGCCCGGGTTCCCGGGTTCGATTCCCGGCGGGGTCAGGGATTTTCTCTGCCTCGTGATGGCTGGGTGTTGTGTGCTGTCCTTAGGTTAGTTAGGTTTAAGTAGTTCTAAGTTCTAGGGGACTTATGACCACAGCAGTTGAGTCCCATAGTGTTCAGAGCCATTTGAACCATTCAGACTTTAAGACTGTGTCCACTGAAGCTTGTGTAACTCTTTCAAGTATCACAAAACATCTTCACCAGAGCAGACAAAGGGAAGTCACTGGTACTGATGAATGAGGCAGAGTACATCAACAAAAGTGAAGAATTTATAGAACAGAACAATATCATCAAGTTAATTAATGATCCTACCATGAGGTACCAAAGAAACATTGAAAAACTCTTGAAAACCCTGAGTCACCATCACAGAAACTCAAGCCAAATACATGACACAAAAGAATCCCAAAGCACCCAGCCTCAGTAGTCTACCAAAGATACACAAAAACAACTGTCCAGTCAGGGCCACAATCAATTTAAAAAATGCACCATGTTACCACCTAGCTAGAAATTTACATACATTACTGCAGAAATTACACACTTCCACAGACAACAGAAACCTAAAAAATACCAGTGAACTGATAGAAAAGATATAAACATACCATAACAGCAACCCTGATATCTTTTGACATCACATCCATATATACAAATGTGCCAGTAGAGGAAACAACCAGCATTGTGAAAACCAGCTGCAGTATCAAGGGGACATAACAAGTACACACATAGGTGAAATAGAAGCCACCCTAAAGATTATAACAGAACAGAACTACTTCACTTTCAATAAAGAGTTCTATCTGCAAAAAGATGGCCTACCAAGGGGCTCACCCATCAGTCGTCTACTTGCAAACATATTTCTAAATCACATTGAAAACAAAATATTCAGTGAAATCATACATCCAAAACAGTACAAGATTATATACTGGTACTGATATACAGATGACATCAATTGCTTGATTGCTAAAACACATACCCGAATAAAACAATTACACAGTGACATAAATATAGTTCACCCAAAAATAAAATTAACCATTGAGACAGAAGAGGAAATGAAGCTTAATTTCGAAGACATTACCATACACAGAATCAACAACAAGCACAATTTTGGAATTTTCAGGAAACCTACAGCCACAAGTACAACCATTCACATCAAGTCCAACCACCCACAAGCACACAAAACTCTCAAGTTTCAGACACATGCTACACAGGCTCAACAGAACTCCACTGGACAAACTCAACTACACACAGGAACTAAATACAACACACCAAATAGCCAGAGAGAATTGGTACAACACACAAACGATAAACAAACTGAACAACAAAACTAAAGAAACAAATTAAAAAGAGAACAAACCATCAACAAATCACCAGCCACAACAGAGAACCAAGAACACAAGCTCCAGACAAACACAGGATACCAGGAACACCCTACAAAGAGTACAGCATGGCACACACTAACATACAGCAACAAAAACGTACACAGGGTGGGAAACATACTGAAGAAACAAGGGCTACAAATATCATTCCGCGCAAATAACACAGTTCAGAAGAATGTAAGACCTAAGATCACCTCTGCAAACAAATTCTCCAAAGCTGGAATATATCAGTTAACCTGCAGTTCATGCCAGTCGGTCTACATAGGCCAAACTTGCAGAAATTTCAAAACGGGGTACCCTGAACACCTCAGAGCCATAAGAAGTGATAGTATACACTCCACTTTTGCAGACCATTTAATAGAAGAAAATAATCACCAAAATAACATGGACACTGATCGTAAGATCCTCAGAGAAAGCAAAAGTCTCTACCAAAAACTCACAATAGAGGAGAACTACTACACACAAAAAGCAATAACACAGGGAAAGAGAGTCCTGAATGAAAATACAACATTGTGCAACAAAACACTGTTTGGAATACTCAATGAACTATACAAAGGTGACTCTCTATAAAAAAAAACGTGACAGGAAAAAAAAGTACGTCTGTTTTCTTGGTCCTCTCCCCACCCCTCTTGCCACCTCTCTCTCTCTCTCTCTCTCTCTCTCTCTCTCTCTCTCTCTCTCTCTCACACACACACACACACACACACACACACACACATTCAAAATCATCGCCATAACACACACAAGACGAAAGATGAACAAGTGAGTAACGACAATAACATGACATCTCACTGAGTGTATTGCCAGAAGTGCCTGCTCAGATCACATTTCGCCACATTTTGTGTACTTGCATGTGAGGTGAAGTAGCGGGTGGAAATTTATGAAGAAGTGAGTGAAAGTAATACACTAAATAGTAGCTGATTGAGGCACCAATCAGGGACACGAAACAAGACGGAAGTGATTACAGAAACGTACATAACATCTAACCTCGAAATAGCTCTCCAGAGATACGCAATAATTTTTTTCATGGCTAGTTTGCAGATGACATGCTGTCAAAAAAAACGACGAAAACAAGCACTAAAATCGATGTTTAATAATACAGTTCAATTAGCGATATTATTTTAAGGTGTTTGTTCAAACAAAACGAAGCAAATTGCAAATATTGTATTCCTTAGCCCTACAATAGTTAAATTATTAGAAATGTGATATTGTACTTTACAGAAGATAAAAGTTAACCCACAGAAGATGACACACTGATGTCGAAACATGTCTGGGGAAATATAAAAATAAACTAGTTGTCATCTTGGGTTGTCGGGTGTTCTGCCGGATATCAGCGTCGTACTTGCACGATATTTCGGTCACGTAGCTCGAGACCTTCATCAGGTGCGACCTGAGACTGCTCCTCGAGTCGACCTGGTCCAGTATTTATGCCTATGGCCTTCCCCCTCCACCAACGGCTGCAGGCGCTTCCTCTGTGGTCCGCGCCCATTCCCTGTGGCCTGCTGGAGCGTTGCTGCTCCGTTTTCCGTCCGCTGCGGTTCTAGGTGTTCCCTCTGCGGTCCGCACCCACCAAACAAACCCGCTCCTGGGGGTTTCATCTACGGTCTGGGGTACCAGGCGTTCCCCCTGCGGTCCGCGCCCGCTCACCACGACCTGTTGGAGCGTTGCCGCTCCGTTTTTCGTCTGCTGCGGCTCTGGATGTTCCCTCTGCGGTCCGCGCCCACCAGTCCCACTTCTGGGTGTTCCATCTTCGGTCTGGTGCTCCTGGCAGTCCGTCAGGGGCTCGTTTACCATCTCCATGTCTCTGGTTCTTCTGTTTGTGTAGTGTTGCAGCTGGCCCCGTTGCTCCTTTAACAGTTCCAGAGCCGGATCCCAGGCTCTGCTTAGCTGGTACCCTGTGTCACGATTCATAAGATCGTCAGCCATTTTAATCTCAATCGATTCTCTTATAACACTGTCCCAAAATCTGGGTGTTTGTGCTAGAATCTTGGTATCCTCATACTTCATGGCATGATCTAGTTCTAGACAGTGTTCAGCAATGGCTGACTTAGTCACCTGTATTAATCTAGTGTGCCTCTGATGTTCTTTGCACCTGATCTCCACAGTTCTTGTCGTCTGGCCAATGTGGACATGCCACATTGACAAGGTATATTGTAAATCCCTGGTTTCGTAACCCCAGGTCGTCTTTGACACTCCCCAGCAGTCCCCCGATCTTGTTGGATGGACAGAAAACACACTTGATTGTGTTTACGCAGGATCCTACTGATTCTGGCAGAAATAGAGCCAGCATAGGGCAGATATGCCACCTTCCTTGCTTCATCTTGGTCTTCTTCAGGAACCTGTGGTATAATGGCTGGTCGGAGTGCCCTCTCAATTTGTCTGTCCATGTATCCATTCTTGGAGAAAACTGTTTTGAGACGTTCTATCTCTATGGGTAGATTCTCTTGGTCTGATAAGGCACGTGCTCTGTGGACTAAAGTCTTCAGAACCCCATTCTTCTGTGCAGGGTGGTGACAACTGCTGGCCTGCAGATATAAATGTGGCTATCTCCAATATTACGAGCAAACTGAAGGTGTAGCTATAGGCAGCCCACAGTCCCCTGTGGTTGCCAACATGTTTATGGAGAGTTTTGAGGAGAGGGCATTGGAGACAGCCACATTTAAACCCACATGCTTCTTTAGGTATGTGGATGACACCTTCGTGATCTGGCCACATGGGATGGACAGGCTCAATGAGTTTCTTGAACATCTTAACTCATGCCACCCTAATATCAAGTTCACCATGGAACTGGAGAAGAATGGCCAGCTGTCATTTCTGGATGTACTAGTCCAGAGGAAAGCAGATGGATCAATTGGCCACAGTGTGTACCGAAAACCTACACACAGTGATTTATATCTGCAGGTCAGCAGTTGTCACCACCCTGCACAGAAGAATGGGGTTCTGAAGACTTTAGTCCACAGAGCACGTGCCCTATCAGACCAAGAGAATCTACCCATAGAGATAGAACGTCTCAAAACAGTTTTCTCCAAGAATGGATACATGGACAGACAAATTGAGAGGGCACTCCGACCAGCCACTATACCATAGGTTCCTGAAGAAGACCAAGATGAAGCAAGGAAGGTGGCATATCTGCCCTATGCTGGCTCTATTTCTGCCAGAATCAGTAGGATCCTGCGTAAACACAATCAAGTGTGTTTTCTGTCCATCCAACAAGATCGGGGGACTGCTGGGGAGTGTCAAAGACGACCTGGGGTTACGAAACCAGGGATTTACAATATACCTTGTCAATGTGGCATGTCCACATTGGCCAGACGACAAGAACTGTGGAGATCAGGTGCAAAGAACATCAGAGGCACACTAGATTAATACAGGTGACTAAGTCAGCCATTGCTGAACACTGTCTAGAACTAGATCATGCCATGAAGTATGAGGATACCAAGATTCTAGCACAAACACCCAGATTTTGGGACAGTGTTATAAGAGAATCGATTGAGATTAAAATGGCTGACGATCTTATGAATCGTGACACAGGGTACCAGCTAAGCAGAGCCTGGGATCCGGCTCTGGAACTGTTAAAGGAGCAACGGGGCCAGCTGCAACACTACACAAACAGAAGAACCAGAGACATGGAGATGGTAAACGAGCCCCTGACGGACTGCCAGGAGCACCAGACCGAAGATGGAACACCCAGAAGTGGGACTGGTGGGCGCGGACCGCAGAGGGAACATCCAGAGCCGCAGCAGACGAAAAACGGAGCGGCAACGCTCCAACAGGTCGTGGTGAGCGGGCGCGGACCGCAGGGGGAACGCCTGGTACCCCAGACCGTAGATGAAACCCCCAGGAGCGGGTTTGGTGGGCGCGGACCGCAGAGGGAACACCTGGAACCGCAGCGGACGGAAAACGGAGCAGCAACGCTCCAGCAGGCCACAGGGAATGGGCGCGGACCACAGAGGAAGCGCCTGCAGCCGTTGGTGGAGGGGGAAGGCCATAGGCATAAATACTGGACCAGGTCGACTCGAGGAGCAGTCTCAGGTCGCACCTGATGAAGGTCTCGAGCTACGTGACCGAAATATCGTGCAAGTACGACGCTGATATCCGGCAGAACACCCGACAACCCAAGATGTCATTAGATCGCCGGGAAAGCCTGAAGAGTTAAACTAGTTGTGTTTGCATACGGCTGATTTCCGAAATAACCCAGTTTATAAATCGCAAACAGGGAAGAACGAGAAGAGAAGCTTCAAACCTTAGTAAAATGAGTATCAAAGAACATATTTATTTATTTGTGATACTGGAATTCTAAGTGACCCCGTTATGTATGAACCACTACTTACTTCGTTTCACTTATTGAAGGACTACTATCTATTTTTCTTCATTTATTGAATAATCATCCTTTCTTTCTCTTCACTGTAGAGGACATTTTTAGAGAAGATGTGTTCAATAAACTCTTGTTTGTTCTCTGTATCTGGGCTGTTGTCTTGTGCCCATCAGCAGTGGACACATCAGCCATTTCTGTTTCTACGCTATCTGCTAGGAACCAGTCGTTATTGCCTGTGAGTCTTGTAGAATTTGTTCTGTTTGTTACTGCTTTTCAACTGTTCATTTATCATATCTGCTTGGAACCAGAACAGAATTTTTCTAAATGTGTGTGGCAAACCTCGTGAAACCCAAAGTCTGGCTGGCTAGCGTACTTTCGGCCGCTGTGCCGAGCGTTCTAGACGCTTCAGACTGGAACCGCGTGACTGCTACGGTCGCAGGTTCGAATCCTTCCTCGGGCATGGATGTATGTGATGTCCTTAGGTTAGTTAGGTTTAAGTAGTTCTAAGTTCTAGGGGACTGATGACCACAGATGTTAAGGGGCATAGGACGTGGAACGGGCCGACTTGGAGCAGGAAAGGCACCACATGACCTTTTAATTTTCACTGTCCATACTTTTACACATAAATTCATAAAACTTTGTCAGCATGACCAGGAAGGATTCAGGATACACACTCATAGCAGAGGAAGTTCAAAAACATAACAAAACAATTTTTTTTTACATGTGAAATTTCATCATTTTTTGACTTGGTATTGGTTGCATTTGTTGCTGTAAGTACACTTTTCTTCATAAGTAATTTTGCACAGCATACAAACCATACTTACAGGTGTATGAAACTTTAGAAGTTCCCAAATCTGTTAAAAACTGTGGTAAAAATTGAGATCGTTAACTATAAAATTCGAGTTTTCTCTAAACACGAAGTTTAAAACGTAACAGCCCATTCATTTTTCCATAGATTAAATAAATTCTAGAATTTCATACACCTGTAAGTATGGTTTGTAAGTTGTGCAAAATTCATCGCAGAATCTCTCTTACTTATGAAGAAAAGTGTACCTATAGCAACAAATGCAGCCAACAGTAAGTGAAAAAAAAATCATGAAATTTCATATTTAAAATTTTTTATTTTTTCGTGTTTTTGAACTTCCACTGGTATTAGCGTGAATCCTGAATCCTTCCTGGTCATGCTGACACAGTTTTATGAATTTATGTGTAAAAGTATAGACAGTGAAAATTAAAATGTCCTGTGGTGCCTCTCCTTCTCGAAGTCGGCCCGTTTGATGTCCTACCACCCTAAGTCCCATAGTGCGTAGAGCCACTTCAACCATTAGAGCTTGCGTACCAGGCCCCAGTGGTCGTCGAATTCGTTACGGGTCTACCTTCACGCCTCCCCGTCTCAAAAGTTACCGCACTGCACAATAAGCTGTACGGCCAGCTACCACCGATATTTCTAACATACTTTTCTTCCATAAATTTCTGTGACAGACACAGATGTCGACTGCAGCAGAAGTGAAGTAATATTGAGTGAGGTAATGAGGGCGTGGACGGCGGAGGCGACCCGAGCAAGCGGCCCTAATTGGAGCACGACTCGCCGCCGACATCGTGTGTGGAGGGAGGCGTGGCTGTGCTGACTCATTAGCCTCGCTGACTTGCAGCTCGGCCCCCGGTTTGCCGCTGTTGGCGCAAATTGGCGGACGACACGAGCCCGCGCTACACCGCTCTCCATTGTCACCCGCCACGCGGTGGCGGGGAACAGTGGGTCCTGCCCCGCCCGGAGAAACACCCACCACATCCTAGCTATGCTTACAGATTTCCAACTGAGAAGACGTCCCAGACAAGGGTGAGCAGGACTACGTAGCATGTGCGTCTTCGGTGATATCTTGAGTGAAAGTGATAAACGCGGACAAGAAATGAGTCATTCAAAGCAGACATCACGCTAATGCTGTAAACACCGCCTCCAGGGTAGTGCATATTATGCCGGTTTACGTCACGCTGTTGGTGAATGACGCTTCGTCGCTAAATAGAACGCGTGCAAAAAAATCTGTCATCGTCCCGTAATTTCTCTTGTGCCCAGTGGCAGAAGTGTACACGACGTTCAAAATCGTCGCCATGCAATTCCTGGTGCATAAAATACGATACGGGTGCAATCGATGTTGATGTAGCATTCTCAACACCGACGTTTTTGAGATTCCCGTTTCTCGCGCAATTTGTCTGCTACTGATGTGCGGATTAGCCGCGGCAGTAGCTAAAACACCTACTTCCGCATCGTCATTTGTTGCAGGTCGTGGCTGACGTTTTGCATGTGGCTGAACACTTTCTGTTTCCTTAAATAACGCAACTATCCGGCGAACGGTCCGGACACTTGGATGATGTCGTCCAGAATACCGAGCAGAATCATAGCACAGGGCCGCTGGGCATTTTGATCACAATAGCCATACATCAACACGATATCCACCTTTTGCGCAATTGCTAAACAGGCCATTTTAACACGGGTAATGTATCGCGGAGCAAATACCGTCCGCACTGGCGGAATGGTACGTGATACCACGTACTTATACGTTTGTGACTATTACAGCGGTATCTATCCCAAAGCAAAAAAAGTGGTCCAACTAAAACATTCATATTTATGTACATACTACACGAATATGTAATAAAAATGGGGGATCCTATTTAAAAAAATGCGGTTGATATCAGTTTGACATATGGCTGCGCATTCTAGCGGGCCAGTCATGGCGACATCTGGCTTCCCCCTTCAAGCTAGACGAGTTTCGTTCATTGTAGTTTTTTCGTTTGATGCTTATTTCGTGAAATATTTGGCCCGGTCATTATCAATGGACCACCCTGTATATGTGGATAGTAGAATGTTCTAGTTACTAATTTAGGCGTACTCCGTGCTCTGTTTGCAGCGATGAAAATAGAACGTGACCCCAGCATTTTTCGAGTATGTACCGTTACTTCGGCCAGGTGTATAGCTGGAGTTTAAACATGTAGGAACGTCTAGTAATGATTTGTGAAATTAGCATATAATAAGAAATCCTGTGCCAGTGTGACATCTGCTTAATGTAGCTGTCGCCTGCTCACCGCTGGGCAAGCAGAGACGCTAGAGGATTGGGCATTAAGGGCCAACTCATGCCATTAGCATAAGCCGTCCCGGGAGTCGGGTCTTTCCCTGTCAGAACGGTGTGCACGCTTTACACAGTAATGCGGCAGGTATTCCCTCTAGACGTAGGGCTGTCAGTGGGTTCTCTTGCCGTAGCGAGTCTGCTGAGGGAGGTGCCAGGAATATTAAACAGTGTCGGCGCGAACCTGTAGATGCGCAAAGAACGTCTCACTGTGGACAGCGGCGATGTGGTGAAGTCTGGTGTAATGTACAGCGACAACGAAGGCTATGGTTGTTTATCGTAGAACGAAGGCTTTCGCGACCGGATGACACTGCTGCTGGTAAACCTTTCGGGGTGTGAAGTCGTGGCCCAAGGAACTCTTCCGTTCCTGACGTTTCGTCCAGGACTGCGCTGGACATCTTCAGGGCCGCTCTTCCACTGAGTCTTGCCGACTGACTGGTCGGACGTTCGAGAGGAAAGGGGGCGTGGTCGAAGTAACGTGTGATAAGCAGAGATAATCCTTGTCAAAGATTAAACTTAACTATCAAATGTCGTCTTGCCAAAGAGAAAATTATGTAGACAATTTTATCTTTGACAAGACAATTTTCTCTTTGGGAAGACGACAATCGATAGTTTTGTCTTTGATAAGGATTATCTGTGCTCATCACGTGTTAAAGACAATTTTATCTTTGACAAGACGACAATCGACAGTTAAGTTTTATCTTTGACATGGATTATCTCTGCTCATCACGTGTTACTCCGGTTACGCCCCCCTTTCCTACAGCATAAATTTCGCTCTCCGACGTCCGACCAGTGAGTCGGCAGGACTCAGCGGAAGAGCGCCTCTGAAGGTTTCCAGTGCAGTCCTGGACGAAATGCCAAGAACGGAAGAGTTTCTTAGACCACGACTTCACATTCCGAAAGGTTTACCAGCAGGTGTGGTTGTTCATATTGTGTATGAAGTACCACTGGGCTGTGCCTGCCCTGACTTCAGAATGCGCTGTGGGATTCTGTGAAGATGAGAGATTGGAGTTGTGTGGGTGTGTGTTTTCAGTGTGTAAGCTTGTGTTTGGTGTTTTGTGTGTATAAGGGTTAATTTTGTACGTTTCTGAGAAGCAGACTCAGAAGCGAATGTCCACGAATCGGCATGGTTTTGGAAACCCTCGCTCGTGCGAAAATCAGCTTGACTTTTTCTCGCATGCTGCACTACGAACTTGGGATGTAGGGCAACAGGCAGATTCTATATTTCTAAATTTCCGGAAATCATTTGACACGGTGCTCCATTGCAGGCTGTTAACGAAGCTACGAGCCAATATAATAAGTTTCCAGATGAAACTTCCTGTCAGAGTAGAATTGTATGCCAGACCGAGACTCGAACTCGGGACCTTTGCCTGCCGCGGGCAAGTGCTCCACCGACAGCTACCCGAGCTGTGACGACAGGGTGTGAGTCACCGGAGACAAGGGCATCGTTAGGAGGGCCCCAAGGAAGTGTGGCAAGAAATGGTTCAAATGCCTCTGAGCACTATGGGACTTAACATCTGAGGTCATCAGTCCCCAAGAACTTAGAACTACTTAAACCTTACTAACCCAAGGACATCACACACATCCATGCCAGAGGCAGGATTCGAACCTGCGACAGTAGCGGTCGCGCGGTTGCAGACTGAAGTGCCTAGAACCGCTCGGCCACATCGGCCGGCGAAGTGTACTGTTGTTCTCCATATACATAAATGATTTGGCGGGCAGGATGGGCAACAATCTGCGGTTGTTTGCTGATAATGCCGTGGTGCACGGTGAGCTGTCGAAGTTGAGTGACTGTATGAAGATACAAGACGACTTAGTCACAATTTCCAGTTGGTGTGATGAATAGCAGCTGGCCATAAATGGGTAAAAACGAAAATTAATGCGGATAAATAGTAAGATCAAATCTGTAACGTTCGGTTACAGTATTCCCAGTGCCCTGCTTGACTCAGTCAAGTCGTTTAAATATCTGGGCGTAACACTGCGAAGCGATATGGGGTGGAGCGAGCATGTGATAACTGTGGTATGGAAGGCCTTCGGTTTATTGGGAGAATTTTAGGAAAGAATGGTTCAAAAGACACAGCATATACGACGCTTGTGCGACCTATTCTTGAGTACTGCTGACGTGTTTCCGATCCGTACGAGATCGGGTTGATGAATGACATCGGAGCAATTCAGAGGCGGTGTGTGCTACATTTGTTACCGTTAGGTTCGAATAACACGTAAGCGTTACTGAGATGCATCGGGAACTCAAATGGAAATGCTTGGGTGCAAGGCGACGCTCTGTTCGAGAAACGCAGTTGAGAAAATTGAGAGAAGTGGCATTTGAAGCTGACTGTCGAACAATTCTACTGTCGCCAACATACATTGTGCATAAGGACCACGAAGATAAAATACGAGAAATTAGGGCACACAGAAGTCATTTTTCCCTCGTTCTTTTGGCGAGTGGAACAGCAAAGGAAATGACAAGGAATGGTAAAGGGTACCTTCCGCCACGCACCGTACTTGCGGAGTGCCAATGTAGATGTGGATGTAGATACAGCATCTGATGCTTGGTGTCCCAAATTTTGAATGAGAAAGTGGGGGGAGGGGGAGGTTTGTATTGTTTTGTAAAATGTTGTGGGTTTTTCATGCATAAGTTAAAAAAATGGCTGTGAGCACTATGGGCCTTAACATCTGAGGTCATCAGTCCCCTACACTTAGAACTACTTAAACCTAACTAACCTAAGGACATCACACACATCCATGCCCGAGGCAGGATTCGAACCTGCGACCGTAGCAGCAGCGCTGTTCCGGACTGAAGCGCCTAGAACCGCTCGGCCACAGCGGTCGGCTTCCCTGAATAAGTGTGTAAATCAGTATGTGTTGGGGACGTATCTGCAAGCGCCTGAGATGACACGGAAAACTTTGCTTTGGAGAAGTTGCAGTCGTGTTATTGCTGTGTCTGGCGCCAAAGACCATACTTGCAAGCCATACGAGATGACTGGAAGTATGAGTTGGCGCCAGAAGTGTTTGCACTGAACGGTTTATACATGACCCTTCACGAGGGGATACGATGTGGTGTCACCGCCAGACACCACACTTGCTAGGTGGTGGCCTTTAAATCGGCCGCGGTCCGTTAGTATACGCCAGACCCGCGTGTCGCCACTGTTAGTGATTGCAGACCGAGCGCCACCACACGGCAGGTCTAGAGAGACTTCCTAGCACTCGCCCCAGTTGTACAGCCGACTTTGCTAGGAAAGGTTCACTGACAAATACACTCTCATTTGCCGAGACGATAGTTAGCATAGCCTTCAGCTACGTCATTTGCTACGACCTAGCAAGGCGCCATATCATTTGATATTTATCTTGTGAAGCATGTACAGTCAAGAGCGATGTACACCAAATATGGATTAAAGTTAAGTATTCTACCAGTTACCTCCTGTTTTGCTAGTCTTATTTCTCTGACCTGTTCCAGACCTCACGCCAGTCTGCGTGAGCTTAAAAGCGTGCATTTCGGCCTACTCTAGCAACACGGTGTTGGCTCTTCTGCCAATACAGCATATGACCTAAAGAAAAGTGCGCAGCCTTTATTTGCTACAGTGGTGAGATGCATATTCCATATCAGGCGTCTATCTATTTCAAGGCCCAGGTAAATTATTGAGTTTCCTCAGGTCATTTTTCTGCCGTCAGTGGTGAGCTGACGATCAGGAACCTTGAATTTGGCGGTGAAATAGATTGCCTGGCACTTTGTAGGGTTGATCTCTATCTTCCATCGATTACACCATTGCGTAATATTGTCGAGTTAGTTGGTTGGTCGGTTGATTTGGGGAAGGGGACCTAGCAGTGCGGTCATCGATCCCATCGGATGAGGGAAGGATGGGGAAGGAAATCGGCCGTGGCTTTTCTAAGGAACCGTCCCGGCATTTGCTCGAAGCGTTTTAAGGAAATCACGATAAACCTAAATCAGGATGGCCGGACATGGGTTTGAACCGCCGTCCTTACGAAGGCAAGTCCAATGTGCGAACCACTGAATGTTGTCGAGGTGTTGCTGTGGGTGGCGGTGTATATGGAGGAGGCTGCGACAGCTTTTGCATGTGACGGTTTCATCGGCTTTGACAGCAATGTCTCCGCCGATGTGCTTAGGAATGTCATTCGTGTATGTGGTATAAAGGATTGGACCTGAAACTGAGCCTTGCGGGACCCCTGGCGCTATCTGCCGTGTCTTCGTGGACCTGTCGCCGTTCCTTACCAAGAACTGTCGTCACGTAAGAAGGAATTAACGATCCAGATTATGTATACAGGGTACCCTATCTGGTCTAATTCGTAAATTATGCCATCGTGCCAGACGCGGTCAGATGCTTTCTCTATGTCCAGGAACAGTGCTCCCGTTGTTTCTCGCCTTGCCCTGACCAGACAAATGTGTTCTACCGCGTGTACAGCGACTGTTTCTGCTCGCAGCTGGCCAGCGACACACGGCTCTCTATATGGCCGGCAGCCTGTCTGAGACACGGACGCTGCCTGTCAGCAGCCCTGTGCGAGAAAGAAGTCCCACGTTTTTACGGCGGTAATGCTCCTAGCAGCTAGCCCTACAACCTGCCGACACTTGAAGTCGAGTTCCGGATGGCCGACTGGTGTGGCCGAGCGGTTCTAAGCGCTTCAGTCTGGAACCGCGCGACCAATACGATCGCAGGTTCGAATCCTGCCTCGGGCATGGATGTGTGTGATGTCCTTAGGTTAGTTAGGTTTAAGTAGTTCTACGTACTAGGGGACTGATGGCCTTAGATATTAAGTCCCATAGTGCTCAGAGCCATTTAAACCATTTTTTTTCGAGTTCTGGATGGTGACACGAGCCTAGAACCCTGCATTCGTCGGGCCGTCCTGTTACCATTACGGTTGTAGTGATACCACGTGTCTACAAGTTCTCCTTGCAGCTTGTCTACCCATATCTCCGCTGCAACCATTAAAGTAAGTCAACCTGCTGCAACGGACACACAAAATTACATGTATAACGAAGCACAGTGTTATACGGTTACACCAGGTGACCAAAAGTATTGAGACACCTGCCTGAAAATTACTTACAAGTTCGTGGCGCCCTCCATCGGCAGTGCTGGAATTCAGTACGGTGTTGGCCCACCATTAGCCTTGATGACAGCTGCCACTCTCGCAGGCATACGTTCAAGCAAGTTCAAAATCGTTCAAATGGTTCTGAGCACTATGGGACTTAACATCTGTGGTCATCAGTCCCCTACAACTTAGAACTATTTAAACCTGACTAACCTAAGGACATCATATACATCCATGCCCGAGGCAGGATTCGAACCTGCGATCGTATTGGTCACGCGGTTCCAGACTGAAGCGCTTAGAACCGCACGGACACACCGGCCGCCTTAAAGCAAGTGCTGCAAGGTTTCTTGGGGGTGGCAGCCCATTCTTCACGGAGTGCTGCACTGAGGAGAGGTATCCATGTCGGTGGGTGAGGCCTGGCAGGAAGTCGCGTTCCAGAACATCCGAAAGGTGTACTGTAGGATTCAGGTCAGGACAGTGTACAGGGGCGGCCGAAGTGGCCGCGCGGTTCTGGCGCTGCAGTCTGGAACCGCGAGACCGCTACGGTCGCAGGTTCGAATCCTGCCTCGGGCATGGATGTGTGTGATGTCCTTAGGTTAGTTAGGTTTAACTAGTTCTATGTTCTATGGGACTAATGACCTCAGCAGTTGAGTCCCATAGTGCTCAGAGCCATTTGAACCATTCGAACAGTGTACAGGCCCTTCCATTACAGGGACGTTGTTGTCGTGTAACCACTCCGCCACTGGCCGTGCATTATGAACAGGTGCTCGATCGTGTTGATACATGCAATCGCCTTCTACGAGTTGCTCTTCAACAGTGGGAAGCCAGAAGGTGCCTGTGTCGTGATAGTGCCACGCAAAACAACAAGAGGTGCAAGACACCTCCATGAAAAACACGACCACACCATAAAACCACCGCCTCCTAATTTTACTGTTGGCACTACACACGCTGGCAGATGACGTTCACCGGGCATTCGCCACACCCACACCCTGCCAACGGATCGCCACATTGTGCGTCATTTGGCATTTAGCGGCGTGATGTTTGGCCCATGAGCAGCCGCTCGACCATGAAATCCAAATTTCTCACCTCCTGCCTAAATGTCATAGTACTTACAGTGGATCCTGATGCAGTTTGGAATTCCTGTGTGACAGCCTGGATAGATGTCTGCCAATTAGACACTACGACCA
The DNA here is from genome assembly GCF_021461385.2 of Schistocerca piceifrons. Classification (NCBI taxonomy): domain Eukaryota; kingdom Metazoa; phylum Arthropoda; class Insecta; order Orthoptera; family Acrididae; genus Schistocerca; species Schistocerca piceifrons. The sequence continues at coordinate 168,808,965 of NC_060146.1, forward strand.
TCAGTCAACAGATGAGGTCGATTTGTGCTGTACGTGTCCCTTCTCGTATCCACTTCATTATCACATCGGAAACCAGGGATATTTAGGACTGTGGAAATCTCGCGTACAGATGTGTGACACAAGTAAGACGCAATCACCTCAACACCTTCGAAGTCACTGAGCTCCGCGGAGCATCCCATTCTGCTCTCTCACGATATCTAATGACAACTGACGTCAGTGATATGGAGCACCTGCCAGTAGGTGGCAGAAAAATGCACCTAATATGAAAAACGTATGTTTACTTTTGCGTATGTTTACTTTTGATCACATAGTGTATATGAATCTCTGGCGTCAACCCTCTTGGACATATCCGAAAGAATACACCATGGATTCATACACAAAGAAGCGCCAAAGAAACTGGTATCGGCATGCGTATTCAAATACAGAGATATGTTAACGGGCAGAATACGCCGTTGCGGTCGACAACGCCTATATGAGACAACAACTGTCTCCCGAAGTTGTTAGACCGCTTATTGCTGCTACGATGGCAGGAAATCAAGATTTAAGTGAGTTTAAACGTGGTGTTATAATCGGCGCACGAACGATAGGAGACAGCATCTCCGAGGTGGCGATGAAATTGGTATTTTGCCGCACGAACATTTCACAAGTGTACCGTGAATATCAGAAATCCGGTAAAACATCAAATCTCCGACAGCGCTGCGGCCGGAAGAGGATCCTCCAAGAACGGGACCAACGACGACTCAAGAGATTCGTTTAACGTGACAGAAGTGCAACCCCTCCGCAAACTGCTGCAGATTTCAATGCTCAGCCGGCAACAAGTGTCAGCGTGCGAACTGTTCAACAGAGCCGAAGGCCTACTCTCGTATCCTTGACTACTGCACGGCACGTAGCTTTACGCCTTGCCTTGGCCCATCTGGCCCATCAACACCGACATCGGACTGTTGATGACTGGAAACACGTTGCCTGGTCGGACGAGTCCCGCTTCAAAATGTATCGAGCGGATAGACGTGTACAGGTATGGAGACAACCTCATGAATCCATTTACCCTGCTTGTGAGCAGGGGACTGTTCAAGATGGCAGGCTGCGTAATGGTGTGGAGCGTGTGCAGTTGGAGTGGTATGGGCCCCTTGATATGTTTAGATACGACTCTGATAGGTGACATGTACGTAAGCACTCTGTCCCATCACCTGCATCCATTCATGTCCACTGTGCATTCGGACGGATTTGGGCAATTCCAGCAGGACAATGCGACACCCCACGCGTCCAGAATTGAAGAAGAGTGGCTCCAGGAACACTCTTCTGCGTTGAAACACTGCCGCTGCTCACCAAACTCCCCAGACATGCACATTATTGAGCGTATCTGGGATGCTTTGCAACCTGCTTTTCAGAATAGATCTCCACCCCCTCGTACTCTCACCGATTTACGGACAACCGCGTAGGATTCGTGGTGTCAGTTCTCTGCACACTGTTTCGGACATTAGTGGAGTCCATGCCAGGTCGTCTTGCGATACTTGTGTGTGGTCGCTGGGGCCTTGCAAGATGTTAGGCTGTGTACCAGTTTCTTTGGCTCTTCAGTGTAATTGATTCGCCTCGATGGGGAATGGATCCAGCACATTCAGTGCGGGTGCAAAACTACGTCCTACCTCCTGCACGAATCTCAAAGTAGTGAGCACGGAGCACGGAGGATATGGACAGGAACAGTGGATGGGTGGCTCCATGTGGGAAGGGCGTTGCCGAGGTAGTCCGCTCAGGTACGATAAGCACTGTGCCCGGCTGGCGCACTGGTTAACGCAGCTGCCTACGTAGCAGGAGCTCCCGTGTTTGAATCCCGGTCCGGTAAACCTTTGCATTTGTCTACGCTGATGCCGCACCAAATCTTGATGCAGGTGGTATCAGTAATCCCTTCCCTTTCCTTCGTGCACCCTGCTCGTTCAGTTTATATAATATGAAGCGCAGTGATTAAAAATCAGGCCAACTTGGGTTTCCGGAAGCGTTGCAACCTCCATGGGACGCGTTCAGCGTCTGCCAACGCGTTGCCCTGTCAATCGGACGTGACTACAGAACAGCCAGGTGCTTGTTTGGGTAGGCAGTTTCACCGCAACTCATTTACCATAACGATGGGAGCAGCAAAATGAGCAAACGAAACTTAAAGGAAACTGAAGAGAAATTTAGAATTAGGGAATGTATACGAGTCACGAAAAAGAGAACAAGTACAGCAGGGGAAAGTTTTCGTTTGTATATGGGGCAGCTTCAAAAAAATCGGCAGGTGGCTGTCAATGCAAACTGTGGTGTAAGTCCCTGAAACTCATTCGGGAACCTCGAGTATGTTGAGAATTGACCACCAGTTTCCTCACTCAATAAATATTTTGGAAAAGGACGAAGACTTAGTGGCTGGTGAGAGTGGAAATGTGTGCTAAGGACTTGCGGCCATTTAGCAGCGTGTAGCCTTTCTAAATTTAGGGCAAACATTGATTGAAATGGGAAAAAAATATGGCGCAGTGAATATTAAAAACCGCATTCTATTGGTATGGAACGTAGTGAGAAGGAAGCTCAGTACGAGAGAAGAGCTTTTTTCAGACATAATTGTTAATCTTCCGTAGGTTGCATGAATTTTTGGCTCTAAAGTTTTTAAATCTATGGACCGGCCGCGGTTGCCGTGCGGTTCTAGGCGCTGCAGTCCGGAACCGCGTGACTGCTACGGTCGCAGGTTCGAATCCTGCCTCGGCCATGGATGTGTGTGATGTCCTTAGGTTAGTTAGGTTTAAGTAGTTCTAAGTTCTAGGGGACTGATGACCTCAGATGTTGAGTCCCATAGTGCTCAGAGCCATTTGAACGATGTGTTCCACTGTTGCGCCAGAGACGAGGAGGACGCAGATCTGTCCTACAGTGCCTTTCGGTTGAGGTGTCGATCTTCTCAGGAGGTAGTCTGGGTGGTGTGACCTGACCCATCTCGTCGTGTTCTACGGCACACTGTGAACCATTCTGCACACACCTGTTGCACTGCCGAGACACTTCGTCCCACACGAGTGGCAGTTTCCCAGATGGATGCATCACATTCTCTCATGCCAATAATGCACCCTCTTTCAAACTCACTGATTTAAGAGTACGGTTCGCGCATACGTCTGCGAGCTATCCTGCACGTGTGCTCAAGTCACACTCATCCATTACCTACTGTTTTTAGCGACAACGAGAGCCGCAGCCACATTTTACCTGTAGCTAGTGTTGAGTTGCGATATCGATGTTGACACTGAACCAGCCAGCCGACATGGTTGAAATGCTAATCATTTCTGCAGAATATATTAATGTACATGTCCTGTGAATATCAGCGTCCTATCGCTAATCCTTCAAGGCGTTTTGTTTTTTCTGAAGGTGGGAGCAGTTACGACATATGTCGCTAAGCTGGGGCATTATATGTCGTTCACTCACACCATGCTTAAACATTTATGTCTAGGATGCTAAATTATGGAGTAAAACGGTTAGATGTCAATTCACATACTCACATGACGTCATTAGTTGTGTGTGCTGGTAGCTTTATATCTACCACACATTATACAGCCTGTCATTTGCAGTCTCAGACTGGGAATCGCTATATACCACGTGACTTAGTCTGTTACTTACGGTTGTGGTCGTGCTTTACTAATTCGTGAAACGTTAAACAAAATAAACTCTCTCAAAAAGTTGAGGACGTGATACAGAAAGCAACACATTAATTACTGGGTACAAATGAACGAGTCTGCGGGAGCATGTCGCCAGAAATCTCGCACTCGTGCTCAGGGAGCTGGACGGCACGAGATGTGAAACCGGAGTGACTTCATTTTTATGGATGACAATGAGTGACGTCATGGGACGGTGCAGGTGTGGGAGCTCCTGGAAGGAGAGGATTTTCGGCAAGTGGACTGGCCTGCCCGTCGCTCCGACTTAAATCCCGCAGGACACGCGTGGAATGCACGATCAACCATCCACCAGTTGTCAACAGCACTGGTGGAGGAGTGGAACGCCCTACTACAGGCTCTCCTTATCAACCACTTCGCCATCACGGTAGAACGCTCCAGAGCATGCACTCCCGTCCATTGGTGATCACACAGCCTACTAAGAACCATGTTCTGCTTCTTTTAATGTCCATGGACTGTGATAAATCACCATGACTTCCGTCTAATTATTGTCTCGGAAAGTGTCATTTCAATTCGTCTAATTGCGTATTCCTTTCAGTTACCTTTTGTTATACCTGTAGCAGTTCTCTGTACGTATAGTCATCGAGTGACTTGGTAGTGCACTTCGCCTTCAGGCCACAAGTGGTCGATCCTCAGCTGAGGATGCGGGTAGGAAGGGCGTGTGGTGAGCACACCGCTCTCCCGGCCGTTATGATGGTTTTCTTTGTCAGGAGCCGCTACTACTCAGTCGACGAGCTCCTCAATTGGCATCACGAGCTGAGTCCACCCCGAAAAATGGCAACAGCACATGACGGCCCAGATGGTCACCCATCCAAATGCCGGCCACGCCAGACAGCGCTTAACTTCGGTGATCTGACGGGAACCGGTGTATTCACTGCGGCAAGGCCGTTGCTTGACTTGATACCGACAAAACATGTATTACTTTCGCCCCTAATTTTGCACACCAGTGTAGACACGTCTACCGTATGCAGAACGTAAATGTTGTTACTTGTACCTACTTTGTTAGCTAGAGCTGAAGTGGTAATCATTTACGTACCAGCATTTCAAACAATGCCAGTTGTAGGTTTGTTGCATGCTGCCTTCAAGCTGTCGCAGTTTTCATAGCCAGCAGTTTAACAGTCGCATCTCAACTATTCTACAAGCCAAGTATAGTCACATTACACAGATAATTCATCGCTGTATTTGTACTCGAGTTGCGCTAAGGAGTCTGTTTTAGGTAATAACAGAGTACCAGCTGTCTCGCCGGCGACCACACAGGGTACCAGGCCAAGCGTGGAGTGGCGGCTGTTCTTCACGGAGAGTCCTGGCACGGTCGCCAAGTCGCGCCGGAGAGTTCGTAAAGCGGTGAGCAACGGCAGCGGGCGGAGGAGGAGCAGGGGGAGAGCGGCAAAAAGCCCGCAGACGCCAGACGCCGACCTGCGCACGGCAAATATGGCTGCGGCAGGACGAGGGCTCCGCTCTGGCTGCGACACCGCTGCCATCTGCCGGCGGGCGGCGGCGATCGAATATGGAAGGCCGGCACGCACGGGGTGGATTGAGGTCTGGCGCCTCCGCTCTCTGAACCAGCTGTAGCACCGGGACAAGTGGATTCCGCTTCGTAGCTCCTCTGTCAAGAACTACTTTGCTATTCAGCTTGTAATGCCGTATTCAACAGTTGTGTAAATAAGCATAAAGGCAAAGATAAGGAAAATATATGTATATATACGTATTTGGTATTGCAGACATTTTTCTCGCACAGCTTTCAACAATGTAAATTAAATTCTCTCTCATCTTTCCACAAGCATTAGTACTTAAGAAGTTTAAAGAATGAGACAACCTTGTTGTTGTTGTGGTCTTCAGTCCAGAGACTGGTTTGATGCAGCTCTCCATGCTACTCTATCCTGTGCAATCTTCTTGATCTCCCAGTACCTACTGCAACCTACATCCTTCTGAATCTGTTTAGTGTATTCATCTCTTGGTCTCCCTCTACGATTTTTAGCCTCCACGTTGCCCTCCAGTACTAAATTGGTGATCCCTTGATGCCTCAGAACGTGTTCTACCAAACGATCTCTTCTTCTGGTCAAGATGTGCCACAAACTCCTCTTCTCCCCAATTCCATTTAATACCTCCTCATTAGTTATGTGATCTACCCACCTAATCTTCAGCATTCTTCTGGAGCACCACATCTCGAAAGCTTCTATTCTCTTCTTGTCCAAACTATTTATCGTCCACGTTTCACTTCGATACATGGCTACACTTCATACAAAAATACTTTCAGAAACGACTTCCTGACACTTATATCTATACTCGATGTTAACAAATTTCTCTTCTTCAGAAACACTTTCCTTGCCATTGCCAGTCTACATTTTATATCCTCTCTACTTCGACCATCATCAGTTATTTTGCTCCCCAAATAGCAAAACACATTTACTACTTTAAGCGTCTCATTTCCTAATCTAAATCCCGCAGCATCAACCGATTTAATTCGACTACATTCCATTATCCTCGCTTTGCTTTCGTTGATGTTCATCTTATATCCTCCTTTCAGGACACTGTCCATTCCCTTCAACTACTCCTCCAAGTCCTTTGCTTTCTCTGACAGAATTACAATGTCATCGTCGAACCTCAAAGTTTTTATTTCTTCTCCATGGATTTTAATTCGTACTCCGAACTTTTCTTTTGTCTCCTTTACTGCTTACTCAATATACAGATTAAATAACATCGGGGATAGGCTACAATCCTGTCTCACTCCCTTCCCGACCACTGCTTCCCTTTCATGCCGCTCGACTCTTGTAACTGCCATCTGGTTTCTGTACAAATTGTAAATAACCTTTCGCTCCCTACATTTTACCCCTGCCATCTTCAGAATATGAAAGAGAGTATTCCAATCAACATTGTCAATAGTTTTCTCTAAGTCTACAAATGCTAGAAACGTAGACTTGCCTTTCCTTAATCTATTCTCTAAGATAAGTTGTAGGGTCAGTATTGCCTCACGTGTTCCAACAGGAGTGGAAATTGACATAAAGGCACTGAACTGTTGTCCGAACAACCTAACGCATACAGTAAATAGATCACAACTATGAACTAGAATTTAGTCCAACATCCGTTGTTGTTAATAACTGCAAAAAACCTCTTAGGTACTGATTGTATAAGGGTAGTGACGAGATTGATATCAATGCCGGTTGTTGGTTCATTTGGGGGAAGGGATCAAACAGCGAGGTCATCGGTCCCATCGTATTAGGGAAGGATGGGGAAGGAAGTCCACCGTGCCCTTGCAAACGAACCATCCCAGAATTTGCTTGAAGCGATTTAGGGAAATCACGGAAAACGTAAATCAGGATGGAGGGACGCGGGTTTGAATCTTCGTCCTCACGAATGCGATTACTGTGTGCTAGCTAAGCACTGCAACACCTCGCTCGGTCCACTCCGTTCGAACTGCAGTTTTCAGTTCGGCCACAGCCTCAAACTGTCATCCACTGCGGAAAACAGGTCTCCATGGGATTTAAATCCGGACTTCTCGATGTTCAGCTCAGAAGTGGAATTCCCCTGTCCTGAAACCACGGCCGGCCGAAGTGGCCGAGCGGTTAAAGGCGCTACAGTCTGGAACCGCACGACCGCTACGGTCGCAGGTTCGAATCCTGCCTCGGGCATGGATGTGTGTGATGTCCTTAGGTTAGTTAGGTTTAAGTAGTTCTAAGTTGTAGGGGACTTATGACCACAGCAGTTGAGTCCCATAGTGTTCAGAGCCATTTGAACCTGAAACCACGACTGTTTTGTCAGGCCTGTGAAGCACAGCATTATCGTGTTGGAATAGTACGTTACCATCCTCAAATTCCTCATGCACACGAATCAATTCAATTTTTAGAATCATCGGATTACAGTCTGGGGTGTAACCATCCTATTTTGGACGCGCCGTTAGCACAAAATGCTGCCCAGATCATAAAGCTGTCACCGCCAAAGTTTCTAATCATCGAAACGTGTCCTTCTGTACGAATATCATGCCAGTAATACTGAAAACGATAATTCCCATCCATATCAAGCTTTTTCTCATCAATGAAAATTACTTTGCTCCATTCTACTGTCCACGATACATGTTCGTCCACAAACTTTAGTCGATCCATCTTATCTGCATGGTTCAAATGTGGCTTATGGAGCAGTTTCTTGAAATCCAGGTTCCCGTCTTGAGCCTGGATTTGTCTAACGCGTCTGGAAGGGAAGGATAACAGCAACTAGCCACGATTTGAGAGGAGCACAAGCTGCTGACTTTTGCTTGACGCAGAATCAAACGCGTTTCTGGTGCTAACAGTTTTATGGATATATCCGCCATTTTTGCCATATTGTGCACCCAGTCTGACAAAATTATCAGTAACACAACTGGAACGCCCTAATTTGTTAGTAATCTGGCAATTAGACACGGCCGTGTCTTCACACGCATTAATACTTGCTTGCTCGTCACCACATACAGATTTTCCAGGAGCCATTTTCGCAGCAACTGCCGTACGACGTCAGCACACACACCTCCAAACTGTTAACTGTAGCTAACTAGTGATATTCACCACTGTGCGCGTCATCTAGCGGATCTACCTACATACCAACTTCCGCCCTTCCTACTCGAAAGGTCGCCTTTTCTCAGTTTTTAACACTACTCCTAATTCTAATAGTGAAATGTGAGCGAATTTATTTTGCTTTGTTTGAAACTGTATGTGAAAACTGCGTGTAATATCAAATACAGAAAAAATATGTATCCAGAATGAGATTTTCACTCTGCAGCGGAGTGTGCGCCGATATCTGCCAGGAAGTTTCATAAAAAATATTTTTTTTTCATAAGTTCTTCATTTTAATTTTCCACCACCGTATTACTGAGGCCATTCAAGTACGGTTCAAACCAAGGAAAGAGTCGGCCATTTCAGCCTTAACAGCATGTCGGTTCACCTTTGTACACTGAAGCGCCAAAGAAACTGGTATAGGCATGCGTGTTCAAATACAGAGATATGTAAACAGGCAGAATACGGCGCTGCTGCCGCCAACGCCTATATAAGGCAACAAGTGTCTGGCGCAGTTGTTGGATCAGTTACTGCTGCTACAATGGCAGGTTATCAAGATTCAAATGAGTTTTAACGTGGTGTTATAGTCGGAGCACGAATGATGGGACACAGTTTCTCCGAGGTAGCGATGAAGTGGGGATTTTCCTGTACGACCATTTCACGAGTGTACCGTGAACATCAGGAATCCGCTAAAACATCACATGTCCGATGTCGCTGCGCCCGGAAAAAGATCCTCCAACAACGGGAGCAACGACGACTGAAGAGAATCGTTCAACGTGACAGAAGTGCAACTCTTCCGCAAATTGCTGCAGATTTTAATGCTGGGCCATCAACAAGTGTCAGCGTCCGAATCATTCAACGAAAGATCATCATTACACAGAGACCGCGAAGGAACTTGCCCCCCTTCTTGCAGCGGTGTACCGTAGGTCTCCAGAAGAGCGTAGCGTTTCAAAGGATTGGAAAAGGGCACAGGTCATCCCCTGTTTCAAGAAGGGACGTCGAACAGATGTGCAGAACTATAGACCTATATCTCGAACGTCAATCAGTTGTAGAATATTGGAACACGTATTATGTTCGAGTATAATGACTTTTCTGGAGACTAGAAATCTACTCTGTAGGAATCAGCATGGGTTTCGAAAAAGACGGTCGTGTGAAACCCAGCTCGCGCTATTCGTCCACGAGACTCAGAGGGCCTTAGACACGGGTTCACAGGTAGATGCCGTGTTTCTTGACTTCCGCAAGGCGTTCGATACAGTTCCACACAGTCGTTTAATGAACAAAGTAAGAGCATTTGGACTATCAGACCAATTGTGTGATTGGATTGAAGAGTTCCTTGATAAAAGAACGCAGCATGTCATTCTCAATGGAGAGAAGTCTTCCGAAGTAAGAGTAATTTCAGGTGTGCCGCAGGGGAGTGTCATAGGACCGTTGCTATTCACAACATACATAAATGACCTTGTGGATGACATCGGAAGTTCACTGAGGCTTTTTGCGGCTGATGTTGTGGTATATCGAGAGGTTTTAACAATGGAAAGTTGTACTGAAATGCAGGAGGATCTGCAGCGAATTGACGCATGGTGCAGGGAATGGCAATTGAATCTCAATGTAGACGAGTCTAATGTGCTGCGAATACATAGAAAGAGAGATCCCTTATCATTTAGCTACAATACAGCAGGTCAGCAACTGGAAGCAGTAAATTCCATAAATTATCTGGGAGTACGCATTAGGAGTGATTTATAATGGAATGATTATGCCAGACTGAGATTCATTGGAAGAATCCAAAGGAAAAGCAATCCGAAAACAAAGGAAGTAGGTTACAGTACGCTTGTTCGCCCACTGCTTGAATACTGCTAAGCGGTGTGGGATTGATACCAGATAGGGTTGATAGAAGAGATAGAGAAGATCCAACGGAGAGCAGCGCGCTTCGTTACAGTATCATTTAGTAATCGCGAAAGCATTACGGAGATGATGGATAAACTCTAGTGGAAGAGTCTGCAGGAGAGACGCTCAGTAGCTCGGTACGGGCTTTTGTTGAAGTTTCGAGAACATACCTTCACCGAAGAGTCAAGCAGTATATTGCTCCCTCCTACGTATATCTCGCGAAGAGACCATGAGGATAAAATCAGAGAGATTAGAGCCCACACAGAAGCATACCGACAATCCTTCTTTCCACGAACGAGACTGGAACATAAGGGAGAACCGATAAAGGTACTCAAGGTACCCTCCGCCACACACCGTCAGGTGGCTTGCGGAGTATGGATGTAGATGCGGGCTTCCGGCGCCGAAAGCCCACTCGTGTACTCATGACGACAGAACCACAGAAAGCTTTACCCCTCGCCTGGGTCCGTCAGCATCGAAATGGACAGTTGATGACTGGAAACACGTTGCCTGGTCGGACGAGTCTTGTTTCAAATTGTATCGAGCGGATGGACGTGTACGGGTAAGGATACAACCTTGTGAATAAATGGATGCTGCACGTCAGCAGGGATTCTTCAAGTAGGTGGAGGCTCCGTAATGCGGTGGGTCTGTGCAGTTTGAGTGATATGTGACCACTAATACGTCTAGATACGACTTTGACAGGTGACACGTACGTAAGCATCCTGCCTTATCATCTGCATCCATTCATAACCATTGTGCATTCCGACGCACTTGGGCAGTTCCAGCAACACAATGCGACTTCCCACACATCGAGAATTGCTGAAGAGTGGCTCCAGGATCACTCTTCTGAGTTTAAACACTTCCGCTGGCCGCCAAGATTCCGATAGATGGACGTTACTGAGCATGTGTGGGATGCCTTGCAACGAGCGCTTCACGAAAGATCTCCACCCCCTCGTACTCTTACGGATTTATGGACATTCCTGCAGGATTCACGGTGTCAGTTCCTTCAAGCACAACTCCAGGCATTAGTCGAGTCCATGCCACGTCTTGTTGCGGCACTTCTGCGTGCTAGCGGTGGCCCTACACGGTATTAGGCAGGTGTTCCAGTTTGTTTGGCTCTTCAGTGTAATACAGTACAACAGCGACTCTGCGCGGCTTGCATTTTGCAAGTTCTGGTGGGCTTCCAGAGGTGTGTGGCGCCGTATGTCTACTCACGGATTACTTCGTTTCCGCAAATTAGGGGCCGGCAGCTTACAGGGGCAAAGCTAGCGACCGATAGTGTCCCAGAAGTTTTGCCTAGGATTCAGATCAGATGAAGCAGATAGCCAATAGTTCCACTAACTTCACTATCGTGCTCCCGAACCCAGTGTAGCGCGAATCCCGCAATCTGTTGTAAACAGGGATTTCTCAGTGACAGCCCGGCAAGCGCTTCCATCCATCACCAGCATAACCACCCCCACCCCCAACAGTGCATCCAACGTCCCGGCTAGCAAGCGGCGCCTTCTTCTGCCTCACGAACGGCCGAGTCCTCCGCCGCACCGCTCTAGGCTACGTAGGGATGCTGGTTATCGCTGAAACAACCGGTTTTGGGACATATCGTTTTTTTTACAAGCCAGATTGAACTGACTGTTAAAACTAATCAAAATAACCGGTTTCTCAAATGACCTATTTCGACATTTTATTCTTTTTATTTCCTGTAATAAAAGTAGAAGTCGAGCAAAATATTTGAAAAATTTCGACTCTATATGTTTCAAGATACACAGAATCAAATCATTAAATTGAATAGACCAATAAAAGAAAACTTAATCCGTCCATCTTTAACTGCTTTCCTCGAAATTACGACTATTCCCATTGATTCTAATATTTTGAAACACAGCTCAGAAGTCAATTTGCAATCGGAGATCGTACCACTATTTGGGCGTCACGAATACTCACTGCTAACGAGTGAAAATTGAGGCTCGAGAACCTTGTTTTTGTGTTAATTTGTCACTTTTCTAAGGACTGCAACCAGAAAAATGTGTGTGAAATCTTATGGGACTTAACTTCTAAGGTCATCAGTCCCTAAGCTTACACACTACTTAACCTAAATTATCCTAAGAACAAACACACACACCCATGCCCGAGGGAGGACTCGAACCTCCGCCAGGACCAGCCGCACAGTCTATGGCTGTAGCGCCTGAGACCGCTCCGCTAATCCCGCGCGGCGACTGCAACCAGCAAAGCCATATTATACACTCCTGGAAATGGAAAAAAGAACACATTGACACCGGTGTGTCAGACCCACCATACTTGCTCCGGACACTGCGAGAGGGCTGTACAAGCAATGATCACACGCACGGCACAGCGGACACACCAGGAACCGCGGTGTTGGCCGTCGAATGGCGCTAGCTGCGCAGCATTTGTGCACCGCCGCCGTCAGTGTCAGCCAGTTTGCCGTGGCATACGGAGCTCCATCGCAGTCTTTAACACTGGTAGCATGCCGCGACAGCGTGGACGTGAACCGTATGTGCAGTTGACGGACTTTGAGCGAGGGCGTACAGTGGGCATGCGGGAGGCCGGGTGGACGTACCGCCGAATTGCTCAACACGTGGGGCGTGAGGTCTCCACAGTACATCGATGTTGTCGCCAGTGGTCGGCGGAAGGTGCACGTGCCCGTCGACCTGGGACCGGACCCCAGCGACGCACGGATGCACGCCAAGACCGTAGGATCCTACGCAGTGCCGTAGGGGACCGCACCGCCACTTCCCAGCAAATTAGGGACACTGTTGCTCCTGGGGTATCGGCGAGGACCATTCGCAACCGTCTCCATGAAGCTGGGCCACGGTCCCGCACACCGTTAGGCCGTCTTCCGCTCACGCCCCAACATCGTGCAGCCCGCCTCCAGTGGTGTCGCGACAGGCGTGAATGGAGGGACGAATGGAGACGTGTCGTCTTCAGCGATGAGAGTCGCTTCTGCCTTGGTGCCAATGATGGTCGTATGCGTGTTTGGCGCCGTGCAGGTGAGCGCCACAATCAGAACTGCATACGACCGAGGCACACAGGGCCAACACCCGGCATCATGGTGTGGGGAGCGATCTCCTACACTGGCCGTACACCACTGGTGATCGTCGAGGGGACACTGAATAGTGCACGGTACATCCAAACCGTCATCGAACCCATCGTTCTACCATTCCTAGACCGGCAAGGGAACTTGCTGTTCCAACAGGACAATGCACGTCCGCATGTATCCCGCGCCACCCAACGTGCTCTAGAAGGTGTAAGTCAACTACCCTGGCCAGCAAGATCTCCGGATCTGTCCCCCATTGAGCATGTTTGGGACTGGATGAAGCGTCGTCTCACGCGGTCTGCACGTCCAGCACGAACGCTGGTCCAACTGAGGCGCCAGGTGGAAATGGCATGGCAAGCCGTTCCACGGGACTACATCCAGCATCTCTACGATCGTCTCCATGGGAGAATAGCAGCCTGCATTGCTGCGAAAGGTGGATATACACTGTACTAGTGCCGACATTGTGCATGCTCTGTTGCCTGTGTCTATGTGCCTGTGGTTCTGTCAGTGTGATCATGTGATGTATCTGACCCCAGGAATGTGTCAATAAAGTTTCCCCTTCCTGGGACAATGAATTCACGGTGTTCTTATTTCAATTTCCAGGAGTGTATGAAGATGGTATCTGTTCTCAAAGAAACAGATACCATTGATTACCGCGCAGCTTCTCTAGAAAGAAATGATAATTAAATCGAAACCCTTAGCTGCCGACGGGTGTTGTTGATGTACATCAATGGGGAGAGCTGAAAATGTGTGCCCCGACTGGGACTCGAACCCGGGATCTCCTGTTTATATGGCAGACGCTCTATCCATCTGAGCCACCGAGGGCACAGAGAATAGCGCGACTGCAGGGACTTATCCCTTGCACTCTTCCCGTGAGACCCACATTCCCAACTGTCCACAACCTACATTCGTAGTGTTCCCAATAGATATTTGCCCATTCACTCATTACCATATTATGCACACAGGCGGCAGGTCACCTAGCTTCTCTTTTTATTGTACACCGTGAATGAAATGTTTTAAGTTATTAATTTATGTTACCACAATTTTCCTTCCACTTTATTATTTTATATAAATGGCGTAGCAATATTTTTATCTTTGAATGGAAATGAAGCCTTGTACTTCAGTGCTACGTCACTTCGCAAAAACGTATCCAGTCTGCAATACGAGAATGTCCGGCGACGACAGTGGGGGCAACTCTTGCACAAAGTACGCCCACGCGTACCTTCACCGACGACACACTGCAACTGGGACATTATTGTCTCACTATAACAGTTTTTTTTTTGATGGGTTTCTTGTCAGTTTCTGTCGGCATTGTTATTAAAACAGCACTGTCCGGTTTTCCCATTTCATACAATAACGCAATATTCATATCAGTGCAAATTTTACGCATAAAACTTACTCTATTTTGTAAAAGTGGTTAATTTAAGAACGAAAAATTTCGGCACTCTTGCTATGACTAATTGATATTTCAGTTTTTTACGCGGTTATTAGTAAAAAAAAATTAAAAAACACCTATTATAACCGAGATCAAACAAATACCGGTTGTTCAGAACTAAAATACCGCTATCGGTTTTTCTGATCCCTAGCGTCACTTAGTGACCCCGACTGCTGTAACGTATCCAGTGATGCTGTTGACAAACTGCCAGGCGATACTCCAGGTAATCAATAGGCTTTGGCACTTACTTTTGATTCTACTAGCATCACGGTTTTGTAAAAGTGGTTAATTTAAGAACGAAAAATTTCGGCACTCTTGCTATGACTAAGCAGTAAAGGAAACAAAAGAAAAATTCGGAGTAGGTATTAAAATTCATGAAGAAGAAGTAAAAACTTTGAGGTTCGCCGATGACATTGTAATTCTGTCAGAGACAGCAAAGGACTTGGAAGAGCAGTTGAACGGAATGAACAGTGTCTTGAAAGGAGGATATAAGATGAACATCAACAAAAGCAAAACGAGGATAATGGAATGTAGTCAAATTAAATCGGGTGATGCACAGGGAATTAGATTAGGAAATGAGACACTTAAAGTAGTAAAGGAGTTTTGCTATTTAGGGAGTAAAATAACTGATGATGGTCGAAGTAGAGAGGATATAAAATGTAGACTGGCAATGGCAAGGAAATCGTTTCTGAAGAAGAGAAATTTGTAAACATCGAGTATAGATTTAAGTGTCAGGAAGTCGTTTCTGAAAGTATTTGTATGGAGTGTAGCCATGTATGGAAGTGAAACATGGACGATAAATAGTTTGGACAAGAAGAGAATAGAAGCTTTCGAAATGTGGTGCTACAGAACAATGCTGAGGATAAGGTGGGTAGATCACGTAACTAATGAGGAGGTATTGAATAGGATTGGGGAGAAGAGAAGTTTGTGGCACAACTTGACTAGAAGAAGGGATCGGTTGGTAGGACATGTTTTGAGGCATCAAGGGATCACAAATTTAGCATTGGAGGGCAGCGTGGAGGGTAAAAATCGTAGAGGGAGACCAAGAGATGAATACACTAAGCAGATTCAGAAGGATGTAGGTTGCAGTAGGTACTGGGAGATGAAGAAGCTTGCACAGGATAGAGTAGCATGGAGAGCTGCATCAAACCAGTCTCAGGACTGAAGACCACAACAACAACAGCATCACGGTACAGTAATTTGGCGAGGGCATTTGAATTTGCAATAGGACTACAAAGATGTAAGTAAAACAAAAAGTTACGTCACTTTATAATTTCTAAGTGATAATTAAAACTTTCTGACTGGTCTCTTGTGTTCACCTAACATAATACCCTTTTACTCCTCCTGCTGTGTCATCTAAAAGTATGTGTGGTAAGGAAATTTATCGACACTAATGGGTTTACAGGTAGACTGTAGAATCTCCAGAACCGTATATCGGGAACGGAATTTTTCATAGGAAAAATTGTAATAATCGAAAGAGATGTTACGTCGAAAAATAAGCGAATATTTGCTTGTAACGTCCAACCTTAGATTGCCCGACTGCGTCCGTTGCACTTGAAACTAGTCGATGGTCAACGTTTTATCGTCGAGATGTGCCTTCCGCGTAGTGAAAGCCATTAACTGTCACGCAACGCTGAGGAACACCGAGCGAACCGCATAGAGAGTGCCACCTTCAGCAGGAGAGGGGGGGGGGGGGAGGATTTATGGAGCACCTCTGAGCGAAACTTGCCAGGAAGTAACGCCAGTATTTGTGGCGAATGCCGCTACAGTCGCTTTGCAGTGATATACGCGCTCGGGATGGGAGGAATACTAAGAAGTACAGAAAAGTCAGCGAGTGCACACGCGGAGCTGGGGGTCCTGAGTTACGACCCCGTGCGCGGCAGCTGGGTCGCGATCCTCATTACGGATTCACACCACGCCACGCCACGTTCAGGCAATGTGAGAAGCGACTCCGCGCCTCTGGAGACTTCTAGCGCCTTCCGAACGCGAGGAATCCGGCCACAGCGCCCGTTCATCTTTTTTCTCGACTCATAAGTCTTTCGAATGGTTGACACCGTCCTCAGTTTCTTTCCCAAACAGTGCGAACCTGTTCATCCCATCAACTCTGCTACAGTATACGACGCAAGTAGCCTGTGCTGCACACGTCAGTCTTCTTCATTCTTTGGCAGGAAGGAAAGAATGAAAGCTGGAATGAATATTGCACAGTGCAGCCGTGTATGTGCTGTTGCGAAACTTCTCGCTAGACTAACACTACGTGGTGGGCCGCGATTCGAAACCGGAAGATAGCCTCCCTCGAGAAATACCGAAACGGGTGTTGTGTTGGTACACTGAAGAGCCAAAGAAACTGATACGCCTGTCTAATATCGTGCAGAGCCTCCGCGAGCACACAGAATTGCCGCAACATGACGTGGCCTTGACTCGACTAATGTCTGAAGTAGTGCTGGAGGGAATTGACACCATAAATCCTTCAGGTGTGTCCATAAATCCGTAATAGTTGGAGGGGGTGGAGACCTCTTCTGAACAGGACGTTGCAAGATATCCCAGATGTACTCAATAACGCCCATGTCTCGGGAGTTTGGTGGCCACCGGAAGTGTTTAAACTCAGAAGAGTCTTCCTGGAAAAACTCTCTAGCAATTCTGGACGAATGGGGTGTTGCATTGTCCTGCTGGAATTGCCCAAGAGCGTCGGAATGCACAATGGACATGAATGGATGCAAGTGATCAGACAGGATGCTTACGTACGTGTCACCTGTCAGAGTCGTATCTAGACGTATCAGGGGTCTCGTATCACTTCAGCTGCGCACGCCCCACACCATCACAGAGCCTCCGCCAGCTTGAACAGTCCCCTGGTGACATGCAGGGTCCATGGTTTCATGAGGTTTTCTCCAAACGCGTACACGTCCATCCGCTCGATACAATTTGAAACGAAACTTGTCCGAGCAGCCAACATGTTTCCAGTCATAAATGTCAGGGTTGACGGGCCTAGGTGAGGTGTAAAACTATGTCTCGTGCAGTGTTAAAGAGTACACGAGTTGACCTTCGGTACCGAAAGCCCATAAGGATGATGTTTCGTTGAATGGTTCGCACGCTGACACTAGTTGATGGCCCAGTGTTGAAATCTGCAGCAATTTGTGGAAGATTTGCACTTTGTCACGCTGAACGATTGTCTTCAGTCGTCGTCCGATTCTTGCAGGATCTTTTTCCGGTCGCAGCGATGTCGGAGATCTGATGTTTTACCGGACTCTTTATATTTACGGTTCACTCGTGAAATGGTAGTACGAGAAAATCGCGACTTCAACGCTACCTTCGTGATGTTGTGTCCCATCGCTCGTGCGTCGACTACAACACGACGTTCAAACCCACTTGATAAGCTGCCACTGTAGCAGCAGTAACAGATCTAACAACTGCGCCAGACACTTGTCGTCTTATATAGGCGTTGCCAACAGCAGCGGCTTAAACTGCCTGTTTACATGTCACTTTATTTGAATACGCATGTCTGTACCAGTTTCTTTAGCGATTCAGTGTATTTGTTCACAATCAGCTTCCCTTTTGACTTGAAAACACATACTGCAGTCACCTTATTTTGTTTCTCAGACAGTGTGCTATGTCATCTGCGACACTGCAAGTCTGCAGTAACATCTCTGGATCGGCTGCTCCGCACGGGTGCTGCCCACAGAGAAGGTGAGTCTTCACTTGGTAATCGTGAAGTGAGCCACGGCCTAGAGAGCGACATGTACCAGTTTCTTTAGCGATTCAGTGTATTTGTTCACAATCAGTTTCCCTTTTGACTCGAAAAAACATACTGCAGTCACCTTATTTTGTTTCTCAGACAGCGTGCTATGTCATCTGCGACACTGCAAGTCTGCAGTAACATCTCTGGATCGGCTGCTCCGCACGGGTGCTGCCCACAGAGAAGGTGAGTCTTCACTTGGTAATCGTGAAGTGAGCCACGGCCTAGAGAGCGACATGTACCAGTTTCTTTAGCGATTCAGTGTATTTGTTCACAATCAGCTTCCCTTTTGACTCGAATACACATACTGAAGTCACCTTATTTTGTTTCTCAGACAGCGTGCTATGTCATCTGCGACACTGCAAGTCTGCAGTAACATCTCTGGATCGGCTGCTCCGCACGGGTGCTGCCCACAGAGAAGGTGAGTCTTCACTTGGTAATCGTGAAGTGAGCCACGGCCTAGAGAGCGACATGTACCAGTTTCTTTAGCGATTCAGTGTATTTGTTCACAATCAGCTTCCCTTTTGACTCGAATACACATACTGAAGTCACCTTATTTTGTTTCTCAGACAGCGTGCTATGTCATCTGCGACACTGCAAGTCTGCAGTAACATCTCTGGATCGGCTGCTCCGCACGGGTGCTGCCCACAGAGAAGGTGAGTCTTCACTTGGTAATCGTGAAGTGAGCCACGGCCTAGAGCGCGACATGGCAAGATTCATGAAAATTTGTCATTATTGAGAGAAAACAATACCAAGCTAAGGCAGCATAAATATTTTTATACTTAAAAGAACCGGTTTCGACAAATTTTGCTGTAATTTCAAGACCTATGAATAACATTTTTTTTTTGAGAAAATTGATTTTATAATATGATTTTTTATATCTTTGCTGCGAGAGAGAAACCTTTCTTGACTAATTCGACGAAGAGTTCACAATAATGTAATAATTAAGTTTCCTCTCTTTCATTGCGCTCGAGATACTTCCTGCACACCATCATAACAATTTGGTATCCAACACAGAGCTTTCCCTTCTTCTTAGTCAGGTACCGCTAGTGACGAACCAGGAAAGGTTATCTCCTTTCGTGTAGCATTTGTAATCTACATATATTTTTTAATATTATTTCTTTGCAATTTTTGGTTGTAATGAAGAATAATTTTGCAAAGTGACGTCTCTGAATTTGCCAGTACACCTTTTAAAGGTATCAGCGTTAACGTAATTTAGCACGTCATCATCCATTTCGCAATTTTTGTCATTCACTGAAGTTTCACAACTGGAATTTAAAATGCAGACACATAACGGGGACGCATTACACACGAAGTTCACCTGTAGTTAGTTTGCCGTTTAGTAACTGAGTCGCGTCTCTTTAGTAGCTTTCAATTACAGAAGCAGCGGCAGCTTCCCGACAACACTTGCAGGAAAGTTATTCATTGCCACAAGTAAGCTAAAAAAACGAAAGACATTTCAGAATCGAAGGGGCTTGCCTTCATACGACCAGAAATCAGTTAAGGTTTTCTCAAATTTCACTTCCTGGCAGATTAGAACTGTGTGCCGGACCGAGACTCGAACTCGCGACCTTTGCCTTTCGCGGGCAAGTGCTCTACCACCTGAGCTACCCAAGCACGACTCACGCCCCGTCCTCACAGCTTTCCTTCCGCCAGTAGCTCGTCTCCTACTTTCCAAACTTCACAGAAGCTCTCCTGCGAACCTTGCAGAACTAGCACTCCTGGAAGAAAGGACATTGCGGAGACATGGCTTAGCCACAGCCTGGGAGATGTTTCCAGAATGAGATTTTCACTCTGCAGCGAAGTGTGCGCTGTTATGAAACTTTCCTGGCAGATTAATCTAATTCGCTCAGCCTCACCTGATTTAACTCGACAACATTCAATTACCTCGTTTTGCTATTGTTAATATTCCTCCTATATTCTCCTTTCAAGACACTATCCATTTCGTTCAACTGCTCTTCCAGGTTCTTTGCTGTCTCTGACAGAATTACGTTATCGAAAAACGCCAAAATTTTTATTTTGCTCCCTGATCTCTGACTCCTACTGCAAATTTTTCTTTTGATTCCTTTACTGCTTGCTCAATATGCAGATTCAATAGCATTGGCGATAGGCTACAATGCTATCCCCTATGTTATTCAATGTGTATACTGAACAAGCACCAAAGGAAAGCAAAGAAAAACTTGGATTAGGAATTAAAGTTCAGGGAGCAGAATTAAAAATTTTAGGATTTAAGGCTGACATTGTAATTTTCTCAGAGACATCAAAGAACTTAGACTAGCAGTTAAACGGAATGGACAGTGTCTTGAAATGAGGATACAAGATGAACATCAACAAAAGCAAAACGAGGATAATGGATTGTAGTCGAATTAAATAACTGATGTTTGCCGCACTATACAGGATGTAAAGTGTAAACTGGCAGTATTCACCTAGTGAGATGAGGAAAACCGCCTAAAAACCATATCCAAGCTGAACAGTGCCGGCCGAATCCGAGCGGGGTCGGCGCGCTTCCCTGTTCCAGTATTTCTGAAGAAGTGAAATTTGTTAGCATCAGATATACACTTAAGTGCTTGGAAGTCTTTTCTGAAAGTATCTGTCTGGAGTATAGCCATGCATGGAAATGAAGCGTGGACTATAAACAGTTTAGATAAAAAGAGAATAGAAGCCTTCGAAATGTGGCGCTGCAGAGGAATGCTGAAGATTAGATGGCTCCATCGTGTAACTAAGAAGGCAACAGAATTGGGGAGAAAAGTGACCTGTGGCACAACTTGACCAAAAGAAGCGATCGGTTGATAGGACGCATTAAGACACATCAAGGAATCACCAGTTTAGTAATGGAGGGAAGTGTGTGGGGGGGGGGGGGGGGGGGGGGAGAGAAGGGTAAAAATCCTAGACAGACCAAGAGGTAAATACAATGAGCAGATTCAGAGGGATGTAAGTTGCAGTGATTAATTACTCGGAGATGAATAGGCTTGCACAGGATAGAGTAGCATGGAGAGCTGTTTCAAACCAGTCTTCGGACTGAAGTCCACAAAAACAACAACAACCAGCTGTAACTTGCTGTACTGTGCTTTATAAAGCTTGAAAAGTTACTTCCCTGCTTTATAAATCACGATGACAGTAGAATCGGCGGGAATTAGGAAAAGGCCGGCCGGGAGTGTCCGAGCGGTTCTACGCGCTACAGTCTGGAACCGCGCTACCGCTACGGTCGCAGGTTCGAATCCCGCCTCGGGCGTGGATGTGTGTGATGTCCTAAGGTTGGTTAGGTTTAAGTAGTTCTAAGTTCTAGGGGACTGATGACCTCAGAAGTTATGTCCCATAGTGCTCAGAGCCATTTCAATTTGGAAAACTTTACAATTAAAATCATACAAAAGTGGGAGTTTCCCATAGTTAAAAAAGATTGACTACTCCTGGTTTAAGAGCTGACCGGAATGCCCATCCTGACGCTACACGTAACCCCCATGGACAGAATAAGTGTAGACTTATTCGCATGAAAGTGAGTGAGAGGTTCCTAAGTCTTTTGCGATTCGTCTGACTGAAGCGGCATTTTGGTGTCAGTCCAGTATTCACCTAGTGAGATGAGGAAAACCGCCTAAAAACCATATCCAAGCTGAACAGTGCCGGCCGAATCCGAGCGGGGGTCGGCTCGCTTCCCTGTTCCAGAAGTTATCCTGGCGTGCGTACTGCAGTGAGTGAGGGACAATACGATTCTTGTGGGCAAAACATGTAAATTATACAGGGATTCTCAAGAATTCTGGCGGTGTGTAGGCCAAACGCATTATCAATCCAGCAGTCGTGAAACTGTCCTAAGAATTTCACCGAGGTCACACAGACGTGGGCCATGCTGATCGGGAAGGCCACAGTGGTTCTAGAATGGCTCATTGATCGACAACCGGATTTCTATCATCGAAGCACTGAACGATTGCTAGAACATTTCGACCACAGCATATGGGTAGTTGCTGCCTATGTTGCCAAACAGTTTCCCATATGAGTGTCACTTTGAAGCGTATTGCGGCATACAGTAAGAAAAAAAATGGCTCTGAGCACTATGGGACTTAACATCTATGGTCATCAGTCCCCTAGAACTTAGAAGTACTTAAACCTAACTAATATAAGGACATCACACGACGCCCAGTCATCAAGAGGCAGAGAAAATCCCTGACCCCGCCGGGAATCGAATCCGGGAACCCGGGCGCGGGAAGCGAGAACGCTACCGCGCGACAACGAGCTGCGGACGGTAGACGGGGACCATTGCTTTTCACAATATATGTAAATGACCTAGTAGATAGTATCGGAAGTTCCATGCGTCTTTTCGCGGATGATTCTGCAGTATACAGAGAAGTTCAGCTTTACAAAATTGCAACGAAATACAGGAAGATCTGCAGTGGATAGGCAGTTGGCGCAGGGAGTGGCAACTGACCTCAACATAGACAAATGTAATGTATTGCGAATACATAGAAAGAAGGATTCTTTATTGTATGGTTATATGATAGCGGAACAAACAATGCTAACAGTTACTTCTGTGAAACATCTGGGATTATGCGTACGGAACTATCTGAAGTGGAATGATCATATAAAATTAATTGTTGGTAAGGCGGGTGCCAGGTTGAGATTCATGGGGAGAGACCTTAGAAAATGTAGTCAATCAATAAAGGAGGTGGTTTACAAAAAACTCGTTCGACCTATACTTGAGTATTGCTCATCAGTGTGGGATCCGTACCAGGTCGGGTTGACGGAGGAGATAGAGAAGAGCGGCGCGTTTCGTCACAGGGTTATTTGGTAAGCGTGATAGCGTTACGGAGATGTTTAGCAAACTCGTGGCAGACTCTGCAAGAGAGGCGCTCTGCATCGTGGTGTAGCTTGCTGTCCAGGTTTCGAGAGGGTGCGTTTCTGGATGAGGTATCGAATATATTGCTTCCCCCTATTTATCCTTCCTGAGGAGATCACGAATGTAAAATTAGAGAGATTCCAGCGTGCACGGAGGCTTTCCGGCAGTCGTTCTTCCCACGAACATACGCGACTGGAACAGGAAAGGGAGGTAATGACAGAGGCACGTAAAGTGCCCTCCGCCATACACCGTTGTGTGGCTTGTGGAGTATAAATGTAGATGTAGATGTAGATGTAGATGTAGACGAATATCGCCACTCTTCTAAACTAAACCAGGCTTCTATTCTTTGTCTAAAGCAAACAAGTCTCCTCTTTCACATCAAAGCTTCTTTTCGAACTCAGTCAAGACACCGCTCCTGACACAAGCAAAGCTCTTCCGGTATAACAACCAAGGCTTCTCTCTTAAGACTACAAGGCTCCTCTTTTACAACAAACAAATCTCCCGTTCGAGAACAAACAAATTAACAAACTCATTTTCTATAGTGGGCCTTTTCTTCGTTTTCTGAGACTAACATAGGCTCTTCTAAAAAAAGACAGGTTTCTGTTTCAACACCAACGCTCAACTACCAAAGTACTTTTCAGGACCAAATCTCACAGCTCTATTTTTGACAGTACCTCTCATCAAATCTGCGGTTAAGTAATTTATTGCCAACATTCTTTCTTCCCAGAATCCTAGTCTCGAAAGTCGTGCATGGGTTTAGAAGTCGGCAAACCTCGAGTAATTTCGAGGCTGCCAGTAACATATCTAGCAACACAAGCCGGATGTTATTCACACGGAACTCAAGTTAACTCCTTGTATTTTACGTTTTTTAATTGATTCATATATTCAATTTTTTGTTTTATTTCAAAAAATGGTTCAAATGGCACTGAGCACTATGGGACTTAACTGCTGTGGTCATCAGTCCCCTAGAACTTAGAACTACTTAAACCTAACTAACCTAAGGACATCACACACATCCATGCCCGAGGCAGGATTCGAACCTGCGTCCGTAGCAGCAGCGCGGTTCCGGACTGAAGCGCCGAGAACCGTTATGGCACAGGGGCCGGCTTGGAGCTCAAATTAATTCCTTATATTTTATGTTTTTTAATTGATTTATATTTTCAATCTTTTGTTTTATTTCTACACTAGTAATACCACTGTTTGCTGTTGATATAATTTATTACTGAATACAAAGACAGATCATCGTATGTCGTCAGTATTATACAATATGTAGGTCCTGTCTAGAGTTCCCAGATAGCATGTTAAAAATTTGTGGCAGTAAGTGGAAAATGAATTTATAATTATCGGGTAATCTGTGAGTGACGTCAGCCTCTCGATCATACTTCTGGCCTGTACTCTGCAGTTCCCACTGGCAGCCTCCTGGACATGCCCCCACTTGGCGCCTCCCACGACAACCTGGAACCAGGGAGTTCACTCCCCTTTGACGCTCCGTCGGTCCTCATCCCTGTTCCCGCAAAGGAACTGCGACTCTAGGACGGTATAACTCAGCGGTGGTCACGCATGCACGGGGAACCCTCATCTGATCTCTGTCTCTCTCTCTCTCTCTCTCTCTCTCTGTCTCTCTCGGTGTGGTGTGTGTGTGTGTGTGTGTGTGTGTGTGTGTGTGTGTGTGTATCTGCCATCTCCTCACTGGCTGCGAAGCCGCGCAGTTATTTTGCATAACAGGCGAGCCGACGCCGGCGTGTCGAGAGGAAGCGGACAGATGCGGGCGAGATTCGACGCTCGCAGGGCAGATCCAGTTGGAGAGCGCTCTGGACGGCTGGGAAATGGACGACCAGGCACCTCGAGCATCTGGGAGGAGGACGGCGCGTTCTCTGTCCCTCTCTCTCTTTCTCTCTCTCTCTGTTTCTGTGGCAGCCGTGGGCAGCCGCCGCTCTGAAACGGCGACTCTGTGTGGTGGGAATAGGCCATTTCCAGGGCCGGCGCTGCAAAACGAATGGCGAGACGGGAATCCAAACACGCTCGGAGAACAGGCTGCGCGATCCGGCCACACTCCTGGGAAAATAAGCGTCGAAAGCCGTCAGAACAGCTTGTCGCAGCGTCCGACTCCCTCCGGTATTTCCGTACCTGAAATAAAGCCTCGGAACATTGCAAACGCTCTCGACAGGTTGAGATCCTGTCAGATTACTACTGGGACAAATTAACCGCTCGCATAGTGACAGCCTCGACGAAACCGCTACATCGGAAACCGATAGAGGAAAAGCTGCCATCATTTTATGCAGATGCAGAACAGAAAGGAATGATGGTCCTTTCGACGTAAAGTTCTTTACTTCTTCTTTTTCCTCGCTTCATCCCGCAAAAATGGGGATCGACATACACACATCAAAAAAAGTTTTGCATCACCTCGGTTCCAAGAGTTCCGAAACCTGTATAGAAAACAGGAACAGAGATCAACATAAGCATTATTTCAGCTCTATTTATTGCTCCTGAAAACCACACATTGCATGTTGTACCAGCATACAGCGAGACCTTCAGAGGTGGTGGTCCAGATTGCTGCACACACCGGTACCTCCAATACCCAGTAGCACGTCCTCTTGCACTGATGCATGCCTGTATTCGTCGTGGCATACTACCCACAAGTTCACCAAGGCACTGTTGGTCCAGATTTCCCCACTCCTCAACTGCGATTCGGCTTAGACCCTCCAGAGTGGTTGGTGGGTCATGTCGTCCATAAACAATCCTTTTCAAGTTTTCCCGGCGTATTGATTGGTCTATCATATTTCGGGCTTGCAGCCGGATCACGTTGACATCTTGGCACGATATTTCGGTTAACAAACATGCAACCATCTTCAGGTGAGTACGAGACTGAGTCTCTGACATCCGGTTGCAAGCCCGAAATATGATGGACCAATCCTTTTCAATCTATCCCAGGCATCTTAGATAGGGTTCATGTCTGGAGAACTTGCTGGCCACTCTAGTCGAGCGATGTCGTTATCCTGAAGGAAGTCATTCACAACATGTGCACGACGGGGGCGCGAATTGTCTACCATGAAGGCGAATGCCTCGCCAATATGCTGCCGATATGGTTGCACTATCGGTCGGAGGATGCCATTCACGTATCGTACAGCTGTTACGTCGCCTTCCGTGACCACCAGCAGCGTACGTCGGCCCCACATAATGCCACCCCGAAACAGCAGGGAACCTCCACCTTCTGCATTCGCTGGACAGTGCGTCTAAGGCGTTCAGCCTGACCGGATTGCCTCCAAACAAGTCTCCGACGATTGTCTGGTCATCGGTGAAGAGAAGGTGATGCCAATCCTGAGCGGTCCATTCGGCATGTTGTTGGGCCCATCTGTACCGCGCTGAATGGTGTACTGGTTGCAAAGATGGACCTCGCAATGGACGTTGGGGGTGAAGTTACGCAGCGTACAGCCTATTGCACACTGTTTGAGTCGTAACACGACCGCACGAAAAGCATTATTTAACATGGTGGCGTTGCTGTCAGGGTTCGTCCGAGCCATAATCCATAGGTAGCGGTCATCCACTGCAGTAGTAGCCCTTGGGCAGCCTGAGCATGGCATGTCATCGACAGTTCCTGTCTCTCTGTACCTCCTCCATGTCTGAACAACATCGCTTTGGTTCACTCCGACACGCCTGCACACTTCCCTTGTTGAGAGCCCTTCCTGGCAAAAAGTAACATTGAGGACGCTATCGAACCGCGGTATTGACCGTCAAGGCACGGTTGAACTACAGACAACATGAGCCTTGTACCTCCGTCCTGATGGAACGACTGCAACTGATCGGCTGTCGGACCCCTCCGTCTAATAGGAGCTGCTCATGCATGGTTGCTTACATCTTTGGGCGCGTTTAGTGACATCTCTGAACAGTCTGTGATACAATACCCACAGTCGACGTCTATCTTCAGGAGTTCTGGGAACCGTCGTGATGCAAAACTTTTTTTGATGTGTGTATTTGATCTGGAACTGGCAGTGTTAGTGGTTCAGCGATGTTGGCCCAGATGAAAACCACATTCAAATGTTCCTGTAATATGAAGTTTAATAAAAACAAAACAAAAATCGTAGTGGTGAGCAGACACAAAAAGACGTCGCCAAATGCTCACTTAACAATGAGTGATGGGAGACTGTCGACTCCTTAGTTACATTAGACAGAAGGTCACATCTACATCTGCATTTACGTGATTACTCTGCTATTCACAATAAAGTGCCTGGCAGAGTGTTCAATGAATCACCTTCAATCTGTCTTTCCACCGTTCCACTCTCGAATGGAGCGCGGGGAAAACAAGCACTTAATTTTTTCTATGCGATCCCTCATTTCTCTTTTTTTATCGTGATGACGATTTCTCCTTATGTAGGTGGGTGGCAGCAGAATGTTATATCCCGAATCCACTAGACAAAAGATGCTTTTAAGGAGAGATGAAACCTTTTCACATCCCGTAGCATAGATAAACATCTCAGGAAAATCCTCGTAAAGGGTGCTGCTGAAGTGAAAGACGACCACTTGGAGAAGGAGAGAAACATAAAATAACCGTCTTCCCTGTGTGGTGGTGCTGCAGAATGCTCAAGATTTCTTGTGCAGGCAAGATATCAAAACGAAGAGGTGCTCCGCAGAGAACACGAAGAAAAGCCGTGCTGTCTCCTGGAGGTAATCGAACACGGAAAGGACACACGGGGTCGGCATCGACTGAGACATGATGGCGTCATTAATGTATAACTGAAGGGACGGTAGAAGGAAAAAATATAATACGCAGACCGAGACTAGAAGGCATCAACTACGTTATGGATGATACCAGCTGCACCATTCTCGAGGAAGGCCGAGGACGGAAATGAATGGCGGACTGGTACTAACCAAGCTGGAAGACCTACGAAGAAGTGGTGGATAGTGGCCGGATGTCCTCTCCGTCTCCATTCTCCAATCACTACCACCGCCCCCCCCCCTCCCGTCGGCCAACGACGTCATGCAGGGAGGAAAGGTTATCGAATACTTTACTTCCTAAGATAATCATAGGTAACAGTCAGTCTTCGACCATGGTTGAGCATTTAACTATTCAAGATGGCGACCACAATACAGACCGTTAAGCTAAAATGCAAACGTAAAGATCACGCGAGGTATTTCACTCAGGAAATAAAATAAATGAACGGGACAACCGGGCAAATGAGGAAATTTTGGGTGGGGAAAAACTTTAAATAAAGGTAAGATCATTGCACAGCAATCAGACAGTCGAAAATAACAACACTTCGAATTCATCTGGAATAAACAGAACGTGAATATACAGAAAACGCTAAACTGATCTACAAAGCTCAAACGATGACATCGACACTAGACACACGCCCACAAAACAACGACATAACGCACAGGAATTCCTCCACAACAGACCTAAAGAATATACGATGAATCACACAAGTGCAATCGCAACGTACACTGGACCTACACAGCTCACAGCTCTATCGAAGACAGCGATGTCAAATACCCCCCCCTCTGCCAACCCATCTCCCCCCCCCCCCACACACACAAACACACATACAAATAGATGAAACACTATAGCACCGCACCTTGAAAAATAGGAATGTAAAATATAATAATCGATATTAAACGAAAATGAAAGCGATATATGCGCTCTGAGAATTATGATAAGCTTGGTCTTTGTCAAGTAGTATAAAAGAAAGAAACTTTGTTTCTTTGCTCTCTCTGCTGTTCTATCGACTTCTTGGTTCTGACGTCCTAGGTCGCACATAGATCACGGTTTGTAATTAATTGTGTATTTAGAATTTCTGCTAAATATATATACGTATCTAATGCGGTATGTGGTTTTCTTAGTTGCAAGAAAGTACTTTCCCTGTCCCCTTTATTTAATTAATTACGTAACAATTAAATGTTGCCCTGGCCATTTGTAGTTTCATTGTTGAAGCGACGCCATTGCTGTTAAAATTGACAAAAACTTCTTAATAGTCGTTTAATTCTGAAAGTATTGAAAGGGTTTAATCTTAATAAATGTAAAACGGTGTCTCATAATAAATTCCATTTTATTTTAGGCCAGAGGTACAGTTTTATTGAAAAGAATTATTTTAATTGTGTACGCTGCCATTGTACGTAGGCAACTATACTGGAGCATCGAGCCTCACAGAGAAAAATAATTATTTGAGTATTTTATTTAATTTGCTTATCGCGTAACTCTAAAGAAAGATTTTTTTATCCATCGTGAGTAAGACGGATGTCTTCACGTTGCAATACGTATGATGTTTCTAGTGATAGCGCCCAGAGAAATAAAATTTAGCCATGGCTTTTAATGAACGTAAAAGAGATTTTTTTAACAGAACATTTTAATTCCAAATTAACGGGACATTTGTCTCTATTGAGAAAGTTACACGATATCATATAACGGACAAACAACGCAGGCGAGCTGCTCCAGAATAAATCAAATAGAAAGACGCGAGAAAATCTCAACTGGAGTCGAATATTTCGCTTGACCTGTAGCGCTCAAACGGAGACAGCGATAGCAGGCACACCTCCACAAACAATTACAAAATCGAAAAATAACACACATTCATCCTCAATAAACTAAAGAAAAATATAAAAAGAGTCACACAAGTAGAATCACAGCGTACACTGGACCTATATAGCGTAGCTCACACAAAGACAGGGATACCACAAGCACCTCCGCAAAACGATGACTTAATCGAAAAAAAAAGCCACACACACACAAATACCTCCAAAATAAACGGAAAGAAATTGTATCCAAAAAAGGTTGAGTCGCTCTACAAACGAAAATTAACAGTTAAAAATAAAAGACTCAATCCCATTAATCATGAGCTTTTAGCCAGGTCCAGTATTAAATCTCGATTAATTATTAGAAGCAATTTGTCCTTCAATCTTGTATATTAAATACCTTACCTCGTCCGTCTTGCTTCCTTAAGAAAAAGACAGACAGTTACGGCATTTTCATGATCTATTACCTCTTTAATTTTTATTTCGTGGTAGAGATACACAGGCATCACTTTTAAGCCATTTCCGGCTTCGTTTATTTTTAGTGGCAAGGTTGGCGAAGAACCACAACTCAATAACTGAAACTCGTCTAAAATTGTCATAAATTTTTATAAAATGTATTACTTCTTGTGATGCTTAGAAAACGTGTGTTTCAAGATATTACTGTGATACACTCGGTTCGCAGAGCAACTTCGTAGGAGAATGTATAATTTACAGCATTCCGATCGTCCTCTAATTACAAATTTAACAAAACTCATGCTGCTCCAACACACACTGCCTCAGACAAACTTGGAGAAACAGTCTCGAGGACTGTTTTGCAAAATCGAATTATCCTGAATGCAACTGCAGTTTCGAACGTCTCCATATTTGTAGAATATACATGACTGTGAAAACCGCATAGAACTCGTCAGTTTTGACCAATCACGTCACACGTAAGCCGTGGATGATAGATGACAAAAATTTTGAAAGCTAAACGAACGTTCGGAACCAAAGCAATACAACACAGAGAATAGAGATCGTAGGCATACATCACGTAACCCCATGCTTTTAACGTTATAGTGTAACGAGAGCAGGAAAAAAGAAATGTAGCACAGGGAACAGAGATCGTACATGCACACCAAGTAAACCCTTAATTCTAAAAAAAATGTTACGTAAATAAAAAAAATTGCAATTTATCGAAGTCCATAAAATAAATAAAAATAAATAACGCAGCACGAAAAATAAGACACACCGAACTTTGATATCCTGTTTATCAACCGAGGAAGATGATACAAGTATTAAGCACGAATAAAAACGGGACCAACTAAACATTAGTATTACCAGTGGCGAAAAGAACAACATATCTAAATTCGTGACTGTTATTCAAATGACATGTGTAGCCCAGCTGAAGAACAGGATACTAGTATTACCAACAGCGAAGAAACAACACACTTAACATTGGTATCGTGTACTTCAGTTGATCTATACGGGTCAACTGGAAGACAGGATACTAGTACTGCCAATGGCGAAGAAAACAACGTACTGAAGACTGGTATCCTGGTTACCAACTACGGAGAAAGTTACAGCTATTACATTAGTATCCTGTATTTCACAAGACACGGATATTACCCTCTGCGGAGAAAATGACATTTCTAACACTGGTATCAGTCGACATATATATTACCTAACGCGTAAAAAACACCTCTAACATTTGTATCCTATGGTGTAGCGGTTCTAGGCGCTCAGTCCGGAACCGCGCGACTGCTACGGTCGCAGGATCGAATCCTGCCTCGGGCATGGATGTGTGTGATGTCCTTAGGTTAGTTAGGTTTAAGTAGTTCTAAGTTCTAGGGGACTGATGACCTCAGAAGTTAAGTCCCAAAGGGCTCAGAGTCATTTGAAGCCATTTGTATCCTATACTTCAGTTGACCTTTATAGATCGCCTGAAAAATATGATAATCACCCGCGACCAAAAGAACAACAAATCTGACGTTGGTATCCTATTCTTTACCATGGCAGATACATTGGTAAATTAAAACAATTACACAAATTTTTTAAAACGACGACCATCAACAAAATACGCACACGGTTTCTTTCTTTTCGATTCATTTAAATTCACGACTTGACGCCTCGTTTCCCAAGGTAACCGATTTATTATCTACGGCTCAGAAATAAACAAATTACCATCTATGACTTAAATATGACGTCATTGATCAAAGCCAACGACTTGTGCTCTGTTCCTCAGTTGACCCTGAGAATGTATGTCATGCGTCCACGGATATGTGCAGTCGATTTGACGCCTGTGTTTTGGGTGACACTGATCGACTGATATCATGCGCTTGTTGGCGTCTTACCTTCCGCCTGCTTTTGCTGCTCCGAGCTCTTCCAGCGTTCCGCGGTTTCCTGAAGATTTTGTCGTCTGGGGACGGACACGTTCACGTTGATCACCAGTCACCTGTTGCTAAGCAACGGCGTGGGCGGCACCTGTACTGTTGGAATTTTGATACACCATTTCACTCATGTACGATATGTAGGAATAAAATTGTCGGTTGTGAGTTAGTAAGCAGAGACAGCGCTTGGAAGCAACTGCATTCGTACCATGAAACTGACTTCAAAAAGGCACTTATTTAACTTTTGATAGACTATTGCTCAAATGTATGATATGGAGGAATACAATTGCCATCTGTGAGGTAGTAAGCAGAAACAGTGCTCGGAAGTAACTGCATTCTGTTAAGAACTGCTTCACGTTCCGTATGTTGTTCATTCTAAGAGGATATGCGGGAAATAATCACCGCACAGTTGAGGAAACGGTCCAGCGATAATAAAAGGGGTGTAACTATACGACTCCCGAGGACAGGGTGCCTCTGAAATTTCAGAAAAGGGGAAAAAATGAGGTGTGTGGCTAGGGCCTCCCGTCGGGTAGACCGTTCGCCGGGTGCAAGTCTTTCGAGTTGACGCCACTTCGGCGACTTGCGCGTCGATTAGGATGAAATGATGATGGTTAGGACAACACAACACCCAGTCCCTGAGCGGAGAAAATCTCCGACCCAGCCGGGAATCGAACCCGGGCCCTTAGGATTGACATTTTGTCGCGCTGACCACTCAGCGACCGGGGGCGGACAAAATAAATGAGGTAAAATTCAGGAAAATCGAACAGTCTAGGTGAATTTTTCGCTATGTTAAAATAGTGAAAGATTGATCTGGAAATCATTCTGCGAGTCATTTACCTTACGCACGTCAAACATTAATCACCATTAGGATGCGAACATCACGGTATCGAATTCACAGAACGAAAGGTAATAGACCTCAGCAAGTGTTTCCAGTAAGCCTACGGCACATCGCTTATAAATGACTAATGCAGTGGCGTGCAAAAATATAATTAAGTCACACTTCAAATTTCGTCTTTAAAAGTCACTGTAGAGGTAGTGCCGTATTTCGAAGCAGTTTAGAACGTCAACTTTTTTTTTGTCACACCATACTACGGTGGAAGGGTTTAAAAACTTTCATCGTGAGCACTTTCAATGGAGTACTAAAGACGTAAAATCCAACACACTGGACTTGCTTATGGAACACCAAAAGAAAGATTCATTGACGTTCTCCTCTTTGAAAATTTCAGTGAATCGGTTTTTTTTTCTTTTTTCGCTGAAAACGTTCTCTGAAATGTCTGTTTTGTTGTAGCGTTCATCACAAGCTCCCCGGCAACTCCTTTATCGAGTTAGAAGGCATTTGTCAAAAAGTGTCTCCAAAACCATTCAGAGCGGGGAAAAAATAGTCGACATGTAATTTCAACGCGCGGCCTAGCAGTCATTGTGGGAATTATGAACGTGCTCGAACTTTTTTAGATCTGACCAATCTGGTGCATCTTCCGCAAAAAGCGAACAAGAAGCGTATGGAGCGAACAGCGAAGCAAATGGCAGACGCTGCCAGTGAAATCCGCAGAACCACCACAGCTACGAAAAAGGTGAAGGACGACCCCTTTTAGGATCGGGACGGATTTTTGTAAAGTCCAGGCATCGCTCACTCGAGATATGTTTTACTTAACTACAAAAAATGTCACCGCCCAAAACTAAACGCACCTTTCTCGAAACCCTATTTTTTTTAAATTGGCGGGTCACATAACCTGATGTGCACGCTTTCGATTTTGTGAGCGGAGAAAATGTCATTTGATTTTTTGTTAGAACTTTATATATTTCCCATATATATCTCTTGCATGCTGATAGAAAATATACTGAAAAAGACTTATACAAAAGACAACATTTTGGGACAGACAACGAGCTGTAGACCAGAGTAGATAATTGGCGGAAAACTCTGGCGGCTGCCTTCTATAACGAGGATACTGGTAAGTTGGTACAACGCTACTACAAATGTCTAAGTCGGATAGCCGACTATGGAGATAAGTAGCTGGAAGTTGTAGCTAACTTTTGCAAATAAAACAGTTTTGATTTTCGCTGTGGTTTCCATTTCGCGACCTATCGTTCCTTACTTTCCGAATAGCCCTCGTACTTTGTTTCGTGACCTGACAGCCGTTGAAGTAATGGGCAGATGGGAATCTTTAGATTTTAGAGACATGCCAAGCGTCGTTTCGGAGTGAACTGATATTGTGGTAGATGTTGAAGACCTGTAATACTTTTAACATTTGTGTTAATGTCATGCGAATGTCGGCTGTCAACAGTCCATAAACATCACCGATGTCTGCCTTTTGAGCGAGTTTTGTGCGTTATTTACGAAACAAATGCAGGCTCTTATCGATTAGTTATACAAAAGTGACACTGAATAGTGAGAAAAGATGTATAACTTATGGAAATGTCTGACACAGCACTGAATGCAGTATATAAGTTTTATTGCTGCCTAACACTGCTAGTTCCCGCTGTTTCCGCTGTGTGGGGCGTGAGAACGAGCTACGTCAACAGTCACCGGTGCAAAGACCTGTAGCAGCGGATTTCGATTCATGAGACCGTAATGAAGCCTGGGACCAGAAACCTGTATCTGGTTGTAGCCATTACAGATAATCACGAGATGCTGATCGTATGATTGAATCGGTCCACAGACGTATATTTTTATCGACCATAAGCGTGGTTAAGGTAACAGCCTAAGGGAACATATTTGATTTTATCTTTATTTAGTACCTAGAAAGACAAAACACAGGATGCGTAGGTAAAAAAGTGACATGTATTGCCTTTTAGATATTGTATCATCTGCTTTTATGTATAGATTTTGCTGGGTGAAGTAAATGTTTATCTTCAATTTTTTGGTCCTGTCCTCCTCAGTTGCGCGTAATACTACGGTATGTTGATGATTTTCACTTATGGACCGTCTGACAGCAACTGAATAAAACACAATTTTAGTGCCATACGCGTTTCGCCTTTATTTTCTGCAAGGCATCATCAGTGGCCTGTAATATGTACATATGTTAGCTATTTTATTTACATTTTTTGTCACTGTGCCTATAGGTTATAAACAGTTCTGGTGGTTGGTATTTCCTATTAAGTAGTAATGTTCTGAACTGTACTTACAGGTTGCGTAGACAGTTTCTTACATATTATGCTCCTGTTGCATTTTTGGTCTTGTTCTTCTTCCTATGAGCGCCAATTTGCTGTTTTTTCTGCATTCCACAGCACTATGCACTGAACGCTTTTTTTAATGCAATGTTTTGGTTTCTGTTGCCGACTGTCAAATGTTTTTGCCAAAGATCTTTGGCAACCTGTAAGTACAGTTCAAAACATTACTACTTAATAGGAAATACCAACCACCAGAACTGTTTATAACCTATAGGCACAGTGACAAAAAATGTAAATAAAATAGCTAACATATGTACATATTACAGGCCACTGATGATGCCTTGCAGAAAATAAAGGCGAAACGCGTATGGCACTAAAATTGTGTTTTATTCAGTTGCTGTCAGACGGTCCATAAGTGAAAATCATCAACATACCGTAGTAAATGTTTATCATTTGAAATGTTTGGACAACACTTTCCATTTCCTTTCAACTCTCAGCAGTTTATAGTACAAACTTTGTGAAGGATATCAGTTACGATTATTCATTAATAAACATTTTCCACGGCTAGTTTCTTAAATATCAATTATATTTCTGCTTTCTCTATCGGAAATAGCACTGGTCTGCGACATAAAACTTGTTTCAGATTTATTAAGTGATTTTTATAGTGTTTTCAACGCTGATTTCCGGGAAAAGTAGTGAAAAAATTCCATCACGTACAGTTATTTCACAAACTGTTTGTCTCGTTTTAGCTTTTTTCGATATTTCAGCACTCTAGTGAGTTTGAATTTTGGTTTTTACGATCTCCGTAAACTGTTATTTAGCCGTTTTATACTAGATATACGTAAAATAAAGAGTAATTAGGAGAAACCAACAGTATTTTCATATCAGTGCCTGGCTGTCGCGCTGCCCCTTCTCCCGCCATCACCAAGCAGTGAGCTTCTGCTGTTGTCCTTCAGTTCACAGTACTTCTCCACTCTGTGCTGTGCATTAATGTAGTGACTGTTTTCTTGTGAAGTTGTTTTATGGACAATGGACAATGGCTACCAGAGGATGTATAATCTCGCCAGATTGCTTCTGCTACATTTGTGGCAACTATACCATTAAAAAGCAACAAAGGAATATTTCCGATTTTGTTGAAAAAGTATATTTCGCCTACTTTGGTATGAAGTTAGGTGATCAAGATAAGCTTTGGGCCCCACACAAAGTTTGTGCAGTGTATGTTGAAGAACTGAGGCAATGGTTTCAACGTAAAAAGCGGTCCTTACGTTTTGGAATACCAATGGTTTGGAGGGAGCCCAAAAATCATAGTGACGACTGCTATTTTTGTTCTTGCAACACTACATAAAAAAAAGCGTGGCCCTTAAGAAAAACCTTACAGATAGAGGTTAAAAATGTTGAGAGGAAAAGCCTTGTGGATCCCAAAAAGGTGCTACTTCCACCACTTCACATTAAGTTGGGGCTGATGACACAATTTTATAAGGCATTGCCAAAAGAAGGTGAATGTTTCAGGTATCTTTGTGGACAGTTTGCTGGTTTATCTGAGGCAAAGCTAAAGGAGGGAATCTTTGTCGGACCAGACATTAGGAAACTTACGATAGATCCCAACATTCTGGACAAAATGGAAACAAAAAAAGGCAGCATGGACATCTTTTAAATTAGTTGTTACCGGTTTCCTAGAAAACAAAAACTACAAGACAATCGTCGCAGACAAGCTCGACAACTTACAGAAGCTGGGCTGTAGCATCAGCACCAATGTTCATTTTCTCCACTCACATCTCGACTACTTCCCTGGAAACCTTGGTGATGTAAGTGAAGAGCGGCAAAGGTTCCACCAAGACTTCAAAGAAATGGAAAGAAGATACCAAGGAAGATGGAACGTCAACATGATAGAGGTCTACTGCCGGATGATAAAAACAGATGATCCTGTACGAGTCCACAGCCGGAAAAAGCAATAAAAGAAGCTTCGACAGAAAGCGAAAGCGCTATTATAAGGACTTTATGAGCTTAAAGAGAAATGGAAGTGTACTGGAAATGTAGTTTAGAACAATGATTTATAAATAAAAAAATTATAATGTTGGGAAAAATGTGATAAATTGCTTAAATTTTGTTATTATACTCAAAAATACTCCCATTTTTGTGAGAAGACCTGACGTGATAGAAAAAAATGGATTTCATTTTTGAAATCAGCGCTGAAAAGTACATAAAAGTCAGTCATCAAATAGCTCTGAGCACTATGGGACTTAACATCTGTGGTCATCAGTCCCATAGAACTTAGAACTACTTAAACCTAACTAACCTAAGGACATCACACACATCCATGCCCGAGGCAGGATTCAAACCTGCGACCGTAGCAGTCGCGCGGTTCCGGACTGCGCGCCTAGAACCGCTAGACCACCGCGGCCGACGTCAGTCATCAAATCTCAAAGAACTTTCATAATGTTACTTTCACGGTTCAGCGTTGTGTTAAGCGACGTGACGTCGTGTTTACGTCCCTTTTTTGTGTGAACGGAATACAATCTGATGGTGACGTCACAGTATAACACACACAGCGTCGTGGCGCTGATGCTCGCTTTTTGTTGTGCACTGCTACAGCAGCGCACCAAGTGGTCAGTAAGCTAAGCTGCTTGAATACGATATCCGCTCAAAGCAAGTATCATCATTTGTAATGATCTTTAAGACAGTTAGTAGGGAACGGAGCGTATATAGCGCAATAAATTGTGTCAGTAACGGAAAGAAGACACTAAAATTGTCATTATACAGCTTTCCTAAAGAAGGGAAGAGATAAGAAAGAGTTCATTACAGCACTGTTTAATTACGATCTTCTCGTACCCTGCACACAATTACTGAAGAATAACTTTGTTTTAAGTACAGGAAACAGTAAAAAGCAGAAAGCATGATTAATTTCAAGGAGACGTCGTCCATTACACAATTACGGGTAGTTTTGCTAACAACACTTCAAGGCAAACCAGTTTATGAATGTGTTAAATCGTAAATCGATACGGAATGCAATGCCTACATTATTTAACGTGCCAGTTAAGCCACCATAACTGTAGCTGAAAAGAAAACTGCCAAACAAGCGTGATGATAAGACTACAGACACTATTCACACAGTTGTTGCTACATCACTGTTGCTACATCAGAGCCGCAAACGTCATAAATATTCAGCACAATCGTCTTTTGAAGAAAAGGTAATTATATTAAACAAATATTCGTGTGTCAAAGAAAGTGCCAGTCATTAGAGCGGACATCAGTAGAAATACATGCTTGTTTTGGATAGAATACTGTGTTCGTTATCTCTTGTCTACAAATGGTTCAAATGGCTCTGAGCACTATGGGACTTAACAGCCGTGGTCATCAGTCCCCTAGAACTTAGAACTACTTAAACCTAACTAACCTAAGGACATCACACACATCCATGCCTGAGGCAGGATTCGAACCTGCGACCGTAGCAGTCGCGCGGCTCCGGACTGAAGCGCCTAGAACCGCGAGACCATCTTGTCTACAGTGCAGTAAGTTGTCATTATGTGCTATTTCACAAGCATTTCTTCATGAAGACATAGTAGCTTACGTTATTTGACTCATGAGTTTTGCCTCTGTTTATGTTTCCTTCACGTTAATTCGGGGCTCTTGATACGTCACTAATGCTTGGAATCGAAAAATATAATAACTACATTGTCTGAGAAGAACGTGAATCAGCCATTATACGTGGCCGAATGTCAGTGTGACTTCGAACACTTCCTCACCGTCAGTGGGTATGTAAATGAACACAGCGGAAATTCTCTGTGGCAGTTACAAGAGCGCGTTGGTAACAAGTACGGTATCTAAAGGGCGTGAGCAGCTTCAGATATTCTCAGTTCCAATCTTGTACATTTTCTTGAGACCTAGATGCTTATGTTCACGAATACCATGGTTTTAGGAAGCATCGCCGATGCGAAACTTAGCTTGTTCTTCTCTCAGATGGTACACTCCTGGAAATGGAAAAAAGAACACATTGACACCGGTGTGTCAGACCCACCATACTTGCTCCGGACACTGCGAGAGGGCTGTACAAGCAATGATCACACGCACGGCACAGCGGACACACCAGGAACCGCGGTGTTGGCCGTCGAATGGCGCTAGCTGCGCAGCATTTGTGCACCGCCGCCGTCAGTGTCAGCCAGTTTGCCGTGGCATACGGAGCTCCATCGCAGTCTTTAACACTGGTAGCATGCCGCGACAGCGTGGACGTGAACCGTCTGTGCAGTTGACGGACTTTGAGCGAGGGCGTATAGTGGGCATGCGGGAGGCCGGGCGGACGTACCGCCGAATTGCTCAACACGTGGGGCGTGAGGTCTCCACAGTACATCGATGTTGTCGCCAGTGGTCGGCGGAGGGTGCACGTGCCCGTCGACCTGGGACCGGACCGCAGCGACGCACGGATGCACGCCAAGACCGTAGGATCCTACGCAGTGCCGTAGGGGACCGCACCGCCACTTCCCAGCAAATTAGGGACACTGTTGCTCCTGGGGTATCGGCGAGGACCATTCGCAACCGTCTCCATGAAGCTGGGCTACGGTCCCGCACACCGTTAGGCCGTCTTCCGCTCACGCCCCAACATCGTGCAGCCCGCCTCCAGTGGTGTCGCGACAGGCGTGAATGGAGGGACGAATGGAGACGTGTCGTCTTCAGCGATGAGAGTCGTTTCTGCCTTGGTGCCAATGATGGTCGTATGAGTGTTTGGCGCCGTGCAGGTGAGCGCCACAATCAGGACTGCATACGACCGAGGCACACAGGGCCAACACCCGGCATCATGGTGTGGGGAGCGATCTCCTACACTGGCCGTACACCACTGGTGATCGTCGAGGGGACACTGAATAGTGCACGGTACATCCAAACCGTCATCGAACCCATCGTTCTACCATTCCTAGACCGGCAAGGGAACTTGCTGTTCCAACAGGACAATGCACGTCCGCATGTATCCCGTGCCACCCAACGTGCTCTAGAAGGTGTAAGTCAACTACCCTGGCCAGCAAGATCCCCGGATCTGTCCCCCATTGAGCATGTTTGGGACTGGATGAAGCGTCGTCTCACGCGGTCTGCACGTCCAGCACGAACGCTGGTCCAACTGAGGCGCCAGGTGGAAATGGCATGGCAAGCCGTTCCACAGGACTACATCCAGCATCTCTACGATCGTCTCCATGGGAGAATAGCAGCCTGCATTGCTGCGAAAGGTGGATATACACTGTACTAGTGCCGACATTGTGCATGCTCTGTTGCCTGTGTCTATGTGCCTGTGGTTCTGTCAGTGTGATCATGTGATGTATCTGACCCCAGGAATGTGTCAATAAAGTTTCCCCTTCCTGGGACAATGAATTCACGGTGTTCTTATTTCAATTTCCAGGAGTGTATAATGCGAGCTACGGCTGGAGGACAACAGACAAATTGGTTCAAAGACTTACAGAACCCAATATGTTTTCCTTGTCGGCGAGCGTTCATAAGAGACAAGGATATGGTCAGGAGTGCCTCAGGGAAGCATGATGGCACTGCCGTTGTTCTCTATGTACATAAATGTTTTGGCGGGCAGGGTGGTCAGAAATCTGCGGTTGTTTGCTGACGATGCTGTGGTGTACGATGAGGTGTCGATGCTGAATGACTTTAGGAGGATAGAAGATGACTTAGACAAAGTTAATAGTTGGTGTGAAGAATGACAGTTTGCTGCAAAAGTAGAAAAACTAAAATTAGACGGGGTGAGTAGGAAAAACAAACCTGTAATGCAAGGCTACACTCATTAGTAGTGTCCTGTTAGCCACAATCACGTCGTTTAAATACCTGAGCATAACGTTTGAAAAGGACATGAACTGGAACGAGTCTGTGAGGATTGTGTTGGGGAAGGCGAATGCTCGACCTCGGTTTATTGAGAGAATCCTAGGAAACTATGGTATATCTGCAGCGCGACCTATTCTTGACTACTGCCTGAATGTTTGGGATCGGTACAAGGCCGGATTGAAGAAATACATTGAAGCAATTGATAGGCGGGCGGCTAGGTTTGTTACTGGTAGGTTCGACCAACACCAAAGTGTTACGGACATGCTTCGGGAACTCAAGTGGGAGTCCGTAGCTAAGGCGAGATTCTTTTCAAGGAACACTACTGAGAAAGTTTAGAGAACCGGCATATGAAGCTGACTGAAGAACGAGTCTGTTGGCTCCAACATTGCGCGTAAGGACCACGAAGATAAGATACGAGAAATTAGGGCTCATACGGAGAGATATAGGCGCTCGTTTTTCCCTTGCTCTATTTGAGAGTGGAACAGGAAAGGAAATGACTCATAATGGTACGACGTACCCTCTGGAAAACGTCGTACGGTGAGTTGCGGAGTATCAATGTAGATGTAGATCACTATGAAGATGCACCGTACACGTGTGAGATAGCGTTATCAGCACCTGACAGAAATTCAGAGGCGCCTCATTATAGGTCTCCATTTGTCTGGCTGGTCGAAGCACGCGATATCCAGGTTTGTGGGGCTTTCAGATGTGGGAGTGGCCCGACGTTGGACTGCATGGGAACGTCATGGCAGGTATACATTAATTTTTTTATATAACAAAAAAATTCGCCAAAAAGTCGTGAAAATTGAGACGTTACTTAATTTTATCTTCGCTACCAGTATCGGCAATTCATTGCTCCATCTTAAGGCCCCTTACGCATCTCTCAAAAATGATTGATATTCGCATGCTGGGGCCCTATGTTTATGGACGCTGTGAATTTTCAAGGACTTCCCTCAAACACTTGACTGTAACTGAGCGCACCCACAGTCCAAGAACGCGGTCCTTAGTACCTCGTTCTTGATCTTCCATTCTTACTTTTTCCTCTTGGTTCTTGTGTATATTGTACATTCATGACTCTTCCTGTAGCTTACACTTATTTCCCTGGTAACTTCGAATATCTTGCACCATTTTACGTACTCGAACGCTTCTTGGAGGCCGACCAAAATTATGGATATTTCCCGACTTTTTTTAAGAAACATATCTCAACCACGTGCCAGAACGCTGTTTGGTGTACTTAAGTCAAAATTCGATACGCAAAAAAAGTAGTTCCTCTATTGTATTACGAGACCACAATGCTGTCAGACCGAAAGAAAACAAAAGTAAACACAATTACGGACACTTGACACTAAGTGATGAAACTCTGGAAGACTCCAGTTTCTCTACTGTCATGATTTCAGTGTAGAACAAGCTTCTCAATGACGCATCGGGGAAGCTGATAATAAGCGCAGTAGAACCAGATGCTCTTTCCCGAGAAAACACATCCCGTATTTATGTGAAGCGTCACGATATAATGAAGATGCTGTATATTTATTTTTCGGAGGTCGTATTTTTCGGACTGTGTCTGCCGTTGGTTGAGACATTAAGCGCAATTATTAGAGCAGCGAAACGTCAGCCGCCTAATTTCAGATGCGGAACGGATATATGATGTTGTCGA
Source organism: Schistocerca piceifrons (assembly GCF_021461385.2). Taxonomy (NCBI): domain Eukaryota; kingdom Metazoa; phylum Arthropoda; class Insecta; order Orthoptera; family Acrididae; genus Schistocerca; species Schistocerca piceifrons. The sequence goes on from NC_060146.1 coordinate 168,851,507, forward strand.
GGGCCGTGGGAAAAGATGGAGAGGTTGTTGTGGGACACGGGATTCCCTTGAGAATCGTACAGTGAAGTTAACGTCGTTTTCGCCGAGCGGAGGAGCCGCCAGAAGTTGTTCAATATTCCGCTATAAGAACCTTCCGAGGCAAGTAGCTCTAACGGCTCAATCCGTATGTAAATCATTTTCAAATACGAAGATCTGTATTACCATTCATGAAGGTCATTTACACGCGAAACTCTTTATTTCTGTACAATAGATGTTTGAAGGTGTTTACACCACGTTGCTGGACTGTAGGCGTGCACAGTTGCAGTCAATAAATCGAAGGAAACACCTGAGAATCCACGACATCCAGAAACGTATGGCCCCAGTATGCCAATATCGATAATTTTTGAGAGGTGCATATGTTACCTGAAGATGGAGTAATGAATTGCCGAAACTGGTAGCGAAAATAAAATCTCGATTTTCATGGTTTTTTTGCGTGTTTCTTCGTTGAATAAGAAAATTAATATGTGTCTGCCATGACATTCCCTTGTAGTCCAAGGTCGCGCCACCGCCACATCCGAATGCCCCAGAAACATGGGAAAAAAATTCAAATGTGTGTGAAATCTTATGGGACTCAACTGCTAAGGTCATCAGTCCCTAAGCTTACACACTACTTAACTTAAATTATCCTAAGGACAAACACACACACCCATGCCCGAGGGAGGACTCGAACCTCCGCCGGGACCAGCCGCACAGTCCATGATTGCAGCACCCCAGACCGCTCGGCTAATCCTGCGCGGCGAACAAGGGAATTGTGCGATTCGACGAGCTTGTTCTACACTGAAATGTGGGTCTTTGTGACAGGAGAGAAACTGGAGTCTTCTAGAGTTTCATCACTTCATGTCAATTGTATGTATTTGTGTTTACTTTTGTTTTCTTTCTGTCTGACAACAGTGTTGCCTCGTTATAAAATAGAGGGACTGCTTTATTTGCGTATCGGATTCTGACTTAAAAAACACCAAACAGCCAGCGTTCTGACACATGGCTGTGCTTTTTTTTTTTTTTTTTTTTTTTAAAGAAAAGTCGGGACACCACGTTTGTAATTTTCATCGGCCTGTAAGAAGTGTTCGAGTAAATGAAACGGTGCAAGATGTTCGAAGTTATCAGGAAAATCGGTGTAAGCTACAATAAGGGTCATGCAATGTGCAATATATACCAGAACGAGAGGGAAAGGTAAGCATGGAAGATCAAGAAAAGGATGCTAAGGACCAATTTCTTGGACTGTGGGTGCACTTAGTTGCAGATGTCTTCGAAGGAAGCATTTTAAAATTCACGAGATCCGGAAACAAATGGCTCCAGTATGCCAATATCGATAATTTTTAGGGGTTCATATGGGGCCTGAAGATGGCATGATAAACTGCCGAAACTATAGCGAAAATGATATAATTTCTCAATTTGCCGGGCTGTTTGGCGAATTTCTTTGTTAAATATTTGACCAACTCCTGTCCCTCATCCACAATGGATCAGGAGAGGCATACATTAAGGTTCTGGCTGAACAGGTCTGACCATGGGGAAAAGGAAAATATCGCTGTATTGTGCACCAAGCACATTAAAATCCCTTCACATATGCGCTTGACGTCTGAGAACACGTAATGGACTACCAGAAAATTCCTTTGTCATCCCATACCATTGGTTGGAGAATAGCTGCTACCTCACTAGGGAATTACAGTCCCATGTGTTGGCTGCACTTAATGCTACAACACAAACCAATGCGTGTGGAGTAGTGTCATGACCGGGTAGCATGGGCTGCAAACGATTGGCATCGCATCATGGTCAGCAATGAACCTCAGTTCTGACCCAGCCTGGATGACCGTCACTGGCGAGAGAGCAGGACAGGTCTCATTCTTCCAGTGTATTGGAAAGGCCAGTGATGTTGCGCTGGCATCACGGTAAGGGGAGCCATTGAGTACGAATTTGGGTCACGGATAGGTCTAGGATTTCCCAAGAAGGTATTGATATGGGGTCTTCATTCCAAAGACTGGTTTGATGCAGCTCTCCGTGTTATTCTATCCTTTGCAAGCTTCTTCATGTCGAGTAACTACTGCAACCTACATCCTCCTGAATCTGTTTAGTGTATTCATCTCTTTGGGGATGGATGTGTGTGTTGTCCTTAGCGTACGTTACTTTAAGTTAGATTAATTAGTGTGTAAGCCTAGAGACTGATGACCTCAGCAGTTTCGTCCCATAGGAACTTACCACGAATTTTCAAATTTCTTGGTCTCTCTATACGATTTTTACCCTCCGCGCTTCTCTCCAGTACTAAATTGGCGATCCCTTGATGCGTCAGAACGTGTCCTATTAACCTATCCCTTCTTCTAGTCAAGTTGTGCCACAAATTCCTGTTCTGCCCAAATCTATCCAGCAGTTACTTTATCTACTCATATAATCTTCAGCATCAAAATATGTTTGCGATATTTTCTTCCCTACAAATTCCTCTTCTCCCCAATTCTATCCAGCAGCTACTTGATGTTCAGCATCGAAACATGTTTGCAATATTCTCTTCCCTGATAAATCGACAGGTCAGTATCAAAATGGCAATATCGAGTTCCAATATTTTTATTTTATAATATATTTTTACGCAGCCTTCGGTAAATATGTCAAACTATCCTTTTTTGAAATTGGTAGTACAACATAATTTTATTTTTCCCGTGTGAAGGAGTATAACTAGTTTTTGAGCTTTCATCGCGTGCATTCTCTCTCTTTGACTGTGTGGAGCAAGTATAGGTGGCACAAACGAAAGTCCGATTGCACTAGGGGGTGGCGGTGAAAATGGATTAACACGATTTCCAGTGTGAAGAAACAGCGTAGCATTTGCGCTAAAAGAAAGAAAGCCATTTATAATGCAACTTGTGTGCTATTTCTTCTCATGAGCGTTCTTCGAAAACAGCTGCTGAAAATGATGAGCGAAAATCGAAGTGACGCGATTGGTTTGTCTGGCGGGCGGAGATGTGTGAGTGGAAATGCTGACGTAATCGGCGTTACCAACAGCAACGTTTAGCATCGCCACGCAGTTCTTCTACAAGTGCGTGGAAAAACGTTTATTTCGACTTGTAGGGAATGACAAATTAAAAAAAAGAAGAAATGAAAGGTTAACTGGAACGAAATATTGCATGACTATGCACCAAGTACACAGTTATGAATTAACGACACAACAGTCTATCAACAACGCTTTGTAATACAAGCGTTTCATCTGCATAAAGTCCCAGTACTAACGTGCAGGTTTTCAAATTGTTTTTCTCTCTATCCTTACTCTAAAGGGGATAGGCAGAAAGCTAGCTTGTGGATGTATGGGACATATAATAATAAATCAATACTTAAACATACAACCCTAAAACCGGAGGCTATTTATAATGTGCAGGCGATAATTTTACAGGCAGATTTGTCGATATTTTCACCTTTGATATATTGACTCTTTGGCTATGTATCGAGGGACGATGATGACAGTTTTTTAATTTCAATATATCGGATTTCCAATATTTTTTGAAAATATCAACAGTCCTAGTGACGGCTGCGCCTGTTACCACTAGGCGGGACGTTTGGTACATCAGCGCAGCGACCGCACCTCCTTCCACCGGCAGTTGAACTGCAGTCGCTTCAGCGGTTTTCTTGTGATAGTCCCCGACTCGTTTCTCTGTCAAGGCACCTGACAATGATTTGCCTGCGCCTCGTTAAAGGACGCCACACGGCAGTACATGGTGGGGAAGGAGACGACGAACAGTGTGAGATTGCCATCGAAGTCTTAGCGAGATCGCACTTACGGCACAATGATCTGCATACTGTAATAGGATGACTGGAGCGGGTGACGTGTCGGGGTTGCCGGGCGCGGCTGGGTAGAAGAAGGTGGCTGTTTTTAGCAATCTTCCTCTTTATTGTTGGTTCTTCCAATACAGTTTCCGGCAGCTCAGCCCCACTACTCGTGTCATGGTGGAAACGTGTTGATGCACGCAGCCCGGGGAACACGACGCCACGCTCGGTCAGTGGCTGCGCAGGCAGTTGGAGGTTGGCAGCACGAGGCCCAGCCTAGCTCGTCTCCTGCAGATGTGGCGGCTCGTGACGACGCCGGGAGTCGCCGGTGCAGCAGCGGGCAACGTCCCCCGCCAGCCGGTCCTTGGGGACAGCGTCACTGATGACGACGACGTAACAGTGACCGAACGCCCAATCCGTCTAACCGATGCCGACGCCCACCTCTGATGCCCTTAAATAGTGTAGGCCACTGCTGAATCCACCAGTTACGCAGCAGAGTGTTTACTAGAAGGTTCTCGATGAGTTGGCTAACACAACTGCTCCACACGCGGCCCGCACCTGCGTAATTCTGCTAATGCTGCGTTCTGGTGGCTGCCGTGCACGTACATACATACCGACGCTCGTGGCAAAACTGTGTCACCGTCATAACGCGCTGGCCAGGCTTTGTCCGCCGTTTGCTGTGAGGCTGGCGCATCGCGCACTGAAACACACTAAATCACAATTTCGCACTGTATTTCCTAATAATAACCCCTTGCCCTCTACAAAACTGTTTTTTCTTTTTGTTTCTCTTGTCATCAGTCTTCTAACTGGTTTGATGCGCACCACCACGAATTCCCATTATGTGCCAGTCTCTTCATGTCAGAGTAGCACTTGCAGCCTATGTCCTCAATTATTTGCTGTATGTATTCTACTCTCTGTCTTCCTCTACAGTTTTTGCCCTCTACAGTTCCCTCTAGTAACATACAAGTCATTCCATCATGTCTTAACAGATTTACTATGATCCTGTCACTTCTCCTTATCAGTGTTTTCCACATATTCCTTTCCTCTCCGATTCTGCACAGAACCTCCTCATTCCTCACCTTATCAGTCCACCTAACTTTCAACATTTGTCTGTAGCATCACATCTCAAATGCTTCGATTCTCTTCTGTTCCGGTTTTCCCACAGTCCACGTTTCACTCCCATACAGTGCTGTACTGCAAACGTATATTCTCAGAAATTTCTTCCTCAAAAAGGCCTGTGTTTGTTACTTGTAGATCTGTCTTGGCCAGGAATGCTCTTTTTTCCAGTGCTAACCTGCTATTCATGTCCTTCTACCTCCATTCGTCACTGGTTATTATGCTGCCTAGGTAGTAGAATTCGTTAACTTCGTGTCCATCAATGCTGAGGTTAAGCTTCTTGCTATTCTGATTTTTGCTACTTCTCATTACTTCCGTCTTTCTTCGATTTACTCTCAATTTGCACTTTGTACTCATCAGATTGTTTATTCTGTGCAGCAGATCATGTAATTCTTCCTCACTTTCAAATGGTTCAAATGGCTCTGAGCACTATGGGACTTAACATGTGCGGTCATCAGTCCCATAGTACTTAGAACTACTTAAACCTAACTAACCTAAGGACATCACACACATCCATGCCCGAGGCAGGACTCGAACCTGCGACCGTAGCAGTCGCGCGGTTCCGGACTGAAGCGCCTAGAACCGCGAGACCACCGCGGCCGGCCCTCACTTTCACTCAGGATAGCAATGTCATCAGCGAATCGTATCATTGATATCCTTTCACCTTCAATTTTAATTCCACTGCTAAACCTTCTATTTCCATCGTTACTTCTTCGATGTACAGACTGAACAGTAGGGGCTAAATCGATCGGAGGAGCCGGCCGGAGTGGCCGAGCGGTTCTAAGCGATACAGTCCGGAACCGCGTGACCGCTACGGTCGCAGGTTCGAATCCTGCCTCGCGCATGGATGTGTGTGATGTCCTTAGGTTAGATAGATTTATGTAGTTCTGGGGACTGATGACCACAGCAGTTAGGTCCCATAGTGCTCAGAGACATCTGATCGGAGGAGTTCGTTCTTAGTCGTCCACTCTCATTATTCCCTCTTGGCTCTTCACATATTGTATATCACCCGTCCCTCCCTATAGCTTACCCATATTTTTCTCAGAATTTCGAACATCTTACATCGTCGAACGCTTTCTCCAACACACTGTACTGTCGCAATATTTTCGTACCACGTTATGGCTCGACGTAAAGACAGACTGTTAACGGCGTCTTGCGTGTTGCAGGAGGCGCAAGACGTGTAAGTACATACACAAAAAAAGGTATACCGTAATACCACCATCTAAATTTACAGAATTTATACCTTCCGGTTTTCCAGTTGCAGTGAGAACATAAGAAAAAAATCGAATGCAGTTAGAGAAGCAGGACAAGTAGGAATTTATTACCCCGCAAACAGCTCCTTTGCGAACGAATGTTTAATGGTATGTTTTTGCTTCTATTACCGCATATTGCCGCCCGTGTCAGTTATCGCTACTAACGATGATATATTCCGTACGAACAATACGGTGGATGACATCGGAAGCTGGCTGAGGCTGCTCGCGGATGATGCAGTTGTATACAGGAAGACTGCGACGCCAGAACGGCGCAGCTGAACGCGGGAAGGTGTGCAAAGCATCGACGCCTGGCAATGTTGCCGCGAGTCACCGCTGGCTGTAAATGAATGTAATTAGTCGCGCGCAAATAGGCGACAGTCCCCGTCGCCGTTCGATTGCACTGCCGTCGATAAATCACTGGATACTGTAAAATATGCTTGGAGTGTCCGCCAAGCATGTCCGTGGGGCATCTACCTTTGAAAACTACAAGGGAAAAATCGGAAGGTAGCGCGCAGCGACTTTACTACCAAAAACTTTAAGGGGCTCCGGAAAGGCTCAAAATCATGAAAAGTTAAATTTTTTCTTTTTTGCGTTTTCTGAATCTGCAGACTATTACCTTTTAATAGATATATAATTTATTCAATTCCGAAGACTACAACTATTTTTAATTTTTTTTTGAAATGTGTTCTACATGGGCGTGACCCACTGTGGCGCTGTTAAACTGCTGTCAAATGGTGTTATTATTAACGTCCGTGTTCATCAGGTATATTTTAGTGATGTGAGATAAAGTATGTGTTGTGGCTAACCTGTGATGGTTCAATATATATCGCTGGTGTGATTGTCGATTGTTTCATGTTTATTTACTCTGTCGTTATCTCGAAAATATTCGTAATTAATTCTGTTTCTTGAGTCTCTGTTTTGTTGAAGTATAATAATGAGTAAAAGTAAAGTTATTAGAAATCCTCTGAAGGCTTTTAAGAAAAGGAGAAATGTTGGAAAGCCAAAGGTATGTGTTATTATTCTAAACAATAAAGACGATTACCAAGTGAGTGAACCTAACCTCTCAAGTACACCTGCCCATAGCAGTCAAAGTGGGAAAGAAAATACTTCACAGAAGAAGCTTGGTTCAATGAGTGAAAATTATGAATGTTTTATGGGCGAATCGGATGTGAATGAAATATTTGATATGTCGGTTCTCAAAGGAATTTTTTCAAACTGTGTAAGATGTATTCATTGTAGCGAAGTTGGTTTGGAACTCTCCATAATAAAGCACGTAGGACTTGCTAGTGAAATACAACTGAAATGTGATAAGTGTTCATACATGACCACCTTTTGGAACAGTGTTGCAGTAACTGCAACTGAAGAAAATGGTAGCAAAATCTACGAACACAACATTAGATTTGTTTATTCCTTGCGTTCAGTTGGTAAGGGTGCTACTGCAGGTGCAATTTTCTGTGGCATCATGAATCTTCCAAATCCCCCAACCAAGTTTACGACCTATAATAAATTAATAGGGTCTAAAGTAGAAGATGTCTGTATAGAATCTATGAAGAACGCTGTGGAAGAGGCAGTAATGGAAAATAATGGTAACAGAGATTTGACTGCAGCGTTCGATGGTACCTGGCATAAACGGGGACACACATCTCTTCATGGTGTAGTATCTGCCACCAGTATGTATACAGGGAAAGTTTTAGATGTAGCAGTAATATCAAAGTATTGTAGATGTCCACAAAAATATAAAGGTACACATGAAAATAACTGCAAAGCTAACTATAGTGGCAGTAGTGGAGGAATGGAAGTGGCTGGTGTTGCCAGTATATTCCAGCGTTCTGAGGCGTGTGATAAAGTGCGATATGTTAATTACCTTGGTGACGGTGATTCTAAAAGTTTCGAACATGTTCAAGGACTGAAGCCCTATGGTGATGATGTTGTAGTGCATAAATTTGAGTGTATTGGACACGTACAGAAGCGAATGGGAACAAGACTTCGGCGACTGAAAGCTTCGTACAAAAAACAAAAACTCAGTGATGGTAAGGGGTTGGATGGGAAGGGAAGGTTAACTGACAGTGTAATTGACAAAATACAGAACTATTATGGAATGGCTATTAGGCAAAATACACAAAGTGTCGACGAAATGAAGAAGGCTGTTTGGGCTCTTTTTTTTCATACTTCTTCAACCGATGAAAATCCCCAACATAGCTTGTGTCCCAAAGAAGAAGACAGTTGGTGTAAATATAACAAAGGACTGCTAACTGGTGAAGTGTACACTCATAAGCATAGTCTGCCTCATGCAATAATGGAGGTGATAAAACCTATTTTCAGAGACTTAGCAGCACCTGAATTGTTGAAAAAGTGTATTCACGGAAAAACTCAAAACCCCAATGAAAGTGTAAATAGTGTTATATGGTCGAGAATCCCCAAGACTGTATTTGTTGGAATAGAAACACTTCACTTTGGTGTGTATGATGCTGTTGCGACTTTCCATGATGGCAACATTGTAAGGTGCAAGGTATTTAGAAATATGGGAATGAAGATAGGTTCTAACATGGTACGAGCGATGCTTGCTTTAGACAAGGAACGCCTTCGGGCTGCAGACAGGGCTGTAAAGAGTCTAGAAATACAAGCAAGAGTAAACAGGAGGAGGAACAAGAGGAAGCTGGAGGAGGAGTTTGCAGAGGATGAAGATAATCCATCCTATGGACCTGGAATGCACTAAAAAGTTAATCCAATCTTTGTCGCTCGATTCCCAAACTTTTATTTTCTCATACTAATTACATGTTTTCTAAGGATCTTCCAAACATATTTGTTTCAAACTTTCAGTAAATGTTACACAGTACCTTCTGCATAATTTAACACAGCCTTTTTCCAAAAAACTGTATATTTTTGAATATATAAATAAAAAATTGCAAAAAAATGTTGTGAATTTTCATTACAATTGAAAAAAATCGTCTTTAATAACTGAACTAAAATTTTGTAAAATCCCTGTGTTAAGTTGTAGCCCATATTCCAATAAATAATCTGTAAAAAGTTCAACTTCCTACCTCAAATACTTTGTGAGGAAATATGTAATTTATAAGCGTTATTTCAACATTGCAAGTATAGGGCGTTCCGGAGCCCCGTAATAGATTAAAAAAAAAGAATCACAAATGAATTTGAGTCTTTTGTCTACTTTTCTACACAGTCACCAATGTTCCCTACAGATTTCTCCAATCGTGTACCAGTTTCAGTATGTCCTGTTCGTAGAAGTCCCTTCTGGTTGGAGTTTAGCCATCTGCGGACTGATGTTTCACTTCCGCATCTGTCGCAAAGCGTCGGACGGCCAGGAATTTCTTCACGGGATTGAACAGATAAAAGTCCGACGATGCGAGGTCTGGACTGTGTGGAGCATCACTCACCATAACCTAAATGGTGACAAGTAAATGAAAACATCTAAAGCCGTCTTATGATTTTATTTTATTTTGTCGCTACCAGTTTCAACGCTTAAGGCTGTTTTTGTCGCGATACAGGTTGATATGATCCCCATGCGTACCACATATGTTGCCATCGTCAACTGCAGTTGATGGTTGGAGAGCTGACACATTGTCTGCGTATCCAGTAATGCTGGCAACAGACGTGGTATGCTTGGGATTTATATCAACCTGTATCGCATCAAAAACAGCCTCAAGATGACGCGCTGAAGCGTTGAAACCGGTAGCGACAAAATAAAATAAAGTCATGAGGACGGCTGTAGGTGTTTTTATTTACTTGTCACGACAGTGAACGGGCGTCGTCCCAGAGACCTCCTGCTAAACGGATGGACGTACAAAATAACCCAAATGGTTCTGTATGAGCAACATCTTTGAACCTCCTATGTCTGTTCTTTGACCATAACCTACATGTTTGAATGTAAACACAGTGTCTATCATGAGTAGTGAAATATCCAGCTAATTAAAAAAAACTGAAAAATGGAAGTGAAAATGCTAACTTCACCATCAAATCATTTTCTTTGTGTTCAAACAGTGAACTCCAGCAATAAAAACATATACATGAATGCATAAAAACCGGTGTATTTACGAGACCAGAATGTTACCAGACCGAAATAAAAACAAAAAAGACACTTGACATGTTGTTGTTTTGGTCTTCAGTCCTGAGACTGGTTTGATGCAGCTCTCCATGCTACTGTATCCTGTGCAAGCTTCTTCATCTCCCAGTACCTACTGCAGCCTACATCCTTCTGAATCTGCTTACTGTATTCATCTCTTAGTCTCCGTCTACGATTTTTACCCTCCACGCTGCCCTCCAATACTAAATTGGTGATCCCTCGATGTCTCAGAACATGTCCTACCAACCGATCCCTTCTTCTAGTCAAGTTGTGCTACAAGCTCGTCTTCTCCCCAGTTCTATTCAATACCTCCTCATTAGTTATGTGATCTACCCATCTAATATTCAGCATTCTTCTGTAGCACCACATTTCGAAAGCTTCTATTCTCTTCTTGTCTAAACTATTAATCATACACGTTTCACTTCCATACATGGCTACACTCCATACAAATACTTTAAGAACCGACTTCCTGACATTTAAATTTACACTCGATGCTAACAAATTTTTCTTCTTCAGAAATGCTTTCACACTTGACATAAAGTGATGAAACTGTGGAATACTCCAGTTTCCCTCCTGTCACGAAGACCCACATTTCAGTGTAGATCAAGGTTCCTAGTGACGCCTCGGGAAACCTGGTAATAAACGCGGTGAAACCAGATGCTCATTCGCGTGGAAACACACCCCTTATTTATGGGAAGTGTCACGATATTATGAAGATGGTGTATATTTGTTTTTCGTAGGTCGTAATTTTCCGACTGTATCGGCCGTAAGTTGAGACATCAAGCGCAGTTATTAGAGTAGCGAAACGTTAGCCGTCTTATTTCAGACGCGGACCAGATATATGATGTTGTCGAGGGCCGTGGGAAAAGATGCAAAGGCTGTCGTGGGACACAGGATTCCCTTGAGAATCGTGCGTTGAAACTTGCATCGTTTTCCTCGAGTAGAGGACCCGCCATAAATTGATCGATATTCTAATATGAGAAGCTGACAGCGGAAATAACTCAGCACTAACGGCTGAATCCGTACGGGGATGTGTATTACCATTCATGAAGGTCATTTACCTGTAAAACTCTTCTGTAGAATAGGTGTTTGACGGCTAGAGATGCACAAATCGCTGAACACACAAGACGCTACTTCTTCTACGTCTACATAAATACTCTGCAACTGACAGCTAAATACATGGCAGAGGGCTCATTGAACCACCTTCACATTATTTTTCTATTATTCCACTCTCGGACAACCCGCAGAAAAACGAACGCCTATACCTTCCCGTGGTAGCTCCTATTTCCCTTATTTTATTATGATGATTGTTTCTCCCTATATACATCGGTGTCAATAAAATGTTTTCGCATTCGGAGGAGCAAGTTGGTGATTCAAACTTCATGAGTAGATGCCGCAGAACTAGAAACGCCTTTGTTTTGATGATTTCCACCCCAAATCCTGTATCACATCAGTGAAACTCTCTTCCCTATTTCTCGGTGATACAAAACGTGCTGCCCCTGTTTGAAGTTTCTCGATGTGCTCAGTTAATCCTATGTGGTAAGGATCCCACACCGCGCAGCAGTACTCCAAAAGAGGACGGATAAGCATAGTGTAGGCAGTCTCTTTAGTAGAACGGTTGCACTTCCTGATTGTTCTGCAAGTTAAACGCTGTCTTTGGTTCGCCTTCCCCACAACATTTTCGATGTGTTCTTTCCAACTTACGTTCTTTGTAATTGCAATTCCTGGGTATTTAGTTGAATTTACAGCCTTTAGATTTGACTGATTTATCGTGTAACCGAAGTTTAAGGGATTCCTTTCATCACTGATGTGGATGACATCACACTTTTCATTATGTAGGGTCATCTGACAGTTTTAGCACCATACAGATATCTTTTCTAAATTGTTTTGCAATTCGTTTGGATCTTCTGATGACATTACTAGTCGATAAACGACAACATCATCTGCAAACAACCTAAGACTGCTACTCAGATTGTCTCCTGAATTGTTGATATAGATAAGGAACAACAGAAGGCCTAAACACTATCTTGGCGAACGCCAGAAATCACTTCTGTTTTACTCGATGACTTTCCGTAATTCCTGCGAACTGTGACCTCTCTGACAGGAAATCACGAATCGAGTCACATAACTGAGACGATATTCCATAAGCACGCAATTTTAAAACGAGCCGCTTCTTTGGTACAGCGTCAAAATCCTTCTGGAAATCTAGAAATACGGAATCCATTTGAAATCCCTTGTCAGTAGCACTCAACACTTCTTGTGAGAAAAGAGCTAGTTGTGTTTCACAAGAACGATGTTTTCTAAATCCGAGTTGACTATGTGTCAGAAGACCGTTCTCTTCGAGGTAACTCATAATGTTCAAACACAATATATGTTCCGAAATCCTGCTGCATATCGACGTTAATGATACGGGGCTGTAATTTAGTGCATTACTGCTACTGCCTTTCTTGAATACTGGTGTGACCTGTGCAACTTTCCAGTCCACAGCTAAACCGGGATCAGGCAGGCCTGATGTACTAAAAGACACGGAATGAGGAGAATTGCGGAGTGTAGTTACAAAAAAATTAAATAAGATAAAGTAAAATAAAATAAAAAGCGCACGAAATGAGTGGAAGGAATGAGTATGAGTTACAAAGTGCTTCCAGCGACCCAGCTACCACGATAACCGTGAGTTGGGAGTTAAAAAGGATGGAGAATAGTAGAACAGCGTGTAAGGCACAGATTTCCATTGTCAATGTTTAGAGGTTCTTGAGGTGGAATAAAGAGCGGCTCCACTGGATAGTAGATGATTGGAAAGGAGTGATTTGGAATCACACTGTACCCTGTGGCAGTCCGATCGAAGGGTTGAGTATTCGTATAGGCCTGAAGAATGTTACCTGGAGGTGGTGGTTTTGCGGTACACGGAGTTTCTCGTGGTTAGGGTATGGTTCCCTTGTTGCGCTTAAGTAAACATTAAATGCATTAGGATATGAAAACATTTTAGAGCACTGTGTACTGCGTACAGTAGTGAAGGACTTCGGACACAATAACTGTAGCAACAATGCAACGCAACTCATGGCAGCATCTGTGAGGCAACGGTTTTCATACAGCAGATAGACAGAGAGATATTCAGCGATCACAGGCCCGCGCTGCTTCCACACTCTGCCTCCATTCCTTCCTGTTTTGTGCCCGGTCCCTCCAGGTGTCTTCAACTCCCAGGTTTGCTAGGTCCTTCGCCAGGTCGTCCATCCAGCGCTGCCTTGGTCGTCCAATGGGGCGTTTGGTGTTTGGTTTCCCCGCTAGTGCCATCTTCCCCTGTCTTCCATCTGGTTGGTTGGTTGGTTGTTTCGGGGAAGTAGACCAGACAGCGAGGTCATCGGTCTCATCGGATTAGGGAAGGACGGGGAAGAAAGTCGGCCGTGCCCTTTGAAAGGAACCATCCCGGCATTTGCCTGGAGCGATTTAGGGCAATCACGGAAAACCTAAATCAGGATGGCCGGACGCGGGATTGAACCGTCGTCCTCCCGAATGCGAGTCCAGTGTCTAACCACTGCGCCACCTCGCTCGGTCTTCCATCTGGCATACGGGCTACATGGCCCACCCATTGTATTCTTTTGCTGTTTATCTCCTGTAGGTTAGTTGGTTGTCGCATCAGAAGGTAGATTTCCTCGTTTTTCCTCCTCCTCCGTAATCCGTTATCTGAAACTGGTCCCCATATCTTCCTCATTACTCTTCTTTCAAATATTTATAGTTTGTCCCTTTCTAGCTTAGCCATGCTCCATGTTTCTGAACCGTAGTTGTTAGCACACTGGACTCGCTTTCGGGAGGACGACGGTTCAATCCCGCGTCCGGCCATCCTGATTTTGATTTTTCGTGATTTCCATAGATCACTCCAGGCAAATGCCGGGATGGTTCCTTTGAAAGGGCACGCCCGACTTCCTTTACCGTCCTTCCCTAATCCGAGCTTGTGCTCCGTCTCTAATGACCTCGTTGTCGACGGGACGTTAAACATCGATACCCTCCTCCCCCTCCTCTCAAACGTACATCACTGATGGGCATATCGCTGTGTTGTAGATTTTCATCTTAGTGTTCACTGAGATCGATTTAGAACCAAGCGTCTCTCTGAGGGAATGTATGCATTTCGTTCCCACTGCTATTCTTTCCTTGATGTCCAACGTTCCTGAAATTCCATGAATAACAACCGCTTGGATGCTGTTGTGAATAATTTATTTAACGAGCGGTTTCGTTCTTTAGAAGCCACATCAGGCTAGATGCGCTAATTTGGAAGAAAGTGGTCACCACAATTACCGTTGCAATCAGTAGCTAGAAAGAGAGAAAAAATGCTTACATGTTAAATCACATTAAAACTTGTGACATGGACGGGACTGAAAATTCCTTCCCTGTGAATAAATGACGCAATTTGCGATTCGTCAAGTAAGCAGAAAGCGCGGATCAAGAATACCATCACAACGACCGGGAGAGCAGTGTGCTGATCCCACGCCCCTCCTATACGCATACTCCACTGAGGATGACACGGCGGTCGGATGGTCCCGGTAGGCCACTCGTGGCCTGAAGACAAAGTACTACTAATCACCGGTTTGCTGATTCATGCCACACAGGGTTGGAAGAATTTGATAGTAAAATTATTGTGCGTTGCTTTCCGATCTTCCCTCGTAAGTGTGCGGTTACATTTGGTCAGACGGGTTACTTCCTCAGTGGATATCATGTGACGTATGATACGGGCGATAGGCGGCAATTATGCGGATGGAATCGACACTGTGCGTTCGCCTCGCTCCTTCGCAGCCGGCGCGACCGCAACGCCGTGCGTGTGTGTAGACCTCTCCCTGCCCCCTTTCACGCCTGACTGGTAAATATTTGGAGAGGGCGCTGCCGTCACGTTTCGACGTCTAAACGACTGCGGCTCTCCCTGGGGACTCCCACCGGTTCCTCACATCACACGACCACGACCACCACAACGACCACCGCAAGGTCGTTCCGCCAGCCGCCACTTTTCCAGCCATCCGGCGGTGAGGCGCCGACTCGTGACCTCGCCGTAATAACAAACGCCTTGCTCTCCTCACCGCCAGCCTTTCGAAATTGCCTCGAGTAAACAATGCAATCTGTCGTCCCAGCTGCCTCAGTGAAAACTTGCGCACGACGCTCCACTGCCACAGCTAACGAGCATCCGGCAGGAAATCCAAAACTCCAGCAAACGTTTGTGGTTGTTAAATAGATATTCATTTACATCCTAAAAAATCGCTATGTGTAGAGACTCACAATTCGCCTTACACATTTCTCGAGGTTGTAGAGGGAAGATACACTACTGGCCATTAAAATTGATGACGTGCTACTGACGCGAAATTTAACCGACAGGAAGAAGATGCTGCGATATGCAAATGATTAACTTTTCAGAGCATTCACAGGAGGTTGGCGACACCTACAACGTGCTGACATGAGGAAAGTTTCCAATCGATTTCTCATACACAGTTGACCGGCGTTGCCTGGTGAAACGTTGTTGTGATGCCTCGTGTAAGGAGGAGAAATGCGTACCATCACGTTTCCGACTTTGATAAAGGTCGGATTGTAGCCTGTCGCGATTGCGGTTTATCGTATAGCGACATTACTGCTCGACTTGGTCGAGATCCAATGACTGTTAGCAGAATATGGAATCGGTGGCTTCAGGAGGATAACACCGACGCCGTGCTGGATCCCAACGGCCTCGTATCACTAGCAGCAGAGATGACAGGCATCTTATCCGCATGGCTGTAACGGATCATGCAGCCACGTCTCGATGCCTGAGTCAACAGATAGTGACGTTTGCGAGACGACAACCATCTGCACCAACAGTTCGACGACGTTTCCAGCAGTATGGACTATCAGCTCGGAGACCGTGGCTGCAGTTACCCTTGACGCTGCATTACAGACAGGAGCGCCTGTTATGGTGTACTCAACGACGAACCTGGGTGCACGAATTGCAAAACGTCATTTTTTCGGATGAATCCAGGTTGTGTTTACAGCATCGTGATGGTCGCATCCGTGTTTGGCGACATCGCGGTGAACGCACATTGGAAGCGTGTATTCGTCATCGCCATACTGGCGTATCACCCGGCCTGATGGAATGGGGTGCCATTGGTTACACGTCTCGGTCACCTCTTGTTCGCATTGACGGCACTTTGAACAGTGGACGTTACATTTCAGATGTGTTACGACCCGTGGCTCTACCCTTCAATCGATCCCTGCAAAACCCTACATTTCAGCAGGATAATGCACGACCGCATGTTGCAGGTCCTGTACAGGCCTTGCTGGATACAGAAAATGTTCGACTGCTGCCCTGGTCAGCACATTCTCCACATATCTCCCCAATTGAAAACGTCTGGTCAATGGTAGCCGAGCAACTGGCTCGTCACAATACGCCAGTCACTACTCCTGATGAACTGTGGTATCGTGTTGAATCTGCATGGGCAGCTGTACCTGTACACGCCATCCAAGCTCTGTTTGACTCAATGCCCAGGAGTATCAAGGCCGTTATTACGGCCAGAGGTGGTTGTTGTGGATACTGATTTCTCATGATCTATGCACCCAAATTGCGTGAAAATGTAATCACATGTGAGTTCTAGTATAATATGTTTGTCCAATGAATACCCGTTTTTCATCTGCATTTCTTCTTGGTGTAGCAATGTTAAAGGCCAGTAGTGTATCTAAACGGTGTAGACATGGATGTGGGATCAGCCTAGTGAAGATTTGGTCTGTAAACGGGAAAATCCATTGAGATAAGTGACTTTAACAAAGGGAAGATTATTATCACGCAGAGCATGTGTTGGAGTCTCTGGAAAACGGCTAATGTTCACATGCTACTGTCGTGAGCATCTACAGAAAGAGACAGAAGGACAGTGAAACTACCAGTAGACGCTAAATGATTGGACGTCCACGAGTCTTGACAGAATGAGGGCTTCAGAGTCTTGCCTGCTCTGTGAAGTAGGATAGTGATCTGTGGCATCTCTGCGGTAAGAGCATAACGCTGGCGTGTTTTGTGAGCACAATGTTCATTGTACAGTGTTGAACATACAGCTCCAGAGTGGACCACATAATGTGTTTACAGGTTCAACCAATGACATTGTCATCTGTGACTGAAGTGGGCGCAGAACCAATGGGATTCGACCCTCGATCAAGGGAAACACGTCGGCCCTTCGGGTGAATAACATTTTTGCTACACTAGGTCGATGATTGTCTCCACAAAACGCCGTCATCGAGGTGTACGATTGCTCGAAACGTGCCATGGCCACAGGCTGGCAGGAACAGTTCTATGCTGTGGGAGACGTTCTCCAGCGCTTGGATGGGGCCTATGGTATTAAAGTAAGACAGGCTGACAGCTGCGAACCAGTTACATCCGTTCGTACTTGATGTCTTCCCGAACGGCAATGCCATCTTTCAGCAGTATAACTGTCCATGTTTCGGAGCCAGAATGTTGCTACAGTGGTTTGAGAAACAATGAAGTGATCTCATGCTGATATCTTGGCGACCAAATCCGCCGGATGTAAATCCTTTGGTACACATCTTGGTCGCTACCGGACGCCATTACTGCGTACGCAGAAATCAGCGACGCGTTATCTACGCGAATCACATGACCTGTGCGTAGACATCTAATAGCACATACCTCCACAAACGTACCAGCAAACTGTGTGATGTATTTCCTTCCACATATGCACAAACAAGCTATTAAGCGGGTGGTCATAATCTTTTGGCTCGTCAGTGTATGCACGCTAGCCGCTGCACAGTGAGCCAAGACGGGCCGGCTAGACAGGAATCGAACGACGCACACGCCAGCGGCGAAAATGTGTTTGTCAGAACTTCCGGGCAGATTAAAACTGTGTGCCGGACAGAGACTCGAACTCGGCACTTGCCCGCGAAAGGCAAGGTCCCGAATTCGAGTCTCGGGCCGGCACACAGTTTTAATCTTCCAGGAAGTTTCATATCAGCGCACACTCCGCTGCAGAGTGAAAATATCATTCTAGAATATTTCTTGTCGCTACTGTAGCTATGATGGTCTCAAACATCCGAAACCGATAGCACTAGAAGAAGAACAGGTTCACGGACTCTGCACTGTTTGAGAGTCGCTGACGAAAGTAATGGGGATGCTGTTTCAGTATGGCCCAAGGCAGAGTCTGGCAAGATAGCAGTGGGGTATGTTCTAACAGCAGTGCGCATTCCAGGCACGTCTGTACCGGCTGTTAGCTGCGGGCGTCCCTGTGTGTACCGCACAGTAGAGCAGAGCAGAGAAGCAGGAGTGGGGTGGAGGGGCGGGGGGCGATACGTCGCACGCTGACGCCGCTTGTGCAGGGCAACGGGGGCACGGAGCTACGTCACTGCCCTGATGCATTATTCATGGCCGCGGCGGTACGGAGTGGGAGCACCACCGGCTCTGTCGATGTTGGCGGGAGGCTGCGTGGCTGTGCGTGTGTGCTTACGCTGCTGTTACGCGCTGTGTGGGCTGCACGCACGTACACACATGCTCGTACCTACCTAATCTACCGTGGACAGAGGGCTCCAGTGGTCATGCCCCCCTTCTTGCAGCGGTGTACCGAAGGTCTCTAGAAGAGCTTAGCGTTCCAAAGGATTGGAAAGGGGCACAGGTCATCCCCGTTTTCAAGAAGGGACGTCGAACAGATGTGCAGAACTATAGACCTATATCTCTAACGTCGATCAGTTGTAGAATATTGGAACACGTATTATGTTCGAGTATAATGGCTTTTCTGGAGACTAGAAATCTACTCTGTAGGAATCAGCATGGGTTTCGAAAAAGACGATCGTGTGAAACCCAGCTCGCGCTATTCGTCTACGAGACTCATAGGCCTATACACACGGGTTCCCAGGTAGATGCCGTGTTTCTTGACTTCCGCAAGGCTTTCGATACAGTTGCCCACACTCGTTTAGTGAACAAAGTAAGAGCATATGGACTATCAGACCAATTGTGTGATTGGATTGAAGAGTTCCTAGATAACAGATCGCAGCATGTCATTCTCGATGGAGAGAAGTCTTCTGAAGTAAGAGTGGATTCAGGTGTGCCGCAGGGGAGTGTCATAGGACCGTTGCTATTCACAATATACATATGTGACGTTGTGGATGACATCGGAAGTTCACTGACGCTTCTTGCGGACGATGCGGTGGTATATCGAGAGTTTGTAACAATGGAAAATTGTACTGAAATGCAGGAAGATCTGCAGCGAATTGACGCATGGTGCAGGGAATGGCAATTGAATCTCAGTGTAGACAAGTGTAATGTGCTGTAAATACAAAGAAAGATAGATCCTTCATCATTTAGCTACAATATAGCAGGTCAGCAACTGGAAGCAGTTAATTCCATAAATTATCTGGGAGTACGCATTAGGAGTTGGTTCAAATGGCTCTGAGCACTATGCGACTTAACTTCTGAGGTCATCAGTCGCCTAGAACTTAGAACTAATTAAACCTAACTAACCTAAGGAAATCACACACATCCATGTCCGAGGCAGGATTCGAACCTGCGACCGTAGCGGTCACGCGGTTCCAGACTGAAGCGCCTAGAACCGCACGGTCACACCGGCCGGCACGCATTAGGAGTGATTTAAAAAGAAATGATCGTCGGTAGAGCAGATGCCAGACTGAGAATCATTGGAAGAACCCTTAGGAAATGGAAACAATGGAAGTAGGTTACAGTACACTTGTTCGCCCACTGTTTGAATACTGCTCACCGGTGTGGGGTCCGTACCAGATAGGGTTGATAGAAGACATAGAGAAGACCCAACGGAGAGCAGCGCGCTTCGTTACAGGATCATTTAGTAATCGCGAAAGCGTTACGGAGATGATAAACTCCAGTGGAAGACTCTGCAGGAGAGACGCTCAGTAGCTCGGTACGGGCTTTTGTTGAAGTTTCGAGAACATACCTTCACCGAGGAGTCAAGCAGTATATTGCTCCCTCCTACGTATATCTCGCGAAGAGACCATGAGGATAAAATCAGAGAGATTAGAGCCCACACAGAAGCATACCGACAATCCTTCTTTCCACGAACAATACGAGACTGGAACAGAAGGGAGAACCGATAGAGGTACTCAACGTACCCTCCGCCACACACCGTCAGGTGGCTTGCGGAGTATGGATGTAGATGTAGATGTAGATGTAGACGCCAGGTAGGTCTGGCGACGAATCTGTGTCAAAGGTAAACCTAGCTGATACGTGGTTCCCTTTTCGTACCACACTTGCCCACCATATCTTAGATACCATAAAAGAGGAAGCGGGATGGAATCATGATTGGTAGTCACAATTTATAATGAAGACAGTATACAGACACTACGCCTTTTAAGGAATTTGCCAATTACAAATTGTGGACGAGCCAGTAGATAAAGCTTTGCAAATACAGTTAGAAACCCAACGTACTCAGTACTCAAATAAACAGTCCCTTAAGAGAAAGTTATAAAAAACTTAATGTGCAGGTTCGAATCCTGCCTCGGGCGTGGCTGTGTGTGGTGACCTTAGGTTCGTTAGGTTTAATTAGTTCTAAGTTCTAGGGGACTGATGACCTCAGATGTTAAGTCCCATAGTGTTCAGAGCCATTTGAGCCAACTTAATGTGCCAGGCATTTATAGATACCTTAAGCATAGCAATTGTCAATTACTTCACATAGCCACTTCATCAATCTCCGTAAAACCAGTTATTATATTAATATGGCCACACATAATATTCTTCACTAATATACCCTTATAAACTTACTGTTTCAATCCATTAAAGAAGCACTTGTTAAAAGGTCAGTTACAAACTTAACGTTGCCAGGCACTAATTAATACCCCTCGCTTTATTTTCCCTTATTAAGAAAACAGAATTACTGACAAATTTCAGAAATTCAAACTCCCTTATAGGATTTTCCTCAACATACATATATTGCGGCTGGTCCCGGCGGAGGTTCGAGTCCTCCCTCGGGCATGGGTGTGTGTGTGTTTGTCCTTAGGATAATTTAGGTTAAGTAGTGTGTAAGCTTAGGGACTGATGGCGTAGCAGTTAAGTACCATAAGAGTTGGGGGGAGGGGAGGGGGAGTTGTTTTGGGGAATGAGACCAGACAGAGAGGTCATCGGTCTCATCGGATTAGGGAAGGACGGGGAAGGAAGTCGGCCGTGCCCTTTCAAAGGAACCATCCCGGCATTTGCCTTGAGTGATTTAGGGAAATCACGGAAAACCTAAATCAGTAAGGCCAGGCACGGGATTGAACCGTCGTCCTCCCGAATGTGAGTCCAGTGTCTAACCACTGCGCCACCTCGCTCGGTAGTCCCATTTGAACATTTTTTTTTTTACATATAATGGAAACAGTTACCAGTAAAGAGTGACTTAATGATACTTCAGAACTAGTGCCAAGCTAAGATCCAATTACGTAACGTGATAGAACCACTTGCACAGAAAACTACAGCAGAAATACTGTTCTTTAAAAATGAATGTTGACGGTCTCAGACGTGTTAATAAAAGACTACTAGAAAGAGCTGCGCAAGGAACTCAGCAGATGCTATGCAATCTAAAGTTTAGCCAATTGCCAGTCGGTAATATTTAAGGAAACAGTTTCGTATAAGAACAGGTTATATGCAATATATATTCATATATCTAACAGCTTAACCCGCCTTGACGGAAGGAAGATAAATACTAAACTTTGGAAGGCGGTATGTGGATCACTCCCGGTCGTGGCCAGGTTCTTAAACACTGCCAGGTCTAGACCTCGGATGATATATCACTCGCAGCCAAGGCGGTGGCACAATCAAAGGTTTTTGCACGAATCACAAGGATATAACAATAACCCTGAAACATAGAAACACTCGGCAGAACCTTTGACTCGATATATAGCTAAGCGTGTAAAGGAACACGTTACACTACTGACAAATTCGCAACTTTGACCTTAAGCATTTTACACATGGAGAACTGTATTAATAGAGTGCAGGCTTTGAAAACGCCAACATAAGATCATTTAAAAAGTTCCTTGTAGTGGCCATTTTCGTAGTAGCTGTATATAAATTGCAGTGTTTTCGAAGAAAATGTCTTTTTTGCTTGCTGACATCGAAATTTTTATTTTTATTTATGCACGCAGACTCGTTCCACCTTTTTTACAAGGTATCTTCACGGGTGTCAGGAAACTTCCAATTCATTGCATCTAAGCAAACTACTTTTCTCATCTGGCAACCAAGTGGACATCTTACAGTTCACTGTTTACGTTACGCGTCACTGTAACTGCCTTCTTTTTAATGCAAAGGTTCACTGTTTACGTTACACATCACTGTAACTGCCTTCTTTTTAATACAAAGGTTCACTGTTGACGTTACACATCACCGTAACTGCCATCTTTTTTCACCGTAACTGCCTTCTTTTTAATACAAAGGTTCACTGTTTACGTTACACATCACTGCCACTGCCATCTTTTTAATACAGAGTTACACTGCTTACGTTACACATCACTGTAACAGCCTTATTTTTAATACAGAGTTTTAATACAGAGCTTCACTGCCATCTATTTAATACAGAGTTTCAAACAGTGAACGGAAAGTGAACTGTAAGATGTCCACCTGGTTGCCAGATGAGAAAAAGCAGTTTGCTTAGATGCAATGAATTAGAAGTAACCTGACACCCACTGAAGATGCCTTGTAAAAAAGGCGAAACGCGTCTGAGTGCATAAATAAATATAAAAAATTTCGATGTGCAGCATGCAAAAAAAGCATTTTCTTTGAAACAATTGCAATTTATAAAATAATTTGATTACAAGAAACACAGAGCACTAGTGAAACTTCTGAGAAAGCTTTCAAATAACGGCCACCATTTAACTAGGCCAACTCAACTCTTCCACACCATCTTTGACTATGAAAGTCTCACCATAATAATAAAATTTAAATGCCTCTGAGTGCGTTGGTCAACAAAACCCAATTACGACCACTTACTCCGTATCACGTACACAGTGGGTTCCACAGCTTCCCAACGCAGTCACAGAACTTGTATCTCCAAGCTGCCCATGTCGCCAAAACGCCCGACCAACTTCACACCGCAACATATAACGGTCATCACGCTCGTTCGGCAGCCGTTGACACTCGTCTCCCAGCGAATGTCACGAGATCTCCAGGGTTACCCCTCGAAGGCTAACAACCCCCTCCCTTCGCCTGCCAACCCGGAAGACAAGACACGCGATGAGCAAAGACAGCTTAACTCAACCACAATCGTTCTCAACGATACATGAACAAGTAGAGCACTTGCCCGCGAAAGGCAAAGGTCCCGAGTTCGAGTCTCGGTCGGGCACACAGTTTTAATCTGCCAGGAAGTTTCTTTTCTAAAATGTTCAAATGTGTGTGAAATCTTATGGGACTTAGCTACTAAGGTCATCAGTCCGTAAGCTTACACACTACTTAACCTAAATTATCCTAAGAACAAATAGACACACCCATGCCCGAGGGAGGACTCGAAACTCCGCCGGGACTATGCCCTCTTCAAAAAAATGGTTCAAATGGCTCTGAGCACTATGGGACTCAACTGCTGTGGTCATCAGTCCCCTAGAGCTTAGAACTACTTAAACCTAACTAACATAAGGACATCACACACACCCATGCCCGAGGCAGGATTCGAACCTGCGACCGTAGCAGCAGCGCGGCTCCGGACTGGGGAGCCTAGAACCGCAGGGCCACCGCGGTCGGCATGCCCTCTTCTACCTGGCTTTCATCTTCACTACTCAGTAACCGCCGCGACGCAGCGTGGATCCATGGAGCTACTTGCTGACATAGGGGAGCAACGTTCTGTAATCCTCGTAGTGATTGGTGTCATTGTCTACCCGACCTCCTAATTATTTTCTGGTTTGCATCCGACCCTCGGAGTTTTACTCGGTCAGCTCTTTGGTCGTAAATATAGGCCGTAGTATTGTACTAAGACACTGGTTGTCGCTTAAAAAATTGTTCTGATATTATATTGCCCTTCCTTTCTAGTTTATACCCGATCATTAATGATTTAATGAATCAACTCCTGGTCGGAAATCGAGTCGGAACAATTGCACCAAGGCACAGGTTGCCGTTAAACAAACAGGCGTCTTGTGGTTAGATTTAGATGTTAACCGGTTCAATTCCCTGATTGCAATTGCATTTGAGATAATCTGAACTACCTGTTGTACTAAGTTGTGCGTTCCTGGCTTTGAAAGACCGGGTCATTTTTCGTGTATTTTTAACTGGCTCTTGTGGTTCCGCCGAGTGAGTTCTCCTGTAGGAAGCGCTCATACGTAATGTTTTAAAACGCACCTTCAGAGCGGACCGCAGAATTGAGAAGCAGTTTAACTTTTGTCATATTAACAGCCAACTGTCACAAGGGCTGTTGTCAGAATAAGACTGTCCAAAGGGACGCGTTGGGATCCTGTCGCCTCTTGGTTGCTGATTGAAACGAAAAGGTTGCTCGCTTTGAAGCAAGCCTTATCATTGTCATAACTGTTTCCCGATTCGTTTAATCTCTAAGCGTACGTGCGCATCTTAACCCCGAACCTTTCGACATACAGTTTCAAAATAAAAAAAAATTACGTCGTTTGTTTGAGTAATTGAAACCCTCTTGTCATCAATATTACTTATATGTTTTCAGGTGTTGCAGAAGGGCATTTAATATGTGTCCAGCGCGGTAGTAAACACCGCTGTTTCACCCGATAACGGGCGGGCTGGAGGTCTCAGTCCCTGTAATTAGTGTCATGTTGTTCTTGTTTAGATTTCTCTTGTAAAATCTTATTCATTTCACAAATTTGTTTATTTGTAAAGAAAAGAAATTCATGATTATATATTGTTAAGTAAACAGGTTGTGCGAAAAGAAAGTTACATTGGTGGGTCCTCCGTCCCATGTTTTCCTTAATACCAGTAAATACCACATCTCAAAACACATGGCATAAGAATTCGTACAGCGCTGCTCAGACAATAATGTACCTGTTAACGTGAGTTGTGGCCTATTGGATGGTATACTTGCCGCATCTCGTCTATACGGTAGTTGTGGCAGGGGACCAAACAACGAGGTTATCGGTCCCATCGCGTTAGGTGTGGAGATCGGCCGTGCCCTTTCAGAGGAACCACCCCGGCACTTGCCTGTAGCCGTTTAGGGATACCACGGAAAACCTAAATCAGGATGGCGGGACGCGGGTTTGAACCGTCGTCCTCCCGCATGCGAGTCCAGTGTGCTAACCACTGCGCCACCTCGCTCGGTTAAGCGTTGTTTCATTTGAGATACACAGAGAGGAGCGAGTGTGCCGGGACTTAACACAGTTCACTGCTACTATCGCCACGTCATCACAACGCCCCCTTGCGTAGCATACAAGTATTGCGCCATAATCTAAGGATAAAATTAAAAATTAAAGTAACCTTCCCGAACATTGTAAACATATGCTTCAGTACATTAATATTAAAATTGTTAAATCTCAGAGTGATTTGATGAATATGATTTCCTAAATAAAACATTTTAAATAAAAAAAAACAAGTGGCGCTAAGTAATAAAGCTAGAAAGCCAAAAATTGTTCAGAATGTGGAAATGTATGTAAAAATCAACTGTTAACAAGTCTGAACTTGATCGGAGCAATAATCTGGTTAAAATCGGAGTTTTTTTACGAAAAACTGAAGGCGCTAAATATTAGACTCAGAACGGTGAAAATTCGTTTGAAGCTTCAGTTTTATATAAAAACATTAACTTTATTACCCATTGTCCTGCCCCTAATAGTTTTCGAGTAATTTACTGAAAACTAAATTTGGAACCAAAACGGCCTTATTTGCAATACATAAAGTATCGTTTACATGAATGGTCGAAAGTTCTGATTACAGCACTTGATTACGTCTATTACATAACACAGCTATAACAAGTTTCAAGACTTCGATGTAAATACCAGTTAATATAAGATCTCTTAAAGTTGTAGTTCAGAGGTCATGTTCTACTGTCGGTTCCGTTCTAAAAATTCTAGACGCCACAGTTGCAATGCAGTCGAGCTAAAACTTTTTCTGTACTTAAAGCTAACTTCACTTCATTCATAAAAAATTACGAAGATTCTAAATTGATTAATGAAAGTGTTATAAAACAATACGAGAAAGAGGCCATTCAGAGGCTGCTACCGGGCCGTACAGCAGATGACGGCAGGCGCTCCCTTCGCTACACACACAAAAAGAAAAGTCTTGCACCACCTCGGTTCCGAGAGTTTCGGAACCTGTACATAAAACTGGAATAGAGATCAACATAAACACAATTTCCACCCTTTTTATTGCTCATGAAAACCACACATTCCATATTGTACCACCATACAGCCAGACCATCAGAGGTGGTGGTCCAGATTGCTACACACACCGGTGCCTCTAATACCCAGTGGCACGTCATCTTGCATTGATGCATGCCTGTATTTGTCGTGGCATACTATCCACAAGTTCATCAAGGCACTGTTGATCAAGATTCTCCCACTCCTCAATGGCGATTCGGCGTACATTCCTCATAGTGGGGTCCGCAGCTCGTGGTCGTGCGGTAGCGTTCTGGCTTCCCGCGCCCGGGTTCCCGGGTTCGATTCCCGGCGGGGTCAGGGATTTTCTCTGCCTCGTGATGCCTGGGTGTTGTGTGATGTCCTTAGGTTAGTTAGGTTTAAGTAGTTCTAAGTTATAGGGGACTGATGACCATAGATGTTAAGTCCCATAGTGCTCAGAGCCATTTGAACCATTTGAACCTCAGAGTGGTTGGTGGGTGACGCCGTCCATAAACAGCCCTTTTCAATCTATCCCAAGCTTTTTCGATAGGGTTCATGTCTGGAGAACATGCTGGCCACTCTAGTCGAGCTATATCGTTATCCTGAAGGAAGTCATTCACAAGATGCGCACGATGGGGGCACGAGTTGTCGTCCATGAAGACGAAAGCCTCCCCAGTATGCTGCCGATATGGTTGCACTATTGGTCGGAGGATGGCATTCACGTATCGTACAGCCGTTACGGCGCATTCCACGACTACCTGTGGCATACGTCGGCCCCACATAATGCCACCCCAAAACAGCAGGGAACCTTCACCTTGCTGCACTCGCTGGACACTGTTGCTGGCCCCATCTGTACCACGCTGCACTGTGTCATGGTTGCAAAGATGGACCTCGCCATGGACGTCGGGAGTGAAGTTGCGCATCATGCAGCCTATTGCCAAAGTTTGAGTCATAAAACGATGTCCTGTGGCTGCAAGAAAAGGATTATTTAACATGGTGGCGTTGCTGTTTGGGTTCCTCCGAGCCATAATCCGTAGGTAGCGGTCATGCACTGCAGTAGTAGCCCTTGGGCGGCCTGTGCGAGGCATGTCATCGACAGTTCCTGTCTCTCTGTATCTCCTCCATGTCCGAACAACATCACTCCGAGACGCCTGGACACTTCCCTTCCTGGCACAAAGTAACAATGCGGACGCGATCGAACTGCGGTATTGCCTGCTTAGGCATGATTGAACTACAGTCAACACGAGCCGTGTACCTCCTTCCTGGCCGGCCGCTGTGGCCGAGCGCTTCTAGGCGCTTCATGCAGAACCCCGCTCCTGTATGACCGCAGGTTCGAACCCTGCCTCGGGCATGGCTGTGTGTGATCTCCTTAGGTTAGTAAGGTTTAAGTAGTTCTAAGTCCAGGGGACTGATGACCTCAGATGTTAAGTCCCATAGTGCTTAGAGCCATTTGAACCAAGCTCATTTAAACCAATCTAACAACTGCGCTATGCGCTTTATTATATACAAGTTACGGGCCGCAGCGCCGTATTCTGCTTGTTTACATAGCTTTGTATTTAAATACGCATGCCTGTAACAGTTTCTTTGGCGCTTCAGTGTGTGTCGATACAGACAACAAATCAGCTATTTCATAATTTTATTGGCAACTATGAAAACTTTTTAATATATTAGTGTTCGCACAACTTCCTTCAGCTGTTGATATTTCTTAGAAATTAGATACAAATAACAATCTTTTGTGTGCAATTAGTAGCTTTGTTTTTCTTTAATTATTCAAATTCAAAGATATAGTAGCAACAGCAATTGAGAGATTCATAACTCATAAATTGGTAAGAGATGGAACTGATCCCCCATGGTACACAAAACAGGTCCGAACGCTGTTGCAGAGGCAACGGAAAAAGCATGCGAAGTTCTGAAGAACGCGAAATCCCGAAGATTGGCTAAAATTTACAGACGCGCGAAATTTGGCACGGACTTCAATG
Source organism: Schistocerca piceifrons (assembly GCF_021461385.2). Lineage (NCBI taxonomy): Eukaryota > Metazoa > Arthropoda > Insecta > Orthoptera > Acrididae > Schistocerca > Schistocerca piceifrons. The sequence goes on from NC_060146.1 coordinate 168,879,916, forward strand.
CGAGATGCCTTTAATAGGTTCCACAACGAAACATTGTCTCGAAATTTGGTAGAAAACCCGAAGAAATTCTGGTCGTATGTAAAGTACACAAGCGGCAAGACGCAGTCAATACATTCGCTGCGCAGTGCCGATGGTACTGTTACCGATGACTGTGCCGCTAAAGCGGAGTTATTGAACGCAGTTTTCCGAAATTCCTTCACCAGGGAAGACGAATGGAACATTCCAGAATTTGAAACACGAACAGCTGCTAGCATGAGTTTCTTAGAAGTAGATACCTTAGGGGTTGCGGAGCAATTCAAATCGCTTGATACGGGCAAGTCTTCAGGTCCAGATTGTATACCGATTAGGTTCCTTTCAGATTACGCTGATACAATAGCTCCCTACTTAGCAATCATATACAACCGCTCGCTCACCGATAGATCTGTACCTACAGATTGGAAAATTGCGCAGGTCGCACCAGTGTTTAAGAAGGGTAGTAGGAGTAATCCATCGACCTATATCATTGACGTCGGTTTGCAGTAGGGTTTTGGAGCATATACTGTATTCAAACATTATGAGTCACCTCGAAGGGAACGATCTATTGATACGTAATCAGCATGGTTTCAGAAATCATCGTTCTTGTGCAACGCAGCTAGCTCTTTATTCGCACGAAGTAATGGCCGCTATCGACAGGGGATCTCAAGTTGATTCCGTATTTCTAGATTTCTGGAAAGCTTTTGACACTGTTCCTCACAAACGACTTCTAATCAAGCTGCAGGCCTATGGGATATCGTCTCAGTTGTGCGACTGGATTCGTGATTTCCTGTCAGGAAGGTCGCAGTTCGTAGTAATAGACGGCAAATCATCGAGTAAAACTGAAGTGATATCAGGTGTTCCCCAGTGAAGCGTCCTGGGGCCTCGGCTGTTCCTAATCTATATAAATGACCTGCGTGACAATCTGAGCAGTTCTATTAGGTTGTTCGCAGATGATGCTGTAATTTACCGTCTATTAAGGTCATCCGAAGACCAGTATCAGTTGCAAAGCGATTTAGAAAAGATTGCTGTATGGTGTGGCAGGTGGCAGTTGACGCTAAATAACGAAAAGTGTGAGGTGATCCACTTGAGTTCCAAAAGAAATCCGTTGGAATTCGATTACTCGATAAATAGTACACTTCTCAAGGCTGTCAATTCAACTAAGTACCTGGGTGTTAAAATTACGAACAACTTCAGTTGGAAAGACCACATAGATAATATTGTGGGGAACGCGAGCCAAAGGTTGCGTTTCATTGGCAGGACACTTAGAAGATGCAACAAGTCCACTAAAGAGACAGCTTACACTACACTCGTTCGTCCTCTGTTAGAATATTGCTGCGCGGTGTGGGATCCTTACCAGGTGGGATTGACGGAGGACATCGAAAGGGTGCAAAAAAGGGCAGCTCGTTTTGTATTATCACGCAATAGGGGAGAGAGTGTGGGAGATATGATACGCGAGCTGGGATGGAAGTCATTAAAGCAAAGACGTTTTTCGTCGCGGCGAGATCTATTTACGAAATTTCAGTCACTAACTTTCTCTTCCGAATGCGAAAAATTTTGTTGAGCCCAACCTTCATAGGTAGGAATGATCATCAAAATAAAATAAGAGAAATCAGAGCTCGAACAGAAAGGTTTAGGCGTTCGTTTTTCCCGCACGCTGTTCGGGAGTGGAACGGTAGGGAGATAGTATGATTGTGGTTCGATGAACCCTCTGCCAAGCACTTAAATGTGAATTGCAGAGTAATCATGTAGATGTAGATGTAGATATAGATTTCGAATGAAAAACGCATGTTTTACATAAATATATATCTTTATCTTTTAAGGTAATTTTCTACTGACGGAACTGAAAATGCCCCTTTAAAAAAATTGAAATGAGTAACTTGGACAATACGCAAAATACGACGTTTTCCGGGAACAAACACATGACAATAGTTAAAATTTCAGTAATGAATTAATACGATGGCCGATTACTATTCTCCAATCCGTTCATGCCGGCCGTTGTGACCAAGCGGTTCTAGGCGCTTCAGTCCGAATCCGCGCTGCTGCTTCGGTCGCTGGTTCGAATCCTGCCTTGGGCATGGATGTGTGTGGTGTCCTTAGGTTAGTTAGGTTTAAGTAGTCTAAGTCTAGGGGACTGACGACCTCAGATGTTAAGTCCCATTGTGCTCAGAGCCATTTGAACCATTTTTGAATCCGTTCATAAATAATCGTTCTGTAATGGGCTCATCTGTAATTTTACTTATTTCATTAGAAACCAATATCATTCAGAATACTACGAATCTTTTAGAAGCCACAGAACTTCCTAGCAATCTTGTTTCTAGAAAAATCATTACCTGAAAACTAAACATTTTAATACCAGTCTTACGGTACGCTGATATATGGGTTCCACAACCGAATATCAGGAAAAAATAAAAAGACCTGTTGTAACCGAGACTAAAGAAGTACCGAGAAATAGCGGTTATTCAGAACTACAGTACCGGTATGTTTTAAGTGGTCGATGTTTTTCCCGTCGCTACTCTGCCATAGTGCAAAAAACCACTTCTGTTGTCTTTCTGGGACGGTAATGTTTTAGTGAAGCGCAGGTAATTTGTCGCGCAAAAATCGGTGATAAATTGCACTTTAAATTTGTCAAAAATCTGGTTCTGATGCGTTACAATGTAAAACGATACGTGCAGAGCTGCTAGTGTTACGGCATGTCGGCAAGCGGCATCACAGTCTAAGAACTAAGTGCTATCTACAGAGAAAGACACATCTGATGAGCCGAAATAAATTAATCTTTGCTCCGGCGTCTCGTCGACGAATATGTTATTACAGACGGAGCACGAAGTCGGACTGGGGAAGGTCGAGGAAGGACATCGAGCGCGTTCTTTAAAAGGAACCATCCCAGTCCGGAGCGATTTGGGGAACTAGTGGAAATCTTGATGGCAGATCGTGGATTTCTGGCAGGGATCTCCATAACACGAATCAAGGTTCTTAACGTCTGTAACATAACATGTCGCCCAGTCCAACCAATAAGAAATACCTAATGAGCGCCAACGAAAAGATGGACTACCGCACTGATAAGGAGGTGACCCCATCGGTGAGATCGACTTTTTCAAAGAATGGTTCAAATGGCTCTGAGCACTATGGGACTTAACATCTGAGGTCATCAGTCCCCTAGAACTTAGAACTACTTAATCCTAAGGACATCACACACATCCATGCCCGAGGCAGGATTCAAGCCTGCGACCATAGCGGTCGCGTGGTTCCAGACTGAAGCGCCTAGAACCGCTCGGCCACACCGGCCGGCCATCGACTTTTTGAAACTACCTACACGGTGATGTAGGTCACCACACACTATAGCCATTCACCCTGGTGGGCTCTAGTGTGCGAGTATTACATAAAAAATAAATAAAAATCACGAGACAGTACTAAAATGGTCAAGGAAAAATGAAAAGAAAAGTGAATTATTCTTGCATAAGTCGGAAATTATCCGAATTTTTTTCCAAGCACGGAAATTAACTCGAGCTGCAGTACCACTATTTGCCATTTCCCAAAGACGTGTGCACCATCTTTGATGATTCTCGATGAGACAGTACTCTGATCAGCCCAAATAAATCGTTTGTAATGCTAATACTCCGAAAACGATCTGTAAAATTTCAAGATATTTGGTAACTGCATGAAACTTTTTTCCCCTGTCCAAAGTACAGAATATCACGTAGTCATGTTAAGTATAATTCGCAGATAGAGAACTGACGAGAAGATTACGTGTCACCTTACAAGAGTAACCGAAGAATGGAAAGAAGATTGAAAAAGAAAACGGACAAATAGTGTTGAGGAATCGCTTAAGTTATGAAATAAAATGGATTAGAGAAACGTTTGACGTGTATTCGAATGTTGCTCGAAATCTTGGAGAGCAACTGAGGTGCTCATACATTAATGAGACCACTACCTGGAATTCCACCTGACACGTATCCTCCCTCACTGCTTTAAATTCTACTATTATGACTTAAACACTGATTCTTAAATTCTCAGTTGGCACCTCATTTTCTGTATCTGAAGGGGCATCATGTTTTTATCTGATTTATTTCATTCAATTACTTTTAGACACACCATTTCACAAATAATTTCTCAGTTTTTTCAGTTTCTTTTCATTCTCAAGTTTTGTTCAATAAGAATGAAGTATATTATACTTATGTATTGATGGCGATGTATCGGTAATCGAGGTGGCCAACAAAGACAATCAGACATGTACAAAAAGATAAGTTCATTCACAAAACGTACACTTAGTAATTCGGATATACATAATTTTGAAGTGCTGTAAAGTATATCTGTGGTGCTGAGCTATGTGCAATGAGAATAATGTTCTTCACAGAAACACATACTCTTGTAAGCTGATAGAGTAAGGTAAGGTATTGTAACAAATAATGCTTAATAGCTAGTAATTCCAACTGCAGTTTTTAACCGAGTATGACGAAGAAAGGAGAAGAAAGACAAAACAGAATGAATAGTAGCCAATAGCACTGGTCTTATGTGCTATTATCAAGCAGAAAAAACCAGAAAAATTTGCAACAGGTGTCGGAGCTTGAAAAAAAATATCTACAGGATAAAATAAAAAACTTAAGTAATATAACTCAGTGGTAAGATCGGATAATTTTTATGTGAATGTGAATTTTTAACGATATATTAGGAACGTAATGAGTGTAATACGAACTACAGACGGTTGGTAAATGAGAAGCAATGAGGAGATCTACCGAAATGTACAGAAAAATAGGTCATGAAGGCAAAGCAAGGGTTAATCTTGTTTGGACACAGAGAAAAGGTTAACGATGGAGAACTCCTGTGGTTGTGTAAAAAGCAAACAGCACTACCATGCATTACAGAAATAGAAAGACACTAGAAACAACTTTAATGAATCAGAAATAATAGCAAGAATCTCTTTTTAACAATAAAATAATTAATCTAGAGGGCTTTCAAAGCAGAAGAATTAAGAAAAAATATGTAGCATTTGACAGAAGAAAGAAAAAGACAAGTGGTGGAGATGTTGGTGCACTCGAGAAACTGGAAACGACGAAGAGGAACTGAAGTTGTTACTTGTCATAACTAATCAATACAAAGATAAAATATATAAAGATACATAACAGAAATAAACTAGAAAAATTTGAAACATTACTTACGAGCTTCACAACAAATATCTACAGCAAGAAATGCATATACAGAAATACAAAACTTAAGCAATATAACTCGGTGGCAAGACCGTAGTTTTTATGTGAAAGTGACTTTCTAACGCAGTATTGTAAGCAGGGACAGAACATAGCTGAAAGGCAAATTATCAAAAATGTAATGAGTGTAATACGAACTACAGATAGTTGGAAAATGAGAAGTAACGAGGAGATCTACTAAAACGTACAGAAAAAACATAATATAACGGCAAAGCAAGGTTTAATCTTCTTTGGATGCAGAGATAAGATTAACTAAAGAGAATTCCTGTATTTCTGGAAAAAGAAGTCAACAATAGCATGCATTACAGAAATAAGAAGACACTAGAAACAACTTCAATGTGCCAGAAATAATAGCAAGAATCTCTTTTAACAATAAAATAATATAGGAGGCGTTCAAGGCAGAATAAATAAGAAATGAGTAGAATTGGACAGAAGAAAGGAAAGACGTGGACAAGTTGGAGCACTCGTAAAATTGGAAACAACGAAGGGGAACTCAAGTTGTTACTTGATCCTTATTCATCAGTACGAAGATAAAAAATATATAATAATAATAATAATAAGACGTAATCTTGGGGATCAGCTCAGGTTTGAGATACTTTTTGTGTATTATGTTACTGTAGATGCTACGAGAGATACTGCGGTTGGTTTAACTTTTGTCCTTTCCGCGACAGTGAGGCAATTAGCTCTGATGTGAGCCCACCATTGGTCTTGTATTTATTTGGGCAGCTTAAGCTGACATGTATCTCCGAAACACTCGCCTGAGAGTGGGACGGAGAGCTCCCGTGTCAGCCAACAAGGCTCTGGATTACGAAAACACAGTGGACCGGTCTTCCCGAACACGATTAAGTCATCAACGCCGCAGCGTGAAAAATTCATGACCCGAAAAGGAATGTTTCACAGCGGCCCGAAACGTGCCGTGTTGTTCCGATGACTCGAGCAGGAGGTGACGTACTCAGGCGGCTGCCTATAAGCCCCAAAAGAGATGGCACCACCGAATGACTTTCCGGCTGCGGTCGCGGTGTTATTTTGGTCAATAAATCCACCGACGGGATTACGATAGAGACTTTTTCTCCGTACGGACTTTTTATCTGTACAAATAAGGTGCTAAATTAGGCGATAATGTTAAAGAAAGCGGGCGAGATAGCCTCGCCCGACTATTACGTTTGATTTGTACGATCAAAGCTAGTGGCTGTGCTCACCTACCTGTTTAGGCTGGCGTGCAGCGGTGCGGAGCGCAGGAACGAAAACAAAACGAGAACCGATGGCAGCTAGCCCGTTTGTTGTCCGTTCTCGTCGGATTGATGGCTGTAGACGCACGCACTTTTCACACGCACCACACGCAGACAGTAGCGTTATTTGGGGAGGTAGTGGGGTGAGGACCGGTTGGAGGTGGAAGACGTCGAGGGGCAGAAATTATTCCACTCTCCTGTGGCAACTTTCCTTAAGCGCGGAGGCGCTGGTTGCGCTTTAAAGGAAACGACGAGAGACCGTGAGAAGACGGCGGCAAGAAGAATGAGGCGACGAAGAAAGTGGAGCAAAAAGAAAAAAAGGGAAAAAAAAGAACTTGGCACAGCGAAGTCGAAGAACTGGGGCACACCCGTGTGAACGCGGCGGCACTGGGGCAGTAAACAGATGTCTGGGCGCCAAACACTGTGCGAAAAACAGTCGCCGGCGTGTCCCATACGCAGCAGAGTCACTGTTCCCGGCGGAGAGTATTTTCGCTTTGCCGCATCCGTAGTCCTTTCTGTGCTGCTAGGTCCCAGACGCAGGTGAGAGGCCCTTGGTTCGAGGCGTTGTCCGTCCCAGGCGCCGTCGACGTCCTGGTGAGTGGTGCGCACCAGGCGACGTCCCGCGCGGCACTGACTCGGGTCCAGTTGAAGCGCCGCACCTGTTGAGGCGGGTCGCGGCCGAGTCGATACTCTCGCAACAGGTTATCGACGCCGTCCGCGGGGCGTCGATGCACTGTATCGAGGTATATCGTCGGTAGACTGGAGGGAAGGGGGGAAAATCTGGGGAAGGGTAGGGATGGGGGTGGGAAGAGGAGAATTAAAACAAAACGACTGGAGTGTCACTGGCCAGTGACACCTGTCGCGAATGGTTTCGATATATCGATAGCAGCAGAGGAAAAGTCGAGGCAGAACGAGGAGCCCGAAGGAAATTCCGTGTCAGCCTTTCGTGGTTACACCATATCAGTAAGGAATAAGTGGTTGATCACTTTATTCCGCTAATCTGGGTCTTTCTGAAATGTAGAAAAATGGTAATTTGGGTCTGTTATGAAATGGTTAAGAAAGAATCGTTGTTTTAGTGGCACTTTCTGGGAGAATTAATACATATTTTATTTCTATATTACGACACAGAACATTCTAAACAACTGGGTAGATGAGAATCGAACAAGACGATAGATTTCCGAAAGGGAATTCCGTGTTAGCCTTTCGAACTTTTAACACACTTATACAGAGAGAGGGATTTATACGTTCTTTAATTTTATTTGGGACTCCCTAGGATACAGAAAAATTAATTTAGGTCTATTAAGAAATGGTTAAGAAAACCTGTTGACTGTACGTTCTAGAAAAAATAGTCTTTAATTTTTCGATATTAAGACGTAAAATATTATAAAAATTTAACAATCAGAAAATGTGATGAAAAAATTGTGACATTACGCAAGGTACCAATGACGTGAGAGGGCGAGATTTGGGATAGGGAAATCAAACAAAACGACAGAAATCCTGTAGCGAATGACTTCGATGTAAGTTTCGATAGCAGCAGAGAAGAAACCGGGGTACAATACGGTACCTGAAGAAGATTTCGTGTAAGCTTTACGTCCTTATAACATACCTATAAGAAATAAGAATTTGAATTGCTCTTCAGTCTGATCTGAAGAGTATCTAAAACGCAGAACCATTAATTTATGTCAGTTAATAAATGGTTCAAAAAGTATGCGATCTTATGATTCATTCGTGCTAATGTAAACGACGGTACGTTGTAGGCAAAACGTTGTAAATAAATTTAAGAATGAAAAAGTTTAAGGATAATATTGCGGAATTGTACAATGTATAGCACTGTGCAACATCTACCCAGTTGGCCCCCTTGGCTTAAGTGCAGCAGACCAAGGATGCGAATTCAGTGTCTGTAGTCGGTGTTTTCAAATGTGACAGAATGTGAAATACGCGCGGTCTTGGCGAATACACTCAGAGGCTGCGATAAATAACAGCGAGGAGCAATTGATCGAACTCGTTTCTTCGACACTCGACCAATATGACAGAAGTTAAATACACAAATTTCCTGTGTAGAGCTGTAGCTTACAGACGTGCCCCTGTAGCTTCAGTATCAGAGAAATGTATAAAGAGAGATTTTTCATTATCTCGTCCCAGAACGCTTCTTGATTATGTCGATCTCGAGATAGTTTTCACTACGCAGTATGGCAAAAAGTTTCTTGTCCACCGCGCGGTTCAGATTAATCACTGATTTGTCAAGGATCTGATAACCATTTTTGCAATATCATACGTTTCGCACAAAGGTGAAGTTGCAGAAAACGCTTTCTCTAAAGGTGAATCTTTGTCAATATGAGTGTTCTGCGCTAAGCCAGGTACAATGTTACATACACTAGGACACACTATAAAACTATTCGTATGTTGTCGCTGGGATTTACTGATGCTTTAGTAGTACAGCAAGATTAATGTCTGCTCTAGTCACGCTAGTTGGCACTTCAGCTTTTCGCGATGCCAGATAAAGGGTTTGGTTATCAGCGCACCTCGAATACTACAGTAACTATCGATAACTTTATCGATTCCATACACACCAAATGACTGTGTGGGGATCACTTACCCGTCACAGTTATTAAGAGTAAGCTCCTCTAGACAAAAATATTATCCCATGCTTTGAAGCGACCTAGCTTCCAGGACATAAATGCAGTTACTTTTTACGTTTTTTTATCCTTGTCAGGTACTGAGTTTACGACGCCCTTTCATCAGCAACAAGTGAGAGGAAAACGCGTATCACTGCCTCACACAAGAAATCTAGAAGCACGCGGAAGACGCTTCCGAAAGCAATGTACACAGTATGTTGCCAAAATTGAGTGTATGGTGATTTAGGAAATGGAGCACGTTTCTCGATTACAGATACATTTTGCGCTACACTTGTTACACAGCTGTAACTGTCGCTCACAATCGAGAAATGAGTGATTCGGCTGAAATGTTGCCAGTGTAGCGTGCAGCACCAGTATTTCATAGTACAGATGAAATACGAGACACATACGCACCGAACTGTGCTTACTAAAGCTGTCTGTCACCAAATAGTGACGTACGAATTATGAAATCACCATTAAGCGACGTTCTTGATTTTCTGACAAACACTGTAACACCAAGTCTCAAGTATGAGTGGAATATTCTAGTAATAGTAGAAATGGGTTTATTGTCCAATGACACTTATTAGAAGGTACTTATCATAAAAAGTAGATTCTTGGTGTGGCCTGTACAATGATCAATAGTTTCCTAGAGATTGCTTGCCGTTTTGATGCGCGGGTTAACTTCGGCGACTTCGTACTGAATGGCAACTGGTAAATATTCCAGATGGTATTAAGACGCAGTGTGTGTAAACTCTGAGAATGAAACAGCTTTGTCAAAAAAAAAAAAAAAAAAAAAAAAAAAAAAAAAAAAAAAAAAAAAAAAAAAAAAAACTGCTTTTCGTAACGGCAGACTAGTTCACAAAACTGCAGTCAAAACAAAACAAAAAAAATAAATAAATAAAATGTGGCACTACCAGTAGGGCGTATCGTTACAGACCTGTTAGTGACTGCGTTGATATGCAAAAATGAAACTGCTCTCTGGTACAGATCTGAAGTTTTCAACCGTTCTCACAGTACAGACAATGACCTTAGATAATCTACACAGAGAGTGAAAATATGTAAGTAGGCTGTATCCCGAAAATATCGAAACTGATACGAAATGGTGAATGATCTTTTTTCTAGCCGAGGTAACAATACGGGCACGGAACTCAAGGAATGTACAAGTAGATCGTTAATGTGTGGGTGCGTTTTCTTTGAGAAACTATGGAAACTGAACTCACTTGGCCAATAACGATAAATTTCAAAGCCGTCACAGTAAACTATAGCGATTTTACAGTATGGCTGACATCGCTGGAAAGTTCTCATACATCTGTAATATTTACCATAGAAGAGTGACTCTTTTTCGCCGCGAATCGTTGGTGATTGACGTTGTAATCGAAGGTGTCAGGGCGAACTACGCATTTACGTTGTATTTGCTGTGGGTAGCATCAAAACGGTGTCTGAAAAGTGCATCCAGTCAACAATTGGATTTATGGAAGTGATCCGAAAACACGAGCAATTCGGAAAGGGTGAAGGGGGTGGTGGTTTTGTGGGGGCGGGAGGGGGAGGGGAGAGAGAATTGGGTGACAATACACTCGAAGTTTCTCTGGCTTCGTCAGTATTCACGTCGATCACGCAGAACCATTCAGAAGTATTTCCCAGTTGTAACAGGTGGAGAGTCTGTTGTCAGCGAAGTAAATGTTTCCAACGGCGTCCGAGAACTGGGTGCGATCTCTTCTCGAAATTATCGACGACTGTAGCTGTCGTCAAAAGTTCGAAGAGCATACCACGGCAAACTACATTGATTTCTTGCACTGTCCAAAGTTCTAGCTTACCATAGGAGGCGTAATTCTTTTTTTCTTATTTTCGATGCGAATGGGGTAGAGAGTCTAGGATTTACATTTCAGGCGACGCTAGTTAGAGCACAGTACACGCACATGTAGTATTTGTCGTGGCTATAGGCATAGTCACGTCTTATTATTGAATCCACAGTGAACTGAATCGACAATCCTGCTGGCGAAATTGGGTCGAATATTAGGATTCCGAATGGAAGTAGGGAGGTGGGTGGCAAAGACAGTGTACACACGAAATCGCTACGGCTTCGTCAGTATCCGCGTCGAGACCGCATTTCCAGTCAGAAGCTGTCCCGCTGCGGAGACGTTGTTATCGACGCAGAAAGAGGCCCTGGAGCGAGGTCTCCAGGAACGGCTGGAGGACGCCCGATACGACGCGACGCACGGCTGCTATGCTGACGCACGGCTCCGCTGCGTTCCGATCGGGACTGTGCCGCGGCCGCTACTGCTGAAGGCACGGCGAGCCACGCGGTTTCGCCACCGAGCCGGCTCTGCGCATGCGCGTCGCCGCCGTCCACTTTGCAGAAGCCGGCCCTCGACTTGAGCTCCGCCGGTAGCGGCGGCTGCGGCCTCGCCGGGTTTTGCAACAGCGACCCGCTCCCAGCCTGCGTGCGGTGCGGCCCCACAGCGCTAGGGCTCTGCTTGCTCAAACCGTAGGAGGTACACCGGGCGTCTGTAAACTCAAGAGCGAGCAGCGCTTTTGGTGGGGGAAGAGGAGGAGGAGGAGGTTAGTGTTTAACGTCCCGTCGACAACGAGGTCATCAGAGACGGAGCGCAAGCTCGGGTTAGGGAAGGATAGGGAAGGAAATCGGCCGTGCCCTTTCAAAGGAACCATTCCGGCATTTTGCCTGAAACGATTTAGGGAAATCACGGAAAACCTAAATCAGGATCGCTGGAGACGGGATTGAACCGTCCTCCTCCCGAATGCGAGTCCAGTGTGCTAACCACTGCGCCACCTCGCTCGGTTTTGGTGGGGGAAGTGGCCTTTCTATGAAGAACGCTGACACCGGCCTACAGGGGCACCCAAAAACTGTTGTATTAAGAAACTAGAAACCCGCCTGGACTGCGAAAAAAGCACCTAGTGTTAACCTAGGTTTCGGCGTAGATAACTACACGTTCTTCAGAACAATAAAACCCACAAGTGCCTAAGAAGACCTTGGTCAATTATTAAAAGGACACCATGGCTATACATTCATAAACGAAAAAAAGGAAAACACAAACAGTACATATGTGCAAAGTCAAAACCACTACTTAACTTAATGGTGTACGCTCCACCTCACACCGGCCTATGTTCGATGGGCCATGACCCGCCATAAACTGCAGCTACAAATGGTCGCTCACTTACACGCCCGACCCGCTACCTATGCACATGCGCAAAACTAGGGTAGTCACTTGAATGCGCATGCACGTACGAATACGAGAAAGTTTATACATGGGTCGTGGCTAAATAGCCCATATATTCCCCACCGTGGAATATATCAAAAAATAGAATGGATAGAATAAGTGACGAGCTAAATAGGAGATGAAACCTAAAACTAACCGCACACGGTTACTTATGCTAGGAAAGAAACATATATGAAGGTGCCTATGACAACAGGAGGAACTCTTAAAAACTATTCCTAAAGCCAATAGTTAGCCTGGGGGGGGGGGGGGGGGGAGGTGGTTGAGTGGACGTAATCTAAAGACGTCGTGGTAATAAAGATATAGGGATAAAACGTGAGGTGTTCAACGGGCTAAAATCACCTTCATCGTAAACGAAATGAGGAAAAAAGAAAAAAAAGATGAACAGCTTGACCAACCGCGCTCGTCAATCAGCGCGCGCATGTGATAATCCCCAGATCATCAGATTTGCTAGTATGAAGAACAAATTAAAGGTGCGAAGGATATTGTCTTTATCATGTTGCAGATGCTTAAAGATCTGCATTTCTTCCAAAACATCCAGTTTAAAGCCCTTAACCTCGGCATGAAGTAACTCGATATTAACTGGGGGCTGGGCGCATGAGCCGTTTGCACAAGGTGTTCCGCGTAAGTAGAGCCCTTAGTACAGTCACCGCTTCTAGTAGGAATATGCTCTTTATACCTGAGACCCAGAGCTCGCCCCGTTTGCCCGATGTAAAATTTTGGACAATCCCCGCACGTAATTTTATATACTTCTGATTGGGAAAGTTTATCGCTCTTATTGTGCAAGGAGTGGATTAAATTCCTGTGTAAACTATTATTAGTAGAATAGGCGACTCTGAAATTATGGTTTCATAGGTAAATCCTGCCGTAAAATGCCAGTCCTGTTGAAGCTTCTCAAAATCTGTTGCCTGTTATCGGTCTAGCGGTGTAGATCGGCGTCGTTTCTGTTTGTGGGAGCCGGCCAGTGTGACCGTGCGGTTCTAGGCGCTTCAGTCTGGAACCGCGTGACCGCTACTGTCGCAGGTTCGAATCCTGCCTCGGGCAGGGATGTGTGTGATGTCCTTAGTTAGGTTTAAGTAGTTCTAAGTTCTAGGGGACTAATGACCACAGATGTTAAGTCCCATAGTGCTCAGAGCCATTTTTTTGTGGATTTTAGTTGCCCGTGTCAGTGAGCTAACTTTGTATACTTACTGATGTATTTCGATGTGCGGAAGTGATAGATAGTCGTCTAGCACTGCAAGAAAATGTGCAGAATAGTGAATAGTCCGCAGCTCATGGTCATGCGGTAGCGTTCTCGCTTTCAGCAAAAAAAAAAAAAAAAATTGTTCAATTGGCTCTGAGCACTATGGGACTTAACATCTATGGTCATCAGTCCCCTAGAACTTGGAACTACTTAAACCTAACTAACCTAAGGACATCACACAACACCCAGTCATCACGAGGCAGAAAAAATCGCTTCCAGCACCAGGGTTCCCGGGTTCGATTCCCGGCGGGGTCAGGGATTTTCTCTGCCTCGTGATGACTGGGTGTTGTGTGCTGTCCTTAGGTTAGTTAGGTTTAAGTAGTTCCAAGTTCTAGGGGACTGATGACCATAGATGTTAAGTCCCATAGTGCTCAGAGCCAATTGAACCATTGTGCAGAATACGAAGAAGTGGAGGTATTTGCGGAGTAACGAGCGTTCGATCGTCTCTAATGTTATTACAGGGTGTATTAAAGAGGCGGCCCAAAAAGAACTGTTGGCTAATATTACCAGTCCCAATTAAAGGGCTGCAATCTATGCAAACGTCAGCCTCGCCCAATAGTACACGTAAGTAAGGAATGGAAAAATAAGCCCCATGGTTTACTGGAATCGCCACGAAGAAAAACTAACAATTTTGGGAGGAAACCCATCGGTATAGACAGTTTCAAAATCACGTAAAACCTTTGAGGCTTATGGAACACTAAATTTGTATCTCGGTCACTATTCATTTAATTCTAAGACATATTGCTTAAAACACGTGCGCAATAGCTATTCTAAACACTGCCGGCCGGAGTGGCTGAGCGGTTCTAGGCGCTACAGCCAGGAGCTGCCTGACCGCTACGGTCGCAGGTTCGAATCCTGCATTGAGCATGGGTGTGTGTGATGTCCTTAGGTTAGTTAGGTTTAAGTAGTTCTAAGTTCTAGGGGAGTGATGACCTCAGAAGTTAAGTCCCATAGTGCTCAGAGCCATATTCTAAACACTGATGGAAAAAAATGTTCAAATGTGTGTGAAATCTTATGAGACTTAACTGCTAAGGTCATCGGTCCCTAAGCTTACACACTACGTAACCTAAATTATCCTAAGGACAAACACATACACCCATGCCCGAGGGAGGACTCGAACCTCCGCCGGGACCAGCCGCACAGTCCATGACTGCAGCGCCTAAGACCGTTCGGCTAATCCCGCGCGGCAAACACTGATGAAATTTCCTTCGAAACATATACACCGATTCTGCACTTCTAAGAAAAAAGCTTGACATTCGAGGTGCCTTCACATATTCATTTTTATTTTTTTGTAAGAACTTTATTTGTTAATCTACTGCAGTGTTATCCTCTTCCTAATATTCCCCAATACATACTAGACCAGTGCTTTTTCCAATTTCCGAAACACTTTAGAAGCTGTTTCTTCGGGACAGTTTATAGATCTCTTAACTGTGCACTTTTAATCTCATTCATGCTTGTAAAACCGCTGTCCTTTAAGGCCTGCTTTGAAATGTCTATACCACTTCTCTGCCCTTGGTTTACTCATAACAGGCTCACCAAAAAAAATTTTTACCATATCTAAAAATTTCATACACTTTATTCAATTCTTATAACAAAATTTAATATAGATTTTCTAATTTATTTTTATACAAAGCAAATAATCGTTGATGCTACCAAAACACATGTAACCTTTCTGACAGCTGACAACAGAGTAAATACCCAATATGCATACTATTGTGCACATACTTTTGAGACATGTTTACAAAGACAGTGACAAAAAAGTAGTGCAAATCGGACTAATACAACACACAAAATTATAAATTTCTGCTCACTTTTTAAACACTCTTCGTGTTGCAAGAATTGTGAAGTTTCAATGCAGTCCTTCAAGGACAAAATATGAACAAGCCTTAAATTCTACAGACTGACTGCATTATATGGTTTCGTTTTACGAATAGCAACAGAGGAACATACATTCACATGAACAGGCATTTGGTTCTATGTTTGTAGTAGAATCTTGACTTCCGTTCTTATGCTAATAATATTTACTCTATAACGTTGTGTTTCGGAAAAAGCTACCGTTTTTTGTATTCCTTTTCCTCTTAATGCATTTGTCTAAAAATAAACGCAGCCGGGACGAATCTGTACACGGCGTCGCCACAGATTTAAAGCGCGCCTCTGCAGGGCCGGTACTATGTTGAGGAACAGCCTGTAGAAGGGCCTTGTGACGTAGCAACGTAGGCAGAGTGGGGACCCGCTCGCTCGCTCTTCAGTTTACCGACAGACTATATAGCCGTCGGCACACGGACCGTGCTGTCGAACATTACCGTCGAGCGTGCCAAGTTCAACGTGCTGCTGAACGCTCAGGAACGATGCGACTTGTGCATACGGTACGTGGGCCCCAACGTGGTATACGCGATCGCAACGCACTCCAGCGGCAGATGAGGGATGTTTGTAGTTCGTAAATCATCCTGTTTACTCAACGGGCGCGCGTAAAATTCCCACGTTAGAGAGCCTGTATAGGGAGAGAGAGAGAGAGAGAGAGAGAGGCCAACCGGACGATCCGGCGGCCATTTTTCTGCCAAACTGCGGGCAGGACTATTGAATGGCCAGTAGTGGAGTACTGGAGTACACACTCACCGAATCAAAAGCAAAAGACAATACGGCGAAATCATTCGTTAAATGCCTTTCTTTACAGCTATAATATACTCATAGTAGCCTACAGGAAAATTTGATACAGTAACTGTAGAAATTATTCGTTACTTGCATTTATCTCCTTTAAAGTTCATTTACTAGACATATTGCAATGAAAGTAACGTAAATTAAAAAAATATAGTGTATAGCACCTGTTTTGTATCGGAAGTGCATAACGCTAAAGATTTAACGTACCTGTATTACGTCAGATGAATGAAAGCCGTAAGCAGTTGTGTGTCACGTATTAGTACCTCTTGTCACGTCTTCAAACTTTTTGCATGTCACAAGTAAACAACTGTTTACGACTTTCTCTCTTAGATAACAAACGAGAAAGATTACAAAAATCAGGTAATGTTAAATGTAGGCTACTGTAATAGCGACCAAATATAACAAGAAAACTACCGTATCCCTTCTACCCCACAGTAAGTAGGCCTATTAAAAACTGTTTTCAACAGTACCTGCAATTATTTACTACGAATAATGTTTCAGCAACCACGACAACTGCGGAAAACGTGCTTACAACTTGCCTGCGTCAACAGTCAGCCAATACTACTGAAACCAGAATAATGCCTAGTGCTCTGATTCGGAACGAAATAAAGTTTGACGCTATAAAGTCGAATGATCAGGCCACAACAATTACAGGAACTTTCCCCTTCCAGAAAGGACTGTCAGACATTGGCTTCAGAAAAGCTTGTGATGTTACCAGTATGCACGCAAACGCTAATTACGCACTAAAAACGATGTACAACTAAATCGAACATGCATGCACAACGCATAACAAGTCTCTCAATAATTCAAATACCTTTTAATCGTTCCCAAAAGTCCTCTGAACTTCAATTCAACTCAAAAGCACGGCGAACATAGGAAGCGTGAGAGACGTTTGGCAGAAAAATGGCACCAAAGCTAATCAACCAATCACAGGCAACTTCACCTATGGCCAGTCTCTCCCTCTCTATACAGGCTCTCTATCCCACGTTAGCTCTATTAAAACGCACATTTCCTCCATCGTCCACGAAAAGGAAAGTACCGTGTCCAATCAATAAGGACACATAAAAGTTCCATTACAAACAGTGCGGTACAAATTTGGACTACTTCACCGCATAAGATACACACTATTTCATCATTCCCACATTTTAGTAAAACCACAAGGTCAGTCTTACTTGGTCACTGTTCCTGCCCAGTAGCAGAATCTTTGCAACACGTGAATTACGAAGCGTAAAAGAAAAAGGAGCAAAATATCTTTATACAAGTAGCGCAAGCTGTGGCTCTGAGCACTATGGGACTTAACATCAATGGTCATCAGTCCCCTAGAACTTAGAACTACTTAAACCTAACTAACCTAAGGACATCACACAACACCCAGCCATCACGAGGCAGAGAAAATCCCTGACCCCGCCGGGAATCGAACCCGGGAACCCGGGCGTGGGAAGCGAGAACGCTACGCAAGCTGTCCTGTAGATCAAGCCAATCGAACAGCCACACCTAAAAAACGTGAATTTATATTTACATAACATCAAATATTATAGCACTTATATTAAACTAATTATAAATTATCAGAGCCTAATAAAAACGCGAAGGGAAGTGTTAAGACGCGAAGCACCGCTCCAACAAAAACTCGTTACTGGACAGAGACGCTACTCACTACACTTTTTTTTTTTTTTTTGTATGTGGTCGTAGCGGACGTCACGTGACATCCGTTGAAGTTCGTTGCTTATCCCTTCACTCAGCTTTTTTTTTTTCTTTTTTCGTTGGATGTACGAGTAGTTCGTTGCATTTGGCCTGCGCGGACGTCACAAGACATCCGTTCAAGTTGATCGTTGATTCCTTGACTCAGTTTTTTTTATTACAAAGAGCACGTAGCCCTCTGACAGAACACGCTGAGCTACCGTGTCGGCACGCTAAACCGACAACACGTTCGTTGTACTTATCATATCAGGCTACCCCTTGCTGTAATCGCTAATCGTAGATAATTATGTCGCTAATTCAAATTTAATTATAACAAATTGTACCAAGAACAATGCGTTTTGGGTGGATCTTCACTGCGTCTCTGTCTTCAAATAGCCTATTCTCATAATACGCAAGTTACATTGGTTCTTTTGCCACGAATATGATATTTCTCATTATTGTATTGGAACGGATCACACAACTAACAACGGGTTTTCCAGTGATTCTCAATTTGCTGGTGCTCAGTAACGGCATATATACATATAGGCTTGAAATGAATGCCAATATGGCGCCTCACAACTCTGTACTGAAGGGAGACGGCGTGCGTGTGACGTAGGTGGCGTTGTGCCATCTCATTGGTCAACGCTCAGACGCACGCTCCGAATATGTGACATGCCAGATATTGCTCTGCACGTTCGGAAAGTCTCCCGAACTTGCGATTCCACGCTATGACGTCAGAAACTCGGCACGCTCAACGTTCGGCTGCACGGTCCGTGTGCCGACGGCTTAAGGCTGCCGTCACGGGGCATCCGATATCGGTGGATTCGACCGACGACCGACGACCGACGGCCGATCTTTTCAGATCAGTACGCTACTACATCCGCGGTCGCGCTAAGCCGATCTTATCTTAAACATAGCTGCGAGACAGCATCTGTAAAAATCTGAAGAGGTCGAAAAATCAGCCATGCAGTTGCAAAGAATGGATTATTAGTCCTTGCCCTAGGTTGCGATATTTGTAAAAATATTTTCTTCAGAAGTAGTGGGCCTTGTTACATCGCATGATGGTACATTAGAGTAGATGACGCCGAACGGGTTTGTCATAGACAAAATTGACAAAACAGGAATTATCCCACGCCATGGCTTTAGATAGCAGCCAGATTACATATGTCGTAATTCAGGATGAATGGTCACTAGTAAATGTCCGCAGGTAGAGGCTCTTGTCAACATAAAGTAATGGCTTGGTTCATACGTCTCTAAGCACTATCAGCTATTGGAGATTTTAATGCGTGATAGGGAAGGTACTATCGCAGTTATGATTATGAAGGCATCTATTTTTACCATTCTTAACGGCTACGTACACACACATGATTTTTTTTCTTTGTGCACATATATGGCAAAGTACCTTTCAAACTTCATTAGTTTCATTGGCCGCCTTGTGCAATAAATGTTAGAAATCGGTAATTCCATTTCCGTGTTCACGTATGAATATTATGTTAACTATACATGAATGTATTTCACTCCGCCAAAAATTAATACGGTAGTGAAAGAGTTAACTAAGGTATTTAGTGTAGTGTCTGTTTGCATAGAAAGATATGAAAAAGACAACAATCTTTCGTTTCGCATGTGACGTTTTCTTAAAAAAATATAAAAAAAAATTGTGAACCCAACTTTTGAGATTGGGTCGGTGGGTAACTTACCGTTACTGAGCAGGTCCGAATAGCCTTGTCGCCGGCCAAAGTGGCCGTGCGGTTAAAGGCGCTGCAGTCTGGAACCGCAAGACCGCTACGGTCGCAGGTTCGAATCCTGCCTCGGGCATGGATGTTCGTGATGTCCTTAGGTTTAACTAGTTCTAAGTTCTAGGGGACTAATGACCTCAGCAGTTGAGTCCCATAGTGCTCAGAGCCATTTGAACCAATAGCCTTGTCTTTGAGCGTATTTATTTATGTCTAGCCCACAACTCGTGGTCGTGCGGTAGCGTTCTTGCTTCCCACGCCCGGGTTCCCGGGTTCGATTCCCGGCAGGGTCAGGGATTTTCTCTGCCTCGTGATGGCTGGGTGTTGTGTTATGTCCTTAGGTTAGTTAGGTTTAAGTAGTTCTAAGTTCTAGGGGACTGATGACCATAGATGTTAAGTCCCATAGTGCTCAGAGCCATTTGAACCATTTATGTCTAAATACTGCGAATTAAATAATACTTGTAACTTGTCTTTACGTAATCTCAAAATTGATTTCAGGTTTCTCACTGGTGAAGTACGAAGGAACGATTGGACACTTGTTTTCAAAAAGGAAGAATTTTGAAACAAACCGTTACTCGAAGCTATGCAGCAAACCTCCTTGAAAATTCTTGCAGAGATATACGCACGAGTTAAAAGTGATTCCCTATCGTTTCTACTTCAGCTGCGTCTCGAGGCAGGATGAAACTCATGGCATCAAATGCAAATCATGTGGATGAACGGCCACCAGCGTTTCTTCGCCTGGTGTTGGTTGTGGGTTCGAAGATTTCGGAATTTTTTGTGTCCTTCATAAAGCGTGATCCGAGGTCTATGGCAACAGCTTGGCAACTATTTGTTGTATACAATATTTTTGATGTCCTAACAGCTCACGTCATAGGTGAATCGCATTTCTAAAATTCATATTTCCCTCGTTTATCCTCTTTTCTATTACCGTGCACAACTAATTCGCGACAACAAACAACTGTAAGACTCGAGGCTACACGATCTTGAAGTTTTCGCGGTGGATTGAACATTCCAACATCTTTCGGATGCCCATCCGGGGTATTATTAATTCTGTTTCTGATATTGGGTGGTTGCCACCCATTCAGCCTTTCTCACTGTAAGTCTCTTGCAAGATTTTTAAATCACTTTGCGCAATACTGTGGAGAAATCGCACATGTATCACAGGTAAACACTGTTCGTAACAAGAGCGTCAGTCATAGGTAAAACTTTAAGCATCTAACAAGGCGACCACTGGGAATTGTAATGTTTTATATTATTTTATTGTACTTGAAGTTCGTAACTCAAACGACAATGTCCCAAAGCAGATCGATGTAACTCTCAAAATTTTTACACTTAATCGATTTTGTACTTTCCTGAGCAAATTTATTTCACTGGATTTTCAAAACAGGCCACGTGGCTCACTCGATAGCGTTGGAGGATCGTAAGTCAGTAATAACTGAATCACTGGTTCGAATTTTGCTAGAATCTGCTGCAAATTTAAAAGCCATCAAATATATGTTAATTAACACATCTATTCTGAAGAGCCAAAGAAACTGGTACATGTGCGTATTATCGTGTATGGCCCCCACGAGCACTCAGAAATGCCGCAACACGACGTGGCATGGACTCAATTAATGTCTGAAGGACTGCTGCAGGGCTGCAGGGCTGCAGGGCTGTGCATAAATCCTTAAGAGTACGAGGGGGGTGGAGATTCTGACCAGCACGTTGCAAGACACCCCAGATATGCTCAATAATGTCCATGTCTGGAGAGTTTGGTTGCCAGCTGAAGTGTTCAAACTCAGAAGAGCGTTCCTGGAGGCACTCCGTAACAATTCTGGACGTGTGGAGTGTCGCAGTATCCTGCTGGAAGTGCCCAAGTCCGTCGGAATTTGCAACGGACACGAATGGATGCAGGTGATAGGAGAGGATGCTTACGCACGTGTCACCTGTCAGACTCGTATTTAGACGTATCAGAAGTCCCATATCACTCCAACACCACAAGCCCCACACCACTACAGACTCCACCAGTTTGAACAATCCGCTGCTGACATGCAGGGTCCATGGATTCATGAGGTTGTCTCCATACCCGCACACGTCCATCCGCTCGATACAATTTGAAACGAGACTCGTCCGACCATGCAACATGTCCTCAACAGTCCAGCGTCGGGGCTGACGGGCCCACGCGGGACATAAAGCTTTGTGTCATGCACCAATGGTACCGGAGTGGGCCTTCGGCTCCGAAAGCCCATATCGATGATATTTCGTTCAATGGTTCGCACGCTGATAATTCTTGATGGCCCAGCATTGAAACCTACACCAATCTGTAGGAGAGTTGCACTTCTGTCACGCTGAATGATTCTCCTCAGTCGTCGTTGGTCGCGTTCGTGCAGGATCTTTTTCCGACCGCAGCGATGTGGAGGATTTGATGTTTTACCGGATTCCTCTGTGATGCTGTGTCCCATCGCTCGTGCGCTGAGTATAGCACTACGTTCAAACGCACTTAAATCTTGATAACCTGGCATTGTAGCAGATGTGACCGATCTAAAAACTGCACCAGACATTCGTTGTCTTACATAGGCGTTGCCGGCCGAAGCCGTATTCCATCTATTTACATATCTCTGTATTTGAATAAGCATGCCTATACCAGTTTCTTTGGCTCTCCAGTGTATAATCAAAATTTATTACGATATTGTTAATAAGGATTGTTTAAATAAAAAAATTATAAATTTATTAACATTCCTGTATCGATATTTAAGTATTTATATTTGCAATAAAAACTGGAATTTTGTGCGCAATATGTAGCATTCTTTTTAGAAAGAACTATGATTAGATATGTGTTAATCAGCTTATATTTGATTAATGTTATGGATAAGCGATGTAGGTATTCGAGTAGAAAGACGAATGACCGTTGCGAAATCCGAGCCAGCGATCCACTGATAATCAGTTACCGCTCTCCAACGTACAGAGTAAGCCACGCGCCGCGTTCAAAAATAAAGTTGCTCGGGAAACCTCAGAGTCGATTTTCTCTACAATTTTTGAGAGTTGCACTGTTATTTGAATTGTGTACCTCCTCGCCGGCAGTTACAACACACTTCTTCCTCTGATGGCTGTCATACGTTTTACTTCACACAGAGTTGTTCAAAATGGTTCAAATGGCTCTGAGCACTATGGGACTTAACTTCTGAGGTCATCAGTCCCCTAGAACTTAGAACTACTTAAACCTAACTAACCAAAGGACATCACGCGCATCCATGCCCGAGGCAGGATTCGAACCTGCGATCGCAGCGGTCGCGCGGCTCCAGACTGTAGCGCCTAGAACCGCTCGGCCACTCCGCCTGTCACAGAGTTGTGTCCCACTTGCTGTTGCCCTCGTGACACCACGCCATCTCTGTTGTCTTAACATCACTCTGAGCACTGGTTTTTCTGACCTACGTTCATTCGTTTGTTTCATTGTCCTCTGTTCACCCCTTTCGTTTGTGTTTATAATAATCAAACACTCTTTACACCCACAAGACGAGAGTCATGAGATACCTCGTAATATCGCGTCTCAGCTCCTTTTACTCGACGCAGCGCAGCAACTCGGCATGGACTCAACAAGTCTTTGGAAATCCCATGCAGAATTATTGAGCCATGCTGCCTCTATAGCCGCCCATAACTTCGAAAATGTTGCCGGTGCAGAATTTTGTGCACCAACTGACCTCTCTATTAGGTCTCATTAATATTCTACGGAATTAATGTAGGGCGCTAGAAGTGTCTAGAATATTCTCCGAACCAACTGCGAAAAACTGTGGCATGATGACGTGCCGCATTGTCATCCGTAAAAAATCCGTGGCTTTTTGGGAACATGGATTGCAAAATTGCTCCAAATAGTCTCCAAGTACCTGAACATAAGAACTTCCAGTCAATGATCCGTTCAGTTTGACCAGACGACCCGTGCCATTCGATGTAAACGCAGACGACACCATTATGGAACTACCACCAGCTTGCACAGTGCCTTGATGACAACTTGAGTCTGAGAGCTGCGCCGCATTGGAACCCTACCATCAGCTCTTAGCAAATGAAATCGGGACTAATCTGACCACGACACGTTTCTACAGTCTAAGATCCAATCGACATGGTCTGGAGCCCAGGAGAGTCGCTGCAGGCCATGTGCTGTTAGCGAAGGCACTCACGTAGTCGTCTGTTGCCACAGCCCATTAACGCCAAATTTCGCCGCACTGTCCTAACGTACGTCCTACATCCATTTCTGCGGTTATTTTACGCAAGTGTTGCTTGTCTGTTAGCATTGACAACTCTACTAAAACACCGCTGCTCTCGGTCTTTAAGTCAAGGCCATCTGCCACTGCGTTGTCCGTTGTGAGAGGTAATGCGTTGAATGTGGTATTCTCGGTACACTCTTCTGAGGATCTCGCAGTATCGAATTCCCTAACGTTTTCCGAAATGGAGCGCACTGTCCATATACATTCATGGTCACAAATTAAGGATAATGCTGATACATGGTGAAACAACGCTCTGGTGGGCGGTTTGCGAGTTTAAATCACGTCGGGGTATGACCATGCGGTGCATTTGACCTGCGGTCTTCGCACGATGGTGCTGGCACGGCTGCAGTCCACCTATACAGAGGTTTGTTGGTGCATGTCAGAGTACGGTGTAGTGAGTAAGTGTGCAGACGTTTTCAGACGTGCTAATGGTGACTGTGTATTGAAAATGGCTAAGAGAACACATATTGATGACGTTATGAAAGGTAGAACACAAGGGCGACTGGAGGCTGGTCAAACACAGCAGGTCGTAGCACGGGCCCTCAGTGTGCCACAAAGTGTGATCTCAGGATTATGGCAACGATTCCAGCAGACAGGAAACGTGTCCAGGCGCTACAGTACGGGACGTACACAGTGTACAGCACTATAAGAAGACCGATATCTCACCATCAGTGCCCGCAGACGGCCACGGAGTATTGCACGTATCCTTGCTCGGGACCTTACCGCAGCCACTGGAACAGTTGTCTCCAGATGCACAGTCTATAGACGACAACAGATATGGTTTACTTGCCCAGAGACCTACAAGGTGCATTCCACTGACCCCTGGTCACAGGAGAGCCCGTAAAACCTGGAGTGAAGAACACAATACACGGTCATTGGAACAGTGGTCCCAGGTTATGTTCACGGACGAGTCCAGGTATAGTATGAACAGTGACTCTCGCCGGGTTTTCATCTGGCGTGAACCAGGAACGAGATACCAACCCCATAATGTCCTTGAAAGGGTCATGTATGGAGGTCGTGGTTTGATAGTGTGGGGTGAGTTTATGATTGGCGCAGGTACACCCCTGCATGTCTTTGACAGAGGAACTGTAACAGGTGAGGTGTATCAGGACGTCATTTTGCACCAGTATGTCCGCCTTTTCAGGGGTGCAGTGGGTCCCACCTCCTCCTGATGGATGATAACGCACGGCCCCACCGAGCTGCCATCGCGGAGGAGTACCTTGAAACAGAAGATTCAGGCGAACGGAGTGGCCTGCCTGTGCTGCAGACCTAAACCCCATCGAGCACGTCTGGGATGCTCTCGGTCGACGTATCGCTGCACGTCTTCAAACCCATAGGACACTTCAGGAGCTCCGACAGGCACTCGTGCAAGAATGGGAGGCTATACCCCAGCAGCTGCTCGACCACCTGATCCAGAGTATGCCAACACGTTCTGCGGCCTGTGTACGTGTGCATGGTAATCATATCCCATATTGATGTCGGGGTACATGTGCGCAGGAAACAGTGGCGTCATGTAGCACATGTGTTTTGGGACGGTTTTCTCAACTTATCACCAATACCGTGGACTTAGAGGTCTGTGTCGGGTGTGTTCCCTATGTGCCTATGATATTAGCGCCAGTTTTGTGTAGTGCCACGTTGTGTGGCACCACATTTTGCAATTATCCTTAATTTATGAGCATGAGTGTAGCTCCAAATACCATTACGCGTCCAGAGTCTTGTTAATTCTCGTCGTTCAGCCATAACCACGTCGGAAACCTTTTGACATGAAACACGTGAGTAGAAATCACAGCTCCACAAATCCACTGTCCATTTATACCCTGTATACGCGATAGTATGTATATATGTGTCGCTATCTCATGGCTTTTGTCACCTCATTTTATATTTCTGTCACTCTCTTTTATTCTCTCTGAGCCGTGGTAAAATTTGCTGTTTTGAAGAGCGCGCCGCAGCGCGTAGTGTGAAGCAGTCGCCCTCCGTTTCTGGCGTTGGCGCCGCTATGGCAATCGCAGCTTTGGTGTCTCCCTCTGGTGGGAAAGGGGGAAGTTAGCCTGTTCACGTGCATTTAAGGGGCGCTATGAGCTCGCTAGGCGGGGAATCTGGTCAGTTGGTCAGCTGGGTCAGTGTGGGGCAGTCAGTGTCTGTCTGTCGTCCGGAGTGCTAGTATGTGTCAGACCGCCAGTCTGCTCGAGTTTGTTCAGGCAATGATCATTGGCGGTTGGATCGATCTGTTGGTCGGTCGCGCAGTGGGACACAAGATGACTTGTCCGTCTTGAGAGTCGTCGCATGTGTGGTCGCCACGTCAGTCCAGTGGGCCGCGCCGTATATCGAGGGGTAGTGGCTTCGCGGCCGACACGAGAGCAACAGGAGTCAACCCACGACATTGGTCTGGCCGGTGCGAGCTGCGACGCCGTGAGACGGGAGATCGGCGCGCCTTCCTGCGTCCGTTGAAGCGGCTGGCAGCGGACGCTTCGGGAGAGCGTTTTCGGGGTGCTGCGCCAGGTCTTCGCCAGACATCGCAGTTTATTAGAAGTTAAGTGATTCGTGACATGTTGTTTCATTTACTTGTTTTCTTGGTCAGTCTCTCGTCCCCAGGTTGCTCGTCTGTCTCCCGTCCGCATTTGTTAAGGCAGTTAGTGTCTATCTGTCTGACTGTCGGTCTGCCATACGTTAATAGCTGCCTCTGTTATATTTGTCGGATTCGGTGTTAACAAATTTATTGCTTGAAGTGTAACGGCTGAATTCCTGAAATATGTTTTTATCTTGCGTATCATCTTGAGAGGCGGTATATGGGTAATGTAGAGTATGTACATTTTGTGTTAGACTGCATTTTATGGGTTTTTATTTTAATGGTCATTTTAGTATATAAAGTTGCCACCCTTCGACCGTAAGAGTTTTTTTTTTTTTTTTTTTTAAATCAAGTTGCACCTTCCGTGGCAAGTTAATTTTTTTAATGTTAGTGTTTTGTACCATTTCCATCCCTCGTATGGGGTGCATAGTTTATGTGCTTGTGTGAGCTGTTAAAATTTTTAGTTTAAAGTAATATGGAGTGTAGCAGATTTGCACCAGTGTAGTCTTTCAGAGGTTGTGAGCGGTCGTGACTACGGCCGTGTTAAAAGGCAGCGGCAAGGTTATCTGCCCGAAAGCTCACACAATCGAAACTTGATTCTTTCTGCCTCTGAATAAATTGTAACTTGATATTTAGAGGGTGCTTTCTGATTATAATTTTAAATGTTTCTTTTAAAAAATGCTTTTAGGCACTATTAAAGTGAGTAAAATTCTCAATTTGATTATGATTTCATCAGCTACTCCCTGGCAACTACTTGCATGGTTACATAGTGTGATTAAATGTGGTAATTTTCTTGATGAATCGCTAGTAAATAAAATAAATTATTAAGAATATTCTTTGAAAATAAATCACGGTTCATGGTCCAACTAAAAGATTCATATTTCTTTACGTACTGCAAAAACAAAAAATGGGGGTTCCTATTTAAAATACGCAGTTGATATCCGTTTGACCTATGGCAACGCCATCTAGCGCCATCTGCTTTCCCCGTTCAAGCTAGAGAAGTTTCGTTCTTTGTAAGTTTTTCTTTTGTCGCTTATTTCGTGAGATATTTGGTCCTGTCATGATCAATGGACCACCCTGTTTATCGCCAACTCATGGCTTTCGTCACGTCAGTGTATATCTCTGTCGGTGTCTCTCTTTCATTCTCCCTCTATCTTAGGGTCCCTGACGGTTTACCTATCTTTTTCTATCCGTGTGTCCTCTCTTTCCCACCGCCCTTCTTCCATTCTCTCTCTCTCTCTCACTCTCTCTCTCTCTCTCTCTGTGTGTGTGTCCCTACCTGCTTACCTGCGAGCGAGATGTTGGGCTGCACCACACGAGGCAGTGCGCACACCCAAAAATCTAGAAGCAGACCGCGGTCGGCGGCACGCACGGCAGATCCTGGCTAGCTGATAACGCAGGCGAGGTGCGGCTCTAATTACGAGATGCGAGCGCTCGCCGGCCGCGACTGGTTCGCCTTCTCGGCTTTCAGCAGCGGCCGTGATAAGCCCAGCAACAGGGGGTCAGGCTGGTGGCGACGGCGGTGGCCGTCTTTCAAGTCCAGACCGCGGCGGGACCTCGCAGGCTGGCCGCGGCATCAAGATGGGAGTCGGCAACGTGTCAGCGGCAGCGGCGACCGTAAACCAACGCCCAGGTAGTCGGATGCGGCGAGCGGCCGCTAATTGCGGTGTAAGCTCAACTCGCAGCGCCGTCTTTACGGCTTCCACCTCCTCTCCTCGGTCCCGTGGTTTCCGCTGTTTGCGAGACTTCGCGTCACCTCCATCTGGTTCCTACTCCTGCACGTTATACTCTAACTTAGCAAATGTCATGGGATAGGCAAGTAATATCGCGTGGGGCCTCTTCTGGCCCTGCTGATTTCAGTGAGATGCCGTGGATCAACAAGTATTCAAAAACAGTCTCAATCGCATTTATTATTATTATACCGCCAATCGGTTTCAACCCGACGTAGGGGTCATCTTCTGGGCGTTTACACCATTGGTCGACTAGTGGTGGTGTCACTCCTATCTAGATAGTTTCCTGCCGTTATGTAGACAGGAGTGACACCACCACCAGTCGACGAATGGTGTAAACGCCCAGAAGATGACCCCTACGTCGGGTTGAAACAGGTTGGCGGTATAATAATAACAATAAATGCCATGAAGAGTGCTTTTGAATTATTGATTAATCATACTAATCGCTGCTTCATCTCCACAACCATGTTATCCAAAAATCTGAGTCTACAAGACCCTGGTACTCCTCTGGAAGCAGCTGACACCAAATCGTTTTCAGAGCGGCAACCAGTTCTTGTCTCTTCGTGGGTGCGGGATCCAGGGCACGGAGCCTGCGTTCCGTGACATCCCAGATATGCTCGATGGGGTTCAAATCTGGGTGCCCAGGTGGGCAACTCACGCTTTGGACCTCTCCTGCATGTTCCTGGAACCGTTCCCGGGCGACGTGGGAGCGATGTGGCGACGCGTTGTCATCTTGAAATGCTGCAGAATCGTAAGCGTGTTCGAAGGCCAAAAATGGGTGGAGATGGTCTCTGAGCAGCTCAGTATAATTGCAGACTATTCAGTGTCCCGTCCAGCACAACTAGGGAGCCCATTCAGTACTAGAAAATGGCACCCCAGACGATAACGGAGACACCACCGCCTTGGACCACACCTTCTTGGCAAGTGTGTACTCCTCCGATATGTGTGGTCTGCGCCACACGCGGTGACTCCCACTGGCCTGGGTTGGGTTGGGTTGTTGGAGGGAAAGAGACCAAACAGCGAGGTCATCGGTCTCATCGGAGTAGGGAAGGACGGGGAAGGAAGTCGGCCGTGTCTTTTCAGAGGAATCGTCCCGGCATTTGCCTGGAGCGATTTAGGGAAATCACGGAAAATCTAAATCAGGATGGCCGGACGCGAGATTGAACCGTCGTCCTCCTGAATGAGAGTCCAGTGTGCTAACCACTGCGCCACCTCGCACGGTCCCACTGGCATGACGCAGTTGAAATAGTGATTTGTCTGAGTATGTTATACCATTGTTCCAGTGTCCGCCGGCCGGTGTGGCCGTGCGGTTCTAGGCGCTAGAGTCTGGAACCGCGTGACCGCTACGATCGCACGTTCGAATCCTGCCTCGGGCATGGATGTGTGTGATGTCCTTAGGTTTAAGGTTCTAATTCTAGGGGACTGATGACCTCAGAAGTTAAGTCCCATAGTGCTCAGAGCCATTTTTGTTCCAGTGACCATCTCGAGTGACTTGCAACAAATGCAAGCTGTTGTGCCAGATAATGTGGCGTTAACTGGGGCATCCGTGTGCGGCGCTGGCTCTCGTACCCCTTGGAAGCCTTGTTCCACGGGGCGCGGTAAGGCATGTCTAGCACGTCCTTTGTTGAATTGGGTCGTGATTTGTTGGACTGTTGTCCTTCTGTCGGTACTGACGAACCGTTTCAGATGTCGCTGGTCACGGTCATCGAGGGTGGCTGGACGGCCGGTAGTTGGTCTCTTATGGACTGTGACTCCCTCACATTCAACCATTCGCGATACACCCTGGACCCTTCGAACTTGCGAAGCAGAATTCGTGCACCACTGCCGACGTCGAGATTCCCACCCGTTGAGGACGGACCAACGTACCCCTTTCGTACAGAGTCCGCTAGCGACGACGACGTGTGTTACACAAATCACTTGCACAACCAGTTCTCAGAAGGTCTCCTACACGCTGCAGCGGGCACACGGGGCATGGGGTGCGCATACAGCACACCTGTGCCATCCGTTCCCCACTACCCCATGGCGTTTGCTAAGTCAGTGAACTCACAAGTAAACCTAGGCAAAGGATATACTTTGATTTTGATCGGCTTCGAATATGCTGCAGTGTAGAGGAAAATAAGAGACATATAAATTTTATACGAGGCCACACGGCTATTGAGGGGGTGAAACACCTCTTTAAAGAAAACTGAGTTCCTGAACGAATACCGTTGAAACGGTAACAGATACAAAAAAACCTTATTTTGTATCCCGCCTGAAAAGCGGCGAGTCGGTAGAAGCAAGAGCAGGAAAAGGTAATACACGTCGGTACTGCAAGAAAGTAAAAGTGGTTTACTGGTGCAAGAAGAGTAATATATAACTCTGCACTGAGGTGCGAAGCCGGGGACCCGTCGTAAGTGAAGCGAAGCTGAAGCGAGGTGTCCCGGCCGTCTGCTCTTGATCAAATGGGCAGAATGTCCAGTGGTGCTCGTAGAACTGAACAGCGCTTGATAGAGGGTGCTGTCGTCGTCTGTCGTAGTGCCAACTTAACTGGCAGCGACGCCTCTTGTTTCTCATTTGTGTGTTCTGTTTTCATTTGCCGTATTTTCTTTTTTTCAAATTTTAGCATTTTCAGGTTTAATTATTTTATATTTGATATTGTTCGTACATTCTTTGTAACATTATTGTAAATTCTTACAATAATGAGCAAGTGTGCAATTGTTCAGGTCAAAAAAATGCCGAATGCACTTTGATTATGCGTACCGAGCACACAGGATTTCGGAAAAAATGACTTTTTCCGCAAATCTGGGTGCACCGTTGTAACGTACATTAGAAACGATAGAACTTTTATTTGAAGTTCTTCTTATGTCTCTTACTGTTGCAACGGTATTCATTGAGAAACTCAGTTTTTTTTCAAGCGGATGTTTCTCCTACTTAACGGCCTTATGGGCACGTTTAAAAAATATGTGTCTTACTTTGCTCTACACAAAATAGAAGTCTACCCGTTGGGTAGGTTTATTTGCATCTCGTGGCTCGACGCTTTTCAGCTGCATTTGAGAGACGCGCTCGGAATACTGCTGATAAAGTAGACAAATTTTAAAGAGAACATGTTCGTCAGCATCTCGAGATTTACCTTATGTTTCTATTACGTTTATCGAACCGCAAAAAATAGGGACACTATCTTGTACATGTGAGAAAAGCCGAGAGGTGAAACCAGAAGCGCAAACGGATAAGGCTGAACAAACAGTAGGAACGCACAGATGTTCCTATTCCCCCCTCCCCTCCCCCGCTCCCCCGATTACGGGGGGCGGTGAAGGCGGCTGTTACCGCTTAACCACTTCTACCATTTGTTTTCGGTTTCAAAGTCATCAGTGAGTGTTTATTTTAATTAATATCATAGTCAGAAGTAACTATATGAATAAGTATTTTCCGCATTTCGTTTTCCAATGCAGGCAGGTGTGGGATGGTTCAAATGGCTCTGAACACTATGGTACTTAACTTCTGAAGTCATCAGTCCCCTAGAACCTAGAACTACTTAAACTTAAGGACATCACAGACATCCATGCGCGAGGCAGGATTGGAAACTGCGACCGTAGTGGTCGCGCGGTTCCAGACTGTAGCGCCCAGAACCTGTCGGCCACCCCGGTCGGTCAGATGTGGGACATGCAGTTATTCCCCATTGAAATCTGCAACAATTTGCGGAAGGATTGCACCTCTGTTACGTTGAACGAATCTCTTCAGTCGTCGTTGGTCACTTTCTTGTAGGCTCTTTTTCCAGCCACAGCGATGTTGGATATTTTACCAGTTTCCTGATGTTCCCGCTATACTCGTGAAATGGCCGTAAGGAAAAATCCCCATGTCATCGCTAGCTCGGAAATGCTGTGTCCCATCGCTCACTTAAACATTGAGGACCTGCCATTGTAGCAGCAGTAACCGATCTAACAACTCCGCCAGACACTTGTCGTCTTATATAGGCGTTGTCGACCGCACCGCCGTATTCTGTCTGTTTACATTATCTCTGTATTTGAACAGGCATGCCTGTACCAGTTTCTTCGACGCTTCAATGTAATACACCCTACTTTTAATTTTGTAATTTCTATTGGCACTATTGCGTTTGAAAAGTGTATGCTCCAACATAAATATTCTTTATAAACATTATAACAATCCGATGATAGACTAATAATATCAGACCCTGATTACCAATACTTTCTGCGAAAATAGCACATCAGTGGCACTTGCACTTCCGCAGTATTTGCGGCGCAAGTTTTAGGTGGTTCTCCCTGTACCCTGGAGGCCGTCCTCCCCGCTGGAAGACACAGAGACCACACACTGACCGCCGCGGACGACACGTGGCCGCTGCCGCCGCGACTACACGGCTTTCGCATTAAGTCGCGGCGCTGAGTCCGCGCTGACTAACGTCTTGGCTCATCCACCTCGGCAGACAGGCTGGCACAAACGTCAGGCCGCTCCGGGCCCAGCCGCGGCGGGCGCACGTACTCGCAGTTATTCCGCTACGCGGGGGACACGAAAACAGTTTTAAACCGACACGCACCCAAGATAACACCAAGAGGCAGAGAGAGCGGCCCGGAGAAATTATTCCGGTTGTTGCGGGCAAGGAAAGCTCATATTTCTCTCAGCGCCCTGCAATTTTTTAATACTTACGAAGAAGCCGTTACCTCTGTATACTCGCATCTCGATTAATTTTCCTCATCCTCTGAAGCGTTTCTCGCATCGCATCCTGAGAGCATCGAGGTTCTCAGTTGGATGCAGAATTCCTCGACTTCTGAAAACTACACTCCTGGAAATGGAAAAAAGAACACATTGACACCGGTGTGTCAGACCCACCATACTTGCTCCGGACACTGCGAGAGGGCTGTACAAGCAATGATCACACGCACGGCACAGCGGACACACCAGGAACCGCGGTGTTGGCCGTCGAATGGCGCTAGCTGCGCAGCATTTGTGCACCGCCGCCGTCAGTGTCAGCCAGTTTGCCGTGGCATACGGAGCTCCATCGCAGTCTTTAACACTGGTAGCATGCCACGACAGCGTGGACGTGAACCGTATGTGCAGTTGACGGACTCGGAGCGAGGGCGTACAGTGGGCATGCGGGAGGCCGGGTGGACGTACCGCCGAATTGCTCAACACGTGCGGCGTGAGGTCTCCACAGTACATAGATGTTGTCGCCAGTGGTCGGCGGATGGTGCACCTGCCCGTCGACCTGGGACCGGACCGCAGCGACGCACGGATGCACGCCAAGACCGTAGGATCCTACGCAGTGCCGTAGGGGACCGCACCGCCACTTCCCAGCAAATTAGGGACACTGTTGCTCCTGGGGTATCGGCGAGGACCATTCGCAACCGTCTCCATGAAGCTGGGCTACGGTCCCGCACACCGTTAGGCCGTCTTCCGCTCACGCCCCAACATCGTGCAGCCCGCCTCCAGTGGTGTCGCGACAGGCGTGAATGGAGGGACGAATGGAGACGTGTCGTCTTCAGCGATGAGAGTTGCTTCTGCCTTGGTGCCAATGATGGTCGTATGCGTGTTTGGCGCCGTGCAGGTGAGCGCCACAATCAGGAATGCATACGACCGAGGCACACAGGGCCAACACTCGGCATCATGGTGTGGGGATCGATCTCCTACACTGGCCGTACACCACTGGTGATCGTCGAGGGGACACTGAATAGTGCACTGTACATCCAAACCGTCATCGAACCCATCGTTCTACCATTCCTAGACCGGCAAGGGAACTTGCTGTTCCAACAGGACAATGCACGTCCGCATGTACCCCGTGCCACCCAACGTGCTCTAGAAGGTGTAAGTCGACTACCCTGGCCAGCAAGATCTCCGGATATGTCCCCCATTGAGCATGTTTGGGACTGGATGAAGCGTCGTCTCACGCGGTCTGCACGTCCAGCACGAACGCTGGTCCAACTGAGGCGCCAGGTGGAAACGGCATGGCAAGCCGTTCCACAGAACTACATCCAGCATCTCTACGATCGTCTCCATGGGAGAATAGCAGCCTACATTGCTGCGAAAGGTGGATATACACTGTACTAGTGCCGACATTGTGCATGCTCTGTTGCCTGTGTCTATGTGCCTGTGGTTCTGTCAGTGTGATCATGTGATGTATCTGACCCCAGGAATGTGTCAATAAAGTTTCCCCTTCCTGGGACAATGAATTGACGGTGTTCTTATTTCAATTTCCAGGAGTGTAGTAGGGAAGAGTGCTGTTGTGAAACTTTCTTGCAGATTAAAACTGTGTGCCTGACCGAGACTCGAACTCGGGACCTTTGCCGTTTGCGGGCAAGTGCTCCACCACTGAGCTAACCAAGCACGACTCAAGACCCGTCCTCACAGCTTCAATTCCGCCTTGTACACGTTTCAGACATTGGCCCTATAATGGAAGTTCACCATATTTTCTTTTTCCGTTTTCAAGTGGTAACAAAATGGTTCAAATGGCTCTGAGCACTATGGGACTTAACATCTGAGGTCATCAGTTCCCTAGAACTTAGAACTACTCAAACCTAACTAACCTAAGGACATCACACACATCCATGCCCCTGGCAGGATTCGAATCTGCGACCGTAGCGGTCACGCGGTTCCAAACTGAAGCGCCTAGAACCGTTCCGCCACAACGGCCGGCAAATGGTAACATTCACTTTATGTGTGCTGCAGTTTTTTTCTTAAATAAAAAAAAAATGCTCTGGAAAAGTAACGTTTTTCAAGATATGAAAAACTATTCCGACTGGTCATGTACCTAAGAAGGAATAGTCTACTCAAATTTTAAAATGTTGCAATCCAGAAAATATTACCAATACTGTGATTAATAGTCTCTGTGTTACATTGTTGCTCCAGTACGTACCAATAATCAGCCAGGAAAAATAAGAAGTATTGTCAGGAACCAGTTACAAGTTAAAAAAACTTTGAAGTACCGGGTGAGTCAGCACTGACAGTTTTCGAATTTACCAGACCTATTAGGAAAGTAAGATCCGATCGGTCGCAAAATGGAAACCACTGCGAAAATCAAAACAGTTAGTTACACATTCAAGCCACCTCTTTAAATAGTCGCCGCTCCTATTTAGAGATTTGTCATAGCGTTGTAACAACTTTCCAATACCCTCGTCATAGAATAACGACGCCTGTGCTTTCTGCCGATTCTCTACGCTGATTTGTGCCAGAACGCTGTTCGTGTGAGCAGAGATGAAACTCAAGGAGAGTCAAGCAGGAGCTGTATTATCGGTGACCAAACAATTCCTACCGAAAACGCTGCAGGAGCATATTCATTGCCCCTTCAGAGTGCGGCTAAGGATTGTCATGACAATTACGTTATGTGGGTTGCATGACATCAGGAGTAATCTCACATCAGGCGAAAGTACTTCGCGGGAGACTTGTTCTAAGCATCTTTACGTGATCACTGTGCGCTCATAACTGAAAAGAGCGACGTGACGCGATCGGTGGGCATACTTGACACACTGCTCAACACACCTATGCAAAACTTTATCATTTTTTTACTGTGGTTTCTGTTTCACACCCCATTGGACCTTACTTTCCGAGTAGGCCTCATATAATATCCAGTGACATTCTGAGCTACAGCACTCTATTTTATTTAAAAAGATACATAATGAATAACAGTTTACATGTTACGTAATAATTTTGACAGAAATTAATTATTTTTGACAGATATTGTCTTTTATGTACTGGCTCTCTTTTTTGGCACACTTATCGACCCTCTGCGCGAAGTTTGCCTTCACTCTCTCATCATGTTACAGGGCATAGCACAAATCTCTCGCTCAGTGGTGTCCTTTAACTAATGTACAGTATGTGACTTATTGATGAACACTTTGTTCTTGAGGAAGCCTCACAAGAAAGTCACGGTGACTTACTGATGAACACTTTGTCCTTGAGGAAGCCCCACAAGAAAGTGTCGTCAATTAAGGTCGGGAGAATGGGGGCAGCCAGTCAACATCTCCCCTGATGAATATCACTTTTCCTGGAAACAACTTCCTTACTTCAGACATACACAAATTGAAAGTGTGAGCTGACGCACCTCTTCCAACGTCTCATATCATCAGCAAAAGTCTCCTTCTCACAAAATCTTCAGGCTTCCGCTGTGAACAATCGCAATATCATAGAGATGGAAGTTTAGGCAGCGCAAAATTCGTCGAACGGACGAATTCGATAACCCGAAAGACTGTGCTTGTCTTCTTGCAGATCAGTCAGGTTTCTGTCAAATAGCATGACGCACAACTTCAACGTTTTCAGATGATGTGACCGTCTTTCTTCTGTCTCCCGGTTATTCTTTCAATGCTGAACCAGCCTCACGAAAGTTCTTAGCTCACAGCAGAACAGCATTGCAGTTTGCAATTGCACCATTTTGCGGAACATTGAATTGGAGACTAAACTGTCTCTGAGTGCTGGTCACAGATTCTGCATTACTTTTTTTTAAAAAAAAGTCTGTACGGTGAATAGACGGTGTTGCACTGTCCTCCATTCCATTGTAACTAAACTGTTGCTGTAGGGGAACACAATGAGTGGAAACATGCTCCTCCACTACGCTGACTCATCCGCTACTAATCGAGTGAAAAACGTCAGATAATGCTGACTAATCCCATAGAAGCAACTGGCAACAAATATAAAATTTGCGTTTTCGAGACAGGGCAAATTAGGAAGATATTAAAGGAACTTAATTCACTTACAACTATCACGTGTTCCTTGGCGAAGATACCCTCAATTTCAGCATCCAAGATGATCACAAAATATGGCTTAACTGTGCCCGCGTTATGTGATATCTGTAGTTTTAAAAATATACGGAAATTTACTGACTACAAAACTCTGTAATTCAATAATTAGCAGTATCTTCAAAATAGCTTTAATTTATATATAGCACCTGAATATGTAGAACTCATAATAATTACAAACGCTTCGCCAAACACAACCTTATCTCTCACAAAACAGAAAATGTCGAAAACTGTTTATGGCGGTCTCCCATGTGCTTTTCTTCATGTACTCCTAAAATCGGTCACTAGCTTGAAACACCAACCAGAAAAAATCTTGTGTTCCTAGGTACATTACCTTCCAGGTAGAACTCTCTTGTTCAGCTCATATACCCTTCTTATCGAAAGTTTCATAGCGTCGGTTTTCGAGTGAAATTTGTGCCTGGGTGGTGGATTTTCTTCTTATGGGCGGCACAGCATGTTAGCTTGGTTTTGAGAGTCATCCTTAGACGGAGAAGCAACGTCCTTGGGAAATGTGTTAAGAGACTTGCTACTGATGTTGTACGTTAATGACCTTGCAGACAGTGTTCTACTTCTTGTCCGTATAGGCCAGCAAAGCGCCACGATATGCAACTGTTGTATTTGGCGTGACTTCTGATGTTCGACCAGTAGTTGTCCATCCTGTGTCTGTGTTTGTCATCCCTCTCCTTTGTTCAGAGGAAACCTGTCTGCTTTTTGGGAAGTCTGTCCTGGAATTTTTCTTTCTTAAGCATTGCCATGAGAGGCGATCCAGGCAGCATCAAGAGTAACCTCAAAATTTTCGAAGATGAAGCAGTTATCTATAATGAAGTCAGTCTGAGAAGAAGCCACACAAATACTCAGTCGGATACTGGTAAGGTCTAACAGTGGTGCAAAGACTGACAAGTTCTCTTGCATGTTCTGAAGTGTATAATTGTGCAGTTGACAGTAAAGTAGTACGCGTGTTCCCCCCCCCTCCCTCCCCCCCCCCCTCACCCCGTCGGAGGTTCGAGTCCTCCCTCGGGCATGGCTGTGTGTTGTCCTTAGTGTCAGTTAGCTTAAATTACGAGGCGTGTTTTTTAAGTAAGTACCGTTTTGAAATTTAAAAAAAACGTGGTAAGATATCTCAATAATTTTATTTTTACATGAAAGCCTGTACCTTAATCTACGCACTGACGCCGTTACAGTGTGATTCTTCCTTGTTTACGTTGTGTACTGAGTGTTAAGATGCCTCCGATAATCGTGAGTCCCGCCGACTGTGAACTACGGGCTGTTACAAGATTTCTTAGTGGTAAAGGCCTAAAAGCGATCGATATTCATCGTGAGATCTGTGCAGTTTACGGAGGAAACATTATGTGTGATGGAATGGCAAGAAAGTGGGTGAGAGCATTTAAAGATGGCCGCACAAATGTGCGAGATGAACAACGGAGTGGGCGTCCTTCAGTCGTTAATGAAAGTTTGGTGCAGGAAGTCGACAACAAGGTGAGAGAAAGCAGACGCTTTAAGATTTCCTCCTTGCGGAATGACTTTCCTAATGTTTCCTAGTGTTTTGTATGGCATTGTGACCGAGCACTTGAATAACCGAAAATTGTGCGCACGTTGGGTACTGAAAATGTTGACGGACGTGCACAAAACCAAACGTTTAGACATTGCATTGACTTTCCTTGAGCGGTAGCACAACGACGGTGATGATTTCTTAAGCCAAAGTGTTACGGGCGATGAAACATGGGTGGCCTACGTCACACCAGAATCAAAGCAACAGTCCATGGAAGTTGAGCAAGGGCATCATTTTGCTGCAAGACAATGCCCGTCCGCATGTGGCGAATCAGACCAAAGATCTCATCACATCTTTTCGATGGGAAACTCTAGATCGTACAGCCCCGATCTTGCGCCCAGTGACTACCATCTGTTCCTGCACTTGAAGAAACACCTGGACGGTCAGCGTCTTCACGACGATGACGAAGTCAAAACAGTGGTGATGCAGTGGTTAACAAGTCAGGCGGCAGACTTCTACGAGGAGGGTACTAAAAAACTGGTACAACGTTATGACAAGGGCCTCAGTATTGACGGAAATTATGTAGAAAAGTAGATTAAGATACAGGCTTTCATGCAAAAATACAATTACTGAGATATCTTAGCACGCCTTTCTTAATTTCAAAACGGTACTTCCTTAAAAAACACTCCTCGTAGATTAAGTAGTTCGTAAGCTTAGGCACCGATGACCTGAACAGTTTGCTCCCATAAGCCCTTACGACGAACAAAAGTAAAGTAGTACCTCATCATTGCAGTATGATTCAGTCACAACTGCAATCCGTTGACTGTACAAATTAAATGGAACGATCGCACAGGCTCAGCTGCAAATAAAGCAGGTGGTGCAGCTGGTGCTGAAGTGGGCTGAACCGGAATATTCAGAGAACGCGTACCGACGTTACGAGATGGAGATGTGCAGCTACCTGCTGGCAAATGGTTAACACTTTGCTGTTTCTCGCCGCTCATTTCGCATGGAAAGCGCGTCCCGAACTCGTAAAAACGTTGCAGACAGTGCTGCGGTTCACCGCAGTAGCGGATACGACAGTTTGAGTCCACTTTTGGCGGAGAGGAGAGATAGTGCTCTTTCAGACGTGCATCTCACGCAGGCGATGTTGGTTCTGATAAATGGTTTTTACGACAGTTTTATCAGCGACGTTTCGTCTGAAAAGTGACGCAAGAAGTGTACAATCTGTGATATTTCGTCAGTTGTGAGGTTCGAAATGTCATCCTGAGATGACGTTATGACGTGAACTTGATGCCAAGTTGTGTACGATCCTGAACGCACAGGAGCAAGTTACGCGTAACTAACGAAAGATATTGCTCATGTGCTCTTATTCCCAAAATGTCCTGAAAGCTTGACAAGAGTAGGGCCTACCCACCAGAAAAGTTGGCACACAGCGTACACAGAACCATTTGAGATGTTACGACTGCGAGAGAAGGATTACAATTCTGTTGTGGACGCGTGGCATTTGCACTCATACGAATAATCCGATAGGTCACCATACAGCTTGACGAGTCATACTGGAGCAATATTTTTTTAAACTGTCAATGACGTGAGCCACAGAGCTAACAGGGGTACGCAATGGCCTCGCATAGCTCTAGCCCACTTGTGGGGGTGGGGCATGGGCGGGGGGCAGAGCGAAACGAACTGATACACCTGCCTAATATCGTGTAGGGTTCAAAATGGTTCAAATGGCTCTGAGCACTATGGGACTCAACATCTGAGGTCATCAGTCCCCTAGACCTTAGAACTACTTAAACCTAACTAACCTAAGGACATTACACACATCCATGCCCGAGGCAGGATTCGAACCTGCGACCGTAGCGGTCACGCGGTTCCAGACTGAAGCGCCTAGAACCGCTCGGCCAGACCATCCGCCAATATCGTGTAGGACCCCGTGAGCACACAGACATGCCACAATACGACATGGCATGGAGTCGACTAATATCTGAAGTAGTGCTGAAGGTAATTTACACCGTGAATCCTGCTGGGCTGTCCATAAATCCGCAAGAGTACGAGGGGGTGGAGATCTCTTCCGAACAGCACGTTGCAAGGCCCCTCATCCTAAATAATGAAACTTCCTGGCAGATTAAAACTGTGTGCCGGACCGAGACTCGAACTCGGGACCTTTCCCTTTGTGAGGACGGGTCGTGAGTCGTGCTTGGGTAGCTCAGTTGGTAGAGCACTTGCCCGCGAAACGCAAAGGTCCCGAGTTCGTGTCTCGCTCCGGCACACAGTTTTAATCTGCCAGGAAGTTTCATATCAGCGCACACTCCGCTGCAGAGTGAAAATCTCAATCTGGAAACACCCTAAATTATGTTCATCTCTGGGGAGTTTGGTGGCTAGCGGAAGTGTTTAAACTCAAAGAGTGTTCCTGGAGCTACTCTGTGACAATTCAAGACGTGTGGAGTGTCACATTGTCCTGCTGGAATTGCCCGTTGGAATCAGACAGGATGCTTATGCACGTGTCTCTTGTCAGAGTCGTATCTTGACGTATCAGGGGTCCCATATCACTCCAACTGCACACGCCCCACTCCATTACACAGCCTCCACCAGCTTGAACAGTCCCCTGCTGACATGCAGGGTTCATGGATTCATGAGGTTGCCTCCATACCCGTACATGTTCATCCGCTCGATACAATTTGAATCGAGACTCGTCCGACCAGGCAAAATGTTTCCAGTCCTGATCAGTCCAATGTCGATGTTGACGTGTCCAGGCGAGGCGAAAGCTTTGTTTCTTACACTCATCAAGGGTACACAAGTAGGTCTTCATGTTTCGCTGAACGCTTCGCACGCTGACACTTGTTGGTGGCCCAGCATTGAAATCTGCAGCAATTTGGAGAAGAGTTGCACTTCTGTCACGCCGTACGGCTCTCTTCGTCGTTGGTCCCGTTCTTTAAGCTGACGCAGCGATGTCGGAGATTTCATGTTTTACATGATTCCTTATATTCAATGTCGAAAATTAGGTGGATTGATAAGGTAAGGAATGAGGAGGTTCTACGCAGAATCGGAGAGGAAAGGAATATGTGGAAAACACTGATAAGGAGAAGGGACAGGATGATAGGACATCTGCTAAGACATGAGGGAATGACTTCCATGGTACTAGAGGGAGCTGTAGAGCGCAAAAACTGTAGAGAAAGACAGAGATTGGAATACGTCAAGCAAATAATTGAGGACGTAGGTTGCAAAGTGCTACTCTGAGATGAAGAGGTTAGCACAGGAAAGGAATTCGTGGCGGGCCGCATCAAACCAGTCAGTAGACTGATGACAAAAAAAAATTCAAGGTACACTCGTGAAATAGTCGTACGGGAATATGAGCTCTTCATCGCTACCTCTGAGACGCTGTGTCCCATCGCTTGTGCGTCGACGCCACGTTCAGACTGACTTTAATCTTGACTGCAGCGCTCTATTCCGCATGTTTACTCATCTCTGTATCTGAATACGCATGCCTGTACCAGTTTCTTTGGCGTTTCAGTGCATTACGCCTCAGTTCTCTTCCACTCTTAATGATTAACGACACAGAAATAAGTTTTTCTCCTTGAGCAAACAACTTGAGGATGATTCTAGACCATCACTAAGACTGCACTGAAGACAGAGCTAGTTCACTATGTACGCACAGAAATTTCGTCTGGAGGTTAAAAAGAAACTCATAGAATGGCTAATATTGCACATAATTGATTGTAGTCACTCCTGTATGAGACCTCACGCTGGCTGGAACGTGATGCGAACTAGCCAAGTGTATTAATGAAAAGGAACATATGGTCAGCCCGTTTTACATCTCCACAATTGATAAGGGTTACCTTTTATTAGGCTCAGCATTCAGTAATTTAACGATGGTTTTGAGCGTGTTATGTGTTCGAAATTGTTATCGACTGTAGCTTGTAGAGAGCAAAGTAGTGTATTAAACTGCAAACAAAACTAAAATGTGACTTCTGAAATTTTCCCGGCGTATTTCTTCTTCTAATAATTTCCGGGTATGCAGCCGGATCCCGTCGACATTCTGCCACGATATTTCGGCCCACAGACGTCCGGCCATCATCAGGTGAGTACACAACTACTGAAGAGCCCAGGTGCAGTCGCGGTACCCGGAAATTATTAGATGAAAAAAAAAAACTAAAATGGATAGTTGAGGCAAACCATTTTTTTCAACGATATTGAACAACTGACTTAGCCGACAAGAGGTCCCTTTTTACTTTCCGCCTCACATTTTGTGTTGTTTGTGCTGCATTTGTGATCCCTACTCTACTGCATACCCGGGAATCCGATTCAGACATTAGCTTTATTCTTTCTTATTTTGATACTAAGACAATTGTTTGAAAAACCTTGGGAATATGATAAGGATATCTACAGCCTGTTCGTCGATTGTCAACGTGCATGTGACAGCATCCACAGGAATAGCCCATACAATGCAATGCGGAACTTCAGAATCCCTGAGAAGCTAGTGCGAATGGTGCAAGCTTGTATGGAAGGGTCAAAGGCAGCAGTACGATTCCAAGGAGCAACATAAGAAACATTCGATACTGAGACAGGCCTCAGTCAAGGGAATGCTCTCTCATGTGTTCTGTTCAATGTCATCCTAAAGAAAGTGATAAAAAAGTGTCGGCAACAGGAGTGTCTCACACATGCAGATGACACAGTACTATTAAGTGAATCAAAGCACGAGTTGAAAGAAATGTACCAGAAAATGGACAATTACGCACAGAAAGCAGGGCTCAAAGTGAATAGAGACAAGACAGAGTTCATGCGGTTAGGAAGAAGACAAGAGCAGGTAGAATTTCTTGAGATAGATGGCAAGAGGTTCAAGAGAGCAGACCAGTTCAAATACTTGGGATCTTGGTTTACCAAGGACAATAACATAAAAATGGACATCAAGGAAAGAATAACAGTGGGAATGAAATGCATGCATTCCCTCAGAGAGGCGCTTGGCTCATGCCCAGCAATAATGTACGGTTCAGAAACATGGAGAATTACTAA
This sequence comes from Schistocerca piceifrons, assembly GCF_021461385.2. Classification (NCBI taxonomy): domain Eukaryota; kingdom Metazoa; phylum Arthropoda; class Insecta; order Orthoptera; family Acrididae; genus Schistocerca; species Schistocerca piceifrons. The sequence continues at coordinate 168,923,267 of NC_060146.1, forward strand.
GCGAGAAAGGGAAAAACTACTAATATTTGGAAGAAGAGTAATGAGGAAGATATGCGGACCAGTTTTAGACAACGGAGAATGGGGACGAGGAGGAAAAACGAGGAAATCTATCTTCTGATGCGACAACCAACTATCCTACAGTAGATAAAGAGCAAAAGAATGCAATGGGTGGGCCATGTAGCTCGTACGCCCCGTTGGACGACCAAGACAGTCCTGGATGGACGACCTGGCGAAGGACCCGGCAGTCCTGGGAATTGAAGACACCTGGAGGAACCGGGCACAAGACAGGAAGGAATGGAGGCAGAGTGTGGAAGCAGCGCGTGGTCTGCAGGGCCTGTGATCTCTGGATGTCTATCTATTTTGATACATAAATTACACTCACGCTGTGAGTACATTTTGGTTGGAATCACTCTGCATCCCTCCGTTAACGTATCACGTGGCCGCACCGTCACCATGCGGCACTCAAGTCTCGCGGTGGGCGGCGGTCGTAATGGTTTGGCCCACCCAGCGAGTATCGGGGTAGGAAATCGAGCGGAAAGCCATATTATTCCGCAACGAGCCACTGGCTACCGTGGGAACTACTTACCAAAATAGTAACAGCAGCGTAGCAAATTATTACGAGTTGTCATCTTGTATTGAAAGCGTAGCTTGCCCTGCAGTCGGGAGAAGAGCAGATTTTGGTCCTCACGATGGCTACTGGGCCGAGCGAGAAGCGTACTTGTCTAACGCTGCGTGAAGTACATTACACGTATTCTCTATGAATCTGGAGAAGTACTATCAAATATTAATCGACCTTTCTCAATATACCAAATTCTGTGTATAAAGTAACCATAATGTTAAAATTTCAAACCAATAACTTTAGTACTTTCAGGGATATAAACTTTTACCTAAAACACACAATAACCGTGCTGGCATTTGGAAACTGGGTTAGGGACTGTAATGTATTCGTCTATAGTATCAACTGAAATTCTCCATATAATCTAATTTTCTGGAATTTTCTTTAGTTCCTTCACCACATATTTCTGGTGTTATTAGAAGTACTTTGGAAAATTATTATTTCACCGTGGTTTGGTTGTGTGAGTGTTTTGGAGAGACCGAGAAAGTGAGTGGAGGACATACATAAAGTGAGAATGTGATATTTTATTAAAACTATGCAAATGTATGTTGTGCAGTAGTGGAATTTGTGATTGTCCGAGTGAGCTCGATTTTGTCAAAGGCAGCCAGAAGGGGCGTTGAGCATTAAAAATTATTAGTAATTTATTTTGTGGAATGGAATAGCATGTTGTTTTCGTTAAGTTTTATTTAGTTTCCGAATTACGAGATTTTCAGTCTAAATTACTTGTTTTAACCTGATTGGCTGACATTATAAATATCGCGAGTATAGAAGTGCTCAAGATCATCTGATTGTCTGCTTAACACTCTAACCAATAGGAATTCAGCATTTCACGCGCGTTTGAGTAGGGCTTTGTGCTTCATCTCTGTAGTCGCTCGGGAGCCGACTTCTGGTAAACACCTATGTTAAACCGCGCTGATCACATTTGTACCAAACTGAAGAAATTGGCGCGTTTGGTCGGTTCCCGTGTCGTTGACGAAAAGCAGCGACTTCAGTGTTGAGTATCTTCTGAAAGTTTTGTGAGTGTTTATTTTAGAAGATATTCGCGTCTGAACATTTCATGTCGTCCGCAAACTCCGCATGGCATGTTTCGTGCAGACAACGAGACATTATCGAGAGAAATCCCGTACAAGAAGCCTACGGAACGACTGAAAACGTTAACTTGCAAGTAGTCGTGGGTGAGTGATTGTCTAGGACAGGGCCGGCCAAACGCTGCACAGTGTGCAGACGTGCGGAAGTGCTGCACATGTGCGCACGTGTGCGACAGCGACATCTGTTATTAGACATGTGTACGAAATGAACGGCGGCGGCTCCACTTCCCTGTTCATGTGGTACAAGCAAGAGCGCAACATACCCAGTCTCGTTTACCCCTGGTAACCGTAACCTTAACAGAGAAGTACTGAGTAATGGCAGGTACTGTGAAAAAGCAAAGGACGGCAGATCTATGTTCTTAGTCGTTTAAAAATGACTGGGAACTGGAATTCTTTTTTGTAGCCGTTGGTGAAAACTCACAGTGTTTGCTATGCTGCCGAATAATAGGCAGCCAGCGTAAGTTTTCAATTGAAAGACACTACAATACATATCACAAAGACGAGCCGGCCGCGGTGGTCTAGCGGTTCTAGGCGCTCAGTCCGGAACCGCGCGACTGCTACGATCGCAGGTTCAGAATCCTGCCTCGGGCATGGATGTGTGTGATGTCCTTAGGTTAGTTAGGTTTAAGTAGTTCTAAGTTCTACGGGACTGATGACCTCAGAAGTTAAGTCCCATAGTGCCCAGAGCCATTTGAACCATTTTGAACAAAGACAAGTGTAGTGTACGCAAGAGTGAAGAACGGCAAGCAAAATTAAATGTCCTTAAGAAAATGGATGACGCACATCAACTCGATTGTCATTTCCATGACCAGTGATAAACGTGTTTGGATTTATTCCTTTCATAATTAAAAATTACTGTTTACTAACTGTGCATTAGTGCCTCATTCTGCTCCATGTTACATTATTATCAGGAAAGTTGGTCATTAAACCGCTTGTTCCAGTGTAGGGTTTTTTTTTTAATGCGTGAAGGGCTACGCTCAGCTGAAGCCGACAAAACGTAACATTCATCTAATTGTCGGTCAGATTTCAGACGGAGCTGATGAAAGATGTAGCAATAATGGTATTGAAATAACAGGTGATCATCGAGAGGTATGCGGTTATCATTCTGTTCAGAGGTCAGTGAGACAGAAATTATGTGGGTGTAACTGAGGGCACCGAGAATTAGTTATAGGAAACCTTGCATTAGTTTAATGTTATTTGAAATCATGAATAAGGTTCGTTGGAAGTTGCTAAGTGCTGTCTTTCTTAAATACTAGACCAAAAACATTACTCGTATTTACGTGCCGTCAGTCAAGCTGCCTTAATAAAAACCCACGGTTGTTAACTGTATTACTTGTCTTACTTGGTTAAAGTGTTAACATAAAAGTAGACGTCTCAATGAGTAGACTGTGACAGTATTTTAAATGTTTAATACGCGAAATACCTTCTCACGGTTGGCTTGCAAGCTGTGGAAAGAGCACTAGAATGCGCCGATACAGAGTATCCCAGCAAGTGGATAAAGCGACATCTGTGGGTAGAAACATGCACTACATGAACGCTGACGGCTGCGGCGTGCACGCTGTGACCCGGAAGTTGCACATGTGCAGGAGCACCGCACGCATGCAGAATTTCTGGCCGGCCCTGGTCTAGGACGTCTAAAATATCGTGTCGGACCAAATGTCTTCTGGCTTCTTTCGGGTGTGAACTTGTTGCACAGTGAGTAACATTGCATGACTGATATCGGGATATTAAATACCGGCCTGATAGCCATTTTACGTGCTTTATAGAAAGTAAAACAAGTTAAAGGAAATTTTAGACTTTTTTTCGAACGAGTCATGCGAGAATACTGACCGCTCGATGGTTTAAGATCCTTAGACGCCATAAAGGCATCTGGCCCAGACGGTATCCCCATGAGATTTTATGTTGACTATGCTACAAATATAGCACCATTCTTATCCGTCATCTATCAGAGATCATTGGATCGTCGGAGAGTTCCACGAGATTGGAAGAAGGCCCAGGTAATAGCAATCTATAAAAAGGGTAGAAAATCGGATGTACATAATTACCGGCCAATTTCACTGACATCGATGTGTTGTAGAATCATGGAACATATTTTGTGTTCAGACATAATGACCTCTCTAGACTCTGAGAAGCTCATCTGTAGAAACCAGCACGGTTTTAGGAAACAGCGGCCATGCGAGACGCAGCTGGCCCTCTTTGTGCGTGATATACAACAGACTCTAGATACCGGCTCCCAGGTTGATGCCATATTGCTCGACTTTCGAAAGGCGTTCGACTCAGTTCGGCACTGTCGCTTGCTACAAAAAGTGCGCGCTTATGGTCTGTCCAATGACATATGTGGGTGGATAGAAAGTTTTCTAACAGACAGGGAGCAGTATGTCGTCCTGAACGGGGTAACTTCAACAGAAACGAGAGTAACTTCATTTGTGCCCCAGGGCAGCGTAATAGGTCCTCTGCTTTTTACGTTTTACATAAACGATCTAGTTGATGGTATTGACAGCGGCCTTAGACTATTTGCCGATGACGCTGCAGTCTACAGGGAAGTAGTATCACATGAAGTTGTGAAGAAATCAATGAGGATTTGCAGAAAATAAATGCGTGGTGTAATGACTGGCAGTTATCTCTCAATATTAGTAAGTGTAACCTACTGCGTATAACAAGGCGAAAATCCCCATTAATGTACGAGTACAAAATAAATGCCCAGTCTTTGGAAGCGGTAACATCAGTCAAGTATCTGGGTGTGACCATTCAAAATGATCTCAAATGGAATGATCAGATTACACAAGTAGGGTAAGGCGAACTCTAGATTGCGGTTTATCGGTAGAATCCTGAAGCGATGCAGTCCTTCAGCAAAGGAAAGCGCTTACAGTACGTTATTTCGTCCATTCTTAGAGTTTTGTTCATCTGTGTGGGACCCTTACCATTTGGGTCTGATTCGAGAGATTGAGAAGGTCCGAAGAAGAGCGGCAATATTCGTGACAGGTACATTTAGCCATCGCGAGAGCGTTACAGATCTCATAGTTTGAAGTGGGATACACTTGCAGCCAGACGATGCGCTAAACGGAAGGGGCTGCTCACTAAATTCCGAAATCCGATCATCACCGAGGTTGTAGAGGGTATATTATTACCACCAACTTTCAAATCGCGTAATGGTCACCATTCGAAGATAAGGGAAATTAGAGGTCGTACTGAGGCGTTCAGACAGTCGTTTCTCCCTCGCGCGATCCGCGAGTGGAACAGATAAGTGGGGAAATATGACTGTGGATCGAATTGTACTCTGCGCCACCCACCGCTTGGTGGTTAGCGGAGTATATATGTAGATGTAGAACTAACTTTCAGCTACTCCCCACGAGGTCTACGGTGCTGGGTCGCGTGCGGTGTGCGCCAGGTAACGAGTACCACATGCCATTCCTTCTGGGGCCGGCGTCTAGCCGCGCTGCGAAATGCGGCACATATTCCGCCTCCCCCCTTCCCTCCCTCACCAACCACGCAAAAACAATGTATACATGACGAGCTCCGCGTGTCTCCAGCTGCAGTGTCTTCCGCCGCCATACGTGGAAACGACGACAGTCCGTGTCTGTCAATTTATTCACGCCTATGAAGAATGTAATTACTTATTACAGTGTAAACTAAAAAAAATAATACACTACCGGCCATTAAAATTGCTACACCACGAAGATGATCTGGCTACAGACGCCAAATTTAACCGACAGGAAGAAGATGCTGTGATATGCAAATGATTAGTTTTTCAGAGCATTCACACAAGGTTGGCGTCGGTGGCGACACCTACAACGTGCTGACATGAGGAAAGTTTCCAGCCGATTTCTCATACACAAACAGCAAATGGTTCAAATGGCTCTGAGCACTATGCGACTCAACTGCCGTGGTCATCAGTCCCCTAGAACTTAGAACTACTTAAACCTAACTAACCTAAGGACATCACATACATCCATGCCCGAGGCAGGATTCGAACCTGCGACCGTAACAGTCGCACGGTTCCAGACTGCGCGCCTAGAACCGCGAGACCAACGCGGCCGGCCACAAACAGCAGTTGACCTACGTTGCCTGGTGAAACATTGTTGTGATGCCTCGTGTAAGGAGGAGAAATGCGTACCATCACGTTTACGACTTTGATAAGGGTCGGATTGTAGCCTTTCGCGATTGCGGTTTATCGTATCGCGACATTGCTACTCGCGTTGGTTGAGATCCAATGACAGTTAGCAGAATATGGAATCTGGCGGTATACGAGGGTAATACGGAACGCCATGCTCGATCCCAACGGCCTCGTAGCACCAGCAGTCGAGATGACAGGCATCTTATCCGCATGGCTGTAACGGATCGTGCAGCCACGTGTAGATCCCTGAGTCAGCAAATGGGGACGTTTGAAAGACAACAACCATCTGCACGAACAGTTCGACGACGTTTGCAGCAGCATGGACTATCAACTCGGAGACCGTGGCTGCGGTTACCCTTGACGCTGCATCACAGACAGGAGCGCCTGCGATGGTGTACTCGACGACGAACCTGGGTGCACGAATGGCAAAACGTCATTTTTTCGGATGAATCCAGTTTCTGTTTACAGCATCCTGATGGTCGCATCCGTGTTAGGCGACATCGCGCTGAACGCACAATGGAAGCGTGTACGTCATCGCCATACTGGCGTATCACCCGGCGTGATGGTATGGGGTGCCATTTGTTACACGTCTCGGTCACCTCTTGTTCGCATTGACGGCACTTTGAACAGTGGACGTTACATTTCAGATGAGTTCCAACCCGTGGCTCTACCCTTCATTCGATCCCTGGGAAACCCTACATTTCAGCAGGACAATGCACGACCGCATGTTGCAGGTGCTGTACGGTCCTTTCTGGATACAGAAAATGTTTGACTGCTGACTTGGCCAGCACATTCTCCAGATTGAAAACGTCTGGTCAATGGTGGCCGAGCAACTGGCTCGTCACAATACGCCAGTCACTAATGTTGATCAACTGTGGTATCGTGTTGAAGCTGTACACGCGTATCAAGGCCGTTATTACGGCCAGAGGTGGTTGTTCTGGGTACTGATTTGTCAGGATCTATGCATCCAAACTGCGTGAAAATGTAATCACATGCCAGTTCTAGTATAATATATTTGTCCAATGAATGGACTGTGCGGCTGATCCTGGCGGAGGTTCGAGTCCTCCCTCGGGCATGGGTGTGTTTGTTTGTCCTTAGCATAATTTACGTTATGTAGTGTGTAAGCTTAGGGACTGATGACCTTAGCAGCTAAGTCCCATAAGATTTCACACACATTTCAACTTTTTTTTTTGTCCACTGAATACCCGTTATCATCTGCATTTCTTCTTAGTGTAGCAATTGTAATGGCCAGTAGTGTATATGTTATCCATGGATACTACTCTGAAGCGCCAAAGAATCCGGTATAGGTATGAGGATTCAAATACAGAGATATATGAACAGCTAGAATACGGCGATGCTTTACAGGAAAACAAGTGGCCGGCGCATTAGATTTGTCACTGCTGCTAATATCATGATTTAAGTGAGTTTCAACGTCGGCACACGAGCGCGCTGTGACACAGCATCTCCGAGACAGCGATGAAGTGGGGATTTTCCCGTACAACCATTTTACGAGTGTACCGTGAATATCAGGAATCCGACATCGCTACGTCCGGAAAATTCAACGTGACAGAAGAGCAACCCTTCCGCAAATTGCTGCAGATTCCCAAGCGTGGCCATCAACAAGTATCAGCGCGTGAACCATTCAACGAAACACGGGCTTTCGGAGCAGAAGGCGCACTCGTCTACCCGTGATGACTGCACGACACGAATTCCGCAGCTCGTGGTCTCGCGGTCGCGTTCTCGCTTCCCGAGCACGGGGTCCCGGGTTCGATTCGCTGCGCTGCCAGGGATTTTCACCTGCCTCGAGATGACTGGGTGTTTGCGTTGTCCTCATCATTTCATCATCATTCATGCTAGTGGCAAGATTGGACTGAGAAAAGGATGGAACTTTGTACGGGCGCTGATAACCGCACAGTTGAGTACTCCACAATCCAAACATCCACATCATCATCATCATCCACGACACAAAGCTTCACGGCTCAGCTGGGCCTGTCAACACCGACATTGGACTGTTGACGTCTGTAAACATGTTGCCTGGTCGGACGCATCTCGTTTCAAATTGTACTGAGCAGATGGACGTGTACAGGTATGGAGACAACCTCATGCATCTATGGACCCTGCATGTCAGCACGGGAATGTTCAAGCTGGTGGACGCTCTGTAATAGTGTGGGGAGTCTGTAGCTGGAGTGATATGGGACCCCCTGATACGTCTAGATACGACTCTGACAGGTGACACGTACGTAAGCATCCTGTCTGATCACCTACATGCATTCATGTCTGTTGTGCACTCCGACAGACTTGAGTAATTCCAGCACACGTCCAGAAATGCCATGGAGTGCCTCCAGGATCGCTATTCTGAGTGTAAACACTCACGCTGACCACCAAACTTCCCAGACTTGAACATTATTGAGCGTATCTTGGATGCCTTGCAACGTGCTGTTCAGAAGAGATCTCCACCCCCAAGTACTATTACGGATTTATGGACAACCCTGCAGAATTGGTGGTGTCAATTCCCTCCAGCACTACTACAGACATTAGTCGAGTCCGTGCCACGTAGTGTTGCGCACTGCTGCGTGCTTGCGTGGGCCCTACGTGATATTAGACAGTTGCAGCAGCTTCTCTGGCTCTTCGGTCTAGAACACACGGTAAAGGTACGCTTGCCATCGGTTCCAATGTATCGGGACAGTCACCTTCTTGTCCCATCGTCCCGATAAGACTGAATTTTGTCTCGATTTTGCAAAATAGTCTCACGAGCTTGGCTGTAGTGCTGAAGTAAAGCCATCTGTTAACGCAACATGTAAATGCAGCCTCAGTTATTTCTACACTCCTGGAAATGGAAAAAATAACACATTGACACCGGTGTGTCAGACCCACCATACTTGCTCCGGACACTGCGAGAGGGCTGTACAAGCAATGATCACACGCACGGCACAGCGGACACACCAGGAACCGCGGTGTTGGCCGTCGAATGGCGCTAGCTGCGCAGCATTTGTGCACCGCCGCCGTCAGTGTCAGCCAGTTTGCCGTGGCATACGGAGCTCCATCGCAGTCTTTAACACTGGTAGCATGCCGCGACAGCGTGGACGTGAACCGTATGTGCAGTAGACGGACTTTGAGCGAGGGCGTATAGTGGGCATGCGGGAGGCCGGGTGGACGTACCGCCGAATTGCTCAACACGTGGGGCGTGAGGTCTCCACAGTACATCGATGTTGTCGCCAGTGGTCGGCGGAAGGTGCACGTGCCCGTCGACCTGGGACCGGACCGCAGCGACGCACGGATGCACGCCAAGACCGTAGGATCCTACGCAGTGCCGTAGGGGACCGCACCGCCACTTCCCAGCAAATTAGGGACACTGTTGCTCCTGGGGTATCGGCGAGGACCATTCGCAACCGTCTCGATGAAGCTGGGCTACGGTCCCGCACACCGTTAGGCCGTCTTCCGCTCACTCCCCAACATCGTGCAGCCCGCCTCCAGTGGTGTCGCGACAGGCGTGAATGGAGGGACGAATGGAGACGTGTCGTCTTCAGCGATGAGAGTCGCTTCTGCCTTGGTGCCAATGATGGTCGTATGCGTGTTGGCGCCGTGCAGGTGAGCGCCACAATCAGGACTGCATACGACCGAGGCACACAGGGCCAACACCCGGCATCATGGTGTGGGGGAGCGATCTCCTACACTGGCCGTACACCACTGGTGATCGTCGAGGGGACACTGAATAGTGCACGGTACTTCCAAACCGTCATCGAACCCATCGTTCTACCATTCCTAGACCGGCAAGGGAACTTGCTGTTCCAACAGGACAATGCACGTCCGCATGTATCCCGTGCCACCCAACGTGCTCTAGAAGGTGTAAGTCAACTACCCTGGCCAGCAAGATCTCCGGATCTGTCCCCCATTGAGCATGTTTGGGACTGGATGAAGCGTCGTCTCACGCGGTCTGCACGTCCAGCACGAACGCCGGTCCAACTGAGGCGCCAGGTGGAAATGGCATGGCAAGCCGTTCCACAGGACTACATCCAGCATCTCTACGATCGTCTCCATGGGAGAATAGCAGCCTGCATTGCTGCGAAAGGTGGATATACACTGTACTAGTGCCGACATTGTGCATGCTCTGTTGCCTGTGTCTATGTGCCTGTGGTTCTGTCAGTGTGATCATGTGATGTATCTGACCCCAGGAATGTGTCAATAAAGTTTCCCCTTCCTGGGACAATGTATTCACGGTGTTCTTATTTCAATTTCCAGGAGTGTATTTACGTCAAGTTTATGTTGACAACGCAGTCACACAGATGCCTGCCGTGAAGAGAATTCTTAAGTTTTCGATTCCATGAGAAAAGTTCTTTGACGTCGAAGCCAGGGTGCCTAAAATAATTTCGGATTTTTTCAGTAGGCCCAGCAGGGAAATTTACTTCATATTTCTGCGGTCAAACTTGGCTTTGTTTGAAAAAAAAAATATAAAAAGCGTGGACAAGAATAAAGAGTCGATAATTGAAATTCATCGACAACCAAAGATGCCTGAATGAAACGAAGACTGCCAATTTTATTGCAATACAAACGAAGACGAATTTGAACTAATTAAAGAATGACAACCCTAACCAAGAAACGATTAATGTGATTTCGAAATTTGAGGAAGAGTCAACGGCTTTCTATACCTATAGCTTTTGGTTACTTATAGAAAAGGGGTATTTCTTTTAATAAATATCAAGTATTTGATTGGATGACGCTATCTGGAGCCTCAGATTTGGTGCTGCCTGAAAACACTGTTAATATATACGTGACTAAAAATTGTGCGAAGATTTCAGGCAACAGTTGTTTTCATGAAAACATGTGTATTAGAAACTAAGCGTGACTCGGAAGAATAGAAGTATAAACACTCCATGAAACAATGCTGGATTTAGTTTCTCAAGGAAACCGAAAATCCTGAACGGAAATGCCGACGGCTAAATTTATGGGAAAAAAATGGTTCAAATGGCTCTGAGTACTATAGGACTTAACATCTATGGTCATCAGTCCCCTAGAACTTAGAACTACTTAAACCCAACTAACCTAAGGACATCACACAACACCCAGTCATCACGAGGCAGAGAAAATCCCTGACCCCGACGGGAATCGAACCCGGGAACCTGGGCGTGGGAAGCGAGAACGCTACCGCACGACCACGAGCTGCGGACAAATTTATGGAAATATTTGTTTTCTATTCCCGCACACAACACTACTGTGGAAAGAGTATTTTCGCTGATGTCGGCCCAGTGGACTGATAAAAGAAATCAACTGCTGCCAGGGACTGTGAAATCAATCTCACAGCGCCAGTTTAACCACAAGTTGACTTGCATGGAGTTTTGTAAATACGTAAAGGGGAAAAAAGACTTGCTGAAAAACGTAAAATCTTCCGAAAAAATATGGTGTACCAACTACTTCAGCCGCAACAAGTTCCATATAATTGTATTCTACGTAAAAAGTAATTATATTAAGTACCTTTTTTTACTTCATTTCTACACTCCAATCTCAGAGCGTCCCGACGAGGTACCAGCTCGATGTGGCAACCCTAACTAGGTTCAGGCTGTGAGCTGTGACGTCACCATGAACCCTCTGCCTCTCCACACTGCACTGCAGCGTACTGGCATACGTGTTTAACTGGCATGCAGGTATTAATAATCGAGATTTTTTATATTTTGTGGTATTTACTGTTATTATTCGTAAGCTATATCAGCTCTACGACTTTTTATACGGTCGGTGAAATGCTGGTCTAAAGCCTCTTTCACCGTCTCGGAGGGCACCGCCTTTTTCCTGGGAAAAGAAACCCACACACGCTCAGACCTCTTAGACGTATAGTAAGGAGAAATCCTCTCTAATATCGTTTTAAACTCTGTAACTCCGTTAAAAGGTTTTCGTTTTCTATTCTGGAAAGTTATGTTACAGCTATTTTTCAGTTTTTGTCGTAGTTCACTTTCTATTCGCTTACTTCCCTCGCATTTTTTTGCCTTGTGATAGCTTTAAGCCGCGCGGTTACAGGTGCCATGTCGCTAATCGTGCGGCCCCTCCCGCCGGAGGTTCGAGTCCTCCCTCGGGAATGGGTGTGAGTGTGTTGTCCTTAGCGTAAGGCAGTTTTAGTTTAAGAGGTGGTCCCTTAGAAATTCACACACATTTGAACATTTTTTGATAGAAAGAGCGTGTCCATATGAAACACATTACACCAAAGTGCTGACAAAAGATTACGCTTTATAAGATAGCCAACGTAAAGTCACAGCCTTTTCAAATATCTGCAGATGACCAGTTAGTACGCCCTCCTTGCATACGCACTAGCTATTGAGAGAAAAAGAGCCTGAATCACATTCTGAACTTGTTGTAATTTCAGTAACTCAGCGCTACATCGGGAGAGCATTCTTTTGCCTAAGGTATTTTATTTCTGTTTCTACAATTTTCAACTGTTGGCGTAATCACGCCTTGTCGCATTCACAGCTGTGTTTGTTTCCACGGTTAACCCTTTGTCTACTAGTAATTTCTTAGTTACTCACTAATGTAGTTACCTGAAATATGTATTCTACTTCTTTGCAGTAGCCTCGTTCTTGCGCCCGAATATATCTCTCATTGCACCGGAGGATTGTATATTTAGAAATGAAACAGTATCAACCTTCAATTTGCATTTCGAGTGAAGAATCAACTGTTCACTTTTTAAATCCCTTTCATAATCTGAATCAGTAAAATATGTTGAACAGACACGAACACATTCTATACCAGTCAGGTTCCTCTTAGAGTATGCTGATAAAATAGCTCCATATTTAGCAATTATATACAACCACTCGCTCACAGAAAGATCCGTACCTTAAGACTGAGAAATTGCTCAAGTCACATCAGTATCGAAAAAGGGAAGTAGGAGTAATCCGCTGAATTACAGGTCTACATCACTAACGTCGATTTGCAGTAGGGTTTTAGAACATATAATGTATTCCAATATTATGAAGTACCTCGAAGAAAACGATTTATTGACACATAGTAAGCACGGATTCAGGAAATATCGTTCTTGTGAAACACAACTAGCTCTTTATACTCATGAAGTAATAAGTGCTATCGACAGGGGATGTCAAATTGATTCTATATTTTTAGATTTCCAGAAGGCTTTCGACACCGTTAGTCACAAGTGTCTTCTAATCAAATTGCGTGCCTACGGAGTATCTCCTCAGTTGTGCGACTGGATTCATGGTTTTCTGTCAGAAAGGTCACAGTTCGTAGTAATAGACGGAACGTCATCGAGTAATATCCGGCTTTCCCCAAGGAAGTTAATAGGCCATGTATTGTTCTTGATCTATATTAACGACATAGGAGACAATATGAGTAGTCGTCTTAGATTGTTTGCAGATGTGCTGTCATTCACCGTCTTGTAAAGTCAGCAGATGATCACAACCACTTGCAAAATGATTTAGATAAGATATCTGTATGGTGCGAAATGTGGCAGTTGACCCTGAATAAAGGGAAGTGTGAAGTTATTCACATGAGTACTAAAAGAAATCAGCTAAATTTCGATTACGCAATAAGTCACACAAATCTGAGGGCTGTAAATTCAACTAAATACTTAGGGATTGCAATTACAAATAACCTACATTGGAACGATCACATAGATTACATTGTGGGTAGAGCAAACCAAAGACTTCGATTCCTTGGCAGAACACTTAGAAGGTGCGACAGGTCTGCCAAAGAGACTGCTTATACTACGCGTGTCCGCCCTATTCTGGAGTACTGCTGTGCGGTGTAGGATCCGCATCAGGTGGGACTGACGGATGACATCGAAAAAGTACAAAGAAGGGCGGCTCGTTTTGTATTATCGCGAAATAGGCGAGATAGTGTCACAGACATGATACGTGAATTGGAGTGGCAATCTTTAAAACAAAGGCGTTTTTAGTTGCGACGGGATCTTCTCTGGAAATTTCAATCACCAGTTTTCTCCCCCGATTGCGAAAACATTCTATTGGCACCCACCTACATAGGGAGAAATGATCATCACGATAAAATAGGAGAAATCCGGGCTCCCACAGAAAAATTTAAGTGCTCGTTTTTCCTGCATGGCGTTCGAGAGTGGAACGGTAAAGAGACTGCATGAAGGTGGTTCATTGAACCCTCTGCCAGGCACTTTATTGTGAATACCAGAGTAATCACGTAGATGTAGAACTTTGTACAGGGTGGCAGCCAGTCAACTGGTTTAAAAATTTTTATTTCAGAGGCACAGTCAAATCATTACCAGTTTAATTTTATTTTTTAGAGGCACTTCCTCTGTGCTTACGCGACACAAGTTATGCTGGCGTAAGCAGTCACTAGCACACCAGCTGGTAAAGACGTAGCAAGAAGATCGATAGTAGGTGCTGGATCAAGAACGCATATCAGGAGAGAGGCCAAAGACAGACTCACAAGCTACGTGCCGCCAACGCCCTCTCGACCACAAGTATTCAAATCGCCGCCGCTGACTGGATGGCTCAGTCACTAGTTCAGTTTCAGTCTCAGTTACTAGCTCTATATTCTCAGTCACTAACGCAGTCGCTCAGTCACTAGCTCAGTAACTGTCGCACCGACTCACTACTCCAGCTTGACATCTGTTAATTCATCGCACAGTGGGACTTGTACTTCACCAGCAGTGAGGCTAACGTGGGCTATCACGGAAGAGCTTGTACCTTAACACAGGGACTCTTGAAGTAGCTTCCTATTTAAGAAAATACAGAACCTTGAATATACCCGTGTGCAGTTCTGTTGTACAAAGAGAATACCAGCAACCAAACAACATCCTCTCCCTTGCTTCCCATGGTACAACACAGTATACAAGTTACCTGCTTTTCAGAACCGAGGCAGTTTTGTCCATTTAAAGCTGCTGACAGGAGACACCTTCAGTCCTCTGCTGAAAGTGATAGCGAATTCGCGGCTTGGGTTTTAGCCAATAGCGTGTGTGGACGCTGGAGGGTTCTGCTGACCACGACACAGTTGCTTCGCTGTATTGTGATCCAGACCTCGAGCAGAACAGTGGTGTTTCTTGGGGAGTAGACCTCTGGCTCTGCACCCCCATGACTGGCCACCAACACAACTTATAAACATGAACTGCCTCCCCTCCCGTTGTCCTCTTTCTTTCATAATTCGATCTCCTGGACTGCCCGACACCTGGCAACTTCTTCCCCAGACGCGGCCCTTTTATTCCGCACACTGAAATATACTCTCTTTCTTCGACCAAATTTCCAGTTTTATCATTTAACCTCCGCTCTGGATGCCCAAACGGAAAGTCCTGACCACTCTTCCACTTCAACTGCGTCCTCAGAAACGAGATGCTACAATCTTCTAGGCTCTCCCCGCACATGCACACATTCTCAACTAGACGTGAGCATTTCAACTGAAAACGGATCTGCATGTTTACAAGCATTTATCCATTTTCATTTCGCCTCACTGTTTTTAGGAAATGTATGAAACTTGATTCCTAACATGTATTTGTCTGCTGCGGTTTAGTATAACTGGCGATCTTGCAACAAACCATTATTTTTCCCTTCAAAACGTACTTTAAAAAAATCCCTCAATATACTCATATCTACGGCGTAATTCTATACTCAATCGCCAGTTACTAATAAAAATGCACACTGCAGCAAACAGCCTTGTTTCACTCGTAAACGCAGTTACAACACAATACGTTATGCGATTGCGAGCTGCTGAGCGCTCGTTGGGTTCAAGCTGACGTCAGCTGTGCACCAGAGGGTATTCTTTTGTGTATCGCTGTCATTTTCCTTCTTTGTCCTGTTCCAGTCGCGAATGGTTGGGAGAAAGAATGACTGCAGGTAATCCTGTATGTGAGCTCGAAAGGGTCTGCTGTTTACTTTCGCTGTCTTTTTCGCGATATGCACATACTAGAAAGCAATATTCTGGTTGACTCAGGTGAAGAGAAACTGAAATAAACCTGAAATTTACCACTTATCTCTGACGAAATTTCGCCTAAATATTTGAAATCGACTGAAAAATTTCACGCACACAGGAAGAAAAAGCGTAAAATAATTATTTAAATAAAAATCAATGCTTAATATACCGCATTTTTAAATCGGCATAAATAGCATAAAATAATTTATCACAGTGTATCACTGACTCTTAAGTCTATAGTACCGAAAATCTGTGACTGTGAATTTTTATTAGCTATGAAAATAGCTGCAAGATTCATGACGAAAAACGTGAAGTGCATGCAATATATAGCTGAAGCATGAATAGCTCACTTCTTTTCTATTACCGGTTGCATGCGTCCCAAGTTTTTCGTTTTAAAACTTGCAAGTATTTTCATAGCTATTAAAATTCTCAGTCACAAATGTTGAGGACTATCCGGAGGAGGTTAGGAATGCGTATGGGGCTAGGAGAAATTACTTTTTAATTTTTACTCCGGTTTAAAAACTAGTAGTAGTAGTACTCATCAACAGATCACATTTACTTGGGTGTTCGATTCGCCTTCGTAATAACAACAAAAATAGTATAATTCATATATACAGTGTGTGGTGGTAGTAACTTCATAGCACTTAGTACATAATAGTTTATAGGCGGTATGTTCATTTTTAGTCGTTTCTGCCGTAATTTCTCTGCAACACTTCAAAAACGTTCATTCTCATAGTTGGTGTGCGTCGTTTATTACTTTAATTCTCTCCGCTATGCATATATTATTATGCCTTTATTTGCTTCTCCCTCTTTCCTCTTTAACGACTTCACACTGCTTTGCATTATATTGTATTTTTTCGCAGAAACGAGCATTTTCCTATAGATCATTTTGCACCTACGATAGAAATGTAAGAGCTCTAGCTCATTATGACTATTTTTCGCTGGACTGAGGTACTTTAGGATTTGGGATGACATCTACGTCTACATGATTACTCCGCAATACACAATTACTTGCCTGGCAGAGGATTCATCGAACCACCTTTAAGCTACTTCTCTTACGTTCTAGTTTCGAACCGCACGTGCGAAAAATGAACACTTAAATCTTCCCGTGCGCGCTCTCATTTCTCTTATTTTGTTATGATGATCATTTCTCGGTATGTAGGCGGGCGCCAACAAAATATATTCACACTCTGAGGAGGAAATTGGAGATTAAAATTTCATGAGAAGTTCCTGCCGCAGCGAAAAACGACTCCTTTTTAATAACTGCCATGTCAATCCATGTAGCATATCCATGGCACGCTCTCCCCCTGTTTCGCGATAATACCAAACGAATTGCCCTTCTTTGGAACTTTTTCCGTGTCCTCTGTCAATCGTATCTGATGCGGATCCCACACCGCACTGTGGTACTCCAGAAGGGGGTGGATAAGTGTACTGTAGCAACTTCTTTAGTAGACGCATTTTATAAGTGCTCTACCAGTAAATTGTAGTCCTTGCTTTACTTTCCTCACAACATTACCTATGTGATCGTTCCAATTTAAGTTATTCGCAACTGTAGTCCCTAAGTATTATACTTGAATTTACAGCCTTTAGATTTGTGTGTAACCAATATTTAGCGGATTCCTTTTAGTGCTCATGTGGACGATTCCACACTTTTCGTGATTTGGAGTCAGTTGTCACTTTTTCTCTCATAAAGATATCTTGTCTAAATCATTTTGAAATTCGTTTTTATCACCTGATGACATTACATGACGGTAAATGAAAGCGTCATCTGCAAGAAATCTAAGACGACTGCTCAGATTGTCTCCAAATCAGTTAGTTCGATCAGGAACAACAGAGAAACTACAACACTTCCTTGTAGAATGCCAGATATCACTTCTGTTTTACTCGATGACTTCCCGACAGTTATTAAGAATTGTGACATTTCTGCCAAGGAATCACGAATCCATTCACACAACAGAGACGATACTCCCTGGCACGCAGTTCAATTAGAATCCGCTTGTGAGAAACGGTGTCAGAAGCATTCTGGAAACCTAAAAATATGGTATCAATTTGATGTCCTCTTTCGACTGCACTCATAACTTGAAAAACCTGCTGTTATCTGTTTGTTATCGTCAGAACTTGAAACACATGTGGGAACTTTTGGAAACGTTTTTCTACGTTTGAATTTAAATCATACTGAGACTTGGGTCATTCCAAGAGAAATGCACACTATTTTTTTTAATCCATGGAATGTTTGAAAGCTTTACAGTGTGTAGATACAACCTTTAGGAACAATTTTTCATTTCTACACATAATTTCCATCCCTCTCAACTGCCTTACGCCATCTTGGAACCTGCACCTGAATACCCGCACGGTAAAATTCTGCACCAACCTGTTGGAGCCACTGTTTGGCAGCGTGCACAAGGGATTCATCATCTTCACACCTTGTTCCCCGAAGAGAGTCTTTAAGTTTCCCAAAGAGATGATAGTCACATGGAGCCAGGTCAGGACTGTAAGGCGGGTGTATGTCCGAGTTTTGTGATCGCTTCCATGGTTCTTTGACTGACGTGTGGCGTGCATTGTCGTGCAACAGCAAAACATCCTGCTTTTGCCGATGTGCTCGAACCCGACTCAGTCGAGCTTCAAGTTTCTTCAGTGTCGTCACATATGCATCAGAATTTATGGTGGTTCCACTTGGCATAATGTCCACAAGCAAGAGTCCTTCGGAATCGAAAGACACCGTAGCCATAACTTTTCCAGCAGAAAGTGTGGTTTTGAATTTTTTTCCTTGGGTGAATTTGCATGATGCCACTCCACTGATTGCTTCTTCGTCTCTGGTCAAAAATGATGGAGCCATGTTTCATGACCCATCACAATTCTTCCAAGAAATTCATCTCCACCATTCTCGTACTGTTCCAAAAGTTCGCTGCATACCGTTTTTCTTGTTTCTTTGTGAGCCACTGTCAACATCCTGGGAACCCACCTAGCACAAACCTTTTTTAACGCCAACACTTTCAGTATTCTGCAAACACTTTCTTCCCGTATCCCAACGTAGCGTGACAATTCGTCCACTGTGATGCGTCTGTTAGCAGTCACCAATTCGTTAACTGTCTGCACATTGCCTGTAGTGTGTGCAGTACGAGGCCTGCCGCTGCGAGGACAATCCTCAATATTGCCGTGCCCGCTTTCATCACGTAACCTGCTTTCCCACCGACTAATTGCACTGCGATCAACAGCAGCATCTCCATACACCTTTTTCAGCCTATTGTGGATGTTTCCCACCGTCTTATTTTCACAGCACAGGAATTCTATGACAGCACGCTGCTTCTGACGAACGTCAAGTGTAGCAGCAATCTTGAAGACATACTCACGGGAACAGGTTGAACTAAGTTCGAAAACAAGCGGGAAGGATGTATCTACACACTGTAAAACTTTCACACATGCTGAATGAAAACTTAATTTGTACAAAAATGGTGTGCATTTGTTTTGGAGTGACCCTCGTAACTGATGACGAAGAACTCTGTTTTTCTTGTTAATTTGTCCGTTTTCTAGGGCTAGAAGGAGATAAAGGCATATTATGTAGACAAAGGCAGCACATCAGGTACCTCCTACTTTTATTTTTTGCTACGAATGGTTTCTGTATGCAAAAAGGCTCCGAGCACTATGGGACTTAACATCTGAGGTCATCAGTCCCCTAGAACTTAGAACTAGTTAAACCTAACTAACCTAAGGACATCACACACATCCATGCCCGAGGCAGGATTCGAACCTGCGACCGTAGCGGTCGCGCAGTTCCAGACTGAAGCGCCTAGAACCGCTTGGCCACAACGGCCGGCTTCTGTATGCAGTTTTTTTATTTAAGTAATTATTTTACCGCAGGTCTCTGTCGTATATTAAGATGTTTATTTAAACCCTGGTTTCTATACGCAGTTTTTTTTATTTAAGTAATTATTTTGCCGCAAGTCTCTGTCGTATATTAAGATGTTTATTTAAACCCTGGTACGCAGTTCGTTAATTTGACACTGAATTACTTGCATCTTACCGCTGGAAAGCGAATCGATCAAGCAGAACCTCGCACCGCGTGGAAATTCTACCTCCAGCAGCAAATTTCGTTCCGACTTCGCCCGCAGCCGAGAGCAAAGCAAACAGTCACTGCCGCAGGCTGGCGGTTCCCGCCGATGTTTATACAGCGCAGTACGGCAGAACAGAGCAGAACGGGCCAGCTGGCTTAATATGGTAGCGCGGCTGCCCTGGTGGCAAATGGAGCGGTCAGCTCTTAATTGACTCCGCGGTTTCGTTCCAGAGCAAGCAAGCGGCGGCACCGTCTGAAATATTCATAGGGGACGGTTCCGCAGTTACAGGCCGGGCGAATGCCTGCTCCGCAAGGACAGGTCGGGACTGCGTTCTGCGAATGGAGGCACCGACAAGGCAACGGCGCGTGCGACACACGGTCATAAAGTTCTAATTATGAGCGCGAAAAATTAAAGTCAAGTAATTAATCATTTGTTTGTTCGCAGGAACATGTGTGCAGAGACAGTACACACTGAAATTCCCGAGCCGCAAGAGGGAGAGAGAATTGCAGCAGACCGTCTGTAAAGTGGAGCGTCGTGCGATAAGTACACTACTGGCCATTAAAATTGCTACACCACGAAGATGACGTGCTACCGACGCGAAATTTAACCGACAGGAAGAAGATGCTGTGACATGCAAATGATTAGCTTTTCAGAGCATTCACACAAGGTTGGCGCCGGTGGCGATCCCTATAAGACTGCTACGGTCGCAGGTTCGAATCCTGCCTCGGGCATGGATGTGTATGATGTCCTTAGGTTAGTTAGGTTTAAGTAGTTCTAAGTTCTAGGGGACTGATGACCACAGATGTTAAGTCTCATAGTGCTCAGAGCCATTTGAACCATTTTTTTTTATCCCTACAACGTGCTGACATGAGGAAAGCTTCCAACCGATTTCCCATACACAAACAGCAGTTGACCGGCGTTGCCTGGTGAAACGTTGTTGTGATGCCTCGTGTAAGGAGAAGAAATGCGTACCATCACGTTTCCGACTTCGAAAAGGTCGGATTGTAGCCTATTGCGATTGCGGGTTATCGTTTCGTGACATTGCTACTCGCGTTGGTCGATGTCCAAGGACTGTTAGCAGAATAAGGAATCGGTGGGTTCGGGAGGGTAATACGGAACGCCGTGCTGGATACCAACGCCCTCGTATCACTAGCAGTCGAGATGACAGGCATCTTATCCGAATGGCTGTAACGGATCGTGCAGCCACGTCTCGATCCCTGAGTCAACAGATGGGGACGTTTGCAAGACAACAACCATCTGCACGAACAGTTCGACGACGTTTGCAGCAGCATGGACTATCAGCTCGGAGACCGTGGCTGCGGTTACCCTTGACGCTGCATCACAGACAGGAGCGCCTGCGATGGTGTACTCAACGACGAACCTGGGTGCACGAATGGCAAAACGTCATTTTATTGGATGAATTCAGGTTCTGTTTACAGCATCATGATGGTCGCATCCGTGTTTGGCGACATCGCGGTGAACGCACATTGGAAGCGTGTATTCGTCATCGCCATACTGACGCATCACGCGGCGTGATGGTATGGGGTACCATTGGTTACGCGTCTCGGTCACCTCTTGTTCGCATTGACGGCACTTTGAACAGTGGACGTTACATTTCAGATGTGTTACGACCCGTGGCTCTACCCTTCATTCGATCCCTGCGAAACCCTACATTTCAGCAGGATAATGTACGACCGCATGTTGCAGGTCCTGTACGGGCCTTTCTGGATACAGAAATTGTTCCACTGCTGCTTTGGCCAGCACATTCCCCAGATCTCCCACCAATTGAAAACGTCTGGTCAATGGCGGCCGAGCAACTGGCTCGTCACAATACGCCAGTCACTACTCTTGATGAACGGTGGTATCGTATTGAAGCTGTACACGCCATCCAAGCTCTGTTTCAATCAATGCCCAGGCATATCAAGGACGTTGTTACGGCCAGAGGTGTTTGTTCTGGGTATTGATTTCTCAGGATCTATGCACCCAAATTGCGTGAAAATATAATCACATGTCAGTTCTAGTATAATATATTTGTCCAATGAATACCTGTTTATCATCTGCATTTCTTCTTGGTGTAGAAATTTTAATGGCCAGTAGTGTACATTTCTGGACTCTAAAGCGAACAACTAAGGATGGGAAAAACTGACCGGTTAAAACCAACACCTGTATTTTAGCTGTGAAAAACCGGTGTTTTTCGGTATTTGTTGGGTCTCGGTTTTTATTTTTTACTATTAACCGAGTAAAAGAACCGAAATATGAATTAGCCATAGCAGCAGTCCTAAAATTTTTCGTTTCCGAATTACGTTTTTAGAAATGGTTATTTTTTATTCATAGTTTTTGCATTGTTGCTGTTATAATAACACTGTGAGCAGGAACGTGTAACAAACAAACGGCATAAGAACTGGTACGGCATGGGAGTGTGTCGCGGCTAAAGGTACGCGAGTAGGTGCAGTCTGCAAGATGTGCTTAATGGCCAACACAAGAGGTCTGCTGCCACCTCTGCATAAGGGTTAGTGTTCACGAAGTGAGCTCTCGCAGGATATGGGCACCGCGATATTTGCGTACGTCTGGTTATCTGGAGATAGATTGGGTCAGAAGTTGAACGAAGGGTAGCGGTTTGAAGGGCAAAGGAAAAAGAAAGTGCCAATGCAAAAGCCATGGGAAAAACTCCTGTGCTGTAGTTAGGTGGGGTAGTTTGAGCAAGCAGTTCAAAAATGGTTCAAATGGCTCTGAGCACTATGGGACTAAACATCTGTGGTCATCAGTCCCCTAGAACTTAGAACTACTTAAACCTAACTAACCTAAGGACATCACACACATCCATGCCCGAGGCAGGATTCGAACCTGCGACCGTAGCAGTCGCGCGGTTCCGGACTGAGCGCCTAGAACCGCTAGACCACCGCGGCCGGCGAGCAAGCAGTGGCGCATTTCGTGCTGCCTGCGACACATCATGCAAGGATAGGTTTTGTTACTACTGGCTATAATGCAGGCAGATACCTTTGACGTTGTGTTTTATAAAGTGACGTAGCAATGAAGTACAATCCTTCATTCGCTGTAAAAGAATTGTCTGCCATTTCTATTAAATAATGAAAGAGGAAGGAAATTGCGGTAACAGCAATACATTAAAAACTTAACGACAATTCATTCGTAGCAAAAAATAAAAGTAGGAAGTACCTGATGTGCTGCCTTTGTCTACATAATATGCCTTTATCTCCTTCTAGCCCTAGAAATTAACTAGAAAAACAGAGTTCTTCATCTTCAGTTACGAGGGTCACTCCAAAAGAATTGCACACTATTTTTGTAAAAATACAGTTTTCATTCTGCATGTGTGAAAGTTTTACAGTGTGTTGTTTTCAAACTTAGTTCAACCTGTTCCCGTGAGTGGCGCCATCACAGCATGTCTTCAAGATGGCTGCTACACTTGACGTTCGTCAGAAGCAACGTGCTGTCATAGAATTTCTGTGCTGTGAAAACGAGACAGTGGGAAACGAATGTGTATGGAGATGCTGCTGTCGATCGCAGTACAGTTAGTCGTTGGGCAAGCAGGTTACGTGATGAAAGCGGGCACGGCAATATTGAGGATTGTCCTCGCAGCGGCAGGCCTCGTACTGCACACACTCCAATGTGCAGAGAGTTAACGAATTGGTGACTACTGACAGACGCATCACAGTGAACGAATTGTCACGCTACGTTGTGATAGGAGAAGGAAGTGTTTGCATAATACTAAAAGTGTTGGTGCTAAATAAGGTTTGTGGCAGGTGGGTTCCCGGTATGTTGACAGTGGCTCATAGAGAAAGAAGAAAAACGGTATGCAGCGAACTTTTGGAACAGTACGAGGATGGTAGAGATAAATTTCTTGTAAGAATTGTGACAGGTGATGAAACATGGCTCCATCATTTTTCACCAGAGACGAAGAGGTAATCAATGGAGTGGCATCATGCAGATTCACCAAAGGAAAAAAAAATTCAGAACCACGCCCGCTGGAAAAGTTCTGGCTACAGTGTTTGTCGATTCCGAAGGACTCTTGCTTGTGGACATCATGCCAAGTGGAACCACCATAAATTCTGATGCATATGTGACGACACTGAAGAAACTTTAAGCTCGACTGAGTCGCACTCGACCACATCGGCAAAAGCAGGATGTTTTCCTGTTGCACGACAAGGCACGGCCACATGTCAGTCAAAGAACCATGGAAGCAATCGCAAAACTCGGATGGACAACACTGAAACACCCGCCTTACAGTCCTGACCTGGCTCCATGTTACTATCATCTCTTTGGGAAACACTCTGACTATTCTCACTTGTGGTTCTAAACGCCCTTACCTATACAGAACAACAGAACATTACGTTTCATTTAGTACCACCTAGATTTAGAAGACAGAAGCTCAAATTTAAGCGTTCATATACAAAAATGTTATATTTATGCAAAAGACCACGCAACGCCACAAAAGAAGTGAATAAAATGTCGATCACCCGAAGCGTTTTAACTTATCTGACTTGAAAATAATTTAGTAATCTATAAAGTGGTTTGTGAGCACCTATAACGAGCACAAACGCTTATGATTAATAAAGCTGACTTGGATTAGGTACGAGAATATTTAGTTGAAGTACTTCCACGTAAGCACTTACACTTGCTCTCTTCTACTGCCAGATGAAACTGATGCTTCAGTCAACTAAATTTACGAAAAGTGCGAATTTGAAATGATGAAATGAGATTTGCGCTATCTGTGTGATTAGTATTGTACTTCAGGATTCAAGGAAGCCTTACACGGTTCACATGAATAATGTACGAATACGTCTCACTGTAGTTGTATAAAAATCGATTCATTAATTCACGTTTGAGAATGGTATAAGAAATGCAAGATGTATGTGGTGAATGAATTACCGACTTACTAAACCTGATCGAAAGTTAAATTCAGTTCGTACACGGATGAAGATCTGTGACATACGGATCGTAGCTCTTAATGTCTGTCTGCTACACACTCGACAGTGGAACCTACGCAGTAACCTTGTTTTAGTGTAACACGACAAGTTGTAAAGAGAAAGCACAAAGTCAGCTAGAATGTAGCTGTTAGTTGGAGTGTATCAGTCAGCTGGAGCGTGCGATCAGTTGCTGAGCAGACAAATAGACAAGAGTGGTGGATGTTGTTTTCGCATCATCGATAAGAACTCACTGCTGCACTCGCGCATAGCTCTCTCTCCCCCCTCCCCCTCCCCCCTTTCAGCGCATGTTACCATCGTCATGCATACTATCTACAGCCGTGCCAAACCACCATACATCAGGCAACTGTATGGCCATCTCATACGACTTGTGGCGACCACTTCCTGAATGTCACTGTCTGGCTGCTCACAGCCACAACAACAAACACACTGCAACTGACTGCTACGCTCCAACTGACTGCTATGCTCCAACTGACTGCTATGCTCCAACTGACTGCTACACACCAACTGACTGCTACACACCGACTGTCTGCTATGGTCCAGCTGACTGCTACATTCCAGCTGACCACTACATTCCAAGTGACTGCTACACTCCAACTGACTGTTATGCTCCAGCTGACTGCTATGCTCCAGCTGACTGCTATGCTCCAGCTGACTGCTATGCTCCAGCTGACTATTACACTCCAAGTGACTGCTACACTCCAACTGACTGCTATGCTCCAGCTGACTGCTATGCTCCAGCTGACTGCTATGCTCCAGCTGACTATTACACTCCAACTGACTGCTACACTCCAACAGACTGCTACAGTCCAACTGACTGCTACACTCCAACTGACTGCTACACTCCAACTGACTGCTGCACTCCAACTGACTGCTACACTCCAACTGACTGCTACACTCCAACTGACTGCTACACTCCAACTGATTGCTACACTCCAACTGATTGATACACTCCAACTGACTGCTACACTCCAACTGACTGCTATGCTCCAGGTGATTGTTACATTGCAACTGACTGCTACATTCTAGCTGACTGTTACAGTCTAGCTGACTGTTACACTCCAGCTGACTGCTAGACCAGCTTCCTGCTACATTCCAACTCCCACTTGCTCGTTTAAGAAACTAGCATGTCAAAGTAGCTGTTCATTGGCCGAGCGAAACTCGCACTAAATAACACGGGCAAAGCACTAAGTGTAGCCGATGTAGCAGAGAAAACGCGAAAATCGATCAGCTGGTCACCTATAAGAAGGCAAAAGTGTTCACCAGCAATCGACATGTAAATAAATGGAAGATACGAAAGATGGCTACCTAAACGAGACATCTTTCGAGGTCGCGTTATGATTTTATCTTATGGGGGAACATACTTGTAGCAAAGAGGGAACTTTCATTAGGGCAGAATTGTGTGGGGATTTGCAGTACCAGCCAGTTCATTCTAGCAGGCCCACG
This sequence comes from Schistocerca piceifrons, assembly GCF_021461385.2. Taxonomy (NCBI): domain Eukaryota; kingdom Metazoa; phylum Arthropoda; class Insecta; order Orthoptera; family Acrididae; genus Schistocerca; species Schistocerca piceifrons. The sequence goes on from NC_060146.1 coordinate 168,949,393, forward strand.
CCTCTGGGATTGGGAACGAGGACCGCTCGTGGAGAGAGGGAGGACGCGCCAGACGGAACTGCGTGGCGTAGCGGTTCCTCGGTGCGTCGCTGGTGACGTCATCGGGGATTGATGGGTGCGCCGGCAGACATAACGACGGCCATCCGTCAGGGACGGGACGGGCCAGCCGGGGCCCGGCGTCTGGTTCCCACCTGCGGCCCGCTGGCGTCTGGGCCGGGACAGACGGCTGCTGCTCTGTGATGGTGAATGACCTACCTGCCTGCCGCCGTAGACGGACCGCTCCCAGCTGCAGGGGCGGTGGGCTGGGCGCTTACCTGCAACAGCCAGAAACACGACCATTAGTGGGTGGCCGCACAGAAGAAGGCAACAGTGTCGTACATCGACATGACAAATTTTACAGGAGAGCTATTTAAAACAAAAAAATGAACCAGTTATAAAGTTTTCATATGTTTTCTGCTATTGTAAATACACTGAAGAGTCAAGGGAACCGGTACACCTGCCTAATAGCGTGTAGCGCCCCCGCGAGCACGCAGAAGTGCCGCAACACGATGTGGCATGGAGTCGACTACTGTCTGGAGTAGTGCTGGGGAGAACTTACACCATGAATCTTGCAGGGCTGTCGATAAATTCGTAAGAGTACGAAGGGGTGCGTATCTTTTCTGAACAGCACGTCGCATGGTATCCCAGATATTTTCAGTAACATAAAATTGAAACAAATGAGCCCTCAGTCACTATTATTTTTAGTATTATTGACGAGGTTTCAACACTTCTAAGAGTGGCTTCATCAGAATGAAAACAAAATTGCCTATAACATAGTTACAAATTTATAGGAAAAGACATTTTTATATAAAAAAGTGTAAGTACTGACTAACAATAACAGACAGAGGCACTACTTACATATCGCATATAAAATAATTAACAAGCCAGAAGGGCTTTGGTCACAAAATATATAAGAAGGAATGCGTGAAGACGAGCCGCTATGGGTTGCTCGTGACCGTACCGTTACAGCTTACAGGTGTGTGTTCAGTGCTGGGAGGACGAGAGAAAGAGAGAGAGGGGGGGGGGAGGGGGGCTTTCCCACTCCGTCCCAGCTCTGAACACACACACACACACACACACACACACACACACACACCAAACAGCATCAACAACACTTCAGATCTGCACGCCTCAGACTGACAAACATGCCACGAAACAAATGAATACTACATACACATCCACAACACGTAATTGCAGCTAAAACACAGTGCAGGTTCGAAAAAGCGCAGAAAATGCCTGTGAAACGACAAAAGTGATAGAAAGCCGTAAGTAACAGGCAAAAGAACGCGATACAACTCATTTTCGCTCGTAACTGCATAATAAACAAAAATAAAAATTCTAGTTTGCTATTTGCAGATGACGAGTTGTAGATTCTGTAACAGACGTACAGCTACTAACATAAATATTCATTAGTTTCATGTAAGGCATGTAAACTAAAGCATGCATGCACCCTTTTCCCAAATAAGCTATAAAACCAGAACTTTAGACATACGAGGTGCGACAATAAAGTAATGAGGCTGATTTTCTTTGCAAGATGTGGCAACCCTGTAGACTTGCGTAGGCACAATATCTTTGACCTTGGTTCTATACGCTGCTTCTAGTCCAAGCGGCACATCGATGCAACTGCTCAGTCGTGAGTTGTGCTGTAATGACACGTGTTTGTGTCTCTCGTCACGGAAATAGAACGGCATAATATTGTGCAAAGGTATTCAATTTCTTTTTGCGTTAAATTGGCTGAAAACGTGATGACAACTTGTGCTAAGCTTCAGACGTTATGTCAAGAGCTCAAGTTTTTCTTTGGCATAAAATGTTTAGTGAAGGCAGAACGAATGTTGAAGATAAAGACCGCAGTGGACGACCATCAACCTCACGGACGGATGTCAACTTGGGCAGGCTGTGTGAACTCATACGATCTGATCGAAGATTATCCGTGAAAACGATTGCAGAAGAACAGAACATCAACGAGAAACGTTTAGTCTAATAATAACAAGATCTTGGTATCACGATAATGCGCCATCCCATATTGCTCTGTCAGTACAGCAATTTTTAACCTCAAAACAAATTTCAGTACTACCATAGCCACCTTATTCACCAGATATCGCTCCATGCGACTTTTTTCTATTTCCAAGAGTCGAAACGGCGGTCAAGGGACACACAAGATGTCCAAAAAGCTGTGACGAGGCTCTTGGAGGATATTACAGAAGATGAGTTCCAGAAACGTTACCATCAATGGCAGAAGCGCTGGAAAACGTGTGTGTGATCAGAAGGGAACTTCATTGTAGGAGACAACACTAAACTTGACTAAAATGGTAAGCAATATTTTTTCACATCAGTCTCATTACTTTATTGTCGCACCTCGTATTAGACAACACGCTTTGCATCATCCCAGCAATATGAACCTCAACTGTGAATTGCAAACGAACTACGTAGAATATTTGACAACAACCACTTCATTCACAAATGTAAATATTTTGTAACAAATTTTTTTCAAAATGTTAATATGTAATAACAGTTTTGCAGAAAGGATATGAAGTAACCCACTGAAGATAGCACAGAAAGTGGTGAAACATGTCTGAGTAAAGCAACAGTCCAAAGGTGTCTTGCATCAGGCGGAATCCCTCATCCAATGGGGAATTTACTCTGCCATTGTTCTGTCTGTCATTCTTGTCAGCAACCTACGAAACCAGAAACGAAGTGTAATAACGTTGGTGGCACCAGGTGTGATGAAGCCGAATGCGTGCGACTGCTGTGTCTGCCGGCCGGTGAGGCGCTGTCGACGGCCAAATTGAGACGGCCCGCCGATTGGATTCGGCAGAGTCGGCGAGTCGGGTCGCCGGCCGCCCGCTGTGAACGCAATCAAACAGCGCCGCGTCCGCTCCACGTCCACTCCAGCTCCGCACCGGAGCTGGCGGCGACATCAAAGCCGGCCGGGCCAGCCGTGCTCCACGTCCGCGGCCGTCACTCAACTGCTGCTCCCTCCCTCACCCCCTCCAGTCACTGTGGCGTGGCCACACTTCTTCATTTCGTACCTGCCCAGATATATCAGCGAACATTCCAATCTTCTTTTTTATGTTCCCTCTAACGCCACAAGCTATGCAAATACGAGGGCTGTCCAGAAAGTAAGTTACGATTGATCGCGAAATGGAAACGACTATGAAAATCCGATAAAGCTTTGCACACTTGTGTTGGGCAGTGTCTCTAGTATGACCCTAGGTAGCATCACGTCGGTCTTCTCATTTCTGAGCTCACAGTGAGCGCGTAAAGATGTCTAGAAAATAATGTGTCCCGCCAAGTACGAGGGCCTGGTGAGAAATTTCGCCTGAAGCTATGCAGCCAACATGACATAACTGTCGTGCTGTTTCTTCTTCAAGACAATTCTGAGCCGGGTTCTGCAGGGGCAGTGAAGATGCTCCTGCATCGTTTCCAATTTCAAATGTTTGATCATCCACAATACAGCCCGTAATTGTCTCCCTCTGATTGTGATGAACCACTGGCTATGACGACAACATTTTGGCACAGACAACGAGCTGTAGGCCAGTGTAGAGAATTGGCGCAAAGCACTGGCAGCTACCTACTATGATGAGGACATTGGAAAGTTGGTTCAACGCAACGACAGATGTCTCAGTGAGAACGGCGACTACATAGAGAAGTAGCTGGAAGGTGTAGCTACCTATTACAAATAAAATATTTGATATTCAATGTGGTTTCCATTTCGCGATCAATCGTAACTTACTTTCTGGACAGCCCTCGTATTTCAGCTCTTGTTGTTTTAAACAGGCTAATCTTCCAGAATGAGATTTTCCCTTTGCAGCAGAGTCAGCGCTGATATGACACTTCCTGGCAGATTAAAACTGTGTGCCGGACCGAGACTCGAACTCGGGACCTTTGCCTTCACGGGCAAGTGCAGTACCATCTGAGCTAACCCAAGCACGACTCACGCCCCGTCTTCACAGCTTTACTTCTGCCAGTACCCGCGTTCGCAGAAGAGCTTCTGTAAAGTAGGAGACAAGGTATTGGCAGAAGTAAAGCTGTGAGGACGGGCCGTGAGTCGTGCTTGGGTAGCTCAGCTGGTAGAGCACTTGCCCGTGAAAGGCAAAGGTTCTGAGTTCAAGTCTCAGTCCCCACACAGTTTTAATCTGCTAGGACGTTTCGCATCAGTGCACACTCCGCTTATAACAACCCTACCACAACAAAGGTCAAAATTTAATAATGATTGTGGTGTTGCTCACGCTGCTAAATACTGCATTTTCGGGCAACAACAAAGTTATTGTGTGGCAGGTGTCATTAGAGCACAGTTAATAAAGTCATTTCATGTAATAATGAATAAACTAGGCACTCATCTTTTCGTGTTTCCCACGCTGGTCTTGTTGTAAAATCATGGCTCAATCGTCGAAAATCTAGGTGGTGATGATTCCAAGCTCGGATGCAAAGAGGCTTAGGTTTTATTATGCGATATTCAAAAGTTTTATAGATGTGTTTCACAAACCATTCTTGAAAATTAAACCTTTGAAAGTTAGCACAATGGTGATGTAAAAAAGTACTCAGCACTCCGAATTTAAGTTACACTTGCCGACCGTTGTGGCCGAGCGGTTCTAGGCGCTTCAGTCTGGAACCACGCGACCGCTACGGTCGCAGGTTCGAATCCTGCCTCGGGTATGGATGTGTGTGATATCCTTAGGTTAGTTAGGTTTAAGTAGTTCTAAGTTCTAGGGGACTGATGTCCTCAGATGTTAAGTCCCATAGTGCTCAGAGCCATTTAAGTTAAACTTGTTTTTTATTACTTTTGCTGCAATATCACGTAACACACAAAACATCACTTCAGAATACAAAACATACTTGAAAACATCTTCCTCACTGTTAAAGTTACATTCTATAAGCTGACGACAATATGCGTCATTCCAACATGACGTCCAAGACTTGACTTCTTCAAGGTCCGACTCTCTAACAACTAACTAATAATCGCTTACGCGCCCAAAAATCAGAGTTACAAGTACGTCAAAGATCATAGTGACAAAAGAAAGAATACACGTAAGAATAATATCATTGCAATACAAACATATCGATGTATCAAAATACCTCTACATTAATTAAATCAAATCTGAATGTTGTCTCAAAAATATGTTACCTATTCTACAGAAACACAGTAGAATATTGCTTGTATCGAGAGGTTCAGTTGAGGTGCCGTAATGGTTACGTAATTCAAGTACCATTACACGCTGCAGAGTGAAAATCTCATTCTGGAAGTAAAGCTCTGAGGATGGGGTGTGAGTCGTGCTTGGGTGGCTCAGATGGTAGAGCACTTGCCCGCGAAAGGCAAAGGTCCCAAGTTCGAGTCTCGGTCCGGCACACAGTTTTAATCTGCCAGGAACTTTCATATCAGCGCACACTCCGCTGCAGAGTGAAAATCTCATTCTGGAAGTAAAGCTGTGAGGACGGGGCGTGAGTCGTGCTTGGGTAGCTCAGTTGGTGGAGCACCTGCCAGAGAAAGGCAAAGGTCCCGAGTTCGAGTCACGGTCCGGCACACAGTTCTAATCTGCCAGGAAGTCTCAGGCTAATCTTATCTATGGTGTCAGTACAGAGACAGCGATTTGTGATCATGAAATCACGATAGTTGCTCTTGTTGCTGTGGTCTGTCCGAGACTGGTTTGATGCAGCTCTCCATCGCACTTCGTCCTGTCCGAGCCTCTTCATCTGCAACTGCTGCAACCTACATCTCTCATAATCTCCTTACTGTGTTCATCTCTTTGTCTCCCTCTACGATTTCTACCCCACCACACTTCCATCCAGTGCTAAATTGGTGATCGCTTGATGTCTCAGAATGTGCCCTATCAACTGCTTGCTTCTTCTAGTCAGGTTGCACCACAAATTTCTTTTCTTCCCAATTATGTTCACTGCCGGTTCATTAGTTATGTGATCTACCCATATAATCTTTGGCATTGGTCTGTAGCAGGACATTTCAAAAGCTTCTACTCTCTTCATGTCTAAATTGTTTATCGTTCATTTTTCACTCCCAAACATGGCTGTGCTCCAGACAAATACCTTCAGAAAAGACTTGCCCTCCTTCATCAGGCCACAAGTCGTCCATCGGGACCATCCGACCGCCGTGTCACCCTTAGCTAAGGATGCGGATAGGAGGGGCGTGTGGTCAGCACACCGCTCTCCCGGTCGTTATGGTGGTTTTCTGTGACCGGAGCCGCTACTATTCGGTCCAGTAGCTCTTCAATTGGCATCATGAGGCTGAGTGCACCCCGAAAAATGGCAACAGCGCATGTCGGCCCAGATGGTCACCCATCTAAGTGCCGGCCACGCCCGACAGCGCTTAACTTCGGTGATCTGACGGGAACCGGTGTAGCCACTGCTGCAAGGCCGTTGCCTCGGAAAAGACTTGCTAACACTTAAATCTATATTGGATGTTGACAAATATCTCTACTACACAAGCGCTTTCTTGTTACTGCCAGTCGACCTTTTATATCCTATATATTTACGCCAACATCAGTTATTTTGCTGCCCAAATAGCAAAACTCATCTACGATTTCAAGTGTCTCCTTTCCTAATGTAATTCCCTCAACATCATCTGATTTAATTCGATTGCATTCCAGTATCCTTGTTTTACTTTTGTTGACATTCATCTTATATCCTTTTTTAAAGCACATCTTTCGCACTCAACAGATCTTCCAACGCCTTTGCTGTGTCTGACAGAATTACAATGTCATCCGCAAACCTCAAAGTTTTATTTCTTCTCCCTGGACTTTAATTGCTATTCTAAATTTTTCTTTGGTTTCCTTTACTGCTTGCTCAATGTACAGTTCAGTAACATTGGGGATAGCCTACAATTCTGTCTCATTTTCTTCTCAACCACTGCTTCCCCATCATGGTCCTCGACTGTTGTAACGGCTCTCTGGTTTCTGCACAGGCTGTAAATGGCCTTTCGCTGCCTATGTTTTACCCCGGCGCTCTCCAGAATTTCAAAGAGAGTATTCCACTTAACACTGTAAAATGTTTACTAAAGTTAATAAATCCACCAAGAAGGGTAGGAGAATATTTTTTGTTAGAAAAAGCAGATAAGCAGTTGTTGGCATCCCACTTTGAAAACGAATGGACATTATTTAGTTCCAATATGACGGAGTAGAGGGATTGTGGGGAAACTTTACACGGATGTAAATTACGCCCTGCACAAGTGTGTACCGAGTTAGTGGATTAGGGGCGGAAAGACGCACCATGATTTAATAACAGAATTCGCAAATTGCTAAGAAAGCAGAGAGTGTTACACTCTCGGCTCAAAAGAGAACGCGCAACAAGCAGAAGTCAGTAGAAATCCGTCCTTCTGGAAAAGGTCGTCGTGCAAAGCGTACAACTACTGCCACCGTCATAGTTCAGCAAAATATCTTGCCGAGAAACCGAGAAAATTCCGGTCCTAAACGTGTCGAAGACTTTTATCCAGTCACTCGTTGACCAGTCTGGTGCGTTAGCAGAAGACAGCAAAAGGAAAGAAGGAAAGCCGAAGTTTGAAATAAAGTCTTTAACAAATCATTTACTCAGGAGGATCGAACAAACATACCGTCAAATGACCATCGCACAGACTACCGTAAGGAGGACATAGAAATAGGCGTCTCTGGCGTAGAAAAGCAACTGAAAGGCCTCAAAACGAATACGATATGAAAATTACACCTGCAGCCGCCTCTTTCTCATTTAATTTATTTATGCAACCAGTTTCGGTGATCCATTACACCATCTTCAGAAACATTAACCAACGTAAATTGGGAGGAATCCAATATCTTGTGCAGCCATTACAAGAGACAGTATTAAACACCTGATGTCCGTAGCTCTTCGGTTTGCACGACACTACCAACCGAACTGCTGAAGTCTCTATAAACATCTACTACAAGGATGGACAAACAGTGTGAGAAAGAACAAATAAGTCGCTAGGTCCGGATGGAATCCCAACTCGCATTTAGAGAGAGCACTCTACGGCACTGGCCCCTTACTTAGCTTGCATTTACCGTGAATCTCTCACCCAGCGCAAAAGTTCCAAGCGACTGGAAAAAAGCTCAGGTGATTCCAGTGTGTAAGAAAGGTAAAAGACGGACCCGCAAAATAACAGACCAATATTTTTAACATCAGTTTTCTGCAGATTCTTTAACACATTCTCAGTTCGATTATCATAAATTTTTCTGAGACAGGAGAGCTCCTGCACAATAATGAGCACGGATTTAGAAAGCATCGCTCCTGCGCGACTGAGCTTGCCCTTTTCTCACAAGATACCCCGCGAACCGTTTATGAAGCGCAAGAGACAGATTCCATATTCCTAGGTTTCCGGAAGGAGTTTGAGACAGTGCCCCATTGCAGACTGTTAACGAAGGTCGGAGTATATGGAATAGATCCCCAGGTGCGTAAGTGGCTGGAAGACTTTTTAAGTAATAGCACCCAGTACATTGTTATCGTCGGTGAGTGTTTACCAGAGACAAGCGCATCGTCAGGATTGCCCCAGGGAAGTGTTGAAACGTCCCCTTAGAAAAATTATGAATGACTGTGCTGGTAAACTACGTTATTTGATTTTCAAACAGCTGAGCAAAACTGAACGTACTCAAACAGTTTTCTCTTTACTTACCCTGATCATCACTAAACTGACGCACAATATTTTTAGCGCAACGCAGTCTGACTTTCAATATTCCCTACAACAGAATGGCCCTGACTAACAATAACATATACCTTTCATTAATCACTTACTTCACAAAAATGTTCGTTACTCGAACTACTACAATACAGCGAGCGCCAGTACTGCCAACTAAATAAAAGATTCTAACTACTGAAGGCACCAACTAGTGATAGGCATAGTTAGCAAATGAAAGATTTTGATAGAGAACAAACAATTTATTCACCTTAATAATGTTCGAAAGTCATCATATATATCTATCAATTCATAGCAACCATCTTTACAAATTTCCTTTTTCTGGCGGACACACATCCAGATCGTCCGCTTATAGCAGCCTCTCAAAACTCTGGCATCTCTCTCCCCACATCCACCACTGCTGGCGGCTCACCTCCAACTGCCCAACGCTACGTGCTGTTCACATCCAACTGCCCAACACTAAACAAGAGAATATTCCAAGAATGAGTCCAACCAGCCACACGCAGCGCAGTCAGCGATTTTCATACAGAGCGCTACGTGGCGTTACCAACATAAAAACCTAAACAGCCTATTTACATAGTCCCCGTGCAGTCAGCGATTTTCATACAGAGCGCTACGTGGCGTTACCAACATAAAAACCTAAACGGCCTACTTACAGTGTGATAGGATCGCTGTTATGCTGTACATACACAAATCATCTAAGGGCCTGGGCGAGCAACCATTAGCGGCTTTTTGCTGACGGTGCTGTGGTGTGCGGTAAGGTGATGAAGTTGAGTGACTGTAGGCCGACTTAGACAAAATTTCTAGTTGTGTGATGAATGACAGCTTGCTCTAAGTATAGAAAAATGTAAGTGAATGTAGGTGAGTAGAAAAAACAGTACTGTAATGTTCGAATATAGCATTAGTAGTATACTGCTTGACACAGTCACCTCGATTTTATAACGTTGCAAAGCGGTATGAATCGCAACGAGCACTTAAGGAAGTAAGAAGGCAAGGCAAATAGTCGACTTCGGCTTACTGGGAGAATGTCAGAGAAGTATGGGTCATCTGTAACGTACTGAACACTTGTTTGAACAATTCTGGGGTACTGCTTTAGTGTTCGGTATCCCCAACAGGTCGAATTAAATGAAGACTTCGAAGCAATTCCGAGGCGGACTGCTAGGTTTGTTACCGGTAGGTTCGATCGACGTAAGAGTCTTGCGCACATGCTTCATGAACCCAGGGAACCACTGGACGAAAAACGACGTTCTATTTGCGGAAGACTGTTGAGAAAATTTAGAGAAACGGCATCTGAAGGTGACTCAAAACGATTCTACTGTCGCCAACGTACATTTGACGTCAGCTCCACGTAGAAAGCGAACTTACGCTCTCACGGAGGCACGTAGATAGTTCTTTTTCTCCCTCTCTCTGCCTCCGAGTCGAACAGGAAAGCAAGTCAGAGATAGTGACACATGGTACTCTCCGCCGCGCACCATACAACAGTGATTCGCGGAGTATGTAGATGTAGATATAGCAACTTCTGTTACTGTTTCAGAAAAGCCTGTAAGGTGTTGAGTTTACGGGAGGCTGTGGAACATTATTTTCTGTTATCTATCGGCGCCGTCGCTTCTCACGCGGTTCCGCATCAAGAATCTTGGAGGTCTTAACTTTAGGCGCTACGCGAACGACCTGACAAACACGAGCCGAAACGGTTCGCCTTCCCGTTGTGAGGTGCAGTAAACAATGTCTTAGAAATTTGCGCATTTGTAGTCACATCTTCGCCGTCAGAGCTGAATGTTTGATATCGACTACTTAGATACTTTGCGCTCCCCTCCTATTGGGATAGATTCTCTTATAAATTTGCCCTAACTGGTGCTCATGCTGGGATGAAACAGTATCGAAGATGATGGAGTGACACAGTTTCACATCCCACATCGTCTGCTCTACATAGCAAGTGGTCAAGAAAGTTATACTGAAAACAGGTCATCGCATTTTGTTTAGTTTAATTTTCTCGCCGTCCATTTCGAATGTTGACCAATCTAAGGTGCAGGCTTGCGTACAGACACTGTAAAATGCCCATTTTAAACGATACAAAACATAATACAGGATGCCTCAAAAAGACTGACCTGATGATGTATGATAATAATTACGAAACTGGGTCGTGCCGGGAAGGAAATGTGTGTTGTCCGAGTGGGCGTGGTTAGAGTTTCCGTAAATCGCCGTATAGATGTCCATCGATGCGTCTTCTCAGTCAGAAGTAAGATGGAGTGCACTCAACAGAAGGTGTTTTTTGTGCTGCAGTTTTCGAATAGTGAGTTAGTGACTTCCGTCCAGAGAGCTTTTCGTCGGCGTTTTGGCATTGATCCATCTGCATCCAAAAACATTCGTCGTCGATACCACCAATATGGAGAGACAAGATGCTTGAGCAAAGGTAAAAGTTTAGGTCGACCTCACACGTGGACAGGAAAACTCAGTGCTTGGAATTCGCTGTCTTTAAATACTGCAGAATTGGATTTGTCCACAACTTCAGGAGGATTCTGACGATTTCATTTTCGAACGGAGCTCCACCATACTGCCAGAACAAATTACGTCATTTTTCTCAATGACACTCCGCCTCAGACCTGCATAGGGCGAACGGGACCCCCGAGAGACTGCGCTGCATTCTTGGCCTCCAAGATCGCCAGACATGACCCCGTGCGATTTTTTTCGTGTGGGGATATATGAAGGAAAGTGCGTTCATTTCCTCTTTACGTCGCGACATAGAAGAAAGGAAGAACAAAATGACAGCTGCCATAGCCTCTGTAAAAGCAGATACACTGTGTAAAGTTTATAAAGAATTTAGCTGTCGTTTAGATGTTGTCCGTGCTGCTGCTGGTGGGAACATAGAGCAATTGTTAACAGCACAGCTAAAATCTAAAGATTTTGTATTTTGCAATTCACCCCATGTTTGTACGAGGGGCGTTTGAAAAGTTCGTGAAAAGTCCAAGAGATGGCATCACCGGCGCGTATCGAGGTTATGTTTAGTTAGTAGCATCTTTGGAAAGAACGCACACCAAGTCTCAGCCATATTGGACTATTTCTATGTGTTTGGCATTTGTGTGAATCCAGGAAGTCGAGTGATTAAAAAAATGGACGAAAAACAATTTCTTGTGGTGATTAAACACTATTTTATGAAAGGCAAAACGCCTCAGGAGCCTAAAGAGTAGCTTGATAAACATTACGGTGACTCTGCAACTTCGATTACAACAGTTTACAAGTGGTTTCAAAATTTTCGGAGTGGCCATATGGGCACAAGTGATGCTGAACGTTCTGGACGCCCTGTGGAGGTTACGACTCCAGAAATCATTGATAAAATCCATAATATGGTGATGGGTGACAGAAGAGTTAAGGTGTGAGAGATTGCTAGTGCTGTTGGCATCTCGAATGGACGGGTACATAATATTTTGCATAAACATTTTGGCATGAGAAAGCTATCCGCAAGATGGGTTCCGCGATTGCTCACGCTTGACCAAAAACGGAATCGTGTGAAGTGTTGCAAGGATGGTTTGTAGCTGTTCAGAAAGAAACCGCAAGACTTAAAGCGGCGTTTCGTCACTGTGGATGAAACATGAATACATTACTATACTCCTGACACCAAAAAACAACCTAAACAATGGGTTACCAAGGGAGAATCTGCACGAAAAAAAGGTGAAGACCATTCCTTCGCCCAGAAAAGTTATGGCGACTGTCTTTTGGGATTCGCAAGGGGAATCCTCATCGACTATCTTGAAAAGGGTAAAACTATTACAAGTGCATATTATTCACCGTTATTGGACCGTCTGAAAACCGAGCTGCAAGAAAAACGGCAGCGATTGGACCGCAAAAATATCATTTTCCATCACGACAATGCACCAGCACACACCTCAGCAGTTGTGGTCGCAAAATTAATGGAAATAGGATTCCAACTCTTTTCACATCCCCCCTATTCTCCAGACTTGGCTCCCTCGGACTACTATTTGTTCCCCAATTTGAAGAAATGGCTGGCGGGACAAAGATTTTATTCAAACCAGCAGGTGATTGCAGCAACTAATAGCTATTTTGCAGACTTCCAACTCTTTTCACATCCCCCCTATTGTCCAGACTTGGCTCCCTCCGACTACTATTTGTTCCCCAATTTGAAGAAATTGGCGGGACAAAGATTTTATTCAAACGAGGAGGTGCTTGCAGCAACTAATAGCTATTTTTCAGACTCTGAAAATTCCTATTATGCAGAAGTGATTAACAAATTAGAACAGCGTTGGACGAAGTGTATAAGTCTAAAATAAGACTATGTAGAAAAATAAAAAAGGTTGACCCAAAACACGGAAGTAGTTTTTATTTTTGCCCCTCGTAGTTTGTTGATATCAGTAAATATGGAGTTTTGAGATGAGGTCATTCTTTTTTAAACACCCTGAATTTACGACTACGAATTAAAACCGCGAGGTGGCACTGTGTTTTCTCGAGGCAGATGCCGGCGCACCTCCTAAGTCAAACCTCTAGTCGGAATGACAGCACAGGCCGTGGGATCGACAGGGTCGATTGCGTGTGCGACTGTGTGCGCTGAGGTCGACGTCAGAACCGCCGGTCGACAGGCAACTGCCACGATAGACATCTCGAGATGTCGAAAGCGGCGATGGAAATAACCGGCCACCTGTGAAATGGTCGGACAGGGAGACTGCGAAACTGAAAGACACAGGCAGTCGCAGAACTTTTCTCGGTGCAGGCGGGCTTCGTCGTGTTTTATAGCCGGTCCTCGAGAATGTTCCATTAATCTTCCGGAGGGCGGGCGCGCGCGGTGACGTGACAATCGATTAATCGATACTAATCTTGCGAGGGTTGTGCGGCCTCAGATGGGGTATCCCCGAAGCGGTCGACCGCCAGTCAAGGCATGAGGCTGTCAGTGGATTGCGGTTCTTTGCGTGCGGCCAGTAGCGAGATCTTACGATAAGCAGCCCCCCCCCCCCCCCTCCCACCACTCCCGGCGGAAGGCGCCGCCAGATCATTCTAGGGCCGAACAAAACCACCGCCTACGGCGCTGCACCCAAGACGTGCACAAAACTTTATTCCAAACAGGCCTACACTAAAGAACTTTCCAACGTCTAGAAGCCAACAGACCGTGATTGGTGAACACTTTCCGCCAAGGGACCAACAACAGTCTACATTGCGTCAATGTTAGTAGGTACTGCTTATTCCTTTACTTATTGTATGGCGTCTAACAATCAGTTTCTTACATACAGTTATACACTGAAGAAACTGGTCCACCTACCTAATATCGTGTAGGGCCCCCGTGAGCAAGCTGAAGTGCAGCAACAAAACGTGGCATGGACTCTACTACTGTCTGAAGTAGTGCTGGAGGGAACTGACACCATGAATCCTGCAGGGCTGTTGATAAGCCCGTAAGAGTACAAGTGGGTGGAGATCTCATCTGAACAGCACGTTGCAAGGCATTCCAGATATGGGCAATAATGTTCATGTCTGGAGCGTCTGGTGGTCGGCGGAATTGTTTAAACTCAGAAGAGTGTTCTCAGAGCCACTCTTTAGCAATTCTGGACGTGCTACGTGTTACGTTGTCATGCTGGAATTGTCCAAATCCGATGTGAATGCACAATGGACGTGAATAATGGATACTTACGCACGTGTCACCTGTCAGGGTCGTATATAGAGGTAACAGTGGGTCCCACATCACTCCAACTGAACACGCCCCACACCATTACAGAGCCTTCATCAGCCTCAACAGTCCCCTGCTGACATGCAGGGCCCATGGATTCATGAGGTTGTCTCCATACCTGTACAGTCCATCCGCTCGATACAATATGAAGTGAGACTCGTCCGACCAGACAACATTTCTCCAGTCATCAACAGTCCAATGTCGGTGTTGGACCCAGGCGATGCGTAAAGCTTTGTGTTGTGTAGTTATTAAGAGTACACGAGCGGGCCTTCGGCTCCGAAAGCCCATATCGATCATGTTCCGTTGAATGGTTCGCACGCTGACACTTGTTGACGGCCCAGCATTGAAATATGCAGCAGCTTGTGGGAGGGTTGCACTTCTGCCACGTTAAACGATTCTCTTCAGTCATCGTCGGTCCCGTTCTTGCCGAATCTTCTACCGGCCGCAACGATGTCGGAGATTTGATGTTTTATCGGATTCCTGATATTCACGGTACATTCGTGAAATGGTCGTGATGGAAAATCCCCACTTCATCGCTACCTCTGAGAGGCACTATCCCATCGCTCGAGCGCCGACTATAAGACCACGTGCAACTCACTTATATCTTGATAACCTGCTATTGTATCAGCAGTAACCAATCTAACAAGTGCGCCAGACACTTCTTGTCTTACACAGGTGTTGCTGATCGTAGCGCCGCATTTTGCCTATTTACATATCTCTGCATTTGAATATGCATGCCTATAACAGTTCCTTTGGTACTTCAGTGTGAAACACTGGCGAAAAGGCCGTTTCGCCAACAAGGAAAGATAATGACTTATCGGCCGGCTGGAAAGAGAGAACTAAGTAGACCTCGTAAGAGGCGTATGGATGAAGGCTAGGGACTGGAAAAGGTGATTACCTATTTCTCTTTTTCCAGGTGGCCGATAATTGATTGTCCTTTTCGTTAAACTACTTTCTGTCATTCTACCAACATGATACTTCCATTTCATTATGTTCTCTACTATCTTGCGATTAACGGAACAGAGTTTTAAATCTCAACTTATTGTTTCAATCTTTATTTTATCCATTTTATTACAGCCTCTTATGCATGTCATGAACTTCATCTCTGCCGCTTGTATACGTGATTTTTCTTTTTTTGTTTCTATCCATGATTGGGACCACATACAAAAGGGGGTACAGCTAGAACTTTGTACAATTTAATTTGTGTTTCTTTTCTGGTTTTTCTTCCCAACGTTCTTCCAGTTAATCCGCAGATAACTTCACTGTTGTTAACCTCCGTCTCAATGCCTTTACCATAGTTAAAACTAGTGTCATATTCTAGATAATTGAAGTGGGATACTTCTTCTAAAGTTTTCTCAGATTATTTGTGATCAGACTGGATTCTTTCCTCTCAAAGCTATTACCTTTGTCTTGTTAGCAGATAGAATTAAGTTGTAGTATATTACATTTTGGCTCAATCTCTATACTGCTCTTTGTAGATTATCTCCTGTTTTCTGTACAATTATCCGGTCATCACCATATAACAGAGTATTTAGTGGTGTGCTGAATCCTGTTTCAATTGCTAATAGTATTTCATCTTTCCACTTCGCAACTAGGTCGTCAATACATAAATTAAATGAAGTGGGTGATAAACTGCACTCTTTTCGAACACCTTTTTTTATTAAAATTTCATCTGACATTTTCAAACCCGAAGCTACAATTATTTTTTGTATTTGTATAGAATCTGTATGTATTAATAAGACGCTTTGGAAAATCTTTTATTTTCAGTATTGTCGACAAAAGAGGATTGTATTAAAAATAAAACATAAAATATATCTAATGTTTAATGGTGATTGCAATATATAAATATTAATTTAAAACCTACAGTGCGAGATGTCAAATGAGTTCCAACATTCATCCGCTTCAGTGTACAAGGGAGACTGATTAAAAGAATCGCTCGTGTTACCCGTTTCAGAATATTAAAGTGTGTGGGACACGTACCAGACAGGACTAAGACGGTTTATTGATTGCATACAGAGATGGGCAGCGCGAATAGTTACGGGTTTATTTCACCCGTGAGAGGCTGTCACAGAAATACTGAAGATACTAAACTGGCAGACTCATGAAGATAGACGTAAACATTGCCGAGAAAGCCTAGTTACGAAGTTTCAAGAATCGACTTTAAATGATGGCTCTGGGAATATACAACAGCCTCCGTCGGACTAGTGCTAGGGTGGTATTTTGTCTCTCTAAATTTTTCCCCCCCGGACCAGCCATTGGTCAAGCATGGTAAAGGGAATGTCTGTTGCACCAGTTCTGCTCACGTTTGAGGGATACACATTATTAATGCAGAGATACGTTTCCGTGCCAAATACGGCAGTGTGTCGTTGGAATTCTGTGGATCAGTCGAAATTACCTACCATACTCGGATTTCCCTGGGCTTTATATACGAGGTTTACAGTAATGTCGCTTACACGTGTAGGCTTTACTACATTACGAGTCTTAATTCCTCTCGGGAGGCCGCATAGCTGGAAACGGCGTCACCCACGCTAGTTTTAAAAGCATAAGGTTGCGTGCGAGGAGGAGGGGAGAATGTTTCTGGTTGGTCCAGAAAGAGATGGTGGTGTGGAGCGATGTGCTTGTCGCTTAAAGTGTTAGCAACGTTTATTCTCAAATGGTCTCCTCTGGTGTGCGTATAGGTGTCTGAGAGTTACAACTGGTTTATCCAGCTGTTCCATAGATTAATTATGGAGGGTCAGGGAGGGGAGTGCTTGGCGCTTAAACTGTCACGTTTTTCTACGAACGCGTCGGCGAATTACGACAGGTTTTGCTGTGGCGGGACGCCCTCTCCCTGGACAATTGAGCGTAATTTGCGTCAGCTACTAGGTTGGAGGTGATTATAAACAAACTGTGCAAATTTCCCTGCCACGCCTGGTGAGATTATGTGGCATAGTGTTAGGCAGACAAGCGGAGCGCTCCCTTTCGCATCTGGTGGTTAAGACGCTACCAAGGAGTTCCATACCGTACCGGCATTGTACGGCTAATACAGGGGGGAGAGCTATGTCTTTATGCACCAGTCTTTGATGTTTCCACCTAAGTCTCGGGATCTATTTGCCGTTATTACCACCGGTGGGAGATCTCTCGGCCACAACTGATATAGAGGTCATTTTAAGTACCAACCATAACTTTCTCGGCAATTGCTGGCCACTGTGTCCCCGATCTTCGGCGTTCGGGGCTACACACCCACACGTCGGAGTGTGAGGCGGGGTGATCCAGCAGACGGCATGACTTTCGCTGGGGTTGTCAAAGATACTGGACTACTCTCTCTAGAGGTGTACTACAAATACAGTGTCTTTGGTCGGAGCATCAGAATTTTACTATGACGTCACATACTCCAGTCATTTAAGGTAGTGTTTGGCATACAATGCCTTTGGCTTACAGAATTCTCTATGACTTCACTATTCCCACCCACGTGTTCGTTTCTAACTCTATGACGTCACACACTAGTAATGGAGTGGTGGCTTAGCAATGATACACACTCTTAAATCGAGAGCAAAGCTAACAACGTCGTGATGTCGACCGGGCTTGATGCAACGTTATGGCATCAAGCAAGCAACGTGACACGAGGCGTTGCTGTGACGCGAAGTTGCGATACGGCACGACGCAGTGTCGGCACATACACTATGTGATCAAAAGTATCCGGACACCTGGCTGAAAATCACAAGTTCGTGGCGCCCTCCATAGGTGATGCTGGAATTCAATATGATGTTGGCCCACTCTAAGCCATGATGGCAGCTTCCACACTCGCTGGCATACGTTCAACTAGGTGCTGGAAGGTTTCCTGGGGAATGGCAGCGCATTATTCACGGTGTGTTGAACTGTGGAGAGGTATCGAAGTCGGTGACGCCTAGCACGAAGGTGCTCTATAGGATTCAGGTCAGGATTCTGTGCAGACCAGTCCATTACAGGGATGTTATTATCGTGTAACCACTCCGCCATAGGCCGTGCATTAAGAACAGGTGTTCGATCGTGTTTAAAGTTGCAATCGCCATCCTCGAATTGGGCTTCAACAGAGGGAAGCAAGAAGGTGATTAAAACATGAATGTAGGCCTGTGCTGTGATAGTGCCATGCAAAACAACAAGGGGTGCATAACACCACCGCCTCCGAATTTTACTGTTGGCACTACACACACTAGAAGATGACGTTCACCGGGCATTCGTCCTACCCACACCCTTCCGTCGGATCGCCACATTGTGAACCGTGATTCTTCACTCCACACAACGTTTTTTCACTGTTCAATCGTCCAATGTTTACGCTCCTTACAACAAGCAAGGCGTCGTTTGGCATATACCGACGTGATGTGTGGCTTATGAGCAGCCGCTCGACCATGAAATCCAAGTTTTCTCACCTCCCGCCTCACTGTCATAGTACTTGCAGTGTATCCTGAAGCAGTTTGGAATCCCTGTGTGGATATATGTCTGCCTATCGCAGATTACGAACCTCTTCAACTGTCAGTCTACAGACGAGGTCGGCCTGCACGGTTTTGTGCTGTACGTTCACGTTTCCACTTCACTATGACATCGGAAATAGCGGACCTAGGGTTGTTAAGGGAGTGGAAATTTCGCCTACAGACGTATGAGACAAGTAACACCCAATCACCTGACCACTTTCGAAGTCACTGAGTTCTGCAGAGCCCCCCATTCTGCTCTCTCACGATGTCTAATGACCGATATGTGGACCTTGAACTAAATGGCAGCACAATGCACCTAATATGAAAAACCTATGTTTTGGGGGGTGTCCGGATGCTTTTGATCGCATAGCATAACTTGCCGAATTTGTTACACTGCGCAAAACTGTGGAAAATAAGTAAAACAGAGTACTGAATATATTATGTCTTGGTGTGGCGTCTGCTGGTGCCTCGACATATTAAACAGTTATTACGAAATATAACTTGAGTGACGTAATTTCTTACTAACGAAAAGACTCGGACTGTACCTATGCTGCCCAGATCCAGTGTGTACCAGTTACGAAAGTGGGGATTGGGAGGTGTGCCTCAGTATGAGTGATATGTAATTCTCCATTGTGATAGCCGGAGAGCATGACGACGTCGACAGTACATTGGGAACAGCGTTACTTCATTGGACACAACACAAAATTGTGAAAAACCCGGTAAAAAGGGGTAAAATTGAGGAAAATATGTGAACTGACTTTCATATCTGCTTAGGTGATGTCTCTGCTGGTGCCACGAAATATTATTATTAACAAATAGAGCTGGAGTGATTTAATTTGTTATAGACAGCACCTCTCCCTAAGCTCCACAGTTCCTCCAGTCATAAAACAGGAAAATGGGTGAACAATATGGTAATGAGAGTTCTTACATATCTGTCTGGTTGTGGTCTCTGCTGGTGCCACGTAATATTGGTTTCAACAAAGGGAACTCAATTCACGTGACTTAAGTAATTTGTGAGTAACAAGTAGACACAGACGATCCTCTCCCTATGTTACCCAGCTGCAGAGCAAACCCTCCAACCCAAGTGTCCCAGTTATAAAAGAAATGGGGGGAGGAGTAAGGGCTGTGTGATCCACATTGGACCAGAGGCGCTCCAACCATTTTTGTTACTTGATGTCATGACTTCGAATATAGCTAGCACAATTGCCTGGGTAATTCCCCTGAGTGACCCCCCAGTGGTTCCTCAGGGGGCAGGAAGTTGGGACATTAGAGAGCACCAGTGTGTAATCTGACACCACATTTGTAACATGGCACCAGATGCGATAAGATCGCTATCTTGACTTATACCTGCCCTGGATAACTGCTGCCAGTGAGTATGATCCGACCCGCAGTTGGTTTCATTCCGATGCCCTGGATAACTGCAGCCAGTGAGTATGCCTTGGATAACTGCTGCCAGTGAGTATGATCCAACCTGCAGTTGGTTTCATTCCGATGCCCTGGATAACTGATGCCAGTGAGTATGCCCTGGATAACTGCTGCCAGTGAGTATGATCTGACCCGCAGTTGGTTTCATTCCGATGCCCTGGATAACTGCTGCCAGTGAGTATGCCCTGGATAACTGCTGCAAGTGAGTATGATCCGACCCGCAGTTGGTTTCATTCCGATGCCCTGGATAACTGATGCCAGTGAGTATGCCCTGGATAACTGCTGCTAGTGAGTATGATCCAACACACAGTTGGTTTCATTCCGATGCCCTGGATAACTGCTGCCAGTGAGTATGCCCTGGATAACTGCTGCCAGTGAGTATGATCCGACCCACAGTTGGTTTCATTCTGTTGCCCTGGATAACTGCTACCAGAGAGTATGCCCTGGATAACTGCTGCCAGTGAGTATGATCGGACCCACAGTTGGTTTCATTCCGAAGCCCTGGATAACTGCTGCCAGTGAGTATGATCCGACCCGCAGTTGGTTTCATTCCGATGCCCTGGATAACTGCTGCCAGTGAGTATGCCCTGGATAACTGCTGCCAGTGAGTATGATCCAACCCATTCCGATGCCCTGGATAACTGCTGCCAGCGAGTATGCCTTGGATAACTGCTGCCAGTGAGTATGATCCGACCTGCAGTTGGTTTCATTCCGATGCCCTGGATAACTGATGCCAGTGAGTATGCCCTGGATAACTGCTGCCAGTGAGTATGATCCGACCCACAGTTCGTTTCATTCTGATGCCCTGGATAACTGCTGCCAGTGAGTATGCCCTGGATAACTGCTGCCAGTGAGTATGATCCGACCCACAGTTGGTTTCATTCCGATGCCCTGGATAACTGCTGCCAGTGAGTATGCCCTGGATAACTGCTGCGAGTATGATCCGACCCGCAGTTGGTTTCATTCCGCTGCCCTGGATAACTGATGCCAGTGAGTATGCCGCGGATGACTGCTGCCAGTGAGTATGATCCGACCCGCAGTTGGTTTCATTCCGATGCCCTGGATAACTGATGCCAGTGAGTATGCCCTGGATAACTGCTGCCAGTGAGTATGATCCGACCCACAGTTGGTTTCATTCCGATGCCCTGGATAACTGCTGCCAGTGAGTATGCCTTGGATAACTGCTGCTAGTGAGTATGATCCGACCCGCAGTTGGTTTCATTCCGATGCCCTGGATAACTGATGCCAGTGAGTATGCCCTGGATAACTGCTGCCAGTGAGTATGATCTGACCCGCAGTTGGTTTCATTCCGATGCCCTGGATAACTGCTGCCAGTGAGTATGCCCTGGATAACTGCTGCCAGTGAGTATGATCCGACCCATTCCGATGCACTGGATAACTGCTGCCAGCGAGTATGCCTTGGATAACTGCTGCCAGTGAGTATGATCCGACCTGCAAATGGTTTCTTTCCGATGCCCTGGATAACTGATGCCAGTGAGTATGCCCTGGATAACTGCTGCCAGTGAGTATGATCCGACCCGCAGTTGGTTTCATTCCGATGCCCTGGATAACTGCTGCCAGTGAGTATGCCCTGGATAACTGCTGCCAGTGAGTATGATCCGACCCACAGTTGGTTTCATTCCGATGCCCTGGATAACTGCTGCCAGTGAGTATGCCCTGGATAACTGCTGCCAGTGAGTATGATCCGACTCATTCCAATGCCCTGGATAACTGCTGCCAGTGAGTATGCCTTGGATAACTGCTGCCAGTGAGTATGATCCGACCTGCAGTTGGTTTCATTCCGATGCCCTGGATAACTGATGCCAGTGAGTATGCCCTGGATAACTGCTGCCAGTGAGTATGATCCGACCTGCAGTTGGTTTCATTCCGATGCCCTGGCTAACTGCTGCCAGTGAGTATGCCCTGGATAACTGCTGCCAGTGAGTATGATCCGACCCACAGTTGGTTTCATTCCGATGCCCTGGATAACGTCTGCCAGTGAGTATGCCTTGGATAACTGCTGCTAGTGAGTATGATCCGACCCGCAGTTGGTTTCATTCCGATGCCCTGGATAACTGATGCCAGTGAGTATGCCCTGGATAACTGCTGCCAGTGAGTATGATCCGACCCGCAGTTGGTTTCATTCCGATGCCCTGGATAACTGCTGCCAGTGAGTATGCCCTGGATAACTGCTGCCAGTGAGTATGATCCGACCCGCAGGTGGTTTCATTCCGATGCCCTGGATAACTGCTGCCAGTGAGTATGCCCTGGATAATTGCTGCCAGTGAGTATGCCCTGGATAACTGCTGCCAGTGAGTATGATCCAACACACAGTTTGTTTCATCCGAAACCCTGGATAACTGCTGCCAGTGAGTATGCCCTGGATAACTGCTGCCAGTGAGTATGATCTGACCCACAGTTGGTTTCATTCCAATGCCCTGGATAACTGGTGCCAGTGAGTATGCCCTGGATAACTGCTGCCAGTGAGTACGATCCGACCCGCTGTTGGTTTCATTCCAATGCCCTGGATAACTGCTGCCAGTGAGTATGATCCGACCCGCAGTTGGTTTCATTCCGATGCCCTGGATAACTGCTGCCAGTGAGTATGCCCTGGATAACTGCTGCCAGTGAGTATGATCCGACCCGCAGTTGGTTTCATTCCGATGCCCTGGATAACTGATGCCAGTGAGTATGCCCTGGATAACTGCTGCCAGTGAGTATGATCCGACCCGCAGTTGGTTTCATTCCGATGCCCTGGATAACTGATGCCAGTGAGTATGCCCTGGATAACTGCTGCCAGTGAGTATGATCCGACCCACAGTTGGTTTCATTCCGATGCCCTGGATAACTGATGCCAGTGAGTATGCCCTGGATAACTGCTGCCAGTGAGTATGATCCGACCTGCAGTTGGTTTCATTCCGATGCCCTGGATAACTGCTGCCAGTGAGTATGCCCTGGATAACTGCTGCCAGTGAGTATGATCCGACCCGCAGTTGGTTTCATTCCGATGTCCTGGATAACTGCTGCCAGTGAGTATGCCCTGGATAACTGCTGCCAGTGAGTATGATCCGACCCGCAGTTGATTTCATTCCGATGCCCTGGATAACTGATGCCAGTGAGTATGACCTGGATAACTGCTGCCAGTGAGTATGATCCAACACACAGTTGGTTTCATTCCGTTTCCCTGGATAACTGCTGCCAGTGAGTATGCCCTGGATAACTGCTGCCAGTGAGTATGATCCGACCCGCAGTTGGTTTCATTCCGATGCCCTGGATAACTGCTGCCAGTGAGTATGCCCTGGATAACTGCTGCCAGTGAGTATGATCCGACCCGCAGTTGGTTTCATTCCGATGCCCTGGATAACTGATGCCAGTGAGTATGCCCTGGATAACTGCTGCCAGTGAGTATGATCCGACCCGCAGTTGGTATCATTCCGGCCAGCGAAGGAAATTTCTGGGAGACAGATCACTCCACAATAATGCCACGGAAGTTTTTAAGAGAGCTATTCTAAAACATTGTAAGTAAAGAAACTGTCTTCAAGATGTGTAAATAAATGTAAAGAACTGGAAATGGGGTGAACATAAAATGAATCTACTGTCGAGAATATGTTTTCACGCACACAGTTCGTTGGTGTGATGCATCGGGAAAGGAATGCCACTCATATCGATAAACAAGGTGAGGTTCCACATTCTGGTCCCTACCGACCGCCGTATCATCCTCTGCCTGTGGCGTCACTTCATACGGCACGGAGGGGTGTGTCATCAGCACACCACTCATCCAGTCGTTGTTGGGTTTTTTGACGTGGAAATGGCTTCTTCTTGGTCAAGTAGCTCCTCAGTTAGCTGTTGATTGAGAGTATAGCACTTCCCAGTTTTCCCACCAAGAAAAAATCCCTGGCACTTCTGGGAATCGAATCCAGGTTATTCACATGTCAGCCAGTTGCGTGTTACCGCATTAACATTGTCATTTACAGTATAGTCTTCACTTCATGCGCTAAGAGCACTGCTGTTGCGTCACGTGGCGAGGTGATCCGTCGGACTTAAGTATGAGCCTCAGACCCACGGGTCACCAAAGGCTGTCCATGCCTGATTTAGAAGCTGACCATAAGACATGCTATGTGCTAGTACTACTGATATTTTTAAAAATATGGGGAATCAAATATATCGATGTTTAAAAATATCATTGTCGGGTAATGATATATCGAAAAAATGTGTCGATATATTGACGGTAAAAGTATCGAATTACGTGCCTACAAAAATGTCGGCTGCACATTGTAAATACACTGCCAGTTTTAGAGCTGTATATTTAAGTATTGATTTATTACTAGATATTCTGTACACCAACAAGCTAAAAACAAAACTAAAAACTCAACTCCGTCCGAACAGGTCTTTGAAGGCCCAACGGTACCGACCGGCCGCCGTGTCTTCCTCTTAGCCCAGGGGCGTCAGAGGATGGGGATACGTAGGGGCACGTGGCCAGCACACCGCTCTCCTCGCCATTGTCAGTTTCCGAGACCGGAGCCGCTACTTCTCCATCAAGTAGCTCCTCAGTTTGCCTCACAAGGGCTGAGTGCACCCCGCTAGCCAACAGTGTTCGGCAGACCGGACGGCCACCCATCCAAGTGCTAGCCCAGCCCGACAGCGCTTACCTTCTGCGATGTGACGGGAATCGGTATTGCCACCGCTACATCAACAAGCTATCAACCTGTTTATTTCCGTTAGAGCAAGCTTTTTTCACGCTTGGCGGTAACCACTTTGCTAACAATGGTAAAAACAGAAATGAGCGTTTGGCGTCATTGGCAGGGAGGCCCCTTGCGGTGCAGGTCCGGTCGCCTTATTACTTTCGACGCCACATTGGGAGACCTGCCCGCCGGATGGGGATGAAATGATGATGAAGACAGCACAGCACCCAGTCCCTGAGCGGAAAAATGACACAGCCGGGAATCGAACCCGGGCCCGTAGGACGGTAATCCGCCACGCTGAACACTCAGCTATCGGGGCGGACGCTAACAATGGTAAATGTATGTAAGTGGCAGGTGTTCGATGCGTCTGTCGTTCGGTTTAGTCACATATCGGATTTGTCCATTTCTGCCAAGGCCAACCGCCTAGGAGTTGTAGTGTCAAAATTGCCTGAGGAAGTTAAACGTTGGAGCCTCTGCTGGTAGTGCCGAGCGCAGGTTGCGTCAGCATGTCCCCTCATACGTCTCCCCCCCCCCCCCCCCCTCTCGCACAGACAAATTTTGTCACTTAGAATTTTGTTAATCATTTTCAGCATCTGTTTTTGAAGAATGGCGATGTGGAGAAATATTAGACTAGTCGCGTTAAAAATTGTTTTTTTAACGTCACTGGTGTGCTATGCCTTCACAGCGGAAATCTTGTTATTCTCTTCACACCGCCACCCTCCAGTGCAATAGGACTTCTTCTTCTTTTGTGCCACATATAGTTGCTTCACACTGTCAAAGTGTAAGACTGGACGTGATGAAGGCTCAAAAAATAGTGGGGCACCTTCACACAGAACCGAGCGAGGTGGCGCAATGGCTAGCACACAGTACGCTCAAGGATACTACATACACCGCGCGGGTGTCTGACTAGCAGTCATTCCTCGTCAGGTTACGCTGCTATCGCCTGGACGGTTTCAGATCGATAATCGCAATGTTCTGGCTGATCAGTGTGAAATGGGCGGAATAGCTGCGCTGAACCCTACAGGCACAGAAAGAAAGGGAGAAAGTGTGTGTGTGTGTGTGTGTGTGTGTGTGTTGCTCACGGGCGCTCAGCGACAAGGTTATCAGCGCCCACCCTACCACATCGAGAAAGAGAGAGAGAGAGAGAGCGGGGGGGGGGGGGCATAATTGCTTGGCCGCGTGAAATGAGGTTCCTCGGGGAGATTTGTCTGCAGCTGAAGCCGCGGGTGCCCGGACGCTAAGCAGCGGCCAGCTGCATCGATCTCGTCGGGTTCCGACCGGACGGCTGATGGCAAGGTAGACCGAGCCCCCACTTCTGCGCCGTCTCCCAGGTGAGTCCGAGAGATGGCCGGCATCGATCAGCATGACAGCCTCCCTGAACTCATCAGCGGTAAGGTAACTGTTGTAAAACGTTTTTTATACCGCGACGGTGCGCTGTCGTGGGGCTAGAACCAATTTCTGCGTAACTAGCTGATCCAATCTGAAAAATGCTGTTGGTTTACTGTGAGTCAGTTATTGCGGCCAAATAACATGCTACATACAGGGTGACGCAGGAGGAGCGTCACATACCTGGTGAGGTGATTCTAGATGTGAAAATAAACCGAAACATTCCTGTGGATATGTGTTCGATTTTCCATCACCCGGCAGGTTAGCCGAGCGCGCTAACGCGCTGCTTCTTGGACTCGGGTAGGCACGCCGGCCCCAGATTGAATCCTCCAGGCGGATTAATGACGAGGGCCGGTGTGCCGGCCAGCCTGGATGTGATTTTAGGCGGTTTTCCACATCCCCCTTGGTGAATACCGGGCTGTTTCCCACGTCCCGCCTCAGTTACACGGCTCGCAGACATCTGAACACTTTCGCACTATTCCATGAATTACACTAGTTGCAGACAGTTGGGGTACACTCATTCCGTCCCAGGGAGTATGGGGTGGCGGAAGGAAGGGCATCCGGCCACCCCTTCAACTACCATTTCCACATCCGATTAACCATGCCCACCCTGCGTATCTGCGGGAAAAAAGGCACAAGCAAAAGAAAGAAAAGAAAGATGTGTTCGATTTTCCATCATTACAGAACTGGAGGGGGTGAAAACCATACACATTCACGAATGATTATCAAGTGTAAACATTACTTATGCTGTGTACGCGTTGTGGTGGACAGGATGAGGGTGGTAAAGGTCACTGATCCACCGTACAAGAGGAATTCAAAAAGTCCCCCAGACGACACTGTACATTTGTTAACACGTTGGAGGGTGTGTTGTGTTGCATCTCGAACATCGTCTAGGTGGGCTACAGTGAGTGCAACATCGGTGATACGTGATACAAGGTGGACGAGTGTATCTACCTCCGTAGCATAAACGTCCGCCTTTAAACATCCCCATAAACAGGAGTCTACCGGGGTTACGTTGGGTGATCTGGCAGGCCAGTTGATGTGTCCAATCCACCGTTGAGGAAGTGTATTATTCATATATGTACATCTACATCTACATGATTACTCTGCAATTCACATTTAAGTGCTTGGCAGAGGGTTAATCGAACCACAATCATACTATCTCTCTACCATTCCACTCCCGAACAGCGCGCGGGGAAAACGAACACCTAAACCTTTCTTTTCTAGCTCTGATTATCTCTTATTTTATTTTGATGATCATTCCTACCTATGTAGGTTGGGCTCAACAAAATATTTTCGCAATCGGAAGAGAAAGTTGGTGACTGAAATTTCGTAAATAGATCTCGCCGTGACGAACAACGTCTTTGCTTTAATGACCTCCATCCCAACTCGCGTATCATATCTGCCACACTCTCTCCCCTATTACGTGATAATACAAAACGAGCTGCCTTTTTTGCACCCTTTCGATGTTCCCCGTCAATACCACCTGGTAAGGATCCCACACCGCGCAGCAATATTCTAACAGAGGACAAACGAGTGTAGTTTAAGCTGTCTCTTCAGTGGACTTGTTGCATCTTCTAAGTGTCCTGCCAATGAAACGCAACCTTTGGCTCGCCTTCCCCACAATATTATCTATGTGGTCTTTCCAATTGAAGTTGTTCGTAATTTTAACACCCAGGTACCTAGTTGAATTGACAGCCTTGAGAATTGTACTATTTATCGAGTAATCGAATTCCAACGGATTTCTTTTTGAACTCATGTGGATCACCTCACACTTTTCGTTATTTAGCGTCAGCTGCCACCTGCCACACCATACAGCAATCTTTTCTAAATCGCTTTGCAACTGATACTGGTCTTCGGATGACCTTACTAGACGGTAAATTACAGCATCATCTGCGAACAACCTAAGAGAACTGCTCAGATTGTCACCCAGGTCATTTACATAGATCAGGAACAGCAGAGGTCCCAGGACGCCTCACTGGGGAACACCTGATATCACTTCAGTTTTACTCGATGATTTGCCGTCTATTACTACGAACTGCGACCTTCCTGACAGGAAATCACGAAACCAGTCGCACAACTGAGACGATATCCCATAGGCCCGCAGCTTGATTAGAAGTCGCTTGTGAGAACAGTGTCAAAAGCTTTCCGGAAATCTAGAAATAGGGAATCAACTTCAGATCCCCTGTCGGTAGCGGCCATTACTTCGTGCGAATAAAGAGCTAGCTGCGTTGCACAAGAACGATGTTTTTTGAAACCATGCTGATTACGTATCAATAGGTCGTTCCCTTCGAGGTGATTCATAATGTTTGAATACAGTATAGGCTCCAAAACCCTACTGCAAACCGACGTCAATGATATAGATCTGTAGTTCGATGGATTACTCCTACTACCCTTCTTAAACACTGGTGCGACCTGCGCAATTTTCCAATCTGTAGGTACAGATCCATCGGTGAGCGAGCGGTTGTATATGTTTGCTAAGTAGGGAGCTATTGTATCAGCGTAATCTGAAAGGAACCTAATCGGTATACAATCTGGACCTGAAGACTTGCCCGTATCAAGCGATTTGAGTTGCTTCGCAACCCCTAAGGTATCTACTTCTAAGAAACTCATGCTAGTAGCTGTTCGTGTTTCAAATTCTGGAATATTCGATTCGTCTTCCCTGGTGAAGGAATTTCGGAAAACTGCGTTCAATAACTCCGTTTTAGCGGCACAGCCGTCGGTAACAGTACCATCGGCACTGCGCAGCGAAGGTATTGACTGCGTCTTGCCGCTTGTGTACTTTATATACGACCAGAATTTCTTCGGTTTTCTACCAAATTTCGAGACAACGTTTCGTTGTGGAACCTATTAAAGGCATCTCGCATTGAAGTCCGTGCCAAATTTCACGCGTCTGTAAATTTTAGCCAATCTTCGGGATTTCGCGGTCTTCTGAACTTCGCATGCTTTTTCCGTTGCCTCTGCAACAGCGTTCGGACCTGTTTTGTGTACCATGGGGGATCAGTTCCATCTCTTACCAATTTATGAGGTATGAATCTGTCAATTGCTGTTGCTACTATATCTTTGAATTTGAGCCACATCTCGTCTACATTTGCATAGTCAGTTCTGAAGGAATGGAGATTGTCTCTTAGGAAAGCTTCTAGTGACACTTTATCCGCTTTTTTAAATAAAATTATTTGGTATCTGTTCCCGAAAGAACAGTTACCATTGATGACCGTGCAGCTTCTCTAGAATGAAATGGTAACTAGATCGACACCCTAGCTGCAAACAGGCGGCCATTGACCTTCTTGTGCGAACGCACACCCTTTTGCCCCAACTCGTACGGGTATTGGGTAGATTAATCTGCCACGAGTAATGAGTGCGATTGGCAAACATCTATTAGGTGCACTACGAATGTAGTGGTGTGGATATGTTGGGAATGTGGGTCTCACTGGGAGAATGCAAGGGATAAGTCCCTGCAAGCGCACTATGCTCTGTGCCCTCTGTGCCTCAGATGGATAGAGCGTCTGCCATATAAGCAGGAGATCCTGGGTTCGAGTCTGTTTGCAGCTAGGGTGTCGATCGCATTATCATTTCAACTGTATTATTGTCTGGTACCGCAAATCTGTGATCCATCATGTTGCACTTACATTTGCCGTCGTTGCTCCAGTGTCATGTCTTCCCCAAATTGCAAAAAGGTTTTGCATCAGGAAATGTGCATATTCTGCAGCTATCTTGAGATTTAGCAGGAACAGAGTAACCACATCATCAATGATTTCATAACACCGTTCACTGACAAGGGAACCTCCCCATCGAACCCCCCTCAGATTTTGTTATAAGTTGGCACAGTGGATAGGCCTTGGAAAGCTGAACACAGATCAATCGAGAAAACAGGAAGAAGTTGTGTGGAACTATGAAAAATAAGCAAAATATACAAACTGAGTAGTCCATGCCCAAGATAGGCAACATCAAGGATAATAGGATCTCAGGAGCGTCGTGGTCCCGTGGTTAGCGTGAGCAGCTGAGGAATGAGAAGTCCTTGGTTCAAGTCTTCCCTCGAGTGAAAAATTAAATTTTTTGGGAGTAATTATCACATCCACAAGAAAACCTAAATCGGGCAAGGTAGAAGAATCTTTTTACCCATTCGCCACGTGTACAATTTAGGTGGGTCGACAACATATTCCTGTCATGTGACGTACATGCCGTCACCAGTGTCGTATAGAATATATCAGACGTGTTTTCCTGTGGAGGAATCGGTTGACCTATGATCTTGCGATCAAATGTTTTCGGTTCCCATTGGAGAGGCACGTCCTTTCGTCTACTAATCGCACGGTTTTGCAGTGCGGTCGCAAAACACAGGCACTAAACTTATTACAGTGAACAGGGACGTCAATGAACGAACGGACAGATCATAACTTTGCGAAAATAAAGAAAGTGAACTTTTCACTCGAGTGAAGACTTGAACCAAGGATCTCTCGCTCCGCAGCTGTTCACGCTAACCACGGGAGACCACGTCGCTCCTGAGCTCAGGCCATCCTTGATGTTGCTTATCTTGCGCATGGACTACTTAGTTCGTAAATTTTGCTTATTTTTTTCATAGTTCCACACAACTTCTTCTTGTTTTCTCGATTTATCTGTGTTTATTTTTTCAAGGCCTATCCGCTGTGCCAACATAACTAAATCTGAGGGGGGTGCGATGGGGAGGTTCCCCTGTGAGAACATAGCTAGGAATCTTGTTTCCCTAGTGTCATGTGGGTTCTCCATCGCCCATGTATGACAACTGCAGGCCTTCACGATACCATTGCGTGTAAATGTAGCCTCATCTGCTGATAAAGTGCAGGTTGACAGTTATTAAACTATACGAAAGCGCCGTAACTTCTGAACGGTTTGCGTTAGCACGTTTAAACTGCAAGGTTCGCCTTAGGACATGATGGGAATTAGTATGCGCATGTACGATTTGGCTTAGCGACGAAGTCCACTTTCATTTGGATGGGTTTGTTAATAAGCAAAATCGGCAAATTTGGGGACTGAGAATCCGCATTTTGCGAGCTAGAAGTCTCTTCACCCTCGACGGATGACTGTGTGCTATGCAATGTCCAGTGACGGAATAATTAGTGCGGTATTCCTTGATGGCACGGTGACTACCGAATGGTACGTGATGGTTTTGGAATATGATTTCATCCCAATATTCAAAGTGACCAAGGTATGGCTCATTCAAGACGGAGCTCGACCCCATCGAAGCAGGGGAGAGTTTCACGTCCTGGAGGAGCACTCTGAAGACCGCTTTCTGACTATGGGGTACCCAGAGGCCACTGGCATGAGCCTCGATTGGCCGCCATATTCTTCGGATGTAAAGACATGCGACTCCTTCTTACAGGGCTATATTAAACACAGTTGAGCCGTGTTCCGACTCGCGCTTGTGCCGTTGACAATTTGGCGTCGTGTATTCGGATTGTGACGTCTCGTTTTATTAGTGCGTTCACTGGCGCCACAACGTTTGCTCGCTTTGTCTGTTCGTGGGGGGCAGCAGGCGCGTTTATCGATAGCGAGTACTCTGGTACTATCTTTGGAGCGACCTCTAGTATTTCCGGGTCGTCGTGTGACAGGCAGTTCGCTCGGGACGGAGAACCACTGAGGTCCGCACAGCCCCAGGACTCGCTGGGACAACTGGCAATACGGGACATGCATTACCCGATGTGGTCGCAAGAGTGCACGACCACGCCAGGGACCGGATTCAGCTAGTTTAAGTTGAATGAATCGTTAAATCTGAGTAGTGAAACGGCCACCATTGTGTGTGTGTGTGTGTGTGTGTGTGTGTGGCCGAACGGCTGTAGGCGTTACGGTTGGAACAGCGCGACCGCTACGGTCGCAGGTTCGAATCCTGCCTCGGACATGGATGCGTGCGATGTCCTTAGGTTAGTTAGGTTTCAGTAGTTTTAAGTTCTAGAGGACTGATGACCACAGCAGTTAAGTCCCATTGTGCTCAGAGCCATTTGAACCATTTGTCTCCGTCCGCCGAAGTGACATCATAGTAACAAGCTGTTAATTGGCGATTCATACGGGGATGTTTGCCTTGCCTGACTTGATCGAGAGCGACCGTGGGTTGGTCGTTCGGTCGGTCGCCTCAACGGACGACGTGTATTTGGTCTTCCCACGGCTTCTGGGTTCTCTGTGTTTGTGTCGACTTCTAATTCCTCCTTGTTGCTCCACAGTGATGGTTTTAGTATTGTTTGAGTTGTTTATGGCTTTTGAGCACTATGGGACTCAACTGCTGAGGTCATTAGTCCCCTAGAACTTAGAACTAGTTAAACCTAACGAACCTAAGGACATCACAAACATCCATGCCCGAGGCAGGATTCGAACCTGCGACCGTAGCGGTCTTGCGGTTCCAGACTGCAGCGCCTTTAACCGCACGGCCACTTCGGCCGGCAGTTGTTTATGGAATTGTTTTCGCAGATCAGTGTGTATCTGGTGTGGTTTTTGAATGACAATTCATTTTAGCGCTGACTACGTACTGGATTCGTGGAGGCAACTTGTGATTACCTCGGATTACTCTTGCGTTTGAACATGTTCTCTTGTATAACGTTTGTCGTTTTACGATGTCAAGAGTGTCGTCCGCCCGTCTGCCTGGTATGGGTTATTCCATCGTTGTACTGGGCATCGGACGTTAGGTAGATTTTGCGAGAGTGTTGGTCTTGCGTTTAACTGTGACAGGTTTGAGTTGCCATCGTGTTAAGTGAGTATAACACTGAGCTGCCTGTCTCATCAGGTCAATCCTTGGAGCACTATCTGTGGATCGCTCCCTTCTTTCTTTGGTCTGATTGTGTCAATCGTTTAAAAAATAATATTTTCAGAATGAGATTTTCACTCTGCAGCGGAGTGTGCGCTGATATGAAACTTCCTGACAGATTAAAACTGTGTGCCGGACCGAGACTCGAACTCGGGACCTTTGCCCTTCGAGGGCAAGTGCTCTACAAACTTTTTTTCCATTTTGTTCGTTGTTGAACGTTGTGTTTGCTCACCAACTGTGTTACCCAAGCACGACCCGTCCTCACAGCTTCAATTCTGCCAGTAGCTCGTCTCCCACCTTCCAAACGTCACAGAAGCGTTTCTGCGAACCTTGCGGAACTAGCATTCCTGGAAGAAAGGATATTGCGGAGACATGGCTTAGCCACAGCCTGGGGGATGTTTGCAGAATTCGATTTTCACACCTTTTCCTGCCTGCCCTAAGTACCCCCACGTTTCAAAATGGTTCTGAGCACTATGGGACTTAACATCTTAGGTCATCAGTCCCCTAGAACTTAGAACTACTTAAACCTAACTAACCTAAGGACATCACACACATCCATGCCCGAGGCAGGATTCGAACCTGCGACCGTAGCAGTCCCGCGGTTCCGGACTGAAGAGCCTAGAAACGCACGGCCACCGCGGCCAGCCCCCCACGTTTCAACAGGGTGTACAGCAATAACCCCAAAACCACTGTTGAGCTGAAAACAGCCATTCGGAGGTCATCCACGGCATCGATATTTCGACACTAGCGGGTCATGCCGAATTTTACTATTCGTCTGCATCAAATCATGATAAATAATGGCAGGCATATAGAACATGTCATAACCATAATTCGAATATCTGTATTGACCTTTACGTGTTGAGTGAAGTCTGTGCACGACGTAGTTTGTAATTAATTTAGGTTTTTTTTCTACATAGTTCAATTATTGTCGGTCTCTACGACGTCTCTGTGTACAACTATCCGTTCACAAAATTACTGTCTGCTTACTGAGTCACCTGGCAACGGCCTTGCCGCAGCGCATACACCAGTTCCCGTCAGATCATCGAACTCAAGCGCTGTCGGGCGTGGCCGGCACTTGGATGGGTGACCGAATAGTAGCGGCTCCGTCCACACAAAACCATCATAACGACCGGGAGAGCCGTGTGCTGACTACACGCCCCTCCTATCTGCATCCTCAACTGAGGATGACACGGCGGTCGGATGGTCCCGACGGGCCACTTGTGGCCTGAAGACGGAGTGCTACTGAGTCACCTGGCTGCAGGTCTTGCACGGGCAGCACATGGAACGGGCACAAGCCCTCGCAATGTAACGTATGCCACACTCACGTCTCCAGAATATCAAGCTCACAGCTAATGTGCCGTATACTGGTGGGAAGGCTCCATTGTACCACTGCAATAACGTCTTCCCTTTCCTCAGCTGAGTTGACGGCCCCACGTTCTGATGTTACGTGTACAGTGTACACTGGGAGGGGGGGGGGGTGTTCGGCATTCAGGTAACGTGTGAAAACCCCTGGGAAATACACTGTCACATGGTGTTCGTTAGTCAGGGAAACGTCTCTCGTATTCTGTCACAGCTGCACGGGCACCTACGAAGCAGAAAGGCGTCATCGTGATTCAACTGCAAAAGATTAACATATGCTCTCGCAGACTTTTGTGTAGTTCTTTTTGACGTTTACAGTGCAGTACTAATCAAATGACTTTACCCCAGTACTTTAAAAAGGCTACTACAAGGGCGCGGAGGGGCAGACCGCTTTACTCCGTCTGGATTTTAAATTATCCCCACTGCTTATGTTACCTAATTAGTTAAGTATGTACTAAAATAAAAGGAGTAAAACTTTTATTCCGCCGTTTTCCCCCAACATTTGAGGCTTTAATGAAACAAATTGGTTACACATGTATCATTCAAAGTATTTTCCATCACTGGCCACTACTTTCTCCCATCTTTTGGGCGGTGTACGAACCCCGCGTCGAAAAAATTGTTCATCTTTTGAAGCGATCCACGAATCGATCCAATTTGTGACTTCTTCATGAGATCGGAAGTGTTGGTCAACCAGACCATGCGCCATTGATCTAAACAGGCGATAGTCAGTGGGAGCAATGTCTGTAGAATACGGCGGGTGGGGTAGGACTTCCCACTTTAACGTTTCCAAGTACGTTTTGACCTCTTTTGCAACGTGGGGTCGAACGTTGTCGTGCTGCAAAATCACTTTATCGTGCCTCTCGCTGTAGTGCGGCCGTTTGTCTTTTAATGCTCTGCTCAAACGCATTAATTGCGTTCAATAACGACCACCTGTGATTGTTTCACATGGTTTTTAACACATCATAGGACACGAAGCCGAGCTGGTACCACCAGATGCAGAGCATGATCTTGGAGCCGTGAATATTCGGTTTGGCCGTCGACGTGGCAGCATGGACGGGATATCGCCATGATTTTTTGCGTTTAGGATTATCGCAATGAACCCATTTTTCGTGCCTGATCACAATGCGATGCAGAAATCCCTTCCGTTTTTGCCTCTGAAGCAACTGTTCACAAACACACAAACGTCGTTCATCGTCTCTTGGTTTCAGCTCACACGGGACCCAAGTTCCTTCTTTCTGAATCATGCCCATAACCTTGAGACTTTTTGAAATGGCTTGCTGTGTCATTCCCACTAATCGTGCCAATTCTTCTTGAATTTGACGCGAGTCTTCACTCAGCAATGTATCCCAATTCTGCATCTTCGAAGACATTCTCTCTTCCACCACTATGACGGTCTACGACGTTAAAATCACCGTTCTTGAAGCGTTTAAACAACTAACGACAAGTTCTTTCACTAATAGCGCCCTTATCATACGTACTTGAGAGAATTCGATGAGACTCAGCCGCTGTTTTCTTCATATTGAAACAAACCTGTAACACCTATAGGAAATGACGAGAACTAGGCTCGTAAACAGACATTTTCAATCAAGAATAACTATAAGATGCCGACACAAATCGACTAATGTTTGAATGAGGAAATGACGAGAACTAGGCTCGTAAACAGACATTTTCAATCAAGAATAACTATAAGATGCCGACACAAATCGACTAATGTTTGAATGAGGTTATGTTGACTGAGGTCCAAGCTAACTGCCTGACGTCTGCGACCTGTTTCTTTCGACCGCTACTTACCGTTGTCGCTACCTATCGACAAAGGGCGGAAGGAGAGTTATACACCGTGTATAATCGATATTGAAAAGAGAAACATGTAAATTGTATAAGAGAACAAAATATCAAAGAACAGAAAAAAGTCGGAATGATACAATCAAAACAACTTTTTGCATTACCCCGGTTCCCACAACTTTGACTGTGGATATTTTAGCACAGAGACAGTCCCTTTGACTGTTCAGGGATGCCTCTAAACCCGCTGAAAGACGAAAACAACTACGCATGAGCAGCGCCTTTTAGACGAAGGGGGTCCGACAGCCGATCAGTTCCAGTCATTCCACCAGGAAGGAGGTACACGGCTCGCGTTGTCTGTAGTTCAACCATGCCTAGACCGTCAATACCGCGGTTCAATCGCGTCCGCATTGTTAGTTTGTACCAGGAAGCGCTCTCAACAAGGGAAGTGTCAAGGCGTCTCTGAGTGAACCAAAGCGATGTTGTTCGGACATGGAGGAGATACAGAGAGACAGGAACTGCCGATGAACTGTCTCGTTCAGGCCGCCCAAGGGCTACTACTGCAGCAGACGTCCGATACATACGGATTATGGCTAGGAGGAATGTTGAGTAATGCTTTTTGCGCAGCCACAGGACGTCTTGTTACGACTCAAACTGTGGGCAATAGGCTGCATGATGCGCAACTTCACTCCCGACGTCCATGGCGAGGTCCATCTTTGCAACCACGACACCATGCGGCGCGGTACTCATGGGCCCAACAACATGCCGAATGGACCGCTCAGGTTTAGCATCACGTTCTCTTCAACGACGAGTGTCGCATATGCCTTCAACCAGACAATCGTCGGAAACGTGTTTGGAGGCAACCCGGTCAGGCTGAACGCCTTAGACACACTGTCTAGAAGTGCAACAAGGTGGAGGTTCGCTGCCGTTTTGGGCTGGCTTTATATGGGCCGACGTATGCCGTTGGTGGTCATGGAAGGCGCCGTAACGGTTGTACGATACGTGAATGCCACCCTCCGACCAATAGTGCAACCGTGTCGGCAGCATATTGGCGAGGCATTCATCTTCATGACCGACAATTCGCGCCACCATTGTGCACATCTTGTGAATGACTTCCTTCAGGATAACGGCATCGCTCGACTTGAGTGGCCAGCATGTTATCCAGACATGAACCCTCTCGAACATGCCTGGGATAGATTGAAAAGGGGTATTTATGAACGACGTGACCCACCAACCACTCTGAGGGATCTCCGTCGAATCGCCGTTGAGGAGTGGAACAATCTGGGTCAACAGCGCTTTGATGAACTTGTGGATAGTATGTCACGACGAGTACAGGTATACATGAATGCAAGAGGACGTGCTGCTGGGTATTAGAGGTACTAGTGTGTACAGCACCTTTGAAGGTGTCGCTGTATGGTGATATAACATGTAATGTGTGGTTTTCATGAGCAATACAAAGGACGGAAATTATGTTTGTGTTGATCTCTGTTCCAATTTTCTGCGCAGTTTCCGGAAGTCTCGGAACCGAGGTTGGCTCTAAGCACTATGGGACTTAACATCTGAGGTCATCAGTCCCCTAGATTTAGAACTACTTAAACCTAACTAACCTAAGGACATCATACACATCCATGCCCGAGGCAGGATTCGAACCTGCGACCGTAGCAGCCACGCGGTTCCGGAGGAACGGTGGTGATGCAGAACTTTTTTTGATGTGTGTACACACAATTCACAATCACAAATGTTCTCGACCAATTGTATGGGGTTTGGTATCTGTATGGGGCCTGGAGAATTACTTTTTACTCTGTAGTTCAATTTAAAAACGTATTTATTTTGAAAAAAATCATTTTTATCTCTATAATTATTTTTGATAGTCTCATCTAGGTGGATAATATGTTTTCATTTTATTACAAGGTTTCTACTCCTGCGATCATCAGATCAGTAATTAACATAAAAGCACCAATAGAGTGAGAGGTTGCAGTGTACATTCTCGCATCTTTTTCAATGTGGCGGACCAAGAGACACCATATAGTAGTGACCGATACAGTGTTCACTAAATATCGTCATCTACTTTCACTTCCGTTACATAAATATTCCATATCTTGAATGTATCCATTTATCTAAGTTAATTACTTGTACACTTACCAGTTAAACATATAAACATTCTCTATTCACGAGTAATTTTTTACGAATAAATGCATACCTTTCGAAATATACAGTGGTGTAATACACTGTAATTGGTAGTAAAATATTCAATATCAAATACTGTTATTAGGAAATTTTTTAAAACTGCAATTTCAATAATTATTTTACTGATTAAGATGTCATCAATGTATAAATAGAAAAGCATCAGAGCTCGAAAGTTAGTTAGATAGTTACTTGTTAGTGTCAGAAAGTCCGTTTCAGAGCAAATATGAGATAACATCTGTATGTTTCTTACTTGGAAAAATGCTAAATAGTTATTAAAATGCAATTACAAGCCATTAGTTTGTTGCAAAAACGTCCCACATAACAAAACTTGGAAAATGTAGTCTGCAGCGAAACCGTTACTCAACCCATAATCAACACCTGGGCAAAACTGAAAGATTAAGTATTAAAATTAAGGACTAATATTATGACTTTTCGGATGCCACTCTTAATTTATGTGCTACATGCTTCTGTTTTTTCAGGGAGTCATATCTCGGGTTCTATTGATCACAGAGATACGGGTCAAATGTTTTGAGTAATCCTTGACCTAGTGGCCATTTGTGTACCTATCGGAAGAACAAGGGTCAAAATTTGAACGTAACACAATTCCACTGGTCCAGGAAATTTAAAGAAACCGGTTGGTTGTTTTGCATCAGTGGGGTCTAGGTGGATCTTAGGCGCGTTACGAAAGCACCATATGTTCACGGATAGCTCCTGAGAAAATCCCGGAAATCATAATTTTTGGGTATGGATTGCGGGAATGAACACTTCCAAAATTTCAATTCACATCCGATCGTCGAAACTTTTTGCCATATGTTCTTAAGATGATATTCTCAGAGAAAACCGAAAACTGCTTCGATATCATTATCCGTTACAGCGATCCAGAAGTTCAAAGTATCGTACTTACGCACGTAAAATATGCACGTCATGTACAGTTTGAAGCATAAATCTAGTTTTAAGTGACGTAGCGAACGTATGGCTAGGGTTCTAGGGACAGCGAAAGAGTTCTGACATTATGTTTTTAGGCAGTATTTTTAGGCCAATAAAACTTTACGACGCGCTGTTCTGTACAATTCACACTTCACGCCTATACAAATATTCCGTACGTGGTACCGGAGTGAAAAATAATGGGCTAAAGAGGGCCTTAACATGGCTGAAACTCAAAATGGCTGTCAAAAATTACGTAGAATTGGAAGATTGGAAAGTTCATTAAAATATATCTAAAAGCATTTTTCACTTTTTTAAGATGTAAATCATAACACGAGCATTTTGGATTAATTGTAATCGATGAGTGAAGTATCCAGAAAAAACTGAAAGCAAACGATTTTGTGTTAACCTTAACTACGTGTACCTGTTTGTTGTTAATATATACAAAGGACATAACTGAGTCGAAGTATACAAATACTCAGAACTGTACTCACCTGTAGAATTCGCTTTATATAGGCAGCATACCCGTCTGTAGCAGCGAAAACAAGACAATCAGCTGTCTCAATCCTCATTCCACCATCTTAACCAAACATTATGGCATGTAAACATATTCGAGCATTTTTGTTGTAAAAGAGAGTAGCAGAGAAAGAGTGACGGAGGAAGAGAGAGGAGACAGTGACAGTGGGAGTCAGAGAGGAGACAGTGGTGGTGGGAAAGAGAATGTGGCAGAGAGCGAGAGAGGAATGGTGAGAGAGAGGGAAGGTGGGAGAGAGGAAGAAGATGAGAGAGAGAGACACAGAGGGTGAGAGAGAGAGAGAGAGAGAGAGAGAGAGAGAGAGAGAGAGAGAGAGAGGGAGGGAGGGAGAGAGGGAGGGAGAGAGAGGAAGGGAGAGGGTAAGAGAGAGAGAGAGAGAGAGAGAGAGAGAGAGGGAGGGAGGGAGAGAGAGGAGAGAGAGGAAGGGAGAGGGTAAGAGAGTGAAACATAGAAGCAAAGGGAGCCAAAGAAGGACAAGATATTGATGGTCAGTGAATGGCACTAGAAGATGAAGAGAGAGAGAAGCAATGCGAGGAAAAGAGAGAGAAGACTGTGGGAATGAAAAATACTGACGAGGAGAGGCGATACATAGGCTTGAGGTTCTGGGTCCTTAAATACTTAGGTATAGGAGAGGGCGCATTATGGGCAGAAATTTTAAACATTTGGGTATAGGGGAAAGTATATATAAGTTACCTCCACAATAGTTGAGCCGCCGAATTAGGGTGGAAACAATGGCAATGGGAAAGAAAGATAAAAGGAGATAGTGTAAAGTGAGAGGGGAGGAGGCAGGGCTAAGGGGTTACTGTAAATCAGTCGGAGAAAAGGGAGACAGTTGGAGACATTTAAAATTTTATGTGATAAAAGAGTGCCAATGTCTTCGCATGCCAACATTTTTGGTGAGGAGGAAATGTTCAAATGTGTGTGAAATCTTATGGGACTTAACTGCTAAGGTCATCAGTCCCTAAGCTTACACACTGCTTAACCTACATTATCCTAAGGACAAACACACACACACCCATGCCCACGGGAGGACTCGAACCTCCGCCGGGACAAGCCGCACAGTCCATGACTGCAGCGCCCTAGACCGCTCAGCTAATCCCGCGTGGCTTGGTGAGGAGGGTGGAATGAGGACAGAGGCAGCTGGTTCCCTACTTCTCTGTCAGTCTTATAGAAAAACATATATTCCCCCTTCTTGTGCTGCGACATTAGCGTATTACTACTGGTAACTATTTTACTTGACTTATTGTGTTAAACCTTTATCTTAAGATTATACCTCTAAGTGAGTAGATTACTACAGCTCTTTAAATATTTGAATTCGGTCAATAATTACTGTGTATTAAATACTGGGAATCAAATTTCTGTTGCTCCTCGAAGCCCTTAGATAGGTGACGTGCTGCAGTAGCTGAGTGACTGGATGACAATATTTTTTAGTCGGTCAGTAATTTAGGTACAGAAAACGCAATTCTGCTTTGTGGGCAACTCTTCAGAGTCGTTTATAGTGACTGGCCATGTTTCAGTTTACCGTCATCCTCTAGCGCAAGATTCTTAACGTTTTCGACATTCGTATGGTTCTGGAAGACTAGAGTCTATTGTGGCGACTGTGCAGCTAAAGGAGAATCGAGGATGACTGCGGTGGAGGGTGGTCCTTGCTCTGACGACGATGGCAGCAGGTGATGGAGAACAACGCCTGTAGCAGTTCACCGGCGAAAGCAGGAGCTGCCACAGGCGCGGAGAAAAAAAAAACAGTGGCGAGGTGAGTGACGAAAGGCGTCGACGACGAACCCGGAGGCAACGTGGGTGTTGAACGAAACCGCCGGCGTGGGTGGTGAGACGAGATGATGCAGGCACCCAACGACGGCGCAAAAGAGGAGGCTGATGGATGACTCCAGGTACTGAGCTGTACTGACGGTGGGTCACATACATGTATACACAGCAACAAAACGCCGCGCAGGTGTGTTGCTAATGTGGCTGTTCCTGTACCGGGCAGAAGGTCTTCCCTGACGACTGTAAACACACACACACACACACACACACACACACACACACACACACACACACACAGGTACCATGAGCACTGCTTGCATGTAGAACACTGCTTGCATGTAGAACACCACACTCGAAGAGATCGCAACTTCTCAGTTGAAATGAAACAAAAGTAAGGAAGAACCAGAGATATCTGTGGAACATTGGAGGGAACATCCATCATGGCACGAAGTACAGCAGCAGCGAATAATTAGGTCCGCATCATCACGTTACACGCAGACAGCTTGTCAACCAGGGAAGCTGATTCAAACTGAGGTGGTACAGTAATGGACGCTAAGTCGCTTGCAGATGTGCTGCTCTCGCGAACACGTTCCGTCACCTTGCTACGACCACCGTAACTGAGTGAGCTACCTGTTCCCCGGAGCAGTGGGGTCGATTGAAGCGCGCTATTATCGGAGATCGACCACAACTACGTGCTGTAGCGTTACTTCTGCATAATCTCTGCTGAAGGCTGGGACAACTTGCACCAGCCTTTGCTTCATGATCTCATCGATGGTGTGACACGACGGATTCAAGTTTGGATCCGAAAGACGTTCCTGCGTATATTGACATTTCTCAACAGTGCTGTGAAACATTCCACCTTGGGAAACAGAAGGAAGGGTTGCACAACTCTCACGTTGAACGATTCTTTTCCATTGGTCCCGTTCCTGCTGGATCTATTTCCGTCCGCAGTGATGTTGCGGATTTGATGTTTTACCGGATTCCTGATATTCACGGTACACATGTGAAATAGCCGTATGGAAAAATCCCCCACTTCATCACTACCTCGGAGATACTGTGTCCCATCGCTCGTGCGCCGGCTATAACACCACCTTCAAATTCACTTGACAGAAAATCCTAGGAAGTTCTGGTCTTACGTTAAATCAGTACCTGGCTCGAAACAGCATATCCAGACACTCCGGGATGATGATGGCATTGAAACAGAGGATGACACGCGCAAAGCTGAAATACTAAACACCTTTTTCCAAAGCTGTTTCACAGAGGAAGACCGCACTACAGTTCCTTCTCTAAATCCTCGCACAAACGAAAAAATGGCTGACATCGAAATAAGTGTCCAAGGAATAGAAAAGCAACTGGAATCACTCAACAGAGGAAAGTCCACTGGATCTCACGGGATACCAATTCGATTCTACACAGAGTACGCGAAAGAACTTGCCCCCCCCCCCACCCCCCTTCTAACAACCGTGTACCGGAAGTCTCTAGAGGAACGGAAGGTTCCAAATGATTGCAAAAGAGCACACAGGTAGTCCCAGTCTTCAAGAAGGGCCGTCGAGCAGATGCGCAAAACTATAGACCTATATCTCTGGCGTCGATCTGTTGTAGAATTTCAGAACATGTTTTTTGCTCGCATATCATGTCGCTTCTGGAAACCCAGAATCTACTCTGTAGGAATCAACATGGATTCCGGAAACAGCGATCGTGTGAGACCCAACTCGCTTTATTTGTTCATGAGACCCAGAAAATATTAGATACAGGCTCCCAGGTAGATGCTACTTTCCTTCTGGAAGGTGTTCGATACAGTTCTGCACTGTCGCCTGATAAACAAAGTAAGAACCTACGGAATATCAGACCAGCTGTGTAGCTGGATTGAAGAATTTTTAGCAAACAGAACACAGCATGTAGTTCTCAATGGAGAGACGTCTACAGACGTTA
This sequence comes from Schistocerca piceifrons, assembly GCF_021461385.2. NCBI lineage: Eukaryota > Metazoa > Arthropoda > Insecta > Orthoptera > Acrididae > Schistocerca > Schistocerca piceifrons. Next base: position 168,992,898 of record NC_060146.1, read on the forward strand.
AAGTAACCTCTGGCGTGCCACAGGGCAGTGTTATGGGACCAGTGCTTTTCACAATACACATAAATGACCTAGTAGATAGTGTCGGAAGTTCCAAGCGGCTTTTCGCGGATGATGCTGTAGTATACAGAGAAGTTGTAGCATTAGAAAACTGCAGCGAAATGCAGGAGGATCTGCAGCGGATAGGCATTTGGTGCAGGGAGTGGCGACTGACCCTTAACATAGACAAATGTAATGTATTGCGAATACATAGAAAGAAGGATCCATTATTGTATGATTATATGATAGCGGAACAAACACTGGTAGCAGTTACTTCTGTAAAATATCTGGGAGTATGCGTGCGGAACGATTTGAAGTGGAATGACCACATGAAATTAATTGTTGATAAGGCGGGTACCAGGTGGAGATTCGTTGGGAGAGTCCTTAGAAAATGTAGTCCATCAACAAAGGAGGTCGCTTACAAAACACTCGTTCGACCTATACTTCATTATTGCTCATCAGTGTGGGATCCGTACCAGATCGGGTTGACGGAGGAGATAGAGAAGGTCCAAAGACGAGCGGCGCGTTTCGTCACAGGGTTATTCGGTAACCGTGATAGCGTTACTGAGATGTTTAGCAAACTCAAGTGGCAGACTCTGCAAGAGAGGCGCTCTGCATCGCGGTGTAGCTTGCTGTCCAGGTTTCGAGAGGGTGCGTTTCTGGATGAGGTATCGAATATATTGTTTCCCCCTACTTATACTTCTCGAGGAGATCACGAATGTAAAATTAGAGAGATTCGAGCGTGCACGGAGGCTTTCAGACAGTCGTTCTTCCTGCGAACCATACGCGACTGGAACAGAAAAGGGACGTAATGGCAGTGGCACATAGAGTGCCCTCCGCCACACACCGTTGGGTGGCTTGCGGAGTATAAATGCAGATGTAGATGTAGACTTAAATCTAGATAATCTGCCATTGTAGCAGCAGTAACCGATCTAACAACTGCGCCGACCGCAGCGCCGTGTTCTGCCTGTTTGTCTGTATTAGAATAATCATGCCTATACCAGTTTCCTTGGCGCTTCAGTATGCACACAAATTTATAACTTTCCGCTGGTCATTTACGTGTCTGTTCTCCTTCTGTAGACTTCACAGTTGCCATGCTATACACTGGTTAGAGGAGTCATGTAGTAAGAATACACTATGTGATCAAAATTATCCGGACACCTCCAAAAACACATGTTTGTCATATTAGGTGTGTTGTGTTGCCATTTACTGCCAGGTCCCCCATACCTCAGTAGTCATTATACATCTTGAGAGAGCAGAATGGGGCGGTCCGCGGAACTCACGGACTTCGAATGTGGTTGGTGATTGGGTGTCACTTGTCTCATACGTCTGTACGCGAAATTTCAACACTCCTAAATATCCCTAGGTCCACTGTTTCCGATGTGGAAGTGAAGTGGAAACGTGACGGAGCACGAACAGCACAACAGCGTACAGGCCGACGTCGTCTGTTGACTGACAGAGACCGTCGACAGTTGGTCGTAACGTGTAATAGGCAGACATCTATCCAGACCATCACACAGGAATTCCAAACTGTATCAGAATCCACTGCAAGAACTATGAAAATTAGGTGGGAGGTGAGATAACTTGGGTTTAATGGTCGATCGGCTGCTCATAAGCCACACATGACGCCGGTAAATGCCAAACGACGTCTCGCTTGGTGTAAGGAGCTTAAACATTGGACGACTGAACAGTGGAATTGCGAATGCCCAGTGAACGTCTTCTGCCAGCGTGTGCAGTGCCAAAAGTAAATTCGGAGGTGGTGGTGTTATGGTGTGGTCGTGTTTTTGATGGAGGGGGCTTGCACCCCTTGTTGTTTTGCGTGGGACTATCACAGCACAGACCTACATTGATGATTTAAGCAACTTCTTGCTTCCCACTGTTGAAGAGCAATTCGGGGAAGGCGATTACATGTTTCAAAACGATCGAGCAGATAGCCTATGAATCATGTTGTTGCGATTTTTTATTTTGGCTGTGACGTGTTTTCCAGATGATTGTTATAAGACAGAGTGCAGTCGAGTGCCAACATACCTGGCGTAATTTTGTGACGGAGAATACTGGCATCAGATTGCACCTTGAGATCAGTGTTAGATTGTTTGTTGTTGAGGTGAAATGCACAAACCTCGCTGTTACTGCTACTAGGCTTCAGTCTCCATTTTTCGAAGTATGAGTTGAGGACCATTAAGTCCTCTGTCAGTGTTCCCACTGACTGATCAAGCTCTTTCTACTGACAAGCCAGGGTGATATTCCGCCGCAGACTGGAACACTGATTGCAGACACTGGACCCCCAGGCTTTGGCCTAAGCCGTGTCTCCACTACAGGAGTTCTGGTCTCGCAAGGTATGCAGGAGAAGGTTGCGTGAAGGTTAGAAGGCAGGTGATGAACTGCTAGGCTGTCAAGGTGAGTCGTGAGTGTGTAGCTCGAGCAATTTACTTTAATAACTAGAAAAGGAAATATTGGTTTCAGTTCCTTTACCTTCCTTCTTAGTTGTCAGAAAAAGTGCTTTTCTTGTAATTAATTAATTTAATTTGCAATGATAATGAAGCGTAGTGCTGCATATCGCGCCTACGTTAAGTAAGAGATGGCAGCGGGCAAACACTTCGAGACAGTGAGTCACGGTTATCGCGTGACAGAGGCGGTCTAATCCAGTAGCTACCTGCGAGCAGTTACCACTGTGGCGGAAAGGTGTCAGCCCCTTACGGAACATAAAATAATCAAGTAATTAAAACATATTTGGAAAAAAATCTGTAATTATTGTGACTACCACGACTGTCATTAATTATTTCTGATTTGTTTACTAACTTGAATGGTGATGTGAATGGCAAAAAGATATTAAATGAATATTGTTAGCAGGCCGGAGTGGCCGAGCGGTTCTAGGCGCTTCAGTCCGGAACCGCGCTGCTGCTACGGTCGCAGGTTCGAATCCTGCCTCAAGCATGGATGTGTGTGATGTCCTTAGGTTAGTTAGGTTTAAGTAGTTCTAAGTTCTAGGGGATTGATGACCTCAGATGTTAAATCTCATGGGGCTCAGAGCCATTTGAACCAGTTTTTGAATATTGTTATACCCATCAACTGAGTACACTTTAGCGTGACAACTGTAGCTGTACAGAGAAACCGAATTATACTCTCAGGGGAATTTTGCAATGTACAACTAGCCAATTTATGGGACTGAGAAAACAAGAAACAATTTATGATAATACTGTTATTTAAAGAGGGAGTTGCTTTGATATTTGTGGAATTTCTTAGTTTGTTCCTTTAGTATATTGTTCATAAAAGCTCTTGTTGTGGTGGATCAAATGTAAAAGAAGTGGAATTGAGTGCTTTAGTACCAATATCGGATTGGCTGTGATGTGTATCAACGAATCAGAGTACAGTAGGTTCGCGAGTATTCTGTGGGCTAAATAATTGCTTTGTGAACTCTAAAGAGTGCAGTTTGGAGCTCAGCCATCATCATATTTGGCTGCAGATATAAGGAGCTCTGAATAGGTGTAATAGTTTTGCGGAATAAAGATTAAAACTTGACCGTGGAGTGCCGCAAAGAGGATGAGAACGTACGCGAAAAACTAACACGTGAAATTCCGATCTTAATACATAGACTGTGACTTTTGTATAATTAAAATCCGCACGGCGTTCTAGATAAGCTGTGACCGCAAACGGAACATTCGCAGTGGTCAATTTGTGTAATATATGACGAGCATCCTGTCGCAGATAATCCGTTTGGTAATACTTCTGGGAACGAGTTCGATTAATTATCATAAGCTGGCTCTTACGAGTGACTGTGATCGCGTGTGAGTGTGTCGAAAGTGTAACATCAGATTAGAACGGACTTGACGGTGTTTTGTAACACTCAAGTGCCAATAAATTGAAGTTTTCACTCACAAACTATCCGTCGTTTAACAGGTCAGCTAACCAGATACCAACAAAACATTTATTGCACTCGAGGGACTCGTATATTGCTACTGGTTCTATTACAGTTTTCCCAGCAGAGTCACATAATTCGTTTTTAACAGGGCCGGTATGTGGACCTAACTGCAGAAGAAGAAATCACTGCAAGGTGAGTGAACATTCTTTCTGTGGGACGAACACATAGTATCATCGCCGTTGCAGCAGGCATGCCAGATTAAGATCGTATGGCCTTCTGGCTATTGGTAGGTGAGTATTACTCCCATAATCGGTGTTGGTAGCCAGTTCTACAGCCTTCTCCAAGGTGGCCGCGCAAGTATTCTTAAACCTGATCCAGGTGCAGCGCCTAGTAGAGGGGCCTAAGATCTATTCCCCGACCATACCCAAGGGTTAATAGTATAACCCTGATAAAAGTATTGGTCTGACTCCCTGGACTTTCAAATTAAATTTCGTAGCTGACCACAACTGTTGAAAGTTCAATTCATGGAGATTCTGGATTTTTCTAAGAACGATAGTTTATAATTTTTGTAAAGCTTCCCACTTCAAGATAATAAGTTCAATCTGTCAAAATCAGTAACACAAATAAATCCTGGAGAAGGTAAGATGAAAGCAATGATGTTCGCAGATAACCTGATGATCTGGGGAAACAGGGAGGAGGAGATTCAGGAACAGCTGGATGCTTGGGACGACACTGTGAGACAGTATAGGATGTAAGATAAATATGAGATCATGACTGCAACTATACAGAAAGATAGAGCAACCAGCGGAACGAGGATTGGAGGAACAACGGAAGACGGTGGGAAGTATCGAGTATTCCTGAAGTGTCATAGAGGAAAATCGATGAGAGAGAGGCAGAAGCATTCGTGCGAAATGTTAGGAGCGTAGTTTGGACCAAAGACATACGACAAAACAGCAAAGACACGATATATAGAAGTTACTACATCCCAATATTAACTTATGCATCTGAAATATGGGTAATGAAGATAAGAGACTTAAGCAGATTACAGGCATGTGAAAGAAGTTTCTCAGAAGTAGGACAGGAGAAAAGGAGAAATAGGATGAGGAATGAAAGGGTACGGGAAATAATGAAAGAGGAACCCTTCCAGAGCAGGACAGAAACATAAAGGCTGAGATGATATGGGCACTTAAAGAGAATGGAAAACAAGAGGATTCCCAAAAAGGTACACGAAATGGAGATGCGAAGGAAACCACACAGAGGAAGACCAAGGGATAGATAGTTGGAAGGTGTAGAGAAGTGTGTTGAAAGAAGAGGAGAGGACTGGACCACAGTGAACACAGATAGATGGTGGGAGAACCGAATTACCTGGCGAGGCTGGAGTTCCAAGCAGACCCTTCCTGGGGCTGGAAACTGTTCAAGATGATGATGATGATGATGATGATGATGAAGATGACGACACTTTAACGCATCACCACGCCGTACATCAGAGACGAAGAATCTCTGCTGTGAGTTTGACTAAATTCCCCGGAAACAGTTACATTCAATTCGCCCCAATATTCCCTAACTTGCGTCATATCTTCGATTCAGATCAATAAATACATGTGAGCCTTGGCCTGACGCATACATCTGTTGGGTAAACTATACCAACAAGAAACTAATACTTTACAATCATAACTTCAAGAGCTTCGTATTACAGCGTTGGCCTAGGCTGTGAGACTGCTGTCGCCCCCACGCACCCTTGTCTGAATACTGTCGTCGCTCCAGCCCCTCATGATACAGAGTGGCGTCACACAACAGTTATTTCTGTAACATATTTTCCACACAAGCACAGTCCCCGCACTCGTAGCAAACTTGTCCTCTCAACAGTGGTCGTTGCCAAAAAGTTCTGTACTTACAGTATATTTGAGAGTCAAAATAAATGTTGACGGACGCACTAGGCAATGGGTGAGATAAATTTTTTTTCCAACAAATTAAGTTTCAAGAGCAATGAGTTGAAAGAAAGAAGTCTGACGTTTGGATAGAGGAAGACGAAATTTAATGGCTGAAATGAAAACACTGACGACGGCATTTATTACGAAAGAAAGTGGTTGCTTGAGAGTTCATACAGTGAACAGGTTTTTTACTAAAATACAGGTGTTAAAACTATTGAAACGGAGCTGAATGAAATGTCCAATGGTCCGCTGTAGTTGTATTTGTTCAGGTTACTTATAAACCCACACAACCGATTCCTCAACTTTCCAGTTACGTCACATCAAGCGAGGTACTGGAGTGGTTGGTACACTGGATTCCCATTCGGGAGGACGACGGTTCAAACACGCGTCCGGCCATCCTGCCTAAGGTTTTCCGTGATTTCCGTAAATCGATCCAAGCAAATGCCGGGATGGTTCATTTGAAAGGGCACGGCCGACTTCTTTTCACATACTTCCCTGATCCGATGGGGCGGATGACATTGCTGTTTGGTCCCCTTCCTTGTCAACCAACCAGTCAGTCAACCAACCAGTTAGTCAACCAACCAACCAACCATACGTCACAGAATGGCGCAGAGTTAAGGTTGGCGTGGCTAGGTAGTTTTCAGCTCTCCTCAATTGATAAAAACACCTTTGTCAATGGCGGATTTTGGATTGGATTGTTTGGGGGAAGAGACCAAATAGCGAGGTCATCGATCTCATCGGACTAGGAAAGGATGGGGAAGGAAGTCGGCCGTGCCATTTCAAAGGAACCATCCCGGCATTTGCCTGGAGTGATTTAGGGAAATCACGGAAAACCTAAATCAGGATGGCCGGACGCGGGATTGAACCGTCGTCCTCCCGAATGCGAGTCCAGTGTGCTAACCACTGCGCCACCTCGCTCGGTTTTGTCAATTGCGAAATTCATGTCTGTGTTAAGTCGCGAACCGTACACTTTCCGATTAAAATATGCTCTTGTCGGTCTACGTCAAACAACAAAATGCCCCTTATAGATAATACAGCTACAGCTGACCATTAGCCGTTTCATTCAGTTACATTTTAATGCTTTTGACACATGTATTTTACAAAAACTGTTCACTGTTTGAACTGTCAAACAATCATGTATAACTATTGTCACTGTTATTGCTCCAGCTTTAAAATTAACTGTAAAGTGGTGAAGGCCGAAGTATTGAAGGTTTAAAATGCAGTCAGCCAATACACAGAAAAGTGCTTCTCAAAAAGACGAATTTGTCATACACCTAATATAACAATAAATTAGGGGTTATCTGGGGTATGTGAACAGTTCACACAAGGGGAGGATGGCAGATTCTGAAATGACCTGCCATACAAGCACGCTAAAGGTTGGATATGTAGATACGATAAATAGCGAGGAGATACTGAAGCAAATTGGGAAGAGAAGATATTAATGGCATAATCTGACCACATCAAGTGATAGGTGACAGGACAAATCCAGAGAGATGAAGGAATCGTCAGTTTGATGATGTATGGTCGGTTGCTTGATTGGGGTGAGGAGATCAAAGAGTGAGGTCATCGATCCCATCGGATTAAGGAGGGATGGGGATGGAAGTCAGCCATGTCCCTTGGAGGGAAACATCCCGGCATTTGCCTCAATTGATATAGGGAAATCACGCAGAACATAAATCAGAATGCCTGGACGCAGGTTTGAACCATAGTCCTCCCGAATGCGAGTCCAGTGTGCTAACCACTGCTCCACCTCTATCGATAGTTTGATGTTGGAGGAAAGTATGTATCAGTGGGAGAGAGCAGAAATATAGTAGAGGAAGATCTAGGCTTGAATACAGTGAGGAGGCTCAAGTGGAAGTACACTGACTTAGCAAATGGCATGCCATTATGGGGCACAGATGGCGCAGTTGTGCTGAATGCACTCCACAACGCCCGATGATCCGGCTGCAATTGTGTAGGAGACCTTGTGAAAGGTGGCTGTGCAAGTGATTTGTGCAACATGCAACGTCGTCATCGGATGGAGTACGGTGGTCGGTGTCCAATGGATGGGAATTCTGCTTTCGGCAATGGTGCACAAATTCAGATTCACACGCTCAGCCATATCAGGAGTGTATCCTGATTGGTTTCATGAGGGTGTCACAGTCCATACCAGATGTACTACAGGCCGTCCAGCCATCCACGATAACTGTGATCGGCGACATCTGAGACGGATCGTCAGTAGTGACAGATGGGCAACAGTGCACCAAATCACAGCTCAATCCGAACACAGGATGTGCTAGACACGTCGGAAGACGGGTACCAGCGCCAGGGATGGATACTGGAACAATGATATAGTCGGACGAACCACGAAATGCATCATGCCCGTGGCAGGCACTGTGTGTGATGCAGACCACACGAATCAATGGATCCTGCCAGCCAAGAAGAGGTATTACGAGGCGGTGGTGTCTCTGTTACAGTGTGGGGCGTATTTTATTGGTATGAAATGTACCCCCATTTGTTATGGAAGGAACGCACAGTATGCTGAGCTGCTCGAGAACCATCGTCACCCATTTTTGGCCTTCCAAGACCCTGATGGGTTTGCTGTATTTCAAGATAATGATGCGCTTCCACATCATTCCCACGTCTCCAAGGATGGTTACAATAACGTGCAGGGAAGGTCCAAAAGACTGAGACAGCCACCCCAGGGCCCAGATTTGAACTCAGTACAGCACATGTCGGATATCATTGACGCATGCTTCGTTCCGTGGATCGTGCATAAATGGGCAGAACAGAATTGCCTACTGCTCAGCCAACGATTTGGTGTCAGCTGCTTCCAGAGGAGTACCAGGGACTTGGAGACTCACTTCCATGGCGTCTCACTCCAGCCTACAGGGCTAGAAGAGGCCTCACGAGATATTACGTGCCTATCCCACGACGTTTGGTAAGTCAGTGTACGTTCCAATAGTTATGCAAAGATGAAGAGATTAGCATGGGGCGCAGCATCAGAGCAGGCTTAGGTCTGAAGAGCATGACGACAACAACAACAACAACAACAACAACAACTGCAACAACAAAAGAGCACTGCCCTCCAACTGCAGTTCGAATCCAATCTGGCACACAGTTTCAATCTTGTGGGAAGTTTTCAAGACTCAATTTTTCGCTGCTTTAACGTCGAGGTGTAACCTATAAAGAAAAAGTCTACACAGGTTACTGTGGCTGATGTGCAGAGACCAGTCTTCATCACAGCGGTGGGCGAGTTCATTCGCTCTTTTCGGAATGGGAGGCCGACATTGTTTGAAAAATGGTTCAAATGGCTCTGAGCACTCTGGGACTTAACTTCTGAGGTCATCAGTCCCCTAGAACTTTGAACTACTTAAACCTAACTAACCTAAGGACATCACACACATCCATGCCCGAGGCAGGAATCGAACCTGCGACCGTAGCGGTCGCGCAGTTCCAGACTGTAGCGCCTAGAACCGCTCGGCATTGTTTGAAAACTTTTGGCCAGTCGGTGATGCGCTGCGATGGCAGAATCGAGGTGGATGCCCTCCAATCTTACTCAAACAAACTACTCGGTAAAAAAACTTTACTTTGGCACTACTTATATGATTATATGTCAGGTTCATAATGATGTATCCATCATTTCGTTAATAGTCATAGTTATTGTGATATTTGCTTGCGAGTAAGACACTGAGCGAAATTCTAAAAAGTTTGCAATGAAAAGTAGGGGGCGCTACGATTATGTGTTTGGTGCATATCGCAGAATATATTGCTGCTTGTGAAATTTAGCTAACATATTGAATTTTTCTTTAGACTTCGGTGGAGGTCTGTATTTGTCACCAATGTCGAGAAAAATGATCTGACGTAGAGCAATTCGCGATCGTATTGTGCCAACGATAAAACGATGTGGTTTTTAGGCGGTTTTCCACATTCCACTAAGTGAATACCAAGCTGACACCTACACCCGTCTGACGCTCTGAAGAGGTACCACAATGGGAGGAGTGAACAAGTGTATTCTGAAGAGGCAGACGGATATAAAGGTAGAGATATCAGCAATTACTGCTCAACACTTTTTCTCGCTTATTAATGATATTTTGCCGAGAAAGAGACTTTTTTCAGCAAAAGAATCAAATGAAGGTTTTCTAACTTCATAGGCATTCCTCAAATCTCATATTCGGTTTGAGGTACTTAAATGAAATTTTGGCATGCAAAGAGAAGAGTATTTTGCCATATGGTTGTTGTGCAGAACTTCATTAGTTGCGGTGTTATTCCACTAACTAGATACATTTCCAATGAAAGGGTTATCGATAGCTGGTAGAAAGATAAGTTCTGTGGATTGTGAAACAACGTAAGTGAAGACGGTACACATATAGCTTGGTACTGAGGATGTGCTTTTTCATAATCTATTGACCTTACTGTTCCTCACGTACTCACTTAAGAAACTTAATAATGCACTATTTCAGAATTTCTCGCAATTGCTTCTGCACACCATGCTAGTGAGGTGACATTGTGTAAACACTGTGTTGGCAAAAGAAGCAAATTTTAACATGCCAACAAGAGAAATACACTACTGGCCATTAAAACTGCTACACCACGAATATGACGCGCTACAGACGCGGAATTTAACCAACAGGAAGAAGATGCTGTGATATGCAAATGATTAGCTTTTCAGAGCATTCACACAAGGTTGGCGCCGGTGGCGACACCTACAACGTGCTGACGTGAGGACAGTTTCCAACCGATTTCTCATACACAATCAGCAGTTGACCGGCGTTGCCTGGTGAAACGTTATTGTGATGCCTCGTGTAAGGAGGAGAAATACGTACCATTACGTTTCCGACTCTCATAAAGGTTTGATTGTAGCGTATCGCGATTGCGGTTTATCGTATCGCGACATTGCTGCTCGCGGTGGTCGAGATCCAATGACTGTAAGCAGAATATGGAATCAGTGGATTCAGGAGGGTAATATGGAACGCCGTGCTGGATCCCAACGGCCTCGTACCACTAGCAGTCGAGATGACAGGCATCTTATCCGCATGGTTGTGACGGATCGTGCAGCCACGTCTCGGTCCCTAACAGATGGGGACGTTTGCAAGACAACAACCACCTGCACAAACAGTTAGATGACGCTTGCAGCAGCATGGACTATCAGCTTGGAGACTATGGCTGCGGTTACCCTTGACGCTGCATCACAGATAGGAGCGCCTGCGATGGTGTGCTCAACGACGAACCTGGGTGCACGAATGCAAAACATCATTTTTTCGTATGAATCCAGGTTCTGTTTACAGCATCATGATGGTCGCATCCGTGTTTGGCGACATCGTGGTGAACGCACATTGCAAGCGTGGATTCGTCATTGCCATACCCGGCGTGGTGGTATGCGGTGCCATTGGTTACACGTCTCGATCACCTCTTGTTCGCATTGAAGGCACTTTGAACAGTGGACGCTACATTTCAGATGTGTTACGACCCATGGCTCTATCCTTCATTCGATCCCTGCAAAACCCTACCTTTCAGCAGGACCGCATGTTACAGGTCCTGTATGGGCCTTTCTGGATACAGAAAATGTTCAACTGCTGCCCTGGCCAGCACATTCTCCAGATCTCTCACCAACTGAAAACGTGTGGTCAATGGCGGCTGAGGAACTGGCTCGTCACAATACGCCAGTCACTACTCTTGATGAACTATGGTATCGTGTTGAAGCTGCATGGGCAGCTGTACCTGTACATGCCCTCCAAGGTCTGTTTGACTCAATGCACAGGCATATCAAGTCCGTTATTAAGGTGGTTGTTGTGGGTACTGATTTCTCAGGATCTATGCACCCAAATTGCGTGAAAATGTAATCAGAAGTCAGTTCTAGTATAATATATTTGTCCAATGAATACCTGTTTATCATCTGCATTTGTTACTGGTGTAGCAATTTTAATGGGCAGTAGTGTGTAACTTTTACTCAGAATTCTCCACGCATGACGCTCCTGTGAAAGTTGCAAGTGGTTAAAAAGCCAGGCGAAAACAAATCACTTCATTTTCGGCAGCATTCTTTTTAGGTACTAATCAAAGAAACAGTCTCAGATCTTTTTAAATGATCACCATGCAAGTGTGGGCGTGAAGGGGGCGCGCTTAATATTTATACAAAATGTGAGCGCTGGCTGGAGGTTAGAACAGCACTTCCCCTCCAGTGCTCAGCATTTCCCCTACAGCGCCTGCCCGCAACCCCCACCACTACCGCTCATCCCACGCGTGCCCTGCCGATCGTGCATCTACTGACCACGTTATTCTGCGGGCACTCTACAGGTCGACCAGACACATTATCTCCGGGTGAGACACTATTAGGGCAAAGGCTAATATTTATGGGCGCCGTTGTAATTAGCTGAGGGGCGACAAGGAAACGTGATCTCCCGTTTCTACGCTGCCGTTGTTTGCAGGGCAACTCCTCGTTGCCCTCCGAGGTGGGCACCGCGGTAGCTACTAGTATTGACTCGTTGTCCGCCGTGTTACTGGCGATCTGATAAAGGTCCGCAGTGCTCGGTGCGAACAGTAGCCGGGGAGGCGGCGATCCGGGACCAGATAGGCGGCCTCTGAAGTGGAGAGGATCACGGGCTCCGTGACTGGCGATGTGGCGCGATAGCGCGCGCGAGCACCGCCTGCCTGTACACCCAACAGCGGCGTCCTTATATAGGGGGCGCCACTAATCGCCTGCTCCGGACGAGTGTGAGATGTGGGGAATGCGGGGCCGATCAGCGGCAGCAGTTAACAGCAGGGACGGGAAAAACCGACCAGTTAAAACCGATACCGGTATTGTAGTTCTGAAAAATGGTTCAAATGGCTCTGAGCACTATGGGATTTAACTTCTGAGGTCATCAGTCCCCTAGAACTTAGAACTACTTAAACCTAACTAACTTAAGGACGTCACACACATCCATGCCCGAGGCAGGATTCTAACCTTCGACCGTAGTGGTCGCGCGGTTCCAAACTGTAGCGCCTAGAACCGCTCGGCCACTCACGCTTTTAGTTCTGAATAATCGGTATTTTTCACTGTTTGCTCGATGTCAGTTACAACAGGTGTTTTTATAATTTAGTACTAATCGGGCAAAAATTCAAAATATCATTTAACCATAGCAGTAGTGTTAAAATTTTTCGTTTTTAAATAAACTTTATTTAAAGAACGAGTAATTTTTGTTTGTAAAATTTCCATTGCTTTGAAATACTGTGTTGTTATACGAAATGGGAAACGCGATCAGTGCTATTTTAATAGCAATGGTGACAGAACGAGCACCAAACACATGGCATAACAATTCGTACAGCTTTGCTGAGACAATAGTGTACCTGTTACCACGTGACATGGCCTATTAGATGGTACACACATAAATCCAGTGTCGAAGACTTGCCCCATCTCGTCTCCATGGTAGCCTCTTACTGTCGTCATCGGACATTAGTTGTCTTGCGAAATGCGGTATTAATGAAGCACAATGCTCCATTAGCTTCAAACGGCTAAAATCGGGAAGAGCCACTACAAATTTGCGACATAATACACACATCAAAAAAAGTTTTGCATCACCTCGGTTCCTAGAGTTCGGAACCTGTACAGAAAATTGCAATAGAGATCAACACAAACATCATTTCCGCCCTCTTTACTGCTAATGCAAACCACACATTGCATGTTGTACTACCGTACACCGACACCTTCGGACATAGTGGTCTAGATAGCTGTACACACCGGTACCTCTAATACCCAGTAGCACGTCCTCATGCCTGTATTCGTCGTGGCCTACAACGCACAAGTTCATCAAGGCACTGGTGGTCCAAATTGTCCCACTCCTCAACAGCGATTCGGCGTAGATCCCTCAGAGTCGTTGGTGGGTTTAGTCGTCCATAAACAGCCCTTTTCAATCTATCCCAGGCATGTTCGATAGGGATTATGTCTGAGGAACACATGCTGGCCACTCTAGTCCAGCGATGTCGTTATCCTGAAGGAAGTCATTCACAAGAAGTGCACGATAGGGGCGCAAATTGTCGTCCATGAAGACGAACGCCTCGCCAATATGCTGCCGATGTGGTTGCACTATCGGTCGGAGGATGGCATTCATGTATCGTACAGCCGTTACGGCGCCGTCCATGACCACCAGCGGCGTACGTCGGCCCCACATAATGCCATCCCAAAACAGCAGGGAACCTCCATCTTGCTGCACTCGCTGAACAGTGCGTCTAAGGCGTTCAGCCTGACCGGGTTGCCTCCAAACACAGACCCTGCGATTGTCTGGTTGAAGGCATATGCGACAGTCATCGGTGAAGAGAACGTGATGCCAATCCTGAGCTGCATGGTGTCGTGGTTGCAAAGATGAACCTTGCCATCGACTTTGGGAGTGAAGTTGCGCACCATGCAGTCTATTACGCACAGAAAGCACTATTCAACGTGGTGGCGTTGCTGTCAGGGTTCTCCGAGCCAAAAAGGCGTAGGTAGCAGTAGTAGCCCTGGGGCGGCCTCAGCTAGGCGACAACTCCTGTCTCTCTGTATCTCCTCCATGTCCCAACAACATAGTTCCCTTGTTGAGAGCCCTTCCTGGCACAAAGTAACAATGCAGACGCGATTGAACCGCGGTATTGACGGTCTAGGCATGGCTGAACTACGGACAACACGAGCCGTGTACCTCCTTCGTGGTGGCATGACTGGAACTGAACGGCCCTCTGACACCTTCCATCTAATAGGCGCTGCTCATACATGGTTGGATACATCTTTTGGAGGGTTTAGTAACCTCTCTGAACACTCAAAGGGACTGTGTCTGTGATACAATATCCAGAGTCAACGTCTGTCTTCAGGAGTTTTAGGAATCAGGCAGGGTAGTGCAAAACTTTTTTTGATGTGTGTATAAGAACTTAAAACTTAACAATTCCATTCAAGGTTTACAAAAACAATAGAAAGAAGCTTATCTGCTGCTTGTGACTATACAAAATGCCTTCATCTCAGGTTAGCGCTTGAAAACGATCTTATATAAGGGCAGTACTGATCCACCATGGTACACAAAACAGGTCAGAACACTACTGCAGAATCAAGAAGCATCCCAAATTTAAAAGAATGCAAATCCCCTTGATTGTGGAAGTTTTACTACAACTCGATATTTTGTGCGAAGTTCGATGCGAGGTTCTTTTAAGTTTCCACAACGAAGCTCTGTCTCGAAATCTGGCAGAACACCCAAATGATAGTCTGGTCGTATGTGGAGTACACCGGTGGGAAGATGCAATCAAGACCAGTACGCGATGACAAAGGCGATGTTATTCATGACATCTTCACTAAAATAAAATTACTAAACACGATTTTCCGAAATTGCTTCACAAAAGAAGAACTAAATACCTCAACATTACAATCAAGAGCAACTGCCAACATCAGTAACTTAGAAGTAAATATCCTCGGTGCAGCGAATCAGCTTAAAACACTTAAGAAAGAAATGTAAATGGCTCTAAGCACTATGGGACTTAACGTCTAAGGTCATCAAAATGGCTCTGGGCACTATGGGACTTAACTGCTGAGGTCATCAGTCCCCTAGAACTCAGAACTACTTAAACCTAACCTAAGGACATCACACACATCCATGCCCGAGGCAGAATTCGAACCTGCGACAGTAGCAGCACCGCGGTTCCGGACTGAAGCGCCTAGAACCGCTCGGCCATAGCGGCCGCCGTTTAAGAAAGGCACCGCTTCCGGTCCAGATTGTGTAATAGTGAGGTTCCTTTCAAGGTATGGTGATACAACAGCTCCATACTTAGGAATCATATGCAAAGCCTCGCTTGTAGAAAGATCCGTACCCAAGTCTGGAAAGATGCACACGTCACACCAATACCTAAGGAAAGAAATAGGAGTAACAGCTGAATTACAGACCCGTATCACAAATATCGATTTGCAGTAGGAAACATTTATTGATAAATAGCTAAGACGTATTCAGAAAAAATTCGTCCTTGTGAAACACGAGAAATACTGAGTGCTGTCGATATGGTCCATCAAATCGGTTTCACATTTTTAGATTTCCGGAAGGCTTTTGACACGGTTCCTCACATGCGACTTCTAAACAATTTGTGTGCATATGGGGAATCCTCTTAGTTGTGTGACTGGACTCGTGATTTGCTGTCGTAATAACTGACGTGAAGTTGAAACGTCCCCTTTGAAAAATTAACGAATTACTGTGCTGGTAAACCCCTTACGTTATTTGATTGTCAAACAGCTGAGCAAAACTGAACGTACTCAGACATTTCTCTCTTTACCTATTCTGATCATCACTAAACTGACACGCAATATTTTTAGCGCAACGCAATCTGACTTTCAATAATCCCTACAAAAGAATGGCCCTGACTAACGATAACCTATACCTTCCATGAACCACTTACAAAAATCTTCGTTACTCGAAATATTGCAAGCGCCAATACTGCCAGCTAAATAAAAGATTCTAACTACTGAAGGCACTAACTACTGATAGGCATAGTTAGGAAATGAAAGATTTTGACAATGAACAAACAATGTATTTACCTTAATAATCTTCAAAAGTCATAATATATATCTATCAGTTCATGACATCCAGTCTTACAAAATTTCCTTTTTCTGACGGACACACGTCCAGGTCGTCCGCTCAAAGTAACCTCTCAAAACTCTGGCATGTCTCTCCCCACATCCACCACTGCTGCCGGCGTACCTCCAACTGCACAACGCTACGCGCTGTTCACATCCTACTGCCCAACTCTACAATAGCGAATATTCCAACAATGCCAACCAGGCACAGACTGCACACAGCACAGCCAGTGGTTTTCATACAGAGCGCTACGTGGCGTTACCAATATAAAAACCTAAACAGCCTACTTACAAAGTCATCGAGTAAAACAGAAATTATATCCAGCGTTCCCCAAGGAATTTTTATAGGCTCTCTGTTGCTGCTGATCTACATAGAACATTTAATAGACAATCGGTGCAGCCCTCTTACATCGTTTGCATACAATACTGTCATTTACCCTTACGTAAAGTCATCAGATGATCGAAACAAATTGAAGAATGATTTAGACAAGATATCTGCGTGGTGTAGGAAGTTTCAGTTCACTCTAAATCATGAAAAGTGTGAAGCCATCTACATGAGGCAAATTTGGAAACCGCTGCGAAAATCAAAACAGTTAGCTACACCTTTAAGCCACCTCTTTACATTGTCGCCGCTCCAATTTAGACATCTGCCATAGCGTTGTACCAACTTCCCAACACCCTCGTCATAGAAGGAAGCCGCCTATGCTTCCTGCCAATTCTCTACGCTGGTCTAGAGCTCGTTGTCTGTGTCAGAACGCTGTCGTCATAGCTAGCTGTTCATTTGAGCAGAGATAAACCTCAGGGGTAGCCAACTACGGGCTGTATGATGGATGACCAAACACTTCCAATCGAAACCGCTGCAAGAGCATCTTCATTGCCCCTTCAGAGTGCGGCTAAGGATTATCATGCAAAAGGAAACGTATGATAGTTATGTTATGTGGATTGCATGACATCAGGCGCAATCTCTCACCGGCCCGTCATATTTGGCGGGAGACACTATCATTCTAATCATCTTTACGTGCTCGCTGTTCGCTCAGAATTGAAAAGAGCGACGTGACGTGATGAAAGGCATGCCCGACATACGAGGGTAAGCCAATTATTATCCGCAATTTAGTTATATTTTTGTTTATTTTGATAGCGCTGTCGTTTTACGTTGATGACGCGTGCTTTGTTTATTTGTTGTAATATCTTTGCAATTATCAAGCTCTAGGTTAGTTTCGTTATCGCTGCTGTACTGTTAATCATGGCTGCTCCGCTGTCTATTTGCACCAAAGAAGAGCAACGTTCAGTGATCCGTCTTTTGTGGTCTGGAGGCGTACCAGAGGCCGAAATTTATCAAAAACTTTCGGTACAGTACGGGAACAGTGTTTTGCACATCGGAGGGTCTACGAAGAGATTGAAAAATTCCGAAATGGTCGCAGAAGTGTTACGCACGATGAAGGAGCCGGACGACCGTTTTCCGCCACAAATGAAGAAACCATTGAGCGTTCACGTGAAATGATTCTCTTAGACAGACGATTAACTATTGACCAAGTGGCACATCGTCTGCAAATTAATCACTGTTCTGCCTACGAAATCATCCACAACAGCCTTGGGTTTCTTAAAATTTGGGCAAGATGGGTCCCAAAACAACTCGCATAGTTGCATAAAAAAACGCGTTTGGGCATCTGCAAAAGACATTTGGATCGCTGTGGTAACTAAGGGGACAACTTCTTAGACTGGATCATTACTGGTGACGAAGCATGGATCCATGATTACGAGCCAGAGAGCAGACGGTAGAGTATGGAATGGAAACATCCACATTCGCCGTGCAAGAAAAAGTTCAAGACCCAACCGTCCGCAGGAAAACTGATGCTTACGGTTTTTTTAGGACTCACAAGGTCCAGTACTGGAACATTATGGGGTAAGGGGCACAACAATAAACAGTGTACGTTACAGTGAGATGCCAGCCGGTTTGGCCGTGCGGTTCTAGGCGCTTCAGTCTGGAACCGCGTGACCGCTACGGTCGCAGGTTCGAATCCTGCCTCGGGCATGTATGTGTGTGATGTCCTTAGGTTAGTTAGGTTTAAGTAGTTCTAGGGGACTGATGACCACAGATGTTAAGTTCCATAGTGCTCAGAGCCATTTGAACCATTTTTTTACAGTGAGATGCTTACTGCCAGGCTAAAGCCTGCAATTCGAAGCAAACGTTGAGGATTGCTGTCAAAAGGTGTTGCGTTGTTGCACGACAATGCCAGTCCGCGTTCTGCTGCCCACACTGCTGAAACGCTCCAGAAACTCAAATTTGAAGCACTGGACCATCTTCCATACAGTCCCTATCTTGCCTCTTCTATCGCTTGTTTGGTCGACTCAGGCATTAAGGAGCCGTAGATTTGCCTAGGACGAAGCAGTCAAAGAAGCGGTGCATTCCTGGCTCGCAGCTCAACCAAGAACCTTCTTTTATCAGGGCATCAGGAAGCTTGTACAACGATAGACCAAGTGCGTTGAAACAAAAGGAGATTATGTCAAAAAATGTTCTTGTAAGGTTCCTATTTGATTATAATAACATTTTGTAACTACTTTGGAGGATAATAACTGACTTACCCTCGTATCTGTGCAAAGTTTCAGTGACTTTTCACAATGGTTTCGATTTCGCACCCTGTCATACCTTACTTTCCGAATAGCCTTGATATAAAGGTTCTAAGCTCAACTAAATACTTAGGGATTACAGTTACGAGTAACTTAAATTGGAATGATCTCTTGTTGTGGGAAAGCGGACTAAACACTACAGTTTGTTGGCAGAACACCGAGAATATGTAACAGGCCAGCAAAAAGACACTGCTTACACTACGCTTGTCCGCCCTATTCTGGAGTTTTGCTGTGCGGTGTGGGATCCGCATCAGGTGGCACTGACGGATGCCATCGAAAAAGCTCAAAGAAGGGCGGCTCGTTTTGAAGTATCGCGAAATAGGGGAGAGGATGCCATGGATATGATTCACGAATTGGGGTGACAATCAACTACAACAAGGGCGGTTTTGGCTGCGGTAGGATCATTATAAAGAAATTTCAGTCACCAAATTTCTCCTCAGAGTGTGAAAATATTTTGTTGGCACTCATCTGGATGGGGAGGAATGATCATTATAAAGAAATAAGAGAAATCAGCGCTCGCACGGAAAGATTTAAGTGTTCGTATTTCCCGTGCGCTGTTCGAGAGTGTATCGGTAGAGAAGTAGCGCGAAGGTGGTTCGATGAACCCTCTGCCAGGCAAATAATTATGAATTGAAGAGTAATCATGTAGATGTAGATGTAGATCTCGACGGGACGTCAACCTCTGGTCTTGCAGCTCCTCGTCCTGAATAACATCAGCGAGCAGCGGGTATTCGCGATGTCAGCCACTGCAGAAGTGACCATTTGTCTCAAGTCTGCACACACACACACACACACACACACACACACACACACACACACACACACACACGAGGAGGGAGCAATATGCAGCGGAGCGCCAGACAACGCCGTGCATAGCAGCTCAGATCTGCTCGCTGCACCGAAAGTCTGCAACGTTGACAGGGCGACTGGGCAGTCGGTCGGATCTCGTTAGCTGTCAGGAGTACGTCTCGATCTCGCCACGCAGACCACACCACGCAGGCCTACCTCGGACAACAGCAGTGGAACTGCGCCAGCACACCAGTCACGCCACCTCAGACCTCAGACTGTCGTGACTGCGGGCAAATTTTTATTGCACGAACGGAGTGACATAAAAGTTTGCAAAGCGTCATGGTGGCCACTCTCCCACCGCTTGTTACCTCGACCCCCACTGTCCGCTAAACCAAACCATATAATTCCCATCATGCCCTGCGGCCAATCGTCCAGTTTGAACGTCCTAACGCAAACTGTTCAGAAGTTATGACGATTTTATTTCGTATATTTCAATAATCGTCACCCTGTGTTTTCAAACATATTCAGCCGAAATAAAACAAAATTATTAAAAATCAAGAAGAAAATATGCAAGTGGTGTTCCAGAAAAGTTGGCTTTCGTGTGTCTCTCAATATTGTAGAAACAAAACTCTTAGTTAGTGTTGCTGTGCTATGCCAGTCTTTCTTAAACGACCAAGTATCAGAAACAGAAGTAAGACTGCTGGAAAATTTCAAAAATAAATTCACATTTTTGAAAATCTTGAACATGACCGTGACTAAGTAACAGTATAAATTTGAAGAGGCTGAAAAAAAAAATAATCAGCGAACCGGTAGCAAACCAAACGTTTATTCAGCCTTTGACCTATCGAAACCTAGGTCAAGGACTAAATGAACCTTTGGTTTGCAGCTGGTTCGCTGATTTTTTTTCGATCTCTCAAAATTCACACTATAATGTTGACTTCCATATTTATAGAAACCACAGTGAAGGTGTGACGTAAGTACTGGGTCCTGGCGTCTGACATACACCCAGTCCTTAACCAAAATTTCGCGAGTATTTACGGGAGGTGCATCGACCGCAGAAAGCCACAAGCGTTTCGCCAATAAACACAGCACAGCCAAGAGAGTAACACTACTGACAGTTCACCATAAATTTCTTAAAAATGTTCGATAATAGGCAGTCGCATCTTCGTTCCTTCTTTCTGCTCTGTCATACAGGTTGTCAAATTGAGGAGCCGTCGATATGAACAAAAACTTTTTCTTAGAGTACTGTGAAAAATAATCGGTCTTGTTCCACCCACTAATAGGCGGATACATTGCCAGATTTTGAGATTGCTGTGAATACAAGTAAGCCTATAAAAATTTTCTGTCCAAGAACATCAGTATCATGCACAAAAGATACGTTCTTTTGAGAGTACTTTTGTTTTGCCGATTTTATTCTACGACAGTGTAGAATCTCATCTAAAATGTCACAAGCAACAAAACGGATACAGGGATTAGTGAACACAAGGCTGTAGTAGCGAGTTTGAGTATTAAAACCCACAAATCCTCCAAAAATAAACGAAAAATATACCAATTCAAAAAAGCAGATAAAAATTCACTTGACGCCTTCCTGACAGATGATCTCCACTCCTTCCAAATTAATAATGTAACTGTATACCAGATGTGGTTTGAATTCAGAGAAATATTATCGGCAGCAATTGAGAGATTTATACCAAATAAATTAACAAACGACTAAGCTGATCCTCCTTGGTACACAAAACGGGTCAGAACACTGTTGCAGAAACAACGAAACAAACAGGCCAAATTTAAACAGACGCAACATCCCTAAGATTGGGGATCTTTTACAGAAGCTCGAAATTTAACGCGGGCTTCAATGCGAGACGCCTATAACAGTTTGCACAACGAAACTTTGTCTCGAAACCTGGCAGAAAATCCAAAGAGATTCTGGTCGTGTGTTAAGTATGTTAGCGGCAAGAAACAATCAATGCCTTCTCTGCGCGATAGCAATGGAGATACTATCGAAGACAGTGCTGCCAAAGCAGAGTTACCAAACACAACCTTCCGAAATGCCTTCACAAAAGAAGACGAAGTAAATATTCCAGAAATCGAATCGAGAACAGCTGCCAACATGAGTAAGGTAGAAGTTAATATCCTCCGAGTGGTGAAGCAATTTAAATCACTTAATAAAAGCAAGTCTTATGGTCCAGACTGTATACCAATTAGGTTCCTTTCAGACTGTGCTGATGCATTAGCTCCATTCTTACCAACCATGTTCAACCGTTCGCTCGACGAGAGATCCGTATCCAAAGACTGGAAAGTTGCACATGTCACAGCAATACTCAAGAAAGGTAGTAGTAATCCACTAAATTACAGGCCCATATCGTTAACGTCGATATTCAGCAGGATTATGGAACATATATTGTGTTCGAACATTGTGATTTACCTCGAAGAAAACGGTCTATTGACACACAGTCAACATGGGTTAAGAAAACATCGCTATTGTGAAACACAACTAGCTCTTTATTCGCATGAAGTGTTGAGTACTATTGACAAGGGATTTCAGATCGATTTCTGCATTTCCGGAAGGCTTTTGACACTGTACTACACAATCGGCTCGTAGTGAAATTGCGTGCTTATGGAATGTCGTCTCTGTTGTGTGACTGGATTTGTGATATCCTTTTAGAAAGGTCAGAGTTCGTAGTAATTGACCGAAAGTCGTCGAGTAAAACAGAAGTGATTTCTGGCGTTCCCGAAGGAAGTGTTATAGGCCCTTTGCTGCTCCTTATGTAAATAAACGATTTGGGAGACAATCTGAGCGGTCGTCTTCGGTTGTTTCCAGATGACGCTGTCGTATATCGATTAATGAAGTCATCAGAAGATCAAAACAAATTGCAAAACGATTTAGAAAAGATATCTGAATGGGGTGAAAAGAGGAAATTGGCCCTAAATAACGAAAAGTGTGAGATCATCCACATGAGTGCTGAAAGGAATTCGTTAAATTTTGATTACACGATAAATCAGTCAAATCTAAAGGCCGTAAATTCAACTAAATATCCAGGAATTACAATTACGAACTACTTAAATTGGAAGGAACACACAGAAAATGTTGTGGGGAAGCCTAACCAAAGACTCCATTTTATTGGCAGGACACTTAGAAAATGTAACAAATCTATTAAGGAGACTGTCTACACTAAGCTTGTCCGCCCTCTTTTAGAATACTGCTGCGCGGACTGACTGAGTACATCGAAATAGTTCAAAGAAGGGCAGCACGTTTTGTATTATTGCGAAATATGGGAGAGAGTGTCACTAAAATAACACAGGATTTGGGCTGGACATCATTAAAAGAAAGGCGTTATTCGTTGCGACTGAGTCTTCTCACGAATTTCCAATCACAAACTTTCTCCTCCAAATGCGAAAATATTTTGTTGACGACGACCTACATTGGGAGAAACGATCACCGTGATAAATAAGGAAATCAGAGCTCGTACGCAAATACACTCCTGGAAATGGAAAAAAGAACACATTGACACCGGTGTGTCAGACCCACCATACTTGCTCCGGACACTGCGAGAGGGCTGTACAAGCAATGATCACACGCACGGCACAGCGGACACACCAGGAACCGCGGTGTTGGCCGTCGAATGGCGCTAGCTGCGCAGCATTTGTGCACCGCCGCCGTCAGTGTCAGCCAGTTTGCCGTGGCATACGGAGCTCCATCGCAGTCTTTATCACTGGTAGCATGCCGCGACAGCGTGGACGTGAACCGTATGTGCAGTTGACGGACTTTGAGCGAGGGCGTATAGTGGGCATGCGGGAGGCCGGGTGGACGTACCGCCGAATTGCTCAACACGTGGGGCGTGAGGTCTCCACAGTACATCGATGTTGTCGCCAGTGGTCGGCGGAAGGTGCACGTGCCCGTCGACCTGGGACCGGACCGCAGCGACGCACGGATGCACGCCAAGACCGTAGGATCCTACGCAGTGCCGTAGGGGACCGCACCGCCACTTCCCAGCAAATTAGGGACACTGTTGCTCCTGGGGTATCGGCGAGGACCATTTGCAACCGTCTCCATGAAGCTGGGCTACGGTCCCGCACACCGTTAGGCCGTCTTCCGCTCACGCCCCAACATCGTGCAGCCCGCCTCCAGTGGTGTCGCGACAGGCGTGAATGGAGGGACGAATGGAGACGTGTCGTCTTCAGCGATGAGAGTCGCTTCTGCCTTGGTGCCAATGATGGTCGTATGCGTGTTTGGCGCCGTGCAGGTGAGCGCCACAATCAGGACTGCACACGACCGAGGCACACAGGGCCAACACCCGGCATCATGGTGTGGGGAGCGATCTCCTACACTGGCCGTACACCACTGGTGATCGTCGAGGGGACACTGAATAGTGCACGGTACATCCAAACCGTCATCGAACCCATCGTCCTACCATTCCTAGACCGGCAGGGGAACTTGCTGTTCCAACAGGACAATGCATGTCCGCATGTATCCCGTGCCACCCAACGTGCTCTAGAAGGTGTAAGTCAACTACCCTGGCCAGCAAGATCTCCGGATCTGTCCCCCATTGAGCATGTTTGGGACTGGATGAAGCGTCGTCTCACGCGGTCTGCACGTCCAGCACGAACGCTGGTCCAACTGAGGCGCCAGGTGGAAATGGCATGGCAAGCCGTTCCACAGGACTACATCCAGCATCTCTACGATCGTCTCCATGGGAGAATAGCAGCCTGCATTGCTGCGAAAGGTGGATATACACTGTACTAGTGCCGACATTGTGCATGCTCTGTTGCCTGTGTCTATGTGCCTGTGGTTCTGTCAGTGTGATCATGTGATGTATCTGACCCCAGGAATGTGTCAATAAAGTTTCCCCTTCCTGGGACAATGAATTCACGGTGTTCTTATTTCAATTTGCAGGAGTGTATATAGGTGTTCGTTCGCCGCCCGCAGTGGCCGAGCGGTTCTAGGCGCTACAGTCTGGAACCGCGCGACTGCTACGGTCACAGGTTCGAATCCTGCCTCGGGCATGGATGTGTGTGATGTCCTTAGGTTAGTTAGGTTTTAGTTCTAAGTTGTAGGGGACTGATGACCTTAGCAGTTAAGGCCCATAGTGCTCAGAGCCATTTGAACCATTTGCAAGGTGTTCGTTTTTTCCGCACTCTATACGAGATTGGAATAATAGAAAATTGTGAAGGTGGTTCGATGAACCCTCTGCCAGGCACATATGATTTGCAGAGTATCCATGTGTATATGTAGATGTAGATATCACGATTAAAAAGTAGACCTCCAACTTGCTCAGTATTGGATTCCTACTGAGGGCGTTCTCCCAAAGCCGCAGACGAGGACACTGCAAGTGTATGTTACGTTGTCTTGTTCTGATACGAGTTGGTGGTTGCGCGTTTTCTCCGTTTGAAGCAGCTTCCGCTACCATGAAAGCAAAAATCGCAGTGATGTTGTGCCGTACCTCGAGACCTTCCGCAAAGTTTTGATATGTTTCGACCTTGTGCCTCTCTGGTGGAATCGCTGGTTGTGTAGAATCTCTCTGCCAGAGAGGCTGGTGGTGCGAATGTGGTCCGTGAGGAGTCGTACGTCGGGCAGCGACGGGTGTCGTGAATTGGCAGGGTGTACGACTCGGCCGCACCTGGAGTGATAGGGCGGCCTAGTTATAGTTGAGAGCCGTTCTTTGGGAAGCTGTAATTTGGAAAGGAGCTCCCCTTTTGCATACAAGATCGCTTCGGTTGCACGATACCTGTATTGCCCGAAGTAGATGGCGGTTAAAGCAACGGTCTGTACAACCGTCATTATACTGTCGCTGCGCCCTGGTTGCATTTACACACGAGTACAGCATAACTCCACGTCAAGCTGAGTATATTATTGAATACTTGGCCATCTGTGTGTTTTAGTTGTTCGTCTCGCAGAATTGAAATTGAGCCTGCCCTTGTAGCGCGCTATTGGTTCCAATATTTCGTGACCGGCCTTTTGTTTGTTTTAAATGTTCACGTTACAAGGTCGTTCAAAATGGTTCAAAAGGCTCTAAGCACTGTGGGACGTAACATCTGAGGTCATCAGTCCCATAGACTTAGAACTACTTAAACCAAACTAATCTGAGGACATCACACACGTTCATGCCCGAGGCAGGATTCGAACCCGCGACCGTATCAGCCGCGTGGTTCCGGACTGAAGCGCGTAGAACCGCTCGGCCATCATGGCTGACTTTACAAGGTTCTCATTGAGTTTGCCTTGGTAGGGGCCATTACTTTTTATGCATGTGTGGGACCAGTGGTAACTGCTTTATATTTCAGGTCTTATCATCCAATTTAATGGTGTAATGTACTTCCAGGCAAATGTGCGGAAGACTGACGTGTGAAACAAACCCAATGAGGCAGCAGCACGTGAGTTATAATGCTGCAGATTTATTCTTTTGAAACTACACAGTTCACATCTCTTAATTAGGCGGTCATCTGAAGGAGTTTGGCACCTAAACTTGTATTGAAATTGTTCGGTGCTCCTGGACAGTAAATTGAGCAAATTAGAAATTTTGGCACGAGGCAAACTGGTGTGTACACCTGATAAGGGGATCCCGCTCTAATTTGTTGTTGTGTATTGCTTTTCCCAAATTGAGTTTATAGGAATATTGTTTTTAGGTTTGAATTGCTGTCCGTTTGTAATTAAAAATTTATTACCGGGTTACTACATGCTTTTTTGAGACGGGATTGCGGATTTTGAATCTTTTATCACAAGTAGTTATCGAGCTTGAGTTGAAGCTTTTAACTGATGTTATAATTGCTTTGGGGTCAATTTTGACACTACTGTATCTCCAGTATATTTCCCATGATATTGGATCAGTGTAAATATTAGCAATTAAGAGCCTTGTAATGGCTACCCTTTAAAAGAAGGAAAAAATGAAAGGGGTGGTACAATTGTTTTTTAATAACTGTTGAGGAAGAGTTGTTTGATATTAATTTTTTTTAAATGGTGGTTGAATTAATGTAAGACCGTCATCTTAACACTCCTCCACAGCTGCTACCATACCAGATATGACTGGTTGTTACTCACATCATCTTTTTGTATGCCCTCCGTTCGAGCATCGTCATCACCATAATCCACTCCCTGTTTGTATCGCTTTCTGTCACGTAATCTGGATCAGTATCACTGTTGAATAAAACTTCATTAATCATTTCTTGCAATTGCATTGCGAAGTTTGGTTGTTTTATTCTCAGAACTCGTTGAGAATAACCGATCTGTTTAGTCTGTTTTGAGTAGTAAGCTAGACCTGGTAGAGACTCCGTATTGTGAAAATAAATTGCGAGGCGCTGTTATTAATGCCCACAGTGTACTGCACCAGAATTATCGCAGTAAACACGAAATGCTAGTAAACAAGTCTGACAAACAATAACTATGGCAACTGGTAACATAGGTCTGCGAAAAATTACGGCAATTTTACTGTAAATTTACTAGAGGTCAGTTAGAACCATCGACAACCGCAAGTTCACAGGAAGAAGCCAGCACTGTAACTGAAACATACAAGGAGGGAAAAGGCGAAGAGGCCCCGGAAAGGCGGGGGAGGTTCACCCGATAGTTCGACAGCTGCCCACACACATTTGATACCACTTAACGGTTCTGAAAGTACTCTGCTGTTACGGAACCAGTAACTGAAAAGGTCTGCTTCAAAAGTGTCGTTTGCTGTTGGGCAAGACGAAAAATTAATGGAAATGGTGACCACGTTTCCATGTATTTTTCAAGTAGCCAATGCTGTGTATAACGGTAAAAAACGTGGAAGACAGTGCTTGGAGGGGGACCGGAGAATGATTTCAGAGATCAAGAAAGAATAATACTGTATTCACTGTATTTTTGTGATACATTAGTAACGTGTACTACAGTTACATCAAATATCATACAACTGGACGTAGCTGTTCTAATGGGTACCAGTAACCCGATTTTTTTTTGTCATGCTACTGTTCATGTACGAATATCGCACAGGGAAGCCTTCTGTACTGGCACAATAACAGCGCCTAACAAGTGAAATAAGATTTTTAGATGGTGGTGGTTCACTTTGGTCTATGTCATCGTGTGGTTTGTTGGTCCTCTCCAAGAAAGCAACCCTTAAGAGATTGTGCAAACAACACCGTACAGCGACTAAATCCGCTTTACGGCAAGTGGCCTACAAAAAAATGCAAAATTTGTTACTGAACAACGCAAAGGTGTTTTTCAGGTACTCTACGAGCTCGACAGAAATGGTAATTAAAAATCGGTTGTCCATGCTTGTAGCTGACCAAAAATAGGGTTTCATCATGTTTACACTCAATCTAAATGTTTCATCCACTCCAAGAACATGTGACACAAAGTTGTCGGAATTGGGCAGTTTACAATGAGGTGGAAACAGTGTGCCAACGCCGTGCGGGGTAGGCGTCTTGCACGGTTCGTGCGGCTCCTCCTGTCCTCCCGTCGGAGGTTCGAGTCCTCCGTCGGGCATGGGTGTGTGTGTTGTCCTTAGCGCAAGTTACTTTAAGTCAGATTAAGTAGTGTGTAAGCTTAGGGACCGATGACCTCTGCAGTTTGGTCCCGTAAGACCTTACAACAAATTTCCGAATTTTTCCAGGGTGTCAACTCTGAAATGGTGCCGCATATTACTCTTGTCAAAAATTCCACTGTCACCTTTCTTTCGGTAGGAGACAACATGACTGAGCATTAGCTTGTACAGTAGTTAGCACCGACGGTACCGTGCAGCACAATGGACAAAAAATGTTTGTAATTATAGCATATGAAGCCACGACTATACAGGGAAAAAATTCGCACATGCTTTCCATCGAGAGCTCCAACAGAATTTCGGAATTTCCATTTATGTTCAAATTCCTGAGACTTCGTCTTCAAATCATCAGATGAGGGTGGCTGCAGAATCAGGGGCACTGATTTCTTTCGAAATCTTTTTACTATTCTGCTGATGTAACTGTGCCATATCCTGAACGAAGACAAATGATTCTCCTGTTGCCATAACCCCCCGCCCCAAAAAAAATAAAATAAATGATCGAGATGCACATGGGGTTAAAACGTATACATAACTGCACTGTCTACTTTAGAGTATGATGCGACGTAATCATTCGTTAATAATCAACATTGACGCATCGCAGGTGTAGATTGTAAGATAAAATGGAGGAATGGAGGAATATTAAAGATACGTGACAAAAACGACAAAAAATTATATGAAACTTCCTGGCAGATTAAAACTGCGTGCCGGACCGAGATTCGAACTCGGGACCTTTGCCTTTCGCGGGCAAGTGCTCTACCATCTGAGCTACCGAAGCACGACTCACGCCCGGTACTCACAGCTTTACTTCTGCCAGTATCCCGTCTCCTACCTTCAAAACCTTACAGAAGCTCTCCTGCGAACCTTGCAGAACTAGCACTCCTGAAAGAAAGGATATTGCGGAGACATGGCTTAGCCACAGCCTGGGGGATGTTTCCAGAATGAGATTTTCACTCTGCAGCGGAGTGTGCGCTGATATGAAACTTCCTGGCAGATTAAAACTGCGTGCCCGACCGAGACTCGAACTCGGGACCTTTGCCTGAAAAAATTATATGTCTGATTTTCTACGTCTAGTCAATACAAGAAATGGCCACTGGCTGATATGTTGACATTTCGTGGAAGAGTGGGTCGTAAGAGAGACTAAGTTATTGTTCACCATTGTGTGTGACTTTAACTTTCACTCTTGATCATTAAACTGTGATTCACTTTATTGTGAACTAAATAGTAATTTCAATTTACTTCACAAAAATATATCGCATATTTAGCATTTTGATGTCCGCATTCAGGAAGATCAGGATAATAAAATAAGTGGAGTGCAATATTCTTCGGCAGACAATGAAGTTTTAAAGTTGTTAATTTTGAGTAAAACCTACATAATTCCTGGTTGTCATGTCAAAATTTTCTTCTTTTGCCAAAATACAGCAGAGTTTACTATGCCTCACCTCACAAACAAGTAGTGCAGGTACAACTGCGAGAAAATTCTAAAATGGTGGATTACTAAGTTTATTAAGTGAGCAACTGAGGAAACGTTAAGTCAGTACCTTATGATAAAGTACATCCTTGGTAAGCAACAAAAAAAAAAAGTGTAGCGTCTTCACATATGCTGTTCCAAAACCCATAGCATTTACATTCTTGCACCGAAAAAATAGTTATTGGAATAATGAAGTTTTACATAACAACAATGTGGTAAAATACTCTCCTCTCCTGCACTATCATTTGATAAAATTTCATTTTGATATCTGAAACCGTTTATGAAATATGAGGCAATATGTCGAGATTTCACTCAGGTTTTATAGCTGGCGTGGGGCGATCGCAAATGAGTGTGATACATCAGATCACTTTTCTCGAAATTGGTGATGAATAGATAGTTCTACCCATGTATAAAGAAAAATTCAGTATGTTAGCTAAATTTTATATGCAGCAACATATTACGTAATATGCACCAAACGCAAAATCATAGCGGCCTCAACCGGATCTCGTTAATGTTCTGGAACGAAATTTTTCACTCAGCTGCATAGTGTGCGCTGATATGAAAATTCCTGGTAGATTAAAACTGTGTGCCGGAGCGAGATAACTGCAAAGGTCCCGAGATCGAGTCTCTGTTATTTCTTTTTTCCCAACAATCTCTATAAACATTTGATTTATGAATATCAATTACGGTACATTAAATTATGCTTAGAAATACAAATGTATTACAGTGGGTGGGATTCCACCCGACCTTGTTGCTAACGTCCTTCCGATCCACATTGTGGACAGAGTGTTAGCTCTTATTGTAGAATATTTACTGCATCTTACGGAAGACGATGTAAATCCACTTTAGTATCGTAACATTGGCACTTCTGTCGTGTAGTGAATGTGTTGATTGTGTCTTGCTACTGGTACACTTTTGATTTCCTATAAGATTTCGAGACAGGGTTACGTGCGGACAGCGAGACTTCCGTATTACTCACGTTGGCAGACCTAGCAGGGAAAGGTCCCCAGCGGTTGGATCGACTTTTTGAGACCATCTGCCCAGTGATGCAGGGTAGGATCGCAGGTAATCACACCCCGCAGCGATTCATCCTGGTAGGCCCTCGTTTGCAACTAATTGACGAAAAAAATTCGGAATTTTGCGCGACTCTCAGTAGAGTTAAGAATGTGACATAGTAGAGTCTGTTTGCGTCGTACAATGGGCAGGTTAAAGCCTTCACGTGCAGAAGTTCGTGGGTTTCAGTTTCGTCAGGTACTTCTATTATTTATCTTTAAATATTTATCCCAAAAGCTTTGATCATTATAATTAGTCAATGAACTTGGTTAAATGTAACTTTTATTTCTATTCCTTTGTCACATCATTCTAATGATGGTACGAAATTATTCATTTGTTGCCATTTTTCTGTATATCATCCTTTCCGATTCACAATTTTTGTGACTGTGTATTTAATTATATTTGTCTAGTATAACATTTATGTATTTGAAAACGCCGATTTTTCGGTTGAAAAACAAAAGACGAAGTGATCAATTCATAACGACTGTGCAGTGGTGCCAGAAACGTATTTTTCGAGGAAAGATATGCATCTGTTTTTGATGGCAGTCGTCATATAAACACACATTACATATGCAATTTTGTCATATGATGACATGGTGGAGACCGTAACTGTTGTTTGAAGACAAATGTTGATGGTGTTAGGACAGCAACCAGCCACAAATTTACTTTCAGTTCCTTTATTCAAAGGTCACCGATACCGGTTTCGCATCGTTGTTTCATCCTCAGACAGTTTACACGCTTTCTTTATGACATGTGGTGTGTTTTTTACAGATTAATTTTCGTGAAACGGCGTCTGAGGATGAATCACGACGATTCGAAACCGGTAATGGTGCCCTTTGAATAAAGGAACTGAAAGTAAATTTGTGGCCGGTTGCTGTCCTAACACCATCAACCATCAACATATATGACATAGCCTAAGTTCCTATTGTACTATGGACAAAATAACGCAGATGAAGATTTAAACCAAAGAAGCGATTGCAAGGAAAACGAAATTCAAGGAAAATGAACAACAGAAATAACTAATGCAATACCGTGGACGAGAAAATATGATGAAAAAGCGAAAGAACCTAAATCGAAATTAATACATACAATTAATTACAGTCACATGAACAATGATTTCGAGCGGAAAAAGGGTGATAGGAAGAAAAATGTGAGCAAACTGAGAAGCTGATATGGTGATTAAAATTATGTGACAAAGTAACAAAAATAAAAAAAATTACGTTTAAATGAACTAACTGAAGAAAAAGTTCAAGTGGTTGGTTGATTGATTTAGGGGAGGAAACCAAACAGTGAGGTCATCAGTCCCATCGGATTCGGAAGGAAGTCGGCCGTGCCCTTTCAATGGAACCATCCCGGCATTTGCCTGAAGCGATTTAGGGAAATCACGGAACAGTCGCCCTCCCGAATGCGAGTCCAGTGTGTTAACCACTGCACCATCTCGCTCGGTAGTTAAACTGGCTGAGGGGATCTGAACCCATAATGTTCTATGTATGAATGTCTTACCCTACTCGTTACAGAACACAAACAGCCTGCATGCTATTTTTTTTTAATGCTACTGTCACGCAAAATTCCGAAATTTTTCGCAGTCGATGGTATCTCAGGGTGAGTGATTGCACGACGTGATGCATGGGAACTTTTAACCTGTAGCCGCAGAGGGTCTCATTAGAACCCTGTGTAGGCCCCCCTGGCTTACGCAGCAGCACGCACTTCAGCCAGACGGCAGCTAATTGGCCACAGTTAGGTTGTTAAGAGCCCCAGGCGGCGAAGCCACCAAAGCAACGCCGCAGTCGTCTCTGCCGACCGCGACCTCTGTGTACTGGGCAGCCATCTGGCCGTGGGAACTGTGCGGGCACCGGACCCTTCTGCACGAAACTTGCTGCTCCGAAAAACGACGGAGGGGCCGTCCACTTAGGCCTATAGGCCGAGACTCCTCAAATATTTTCCTCAGCGACACCTCTGCCCTACACTCACACTTTTTCCCGACCCCTACTGTAGTCCGATTAGAATTACTTGAATGTCGTTGTCTGTCACTTGCCACTACAGTGTTGCCACATCGGCTGCCCGCTACCGCTCGGTTACAGGCGACAGACAAATACGGCGGGTCACTACACAAAAGCTGTTAACGTGTAACGCGGAGCGGACGCCGCGAGATATGACGGAAATGCGAAATGCTCTGTCAATGTCTTCAGATCTGCAATTTCGGTTGCCGGAGTAATCCATCCATACACAGCAACCTTCACAAGCTGCGTCACTTTTATCTGAAGATGGTTCTAGATGAACCGAAACCGGTCATGTGAATAAACATTTTGCAATCAAGACGGATTATAAGTAACATTGTATAACCAGGGATTGCGGTATCCCATCAGACATTATGTCTGTTTTTGCAAAATGCTCTGTCGACAGCTGATTTTAAGTGACCAATGACTTAACAGCAGCAGCGGCAGACTATGCGTTATGAATTTAAACTCGTGTCCTAACATAACTAAAAACTCGTGATTTGCAATGTATCCGAGGAAACGGCGACCAACAATCAGTGGCAGAATTAAAATCACAGTCTCTTTGTTCACAGCCATTAAAGCTAACCTCTACCAGCAAACTAAAGACAGAAAAATTTCATTGTGTGTAGAAAAATTGCCGCTACCAGTCACAATAAAACATTTTTTATTGGTCACACGGCCGGTTTCGGGCTTGTGCTCATCCTCAGGCATTTATACATGTTTATATTGCTGGAGATCACTGTATAAATACAAAAAAAATTATTTGCTGGTGACTAAACGGAAACAACTGGAACAGTTGTAAGTGGCCAGGCAGCATTTGTCGAAAATGTATCTGTACTTACATAAAGATGAAACATCATTATTAGAATTACACTGTGATGACAGTTTTTCCATTTAGTTGCACATTTGTTGTCATATTCACGTCCACATTCCAGTTTTATAAAAGTTAGCTGCATATTTCACTATTACAATGGGCACTTTTGAAATACACTGTGTTTACGTACAAACATGTAGGCTATACTTGAGTTTCTCCTGGCGTATTTGATAATCAAAATATCCACGGGTATGCTGCCGGTCTATAGCATCCAACGGGCACTCTTGAGTTTCTCCCGGCGTATTTGATAATCAAAATATCCACAGGTATGCTGCCGGTCTATAGTGTCCAACGGGCACTCTTGAGTTTCTCCCGGCGTATTTGATAATCAAAATATCCACGGGTATGCTGCCAGTCTATAGTGTCCAATGGGCACTCTTGAGTTTCTCCCAGCGTATTTGATAATCAAAATATCCACGGGTATGCTGCCAGTCTATAGTGTCCAACGGACACCTTGAGTTTCTCCCGGCGTATTTGATAATCAAAATATCCACGGGTATGCTGCCGGTCTATAGTGTCCAATGGGCACCTTGAGTTTCTCCCGGCGTATTTGATAATCAAAATATCCACGGGTATGCTGCCAGTCTATAGTGTCCAACGGGCACTCTTGAGTTTCTCCCGGCGTATTTGATAATCAAAATATCCACAGGTATGCTGCCGGTCTATAGTGTCCAACGGGCACTCTTGAGTTTCTCCCAGCGTATTTGATAATCAAAATATCCACGGGTATGCTGCCAGTCTATAGTGTCCAACGGGCACCTTGAGTTTCTCCCAGCGTATTTGATAATCAAAATATCCACGGGTATGCTGCCGGTCTATAGCGTCCAACGGCCCGTTGGACACTATAGACCGGCAGCATACCCGTGGATATTTTGATTATGTAGGCTATAGTCAAAGAAGT
The DNA here is from genome assembly GCF_021461385.2 of Schistocerca piceifrons. Lineage (NCBI taxonomy): Eukaryota > Metazoa > Arthropoda > Insecta > Orthoptera > Acrididae > Schistocerca > Schistocerca piceifrons. The sequence continues at coordinate 169,027,469 of NC_060146.1, forward strand.
TAGACATAGGAGGGAAAAAATTGGAAATTAGTGGTAAGGACTACGGGGCCAGACTGCTGTCATCGGCCCCCAGGCTTACGCACTACTTAATTTAACTTAAACTAAGGACAACACACACACCTATGCCCAAGGGAGGATTCGAACCTCCGATGGAGGATCCACGGACATAGAAGGTGCAAAGATGTTGCTCATAGAGAAACACCTAGGTTATGGTCAAACAACTTAGCCATAGCAAGTGCACAGCGTACACTATGGATAAAATTCAGAAAAATGTCAGTTTCAGCGCCTAAAAACGAACTGCCATTTCTCGCTGTTATTATTGTTTCCCTGAATTATCCTCACACTAGCTACACGAACTGCCGCTATACCGATGGATCAGCAGTCCTAGTTGGCACTTGCTTGTATATTATAGACGAAGAGCAAACAAAAAAGTCAATACTATAATGAAAATGACGCACAAAGCATTAGAAATAAAGAAATACATTTAAATCAGTTAACTGAATAAAAATAATAATGAAAGTATTTTGATTAGCTTTACAAACAGAACCCACGATCTTCTACGCAACAGCTTATTGAGCTAACCACGGTGGTACGACAATACGCTGGCTAAAGTTGTTACCTTTATGTGTGTGGTACCCCCGCAGCAATGACGAATTACAGCCTTCAAATATTCGGCTTCATGTAAAGTCCTGCAAAACTTATCTGATGTAGGCCGATCTCTGTGATTTTTTTTCCACGAATACCTCTCCCGTGCCAACTTCTTCACCACGAAATAGCACTTGCAACCTACGTCAGTTTTGCAAAACTAATTATTGTAGGTTTTATGTCAGAGTTCATTATTTCGGCAGTTTATACTGTTCAAAATTCTGCAGTCAGATTGATAACTTTTACAGTATGAACTACTTACCTTTTAATTACGACAACTGATTATTATTATAATGTGCAGCTTTGCCTTCACATTACGACAGAACAAGTTTCATTACAATAGTTCATTTGTTATTAAAGGTCAGACCTTACAATCAGAAGCTGTACGTTACTCATATTTTTATTCATTTAGATAACTTTCAACATGAGAAGGTCCCATTTATTTTGTTAGCGTAATTTTATAATTCAATGCATTATATTTTATTCAGTATTTACTACCACATTCCACTAATGAAAAATCTGTTAAGTGCAATAAGCGCGCTGTCTTTTCAAAATTACAGCGTACACCATCCGAGCCTTCAGATTACAATTTTAATGAAGTCCGATTATAATTACCCTTTTCATGTAAAGCTGACTTTTTGTGTTAACCGTCATAACTACACGGGCTGACGTCACCAACCTTACTGTTTTCCAGCTACCGCCACTGCCTATGATAGTTTCAACGTGCCGAAAAGAAAAGTTACCTTGCGTCACTAAACATACACTTAAACTCCCGCCATACCACTCAATTTAGCAGCAAAACATCTCCCTTTACTTCACGGCTAAGTAATGTGTCCCTCCTTTGTTAGACATTTAACTTTCGAACATTCAACCTTTGAAGAACGTATCGTCGCATAAAAGGGAGATTTTTTTTTTTTTAACGGAAAGACAAACAGAAGGACACAAAGTGATTCTATATGGGTTCCGTCTTTATCGACTGAGGTACGGAGACACAAAAATTGAAAAATTTTAGAGCACACGTCAAACATAAATGTTGCCTACAGAATCGTTCACAGCAGACCCTCTACCGTATGACCAGATGAGAAGGGAAACAGATTTTGCAAGGATACATGATTAGCTGTAATATTCTATACCCGATAGAAGTGTTGTGTGAATTGAACGCAAAACTGCAATGTTCTAGAAAGTAGTAGAAGAAGCACTGGAGGTGGCTTTAACACAAAAATGCGAAACTCGCCTGGAACGTAACCAAACGACATACCGCAACAAGAAAAAGATGTTTGGATTTATAAAGTGAGTAGTGAACCCCCGAAATGCTTCGCAGTTGCTAAATATGTATGGGAACTTGATATACATCCTAATGTGGTGTATCCTTGGAAATTATGTTAAGATTCAAATTCTGGCTCCTCGTTGCGTCCTCGCCGTTTTTCAAGCTGTGAAATTCTAAATTATAATAAACCATATAGAATATGAATAAAATACAGGGTGATACACGAAGATATGTAAATATTTTGATATGTTATTCTACAAGTAAAACTAAAGAAAAAAGTTCATATAAACATTAGGTCCGCAAATGTTTAGTAACGGGAGTTACGACTAATAAAAGATTTCGCCTGAAATTTAGCAACTTCGCTAATGTGAAGCCATCGCAAAACTGTACGAGGTTAAAGTGCAGCACGATTTCCATTTATTTTGTTGTTTTGGTCTGGTGAATCTAAAAAAACATGTCCTAGACGTGTATCTGCAGTAGTTTTCCAGAACATCCAGTGAAGCAAACATTATTAAACAAGTAAATTTGTTTACTTTCCATTAAGAATGTAGAAACGTTTATGTCGTTGTTGGTAACAGCTAGTGAGTTGTTTCAGTCGCTTCCTAATCTTGAAACGAGTTAGTTTTCTGTATTGTTCAGTGAAACAACATAATAACAATAGGATATTTAAGTGAAACCACATAGTAACTGTTGTATTTGAAATTAAGAACATCCCTGTGAGACTGTAACAAGCAACAATATCTGCTCATACACGTGCAGCTAAATGCACTGAACTCGGTGGAGGGACTTTTTAATATTTATTGTGAACTTATTCTGAAATTGTTTGTACACTGAACAACTTCCTTAACGGTGAGCTTTGATTTTCCGGTTTAACACGAATTCATGTGTGCTACTGTATTAATAAAAGCAAATTACCTAACACATTCAAACAATTTAAGTTAACATTATTACCATCATTTTGCCAAAATTAAATTCCGTACAACTTCTGTTGAAAACTTTGTGCAGTTGTCTGGATTTATAAAACAAATTGGGCCAAGTAGTTAATAAATTAAAAATTTCACAAATTTACGTCTTTGTTTCTCTGGATGTTCTGGAAACACGTCTGGGACATGTTTTATTAGATTCACTAGACCAATACGAACAAAATAAATGTACGAGGTGCATTCAAGTTCCAAGGCCTCCGATTTTTTTTCTATTTAACTACTCACCGGAAATCGATGAAACTGGCGTTACTTCTCGACGTAATCGCCCTGCAGACGTACACATTTTTCACAACGCTGACGCCATGATTCCATGGCAGCGGCGAAGGCTTCTTTAGGAGTCTGTTTTGACCACTGGAAAATCGCTGAGGCAATAGCAGCACGGCTGGTGAATGTGCGGCCACGGAGAGTCTTTCATTGTTGGAAAAAGCCAAAAGTCACTAGGAGCCAGGTCAGGTGAGTATGGAGCATGAGGAATCACTTCAAAGTTGTTATCACGAAGAAACTGTTGCGTAACGTTAGCTCGACGTGCGGGTGCGTTGCCTTGGTGAAACAGCACACGCGCAGCCCTTCCCGTACGTTTTTGTTGCAGTGCAGGAAGGAATTTGTTCTTCAAAACATTTTCGTAGGATGCACCTGTTACCGTAGTGCCCTTTGGAACGCAATGGGTAAGGATTACGCCCTCGCTGTCCCAGAACATGGCCACCATCATTTTTTCAGCACTGGCGGTTACCCGAAATTTTTTTGGTGGCGGTGAATCTGTGTGCTTCCATTGAGCTGACTGGCGCTTTGTTTCTGGATTGAGAAATGGCATCCACGTCTCATCCATTGTCACAACCGACGAAAAGAAAGTCCCATTCATGCTGTCGTTGTGCGTCAACATTGCTCGCCAACATGCCACACAGGCAGCCATGTGGTCGTCCGTCAGCATTCGTGGCACCCACCTGGATGACACTGTTCGCATTTTCAGGTCGTCATGCAGGACTGTGTGCACAGAACCCACAGAAATGCCAACTCTGGAGGCGATCTGTTCAACAGTGATTCGGCGATCCCCCAAAGCAATTCTCTCCACTTTCTCGATCATGTCGTCAGACCGGCTTGTGCGAGCCCGAGGTTGTTTCGGTTTGTTGTCACACGATGTTCTGCCTTCATTAAACTGTCGCACCCACGAACGCACTTTCGACACATCTATAACTCCATCACCACATATCTCCTTCAACTGTCGATGAATTTCAATTGGTTTCACACCACACAAATTCAGAAAACGAATGATTGCACCCTGTTCAAGTAAGGAAAACGTCGCCATTTTAAGTATTTAAAACAGTTCTCATTCTCGCCGCTGGCGGTAAAATTCCATCTGCCGTACGGTGCTGCCATCTCTGGGACGTATTGACAATGAACGCGGCCTCATTTTAAAACAGTGCGCATGTTTCTCTCTCTTTCGAGTCCGGAGAAAAAAAATCGGAGGCCTTAGAACTTGAATGCACCTCGTAAATCGTGCTTTACTTTAACCTCGTACAGTTTTGCGATCGCTTCATATTAGCAAAGTAGCTAAATTTCAGGTAAAATCTTTCATTACTGTTAACTCCGTAGCTGAACATTTGCGGACGTATGTTTATATATGAACTTTTTTCTTTAGTTTTACTTGTAGAATAACATATGAAAATATTTGCATATCTTCGTAAATCATCCTGTATACTCCTTTGTTTTCGTTTGTTGTTTTTATTGACTTGAAGATTTTTAAAAAAGATTGTACAAAACATGAAAATATACATTTTTCGTTGTCTGGATACTGTGTACTATGAATATGAACTGCTTTTCTGAACTTTCTGCTCGTAAAAGGGCAACATGCAATTGACCATAAAAAACGCTCAGAGTATAAGTCTATTCGAACACCAAACAATCCTGTTGGAAGAACATCCGCAACTGAGCATTATGGCAGAGGTTGAAAATACCGCTTCAGTTGTAAATTACTTTATTTTCACACGACCGGTTTCGGACTGTTATAAGTCCATTCTCAGGTGTCGTAGCTGTGCCGTGGTCCCTGTTCTGCGCTCATAGGCAGCACTCCGCGCCTGGTATACGCGGCGCTCGGGGACCACAGCACAGCTACGACACCTGAGGATGTCGTGTGAAAATAACGTAATTTACAACTGAAGTGGTATTTTCAACGTATGCTATTCCAACACAATATACTGTTACACAGGGTGTGAAGTGTACTTCAGATACGTTTCTGTGTAGTTGGTTGGTTGGTTTGGGGTAGGAGACCAGACAGCGTGGTCATCGGTCTCATCGGATTCCCCTTTCAGAGGAACCATCCCGGCATTTGCCTGGAGTGATTTAGGGAAATCACGGAAAACCTAAATCAGGATGGCCGGACGCGGGATTGAACCGTCGTCCTCCCGAATGCGAGTCCAGTGTCTAACCACTGCGCCACTTCGCTCGGTTTCTGTGTAGTATCATAATATGTACACATATCACTGTCTTGGTTGTTTTTTCTCTGCGTGGGTCAGTCTTCCCGCAAACACGTCATACACTTTGCATCATGATGTTTTCTGCTGGGGCATAACTTCACCACTGACTGCACGTCTTATTAGAGACTAACCGTTTCGTGTCCACGCGTTCACACTTCAACACCTGAGCTCCTGCCCACGGGAAAATAGGCATTAATGGCTTCATCTTTTCACATATACTTGGAGGTTCTAACCAACCTAAAACATACTACTCGTAATATTTATAAACATTAGTCTACAAATGAAGTAAGACTAATGTAATGTTGTTTCGTTCACCATCCTCAGTCACCAGTGGAAATAGCTGCGCTTACGCCCATTACATCCTTTATATATTAGGTGCAGTAGAAATGTTGAGTTAAACGTCGAGGTGTTGTATAGGGTTGAGGAACAGACTGAGAACAGGCCACCACTCCGGCAGCAAATGTGTCTATACAGGGCGTTCATTTTAAATGAGGACATTGAAATACCTCGGAAACTACACATCTGACCAAAGGAAGTTATAACTGCTATTTGTTTGTCGCGGAGGAGGACATCCAAAGATACCATACTCGACCCGCCGCCCGATTTCGTGCGTGTGTGGTGGGGAGTAACTCTGAAATCTTCAGTGGGAGTCCCCCGTTTTTTATTTCAGATTACAATTCTACGGCACAATCTACGTACATTTTGTCTGAAGCATTTTCTTCGTCTCGATACAGATGGCGTTGTCATCGGAGGAACAGGAATGGGTACACAATCGTAATTTACATGTTACTCAATTGCCCTTGAATATCCAATGGCATGTGGTACCCCACGTCTGTGCTGCGAACCTAGAACAGAACTTTATTTCATAACTTCTAACTGTAAACCCCACGTATTCCTCTGACATATAAAATAGGGCTGCGAAAGAGCTGCTCCCAGGAGCTGACGGGTACGAGAGGGTCTATTCTTGGCACGTGACATGGCGGATTCATGAAGAGGTACAGATTTCCAACGGCCTCTGCCGCCTACGTGTACGCCGCCTCGTGACCTGCGCCAAGTGCTGTTGGTGTCTTCGGGTAGCCTCGCTGCGGTGTGCCAGGGTTGCGAAGATCTGTGTCGTCTGCACTGTAGGGGTTGAGCCCGCTGCAACCCGCACGACGAATAAGTTGTGCGTGGTGCCGTCGGAGCCTGATGTCTAAGGCGCCACGCTATACACGGTGACCATTATTGAACTACATGAAATAAAATCGTCGTAACTTCTGAACGGTTTGCATTGGGACGTTCAAACTGCACGGTTCGCAGCGGGACATGATGGGAATTAGTATGCGCGTGCATCATTTGGTTTAGCAACGAACCCCACCTTCATTTGGGTGGGTTCGTCAATAAGCAAAACTGGTGCATCTGGAGGACTGAGAATCCGCATGTCGCAATCGAGAAATTTCTTCACCCTCAACAAGTGTCAGTGTCGTCATAACTGCAGTCTGCTTCACGTCTGCTGTGCAGCGAGCTACCTTAATTTAAGTATTAACTGTATTTTTCTTACTTGTCACTTCTTCTTCCGTGTGTTTTTGCTTTTAGGAAGCTTTAACTGTCGAGTGCTAGTAATAGTGTTCCATAGATTTCGTGTTTGTTTTGAATACAGTCAGAGAGAGTCCCTTTAGTCAGCCATAGTGTCAGTAGTGTTAATGTTTGTTTTCAAGACATTCCAGAGGCATATGGTGCTATTTTCATTGTTTCTACAAGAAGTGGCTAGCAACCACAGTTTATTCAACAATCAGCCGCCTTTAGTCAATTAGCAGTCTAGTTAAAAGTTGATTAAATCTCTACAGTAAATTGATTTCTTGGGATGGATAGGATGTGTGACTGCTCTGTACGGACGCAGGAGGAGCTGGCCACTGTTCGCGAACAGCTGAACGTGTTGATGGCCGCGGTCAGCCGTCTTCAAGCTGCTGCCTCGGAGTGTAGCGGCAGTGGGGAGTCTGGTGCGTCGCAAGGTACACCCCAGGTGTTACACGCTTCACCCACTGTCCCTGCTGTCGAGACATCTTCGCGGATACCGGGCCCGGTTGGGCCACCCTCTCCCCAAGGGGAGTAGCGGGTTCAGCGGCGTTCGCGGCGCGCGAGGCTGGCCGTGTGGCATCGCCCATCTGCCTGTGAGTGGACATGTGGCCGCTCCTTCAGCAAGGTCCGAGCAGGCACACGGGGGGAGGGGTTTATTAGTTATTGGGAGGTCCAACGTTAGGCGGGTGATGGAGCCCCTTAGGGAAATAGCGGAAAGGTCGGGGAAGAAGGCTAATGTTCACTCTGTCTGCTTGCCAGGGGGTCTCATTGGAGATGTGGAGGAGGCCCTGCCAGTGGCGATAGAGAGCACTGGGTGCACCCGACTGCAAATTGTTGCTCATGTCGGCACCAATGACTCCTGCCGTCTGGGTTCAGACGTCATCCTCAGTTCGTACAGGCGGTTGGCGGAATTGGTGAAGGCGGAAAGCCTCGCTCGCGAGGTGGAATCAGAGCTAACTATTTGTTGTATCGTTCCCAGAACCGATCGCGGTCCTCTGGTTTGGAGCCGAGTGGAAGGCTTAAACCAGAGGCTCGGACGATTCTGCGGTGATCTGGGGTGCAAATTTCTAGATCTCCGCTATCGGGTGGAGACATGTAGGGTCCCCCTCAATAGGCCAGGCGTGCACTACACGCCGGAAGCGGCTACAAAAGTAGCGGAGTACGTGTGGAGTGCACAGGGGGGTTTTTTACGTTAGAGAATTCCCTCCCTAGACGCCTCCTGACACGCGGAAAGGTAGGATTAGGCAAAATGCAACAAGGAATAACAATATTAATGTGCTAATAGCACCCGTGGTCTAGGGGTAAGCCGGCACGGTAGCTCAGCGTGTTCGGTCAGAGGGTTAGCTGCCCTCTGTAATAAAAAAACTGAGTGAATGGATCAATAACGAACTTCAAAGGGCGTCTGGGGACGTCCGCCACGAACAATTGCAACAAACTATAACGAACAAAATGAGATTACAAAAAAAAAAAAAAAAAAGGGGTAGCGTCTTTGATTCATAATCAAAACGTCTTCGGTCCCTGGTTCGATCCCCGCCAGTGCCTAAATTTTGATAAATAATCAGCATTGGCGGCCGAAGACTTCCGGCATAAGAAGGCAGCCTCATTTTGCCAACGGCCTTGTCAAAGAGGGCGGAGGAGCGGATAGAGGTTCAGGGCACTCTCTTGTCCTAGGGGTGGGAAGTTGCCCCTAAAGGCGGAAGAAACAGCAATGATCAACGACATGAGGATGCAGAGGGCAATGGAAACCACTGCATTAAAGACACGTAACGTTTATCCACAGGACATGTGGCCTGTAATTGAAGAAGTGTCATGATGATCTCTCCATTGGCAAAAGATACCGGAATAGTCCCCCATTCGGATCTCCGGGAGGGGACTGCCAAGGGGGAGGTTACCATGAGAAAAAGATTGAATAATCAACGAAAGGATAACGTTCTACGAGTCGGGGCGTGGAATGTCAGAAGCTTGAACGTGGTAGGGAAACTAGAAAATCTGAAAAGGGAAATGCAAAGGCTTAGTCTAGATATAGTAGGGGTCAGTGAAGTGAAGTGAAGTGGAAGGAAGACAAGGATTTCTGGTCAGATGAGTATCGGGTAATATCAACAGCAGCAGAAAATGGTATAACAGGTGTAGGATTCGTTATGAATAGGAAGGTAGGGCAGAGGGTGTGTTACTGTGAACAGTTCAGTGACCGGGTTGTTATAATCAGAATCGACAGCAGACCAACACCGACAACGATAGTTCCGGTATAGATGCCGACGTCGCAAGCTGAAGATGAACAGATAGAGAAAGTGTATGAGGATATCGAAAGGGTAATGCAGTATGTAAAGGGGGACGAAAATCTAATAGTCATGGGCGACTGGAATGCAGTGGTAGGGGAAGGAGTAGAAGAAAAGGGTACAGGAGAATATGGGCTTGGGACAAGGAATGAAAGAGGAGAAAGACTAATTGAGTTCTGTAACAAGTTTCAGCTAGTAATAGCGAATACGCTGTTCAAGAATCACAAGAGGAGGAGGTATACTTGGAAAAGGCTGGGAGATATGGGAAGATTTCAATTAGATTACATCATGGTCAGACAGAGATTCCGAAATCAGGGACTGGATTGTAAGGCGAACCCAGGAGCAGATATAGACTCAGATCACAATATAGTATTGATGAAGAGTAGGCTGAAGTTCAAGACATTAGTCAGGAAGAATCAATACGCAAAGAAGTGGGATACGGAAGTACTAAGGAATGACGAGATACGTTTGAAGTTCTCTAACGCTATACATACAGCAATAAGGAATAGCGCAGTAGGCACTACAGTTGAAGAGGAATGGACGTCTCTAAAATGGGCCATCACAGAAGTTGGGAAGGAAAACATATGTACAAAGAAGGTAGCTGCGAAGAAACTATGGGTAACAGAAGAAATACTTCAGTTCACTGATGAAAGGAAGAAGCACAAACGTGTTCCGGAAAAATCAGGAATACAGAAATACAAGTCGCTGAGGAATGAATTAAATAGGAACTGCAGGGAAGTTAAGACGAAATGGCTGCAGGAAAAATGTGAAGACATCGAAAAAGATATTATTGTCGGAAGGACAGACTCAGCATACAGGAAAGTCAAAACAACCTTTGGTGACATTAAAAGCAACGGTGGTAACATTAAGAGTGCAACGGGAATTCCACTGTTAAGTGCAGAGGAGAGAGCAGATAGGTGGAAAGAATACACTGAAAGCCTCTATGAGGGTGAAGATTTGTCTGATGTGATAGAAGAAGAAACACGAGTCGATTTAGAAGAGATAGGGGAACCAGTATTAGAATCGGAATTTAAAAGAGCTTTGGAGCACTTACGGTCAAATAAGGCAGAAGGGATAGATAACATTCCATCAGAATTTCTAAAATCATTGGGGGAAGTGGCAACAAACCGACTATTCACGTTCGTGTGTAGAATATATGAGTCTGGCGACATACCATCTGACTTTCGGAAAAGCATCATCCACACAATTCCGAAGACGGCAAGAGCTGACAAGTGCGAGAATTATCGCACAATCAGCTTAACAGCTCATGCATCGAAGCTGCTTACAAGAATTATATACAGAAGAATGGAAAACAAAATTGAGAATGCGCTAGGTGACGATCAGTTTGGCTTTAGGAAAAGTAAAGGGACGAGAGAGGCATTTCTGAGGTTACGGCTAATAATGGAAGCAAGGCTAAAGAAAAATCAAGACACTTTCATAGGATTTGTCGACCTGGAAAAAGCGTTCGACAATATAAAATGGTGCAAGCTGTTCGAGATTCTGAAAAAAAGTAGGGGTAAGCTATAGGGAGAGACGGGTCATATACAATATGTACAACAACCAAGAGGGAATAATAAGAGTGGACGATCAAGAACGAACTCCTCGTATTAAGAAGGGTGTAAGACAAGGCTGCAGCCTTTCGGCCGTACTCTTCAATCTGTACATCGAGGAAGCAATGATGGAAATAAAAGAAAGGTGCAGGAGTGGAATTAAAATACAAGGTGAAAGGATATCAATGATACGATTCGCTGATGACATTGCTATCCTGAGTGAAAGTGAAGAAGAATTAAATGATCTGCTGAACGGAATGAACAGTCCAATGAGTACACAGTAAGGTTTGAGAGTAAATCGGAGAAAGGCGAAGGTAATGAGAAGTAGTAGAAATGAGAACAGCGAGAAACTTAACATCAGGATTGATGGTCACGAAGTTAATGAAGTTAAGGAATTCTGCTACCTAGGCAGTAAAATAACCAATGACGGACGGAGCAAGGAGGACATCAAAAGCAGACTCGCTATGGCAAAAAAGGCATTTCTGGCCAAGAGAAGTCTACTAATATCAAATACCGGCCTTAATTTGAGGAAGAAATTTCTGAGTATCTACGTCTGGAGTACAGCATTGTATGGTAGTGAAACGTGGACTGTGGGAAAACCGGAACAGAAGAGAATCGAAGCATTTGAGATGTGGTGCTATAGACGAATGTTGAAAATTAGGTGGACTGATAAGGTAAGGAATGAGGAGGTTCTACGCAGAATCGGAGAGGAAAGGAATATGTGGAAAACACTGATAAGGAGAAGGAACAGGATGATAGGACATCTGCTAACACATGAGGGAATGACTTCCATGGTACTAGAGAGAGCTGTAGCGGGCAAATCTGTAGAGGAAGACAGAGATTGGAATACGTCAAGCAAATAATTGAGGACGTAGGTTGCAAGTGATACTCTGAGATGAAGAGGTTAGCACAGGAAAGGAACTCGTGGCGGACCGCATCAAACCAGTCAGTAGACTGATGACGAAAAAAAAAAAGTAAACTACAGGAGCGTCTATAGAAAGGTCCCAGAACTGCTCTCATTAATAAATGGTCACAACGCCCATATAGTACTAGGGACAGAAAGTTGGCTGAAACCAGACATAAACAGTAATGAAATCCTAAACTCAGATTGGAATGTATACCGCAGAGACAGGCTGGACAGTGAAGGGGGAGGCGTGTTTATAGCGATAAGAAGTACTATAGTATCGAAGGAAATTGACGGAGATCCGAAATGTGAAATAATTTTGGTGAAGGTCACTGTTAAAGCAGGCTCAGACGTGGTAATTGGATGTCTCTATAGGCCCCCTGGCTCAGCCGCTGTTGTGACTGAACACCTGAAGGATAATTTGGAAAATATTTCGAGTAGATTTCCTCACCATGTTATAGTTCTGGGTGGAGATTTTAATTTGCCGGATATAGACTGGGAGAATCAAACGTTCATAATGGGTGGCAGGGACAAAGAATCCAGTGAAATTTTTTAAGTGCTTTATCTTAAAACTACCTTGAGCAGTTAAACAGAGAACCGACTCGTGGCGATAACATATTAGACATACTGGTTACACAGACCCGAACTATTTGAAACAGTTAACGCAGAACAGGGAATCTGCGATCACAAAGCGGTTACTGCATCGATGATTTCAGCCGTAAATAGAAATATTAAAAAAGGTAGGAAGATTTTTCTGTTTAGCAAAGGTGACAAAAAGCAGATTACAGAGTACCTGACGGCTCAACAGAAAAGTTTTGTCTCAAGTACAGATAGTGTTGAGGATCAGTGGACAAAGTTCAAAACCATCGTACAATATGCGTTAGATGAGTATGTGCCAAGCAAAGATCGTAAGAGATGGAAAAGAGCCACTGTGGTACAACAACAGAGTTTGCTGCGGAAGCAAAGGGAACTTCACAGCAAACATAAACATAGCCAAAGCCTTGCAGATAAACAAAAATTACGCGAAGCGAAATGTAGTGTGAGGAGGGCTATGCGAGAGGCGTTCAATGAATTCGAAAGTAAAGTTCTATGCACTGACTTGGCAGAAAATCCTAAGAAATTTTGGTCTTATGTCAAAGCGGTAGGTGGATCAAAACAAAATGTCCAGATGCTCTGTGACCAAACTGGTACTCAAACAGAGGATGACAGACTAAAGGCCGAAATACTAAATGTCTTTATCCAAAGCTGTTTCACAGAGGAAGACTGCACTGTAGTTCCTTCTCTAGATTGTCGCACAGGTGACAAAATGGATAGAGAAACAATTAAAATCGCTCAAAAGAGGAAAGGCCGCTGGACCTGATGGGATACCAGTTCGATTTTACACATAGTAAGCGAAGAAACTTGCCCCCCTTCTTGCAGCGGTGTACCGTAGGTCTCTAGAAGAGCGTAGCGTTCCAAAGGATTGGAAAAGGACACAGGTCATCCCCGTTTTCAAGAAGGGACGTCGAACAGATGTGCAGAACTATAGACCTATATCTCTAACGTCTATCAGTTATAGAATTTTGGAACACGTGTTATGTTGGAGTATAATGACTTTTCTGGAGACTAGAAATCTACTCTGTAGGAATCAGCATAGGTATCGAAAAAGACGCTATTCGTCCACGAGACTCAGAAGGCCATAGACACGGGTTCACAGGTAGATGTCGTGTTTCTTGACTTCCGCAAGGCGTTCGATACAGTTCCCCACAGTCGTTTAATGAACAAAGTAAGAGCATATGGACTATCAGACCAATTGTGTGATTGGATTGAAGAGTTCCTAAATAACAGAACGCAGCATGTCATTCTCAATAGAGAGAAGTCTTCCGAAGTAATAGCGATTTCAGGTGTGCCACAGGGGAGTGTCATAGGACCGTTGCTATTCACAATATACATAAATGACCTTGTGCATGACATCGGAAGCTCACTGAGGCTTTTTGCAGATGATGCTGTGGTGTATCGAGAGGTTGTAACGATGGATAATTGTGCTGAAATGCAGGAGGATCTGCAGCGAATTGACGCATGGTGCAGGGAATGGCAATTCAATCTCAATGTAGAAAAGTGTAATGTGCTGCGAATACATAGAAAGATAGATCCCTTATCATTTAGCTACAAAATAGCAGGTCAGCAACTGGAAGCAGTTAATTCCATAAATTATCTGGGAGTACGTATTAGGAATGATTTAAAATGGAATGATCGTTGGTAAAGCAGACGCCAGACTGAGATTCATTGGAAGAATCCTAAGGAAATGCAATCCGAAAACAAAGGAAGTAGGTTACAGTACGCTTGTTCGCCCACTGCTTGAATACTGCTCAGCAGTGTGGGATCCGTACCAGATAGGGTTGACAGAAGAGATAGAGAAGATCCAACGGAGAGCAGCGCGCTAAGTTACAGGATCATTTAGTAATCGCGAAAGCGTTACGGAGATGATAGATAAACTCCAGTGGAAGACTGTGCAGGAGAGACGCTCAGTAGCTCGGTACGGGCTTTTGTTAAAGTTTCGAGAACATACCTTCATCGAAGAGTCAAGCAGTATATTGCTCCCTCCTACGTATATCTCGCGAAGAGACCATGAGGATAAAATCAGAGAGATTAGAGCCCACACGGAAGCATACCGACAATCCTTCTTTCCACGAACAATACGAGACTGGAATAGAAGGGAGAACCGATAGAGGTACTCAGGGTACCCTCCGCCACACACGGTCAGGTGGCTTGCGGAGTGTGGATGTAGATGTAGAAGTGACTGTGTGGTGTGCAATGTCCAGTCACAGTTTTATCTTCCTTGGTGGCACGGTGACAGCCAAACGGTGCGTGAAGGTTTTGGATGATGATTTCATCCCAATTCTCCAACGTGACACTGATTTCGACAAGATGTGGTTCATGCAAGAAGGCGCTTGACCCCATCGAAGCAGGAGTCCTGGAGGACCACTTTGGGGGCCGCATCCTGGCTATGGGGTACCTACAGGCCACTGCCATGGGCCTCCATTGGCTGCCATATTCTCCGGATCTGAACACATGCGACTCCTTTTTGTGGGGCTATATACGAGGGTTGGAACTTTAATAGTGACAACTATTTATTTATAGTTCGTACAAAATAGATACGTGTTTCAAAGTTTTACTGACTACCAAAGTAGTAACCAGCATTGTATATAACCCCTTGGCAGCAATGTGGAAGTCGTAGGGTACTCTTAGCAGTGCCAGTTGTGTTAGCAGTTCGAGCGGCGCGGTCTATTGCCCGACGAAGTTGTAGCAGTTCTGAAGCGAAGGCCGTGAAGTGTTTCCTTCAGTTTAGAGATCGAGTTGAACTTACGAGGGCCTAAGTCAGGGGAGTGCAGTATGTGGTATAGCACTTAGCAACCCCAGCAGTCAAACAAATCAGTAACAGCTTGCACTGTACGTGCTTGAGCATTGTCTTGCAAAATGATGGTCAGGTCCTGCAGAAAGTGTCATCAGTTCTCTCTCTATGCTGTTCATTTTTGGAACACAACCAACTACCAGCTTAGAGACTGGAGTGATGGCGCAGTGGTTAGCTCACTGGACTCGAATTCGGGAGGACGACGGTTCAATCCCGCGTCCAGCCATCCTAATTTAGGTTTTCCGTGATTTCCCTAAATCGCTCTAGGTAAATGCCGGGATGGTTGCTTAGAAAGGGCACGGCCGACTTCCCCACCCTTCCCTAATCCGACGAGACCGATGACCTCGCTATCTGGTCTTCTCTCCGAAACAACCAACCAACCAACTGAAGTAGTGACACTTTCTGCTGGTCCTGACCATCATTTTTCAGGACAATGCTCAAGCACGTAGTGCAAGCTGTTACTTATTAGTTTGACTGATGGCGCTGCTAAGTGCTATACCACCTACTGCACTCTCCTGACTTAAGCCCTCGTGAGTTCAACTCGATTTCTAAACTGAAGATTTCACTTCACGGCATTCGCTTCAGAACTGCTACAAATTCGTCGGGCAACAGGCCGCGCCGCTCTTACTGTCAACACAACTGGCACTGGCAACGGGTTATACACAATGCTGCTGACTACTTTGATAGTCTGTAAAACGTTGAAACACGTATCTATTTTGTACGAACTGTAAATAAATAGTTGCTACTATTAAAGTGCCAACCCTCGTAAAAGACAAGGTGTACAGCAATAACCCCAAAACCATTGCTGAGTTAAAAACAGTCATTCAGGAGATAATCGACAACATCGATGTCCCGACACTTCAGGGGGTCATGCAGAATTAAGCTATTCGTCTGCATCACGTCATCGCCAATGATGGCAAGCATATCGAACATGTCATATCCTAAATCCGGATATCTGTAGTGATGTTTATGTGTTGGAAAACACGGTGTGTGTGCACGCCGTAGTTTGTAACTTCATATAGTTCAATAATTGTCACCATTAGAGGATAGAAAGTCTCTTCAAGCTTCGGTTCCTGTTACTTGCCGTAGCGTTGTTGCGCAGCGTATCACTAGGGGGCAGGCGTGTCATGAAATGGCGACTAATAGAGGAATGTGGCGTTTCGAGTACCCGAGACTATGAGTGAGTTGTGACGGTTCAGGGACCGTTTCGTGCCAGGTAAAAGTTTCTACAGACAAAGCAGTCTGTGGGTTGTACAACACATTTTCCTGAGACTGGTCGCTTATGAGGAAAAAGTGCAAAGGAGGGCAACTCGTATTTTATTATCACGAAATAGGGGAGATATTGTCACAGACATGATACGTGAATTGGAATGGCAATCATTAAGGTGTTTTTCGTTGCGGCGTGATCTTCTCCCGAAATTTCAATCACCAGTTTTCACCACCGATTGCGAAAGTATTCTGTTGGCATCCACCTACATAGGGAGAAATGATCATCACGATAAAATAAGAGAAATCGGGCCTCGCACGGAAAAATTTAGGTGCTCCTTTTTCCCGCGTGCCTTTCGAGAGTGGAACGGTAGAGAGACAGCATGAAGGTGGTTCATTGAACCCTCTCCCAGGCACTTTATTGTGAATAGCAGAGTAATGATGTAGATGTAGATGAAAACAGCAGAGAGGGTTCCTGCGTGTGCGGAAACCGCTCGTCAGGAGTCCGACGAAATCGACGAATCGAGCGAGAACGTAGTTACAAGTACCGTGGTCAGCCTTTCTGGTACACTGCTCGCAGACGCTTGCGTACAAAACTGTACCAGCTGCAGCTGTTACATTCTCCTGTTCTAATTCCCTCAGTAGTACCTGATTTAATTCGACAACATTCCATTACCTTTACGAGTTGTACGAGTTAACTGCTATCTTCTGCAGCGGTAGTAAAAGTCTTTTTAAGACTTACTGACAATTTTATTAGAGTTGCAGAAAACGGCAGTTAACCTATACAGCTATTAAATGTGCAACTGCGGGAAAAATAGGTCAAAAAACAAAGAAGAGAAATCTATTATCTTCGTTTTACTTGTGTTTATGTGCTCCTTATAACCCATTTTCAAGATACTATCCATTCCGCTCAACTGATTTTTCATGTGCTTTGCCGTCTATAATGGAAATGCATTGTTACCGGCAAATCTCAAAGGTTTTCTCTAGAAAAAACTTTGAACGTAGGTGCTAAGGTTCAGTGACCGTGTCAGAATTATATTAGAACAAATAAGCCCTCGGTCACAAATATTAAGTCAAAATTGACCAGGTTTCGACGATACCATGAGCGTCGTCTTCAGAATTAAACTAACTGTTCTAAAACATAATAGGTATATAAGACATTAATAAACTAAAGTGTGTACAGACTGGAAAGAGATGCAGTACTTACAAGTCACATTCTAAAAAAATCTAAGCCGGAAAGACGACGTCATGAAAAGTTTTTCTTTGGATTCATTCAACTTACTGTTTGCTAAATCGCACACTTGTTAAGCGTTTAAATGTTCAAATCTCTGTAATCTTATGCCTGTAAACGGCACTATCTTGTCCAGACAGGAACGGCCTGTGGAAAACAAAGCAGTCATAATGAACTCACCTTGTTTTGTCAACAGATGGTAGCACTCGTACTTTATGGTCGGTAAAGTAGCCACAAAGCAGTCTAAATTTTCAGTGCACGGACTGCATCGTAGTTTTGCTGCTAAGTGTTTACGTTTACAAAACTAAGACGATTGATAACTATTTAATAGTATACTATACATATGTTGACAGTAATCTACCTCCAGTTTCATTGTACCTAGTTCAAATCGCTTTGCGATGAATATTTTTGTCTCGCGTGTGCGTGAAAACGTATATAATCTCAATTTTCGTTGAGTTTACATAATATTTCAATTGTAAACAAATACTCCTGCACAAGTTATGCAGTGTTATTATAATATATCAGTATTTCATGGACACTTTTATCAAACACTTTCTAAAACGTAGCTTTGTACTCAGATGTTATAGGCTGTCCACCTGAATCTTACCTCAGTATGGCGAGGTCAAATTTTTGTGAGCTGGGAGCTTTATTATGATACCATAGTGTAATATACATGGTGTTTCCATAAGAGCGTGAAAAAATTGAACAGGATGTAGAGGATGCTCCACTCAACAATTTGAGGTGGAAACTCGGAGTCGGAGAAGTCAGCTTAAGGAGATAACAGGAATAAAATCACAGCACTGTGTACTTTTTCATTTACATTAATTACAGTTAACTGCAAATACAATCACTGACACAATGAACTTACCGTTTGTAGTGTCTCTTCCAAATTGTGCTGAAACTGACGGCCATCAACCTCAATGCAAGTATGACATCGGCGAACAGGATTCTGATGCACCGTGATAAATATCATTGGCGTCTTTCGAAACACATCACAGGCAGCTTCAAATCTGGCAGCTAATTCCATCTCCGTATCCACTGGTGTCTCATACACAAGTGACTTCAGACACTCCCATAGGAAATAATCAATGGGATTCAGGTCAGGTGACCTCGCTGGCTATGGAAAAGGACCTCCCTTTCCCATCTAGCGACCTGGAGATACTTCCTAGTAATCACGCTCGTCCTCCTCAAATTGTTCAAATGGCTCTAAGCACTATGGGACTTAACTTCTGAAGTCATCAGTCCCCTAGAACTTAGAACTACTTAAACCTAACTAACCTAAGGACATCACACACATCCATGCCCGAGGTAGGATTCGAACCTGCGACCGTAGCGGTCGCGCGGTTCCAGACTGTAGCGCCTAGAACAGCTCGGCCACTCCGGCCGGATCGTCCTCTCTTCCTTGCAGGAAATAAATAATGTACGTTTAAATAAACAGCACAGTGCGCCTAAACTTGTACGCATGTTAGTTGTAAATAAGCTGGAAATCAGTAATATCAGATAAAGCGGTAGACAAGTTTACTTCCATGTCTCCTTAAGCTGACATCTCCGACCCGAGGTTCCCTACCTCATATTTTTCAGTGGAGCATTCTCTCAGTCCTGTTACATTTTTGAATGCTCTTACAGAAACTCCCTATAGGTACGTTAACAGTACTCTGCCTCCTTTTTCATTATATCTCGTGCAAATCACTGTGAAATGAGATTTTTTTGTTTCGTACATAGTCATCATTTACAGCGAATTTAGCGTAATATTTCAGTAGCAGATAAATACACCAGTACAATTTATTTTGTGTTATTATGGTATCTCAGTATTTACTTGACATTTTAAGAAACAGTTTCAAAAATATAACATTGCACTTAGTACGTAGTTTTAATCTGAATTCTTGCATCTGTATCGTATATCGTTTTAGAAAAGAGCCTTAGGGTACCAAGGGATGCAGTTCAGGTATGTGACTGAGCATATGGCTACACCAAGTAATCAAGAGGCACACACTGATTTTTGCTGTACATGAAGCAAACTACAACACAGCAAGTCAGCAAGTACTACTTGCAATGTAGGTTTGTGCAGACAATGATTTGGACGCTTCCACCAGCAGAACTAAGGAACAGAACAAATCTGCTTTATGATTTATGTGTTCATATTTTGTATCTATTTTTATGTGTGGAGAAAAATAATAAAAGATAACAACCAATAAACGTCTGACTTCTTCTGTTTACTGCTATGTTAATTTGAAGTAAACATTTTCGCAATGTGGTTAAATTACGCTAGTCAACAGTGGTTCTGGTACAGACAAAGTACATATAAAACGTAATTCTATATTGTAACGTGACATAAAATGTGAAATCAGAAAGTTTCGGTCACGTCGGGATTAAAAGTTACGGCCTGTGAGTTACATAACATAGCTGGATTTACTGTATAATTTTTAAGTGCTTTGTGTTTGAAAGGAGTGTGTCACTTAGTGCAGTGACCTATTCTTGTTCTCAACTTTAATGCGAACTACTTTTTAAATGTAATATATTATATTAGTGTATTTGACATTGTGTATCTAAGCCCTCCAGTCACATACATTTGCTTACCCTTCCTTCTATATTATCTCAAGTCTTTTCATTTTTCTTTTCTTTTTCAGGAATTGGTCTGGCTAAGTTCAATCGACACGAAAGTGTTTTGTAGGCGTTGAAATCAAAACGTGGATATACAAACAATCCCGATTCATTTTGTTATATATGTGGTGATTTCACAACAAGGAAAGAAAGACGACCTATTTCTAACTTACTGAAGACGTCGTATCATTTATACTTCAAATGCCAACTGGGAGATCAGGATAAAGATTGGGCGCCTAACATAACTTGCACTAGGTTCAATACCAAATTAACACAATGGCTGAAAGGAAAAAAAAGACGACTTACCATTTGGCATAGCAATGATCTGGCGAGTGCCTCAATATCATCTTGATGATTGCTAATTCTGTTTGACTAATACAACTGGCTTTTAATCAGAGTATAAGAAGAATATTAAGTACCCTAAACTCCCCTGAGCAATTAGACCTGTTCCCCACGGTGAAGACCTGCCAGTTCCAACTTCTCCACTAGTGTGGGAAGAAATTCTGATCATGAATCTACAAACGCTGAGGAAGCACAATGTCAATCAAGTGAAGAGGAGCACTTTGCAGAACAAAGACCACATTTTATTACAGAAGTAGACTTGAATGACTTAGTTGGGGTTGTTTGGGGAAGGAGACCACACAGCGAGGTTATCAGTCTCATCGGATTAATGAAGGAAGTCGGCCGTGCCCTTTTAAAGGAACCATCCCGGCATTTGCCTGGAGCTATTTAGAGAAATCACGGAAAACCTAAATCAGGATGGCCGGACGCGGGGTTGAACCGTCGTCCTCCCGAATGCGAGTCCAGTGTGCTAACCACTGCGCCACCTCGCTCGATGAATGACTTAGCTCTTGATTTATAGTTATCCAAAGAGCACGCAGAAATTTTATCTTCACATCTTAAGGAATGGAACTTAGTTCATGAAGAAACAAGACTTACTCTCTTTAGTCAACGTAATAAAGATCTGATGACGTATTACCGTATGTTTGGCAACGTCTGTGCTTCTAGTGATGTAGTAGGAGTAATGAAACAGTTATACATACTATACGATGCTGCTGAGTGGCGTTTGTTTATTGACGCTTCCAAGACAAGTCTGAAGGCTGTACTATTGCATAATGGTAATACGTTTTCATCTCTACCTGTAGAGTACTCTGTGACTGTGAAAGAGAACTACGTAAATTTGCCAGAGATACTTGAAGCTATAAAGTATAAGGACGAAAATTGGAAAATATGTGGTGCTCTTAAGGTGATTGGTTTACTAACTGGTCTCCAAAGTGGTTTCACAGAGTATTGCTGTTTCCTTTGTTTTTGGGAAAGGCGTGAAACAGCTAAACATTATACAGTTAAACAGTGGCCACGGCGACAGAAATTGGCTTCAGGGAGAGCAAATGCGAAATATGTACCTTTGGTGGATTCTCAAAATATTTTCCATCCTCCACTGCTTATTAAGCTCGGCCTTATGAAGAATTTTGTCAAGGGAATGGACACAAATGCTAATGGTTTCACGTATCTACGTGAAGGGTTCCCTGAATTAAGTGACGCCAATTTGAAAGAGGGGATTTTTATTGGGCCACAAATTAGGAAGTTAATGCATGATAAGAACTTCGAAGAAAAATTAAGTCAGTTAGGACTTGCAGCGTGGCGTTCTTTTACGGATGTCGTTGAAGGTTTCCTAGGGAATACAAGCGCAGAAAACAGTGAAATATTAGTGGGAGGTCTTTTAGAGAACTATAAAAATTTTGGATGCAGAATGTCACTAAAAACGCACTTCCTTCATTCTCATTTAGATGTCTTCCCAAGCAATTTGGGAGCGGTTAGTGACGAACACGGAGAAAGGTTCCATCAGGACATTTTGCGAATAGAAAGCCACTATAAAGGTAGATAGAACCCTTCGATGTTAAGTGATTACTGCTGGTTTTTCAACTTCAAGGATATATATCCCAAAGAAGGAACTCGTCATCATCAAGACTCAACCCTCCAGCATTAACATGATCATCGAGCAAATGAATATTGCCATTTTTCTTGTAAAAATGTACATTACGCCCATGACACTAGAGTAAGATAGTTTTATGGCATGAAGTCTGTTGTGTTGTTGTTGTGGTCTTCAGTCCAGAGACTGGTTTGATGAAGTTCTCCATGCTACTCTATCCTGTGCTAGCTTCTTCATCTCCCAGTACCCACTGCAACTTACATCATTCTGAATCTGTTTAGTGTATTCATCTCTTGGTGTCCCTCTACGATTTTTACCCTCCACGCTGCCCTCCAATACTAAATTGGTGATCCATTGATGCCTCAGAATATGCCCTACCAACGGATCCCTTCTTCTAGTCAAGTTGTGCCACAAATTTGTCTTGTCTCCAATTCTATTAAATACCTCCTCATTAGTTATGTGATCTACCCATCTAATCTTCAGCATTCTTCTGTAGCACCACATTTCTAAAGCTTCTATTCTCTTCTTGTCAAAAAAAGTCTGTTATATATTGCCTAAATTTAGTGTAGACCACCCAGGTATCTGTTTTTACATACAGGCATTTAAAAACCTCCCTAACAAAAGATTGGTGAGTGATGGCGAAAATATAACTGCATTTTCAGATTCAGAAAATCCAAATTAGTTAGGTCCACCAAGTTTTATCTCTGTATCTGTTATCGACCACAAAATTAGCGCTTCCACATAATGGAGTGTGGTCGGTATTTTGCCAACGGCAGAAATTTATAATAATTAGTACACAAGATTTTTCAGATCTTAAATATTTTTTGTGCATCTGGGTATATAAGTGATTAAAAAAAATTAAATTACAATGCTGGCATTTGAAAAGAAAGTTTTGCCCTATAAAAGGGTGAAAGTATTCTGGTAAGCAGGTAAGGGTATTTAGTTTAAAAGATGTTAGAGGGCTTCAAGTAATCTGCAAATATGACATGAAAATGCCCGGCGCTACGTGCAGCCTTCTGCACCTCGTTCACGATCGGTGTTTGTGGAACTGGACTCACAACTTCTCAAGTCGTCATTGCTTGAGTGGATACTATTCACCTTTTAGGGACACTCAGTGAACGGGAAGGCTGGTTGTTACGCTCTGATAGGGAATAAAAGTCGCCAAGAAGGGTAAGGCAATCTAAATTTAGGTGGACACTGTAGGTCGTAAAGACGAGGTGACAGTGTAATTAGCAAATGGTAATTAATTTATGCATAGCGCTCAGTCTCTCGAGAAGATCAAAAGGGTTAGCGGCAGGTCGCTGTCTCCTCTGTGAGACACACGGGCCGCTGCGGATAATTTTAATTCAATTTCTTTCTTTATGGCAGGCTGCGTGGGGATCAAAGATCAGCCGTATTACGCACGCGTTGCCTGTGTTCGTTAAGGAGAGCCATTTTCGCAGTGCAAAACGAGGAGGGCATGAAGATCAGAGGAGGTTAACACGTAGTGAGGTCATGACCTGCTCTGGTACATTATGCTATTAGCACTCCGTCGTCAGGCCACGAGTTGCCTACCGGGACCATCCGACCGCCGTGTCATCCTCCGTGGAGGATGCGGAGAGGAGGGGCGCGGGGTCAGCACACCGCTCTCCCGGTCGTTATGGTGGTATTCTTGACCGAAGCTGCTACTATTCGGTCGAGTAGCTCCTCAATTGGCATCACGAGGCTGAGTGCACACCGAAAAATGGCTACAGCGCATGGCGGCCTGGATGGTTACCCATCCAAGTACCGACCACGCCCGACAGCCCTTAACTTCGGTGATCTCACGGGAACCGGTGTAACCACTGCGGC
This sequence comes from Schistocerca piceifrons, assembly GCF_021461385.2. Lineage (NCBI taxonomy): Eukaryota > Metazoa > Arthropoda > Insecta > Orthoptera > Acrididae > Schistocerca > Schistocerca piceifrons. The sequence goes on from NC_060146.1 coordinate 169,051,311, forward strand.
AAGGCCGTTGCCACATTATGCTATAGTCGTATAATTTTAATTATCATCTAGAAGAAATACTCTTACCTGACAAAAGTAATGGGATAGCGGTATACACATATACAGATAGCAGTAGTATCGCGTAGACAAGGTATAAAAAGGGCACTGCATTGACGGAGCTGTCACTTGTTCCCAGGTGACTCATGTGAAAAGGTTTCAAAAAAAAATGTTCAAGTGCGTGTGAAATCTTATGGGACTTAACTACTAAGCTCGTCAGTCCCTAAGCTTACACACTACTTAACCTAAATTATCCTAAGAACAAACACACAACATACCCATGCCCGAGGGAGGACTCGAACCTCCGCCGGGACCAGCCGCACAGTCCATGACTGCAGCGCCTTAGACCGCTCGGCTAATCCTGCGCAGCGAAAAGATTTCCGCTGTTACTATGGCCACACGACAGAAATTATCAGGCTCTCAACGCGAATGGTGGAGCTACGCGCATGGAACATTCCATTTCGGAAATCATTACGGTATTCTATGTTATGAGACCCACAGTGGCAAGACTGTGCCGAGAATACGATATTTCATGTGGAACACAGTCTACACCATTTGTATTACATCCCACGTCTTTCACAGTAACACAATAACACCTACACCATGTGATCAAAAGTATCCGGACACATGGCTGGAAAGTTCGTGGCGCCCTCCATCGGTAATGCTGGAATTCAATATCGCGTTGGTCCACTCTTAGCCTTGTTGACAGCTTCCACTCTCGCAGGCATATGTTCAGTGAGGTGCTGGACGGTTTCTTGGAGAATGGCAGCCCATTCTTCACGGAGTGCTGCACTGAGGAGAGGTATCGATATCGGTCGGTGCGGCCTGGCACGAAGTCGGCGTTCCAAAACATCCCAAAAATGTTGTATAGGATTCAGGTCACGACTCCGTGCAGGCCAGTCCACTACAGGGATGTTATTGTCGGGTAACCAAGCCGTTCACCATGAACAGGTGCTCGATCGTGTTGAAAGATGCAAACGCCATCCCCGAACTGCTCTTCAACAGTGAGAAGCAAGAAGGTGCTTAAAAAACCAATGTAGGCCTGTGCTGTGGTAGTGCCACGAAAAACAACAAGGCGTGTAAGCTCAAATGGCTCTGAGCACTATGGGACTTAACATGGTCATCAATCCCCTAGAACTTAGAACTACTTAAACCTAACTAACCTAAGGACATCACACAACACCCAGTCATCACGAGGCAGAGAAAATCCCTGACACCGCCGGGAATCGAACCCGGGGTGTAAGCCCCCTCCATGAAAATCACGACCACACCACTGCCTCCGAATATTACTGTTGGCACTATACACGCTGGTAGATGGCGTTCACCGGGCATTCGCCATACCCACACCCTGCCATCGGATCGCCACATTGTGTACCGTGATTCATTACTCCAGACAACATTTTTCCACTGTTCAATCCTCCAATTTTTACGCTCCTTACACCAAGCGAGGCCTCGTTTGGCATTTACCGGCGTGATCTGTTGCTTATGAGCAGCCGCTCGACCATGAAATCAAAGCTTTCTCACCTCCCGCCTGTCATAGTATTTGTAGTCCATCCTGATTGCTGTGTGATGGTCCGGATAGATGTCTGCCTAATACACATTACGACCCTCTTCAACGGTCTCTGTCAGTCAACAAACGAGGTCGGCCTATAAGCTTTTGTGCTGTACATGTCCCTTCAAGTTTCCACTTCTCTACCATGTCGGAAACAGCAAACATCAAAGCAACCATTGTCGACAATGTTCATGTGTGCATTGCGTACTCCGTCTCCCGCCGTATGATGGTATGTACAGAATCACTACTCTCATCCGAGACAGCCACACGACCCCACTGTCCGTTGGTCCAATCCGTACGCTCATGGCACCATCGCAAATCTTTCAGCACGGTACACTCAAGGCTCAACTGCACTCCTTCACCATCTTGTTCTTCCCAGGGGTACATCCGAAAGGATAAGCTAAACACGGTTGGCGGTGGCGTGTTAGTTGCTGTTAAAAGTAGTTCATCTTATCGCGAAATTGAAGTAGATAGTTCCTGTGAGCTAGTATGGGCAGAGGTCATTGTTGGCAACTGGAATAAAATAATAATTGCATTCGTTTACCTCCCAATTCAGATCATACAGATGATGAAAGGTTCAAAGAAAACTTTGATTTCAAACACTTACCAGACTCATACGATTATAGTTGGTGGTGACTTTAATTTACCTCCGATACGTTGGCAAAAATACATGTTTAATTCCGGAGGTTAGCATAAAACACCATCTGAAATCGCGTTAAACGCATTCTCTGAAAATTAATCCGAGCAGTTAGTTCATGAGCCCACGCGAATAGTAAACGGTTGTGAAAACACACTTGACCTCTTAGCAACAAACCATCCTGAGTTAATAGCGAGCATCAAAACGAATACAGGGATTAGTGAACACAGTGTTGTCGTAGCGAGTTTGAATATTGTAACCTCCAAATCCTCCAAAAATAAACGAAAAATGTACATGTTCAAAAAGGCAGATAAAAATTCACTTGACACCTTCCTGAGAGACAATCTCTATTCCTTCCCAATTAATAATATAAGTATAGACCAGATATGGCTTGAATTCAAAGAAATAGTATCGGTAGCAATTGAGAGATTTATACCAAATATATTAACAAACGACTGAGCCCATCCTCCTTGGTTCACAAAACAGGTTAGAACACTGTTGCAGAAACAACGAAACAAACATGCCGAATTTAAACAGACGCAAAATCTCCAAGACTGGCGATCCTTTACAGAAGCTCTAAAATTAGCGTGGACTTCAATGCGAGATGCTTATAACAGTTTCCACAACGAAACTTTGTCTCGAAACCTGGCAGAAAATCCAAAGAGGTTCTGGTCGTACGTGAAGTATGTTGGCGGCAAGAAGCAATCAATGCCTTCTCTGCGCGATAACAATGGAGATACTATGGAAGACAGTGCTGCCAACGCAGATTTACTAAACACAGCCGTCCGAAATGCCTTCACAAAAGAAAACGAAGTAAATATTCGAGAAGTCGAATCAAGAACAGCTGCCAACATGAGTAACGTAGAAGTTAATATCCTCGGAATAGTGAAGCAACTTCAATCACTTAAGAAAAGCAAGTCTACTGGTCCAGACTGTATACCAATTAGGTTCCTTTCAGTCTATTCTGACGCATTAGCTCCGTACTTAACAATCATATACAACCGTTCGCTCGACGAAAGATCCGCATCCAAAGACTGGAAAGTTGCAGTGGTCACACCAATATTCAAGAAAGATAGTAGGAGTAATTCACTACATCACAGGCCCATATCGTTAACGTCGATATTCAGCAGGATTCTGGAACATGTATTGTGATCGAACATTATGAATTACCTCGAAGAAAATGGTCTATTGACACACAGTCAACATGGGTTCAGAAAACATCGCTATTGTGAAACACAACTAGCCCTTTATTCGCATGAAGTGTTGTGTGCTATTGACAAGGGATTTCAGATCGATTCCGTATTTATGCATTTCCGGAAGGCTTTTGACACTGTACCACACAATCGGCTCGTAGTGAAATTGCGTGCTTATGGAATATCGTCTCAGTGTGTGACTGGATTTGTGATTTCCTGTTAGAGAGGTCAGAGTTCGTAGTAATTGACGGAAAGTCGTCGAGTAAAACAGAAATGATTTCTGGCGTTCCCGGAGGTAGTGTTATAGGCCCTTTGCTGTTCCTTATGTAAATAAATGATTTGGGAGACATTCTGAGCGGCCGTCTTCGGTTGTTTGCAGATGACGCTGTCGTATATCGATTAATAAAGTCACCAGAAGATCAAACCAAATTGCAAAACGATTTAGAAAAGATATCTGAATGGGGCGAAAAGTGGAAGTTGGCCCTAAATAACGAAAAGTGTGAGGTCATCCACATGAGTGCTAAAAGGAATTCAGTAAACTTCGGTTACACGACAAATCAGTCTAATCTAAAAGCCGTAAATTGAACTAAATACCTAGGAATTACAATTACGAACTACTTAAACTGGAAGGAACACACAGGAAATGTTGTTGGGGAAGGCTAAACAAAGACTGCATTTTATTGGCAGGACACTTAGAAAATGTAACAGACCTACTAAAGAGACTGCCTACACTACGCTTGTCCGTCCTCTTTTAGAATACTGCTGCGCGGTATGGGATCCTTACCAGATAGAACTGACGGAGTACATCGAACAAGTTCAAAGAAGGGCAGCACGTTTTGTATTATCGCGAAATATGGGAGAGAATATAACAGAAATGATACAGGATTTAGGCTGGACATCATTAAAAGAAAGGCGTTTTTCGTTGCGACGGAATCTTCTCACGAAATTCCAATCACGAACTTTCTCCTCCGAATGCGAAAATATTTTGTTGACACCGACCTGCAAAGGTAGAAACGATCACCACGATAAAATAAGGGACATCAGATAGATACAGGTGTTCGTTCTTTCCGCGCGCTGTACTATATTGGAATAATAGAGAATTGTGAAGTTGGTTCGATGAACCCTCTGCCAGGCACTTAAATGTGATTTGCAGAGAATGCATGTAGATGTAGATGTAGACTTTATTTTTGTAGATGACAAAGGGCGACCGTATCGAACAGCATAGATGGAGCAGCTCTTAAAAAGAGATGATAGTACCCGAATGGACTGGTCTGCCAGTTGATTTCCATCGAGCACGTGTGGGTCACGTTGGGAAGACGTACTGCAGCTCATACACCGGCAGCAGCGACCATTCAGCGCTTGTCAGCCGCTAGCGTGCAGGAATGGAACGCCCTGCCACAAGAAAGCCATACCAGCTTTGTAGCCAGCATGGGGGTAATTTGCCGTTGGTGCTGATCACACACTCTATTAAGAACCACGTTCCGCGATTTGTAATGTCCAGTGTGCCATCATGAATCGCGGTGATTTCGGTGTAATTCTTGTCCTTCAATAAAAGAGACTTTTCTGTTCACCTCATGGCGTATTTGTTTCAGTTACCTTCTTTAGTATTCTGTAGCAGCTCATTATACACTACTGGCCATTAAAATTGACCACCACGAAGATGATGTGCTACAGACGCGAAACTTAACCGAAAGGAAGAAGATGCTGTGATATGCAAATGATTAGCTTTTCAGAGCATTCACACAAAATTGGCGCCGGTGGCGACACCTACAACGTGCTGACGTGAGGAAAGTTTCCAACCGATTTCTCATACACAAACAGCAGTTGGCCGGCGTTGCCTGGTGGAAAGTTGTTGTGATGCCTCGTGTAAGGAGGAGAAATGCGTACCATCACGTTTCCGACTTTGATTCGGATTGTAGCCTATCGCGCTTGCGATTTATCGTATCGAGACATTGCTGCTCGCGTTGGTCGAGATCCAACGACTGTGAGCAGAATATGGAATCGGTGGCTTCAGGAGAAACGCCGTGCTGGATCTCAACGGCCTCGTATCACTAGCAGTCGAGATGACAGGCATCTTATCAGCATGGCTGTAGCGGATCGTGCAGCCACGTCTCGATCCACGAGTCAACAGATGGGGACGTTTGCAAGACAACAACCACCTGCACGAACAGTTCGACGATGTTTGCAGCAGCATGGACCATCAGCTCGGAGACCATGGCTGCAGTTACCCTTGACGCTGCATCACAGACAGGAGCGCCTGCGATGGTGTACTCAACGACGCAACCTGGGTGCGTGAATGGCAAAACGTCATTTTTTCGGATGAATACAGGTTCTGTTTACAGCATCATGATCTTCGCATCCCTGTTTTGACGACATCGTGGTGAACGCACATTGGTAGCGTGTATTCGTCATCGCCATACTGACGTATCACACGGTGTGATGGTATGGGGTGCCACTGGTTACACGACTCGGTCACCTCTTGTTCGCATTGACGGCACTTTGAACAGTGGACGTTACATTTCAGATTTGTTACGACCCGTGGCTCTACCCTTCATTCGATCCCTGCGAAACCCTACATTTTAGCAGGATAATGCACGACCGCATATTGCATGTCCTGTACGGGCCTTTCTGGATACAGAAAATGTTCGACTGCTGTCCTGGCCAGCACATTCTCCAGATCTCTCACCAACTGGAAACGTCTAGTCAATGGTGGCCGAGGAACTGGCCCGTCACAATACGCCAGTCACTACTCTTGATGAACTGTGGTATCGTGTTGAAGCTGCATGGGCAGCTGTACCTGCACACGCCATCCAAGCTCTGTTTGACTCAATGCACAGGTGTATCGAGGCCGTTATTACGGCCAGAGGTGGTTGTTCTGGGTACTGATTTCTCAGGATCTATGCACCCAAATTGCGTGAAAATGTAATCACATGTCAGTTCTAGTATAATATATTTGTCCACTGAATACTCGTTTATCATCTGCATTCTTCTTGGTGTAGCAATTTTAATGGCCAGTAATGTATGTACGGTCAAAGTTTCATCGAGCTATGTTATTTGGCAGTGGCACATCACGCGAAATTTACTTTCGTCCAAGGACAAATGTGGAGGAAAATACATTCTTGTGTTAAACAAATATGTCTCCCAGAGATTAAAGGTAAAATAGGAAAAATTGACACTATTATGTGGAACATACTGCTTCATATTCGGTGCAACTGAAGTTTGAAAATGCGTATCAACATACATTTTATAAGACTTTGACTTTCTATTACCTTTGTTTCTGTAATTTAACTTTCGTCGTAAACTAATCAAGCAAGAAAACTGGAATTTCACAGTTTACATCTGCATGAGAGTATGCTTAAACGTGTGCAACAGATTGCTCTGAAATTAATTTTTCAGTTTTGTGTTACCCTGGACAGTTCTGTTTGTCCCAAATTGTAAAGAAGAACTTTTCGCAGGAAAAAGATAACGTGTTGCACAGGACTATTCCTTAAGTAATTCTTAAGAACGGTACCAAGTTTGAGGAACTTACCTTTCATATTTCCTGAGAAATGGTACATCACAGCTGAAAAAAGTCGGTTTACAGCAATTGGTGTTAAGGGTTTTATTTCAATTTTGACAATATTGCTGTACCTCTAGTGACTAATGCTGTCCATATCCCCAATCTTTATTCTTTTCTTCGTCTTCCTGGAGTAATTTCTCCTGTCTCCTTTTCCTAGCCAACTTTTACATTTCTTTTCTTCTGCTGCCTGAGCTTTGTCCAGTCGCACTTAAGTGATGCTACTGAGTATCTTCAGTGTGAATGCACCTGGATGGATCCCTAGTCTCTGCAAGCACTTAATCCTACCCACATTTCCAGTACTGAACACTAGACAGGCATCACATCCAGCTTTCTTCACAACAATTGAGGACACAAACATTGGCTTTGGACAACGTGATTGTAGCTCTTACTTGCATTATCTGTTTTCCCATGTAGACATTTTTCAGCAGTTCAGGATTGGCTAGGTACCTAAAAGTTGGTTCTAACCTAAATCCTCTGGGAAACTCGTCTTTGGCACTGTACACAGCACATCAGTTCCTTCACTAAGTGACTTTGTCGAAAATTCTTCTTCACAAGTAGGAGCAGCATCTGTAACACAGTTATTTAAATTTCCTGTACCTTTTATACGAGAAATTCGATATTTCCTCACTTTCTTGAATGTGTGTCCACTGTTACGACCCATCTCGAGCAAAATAGATTGATGCATACATACTAAAAACTGAAATAAGTTTGTAGTACGTACTACAATTAAAAAAACACATTATAAATAAACAAGCGTAGATAATATTTGTCACAGCTTTCTAGACTCATCTGCAATTCGTTTCGATTGTCTGAACGAAAAATTAACGCCCAAAAAGTTTTTAGCATAGAGAATGTGTGGATCACAGCATAGAAAGAGGGGGCGTGGCAGAAGCAGACGCCCAAACAAACCTTTTTAATACATATCTCTAGCCGGAATTCGCACATGAAATTTTGGGATGTTATTCTTAAAGAATCAGTCTAATAAATTACGCAACAACAACAAAAATCGAATTTTTCGCAATTTTGTCCTACATGTGCCCTTAAGTTTTGCACAACAGTGTCCATCTTGCGAAAGACTACGAAGGCAAGATACAGAGAATCCAACTGACATGAAGGCTTACCAACGCTCGCTCATCCGTCGAACCATTCGCAAGCGCGACAGTGTTGCTCCAAGTACCGTCCGTCAAACACCATAAAGTGGTTTGAGGAATTAAGTTCAATGTGTACAAACCATTTGTGTGAACCGAGACTGAAATGTACAACAAAAACTGCTTAAGTCCTCATGGCTCTATTTCGTAACTGTACAGTAGATTAAGACACCACAGAGATATCCAATTTTTTTTCTGTATTTACTAACCGCAGCGAATTACCACTAAGTGATTCCATTAGCTACATGGCGGAACCGATGTTTTGCGTAAACTCTGATCAAGCACAGGTTCGGTAACGATTCTCAATTACTGCGACCGCCATGTCCACCAAGGATAATGTTTGTGCTAATAACGGGCTATTCGGCAGCGGAAGATATTCGGATGCGGTACGGATGGTATTTAGTCCACATTTACGCTGTTGCGGACAAGATTGTCACAAGCAATCACGTGCTCTGCTTCGGTATTGGCCAATTAGTACGTGCCGGAAGGGGCTTATCTGTAGGTGAACTAAAGTCATCAGCGTCTCCCGCAATTTTAACTCCAACCGTAAGTAATGTCTTCAATGTCTCGAAGCTGTCAAAACAATTTGGAGTGGCGAAATGGGTCTCCTATCTGCTTAAATACACGGTACGCTTTATAAAGGGTCTGGAACTCTTAATAACAACGTAAATACATGGATCAGCAGGGAGATTACAGATACGAGGATGGACTGATAAGTATGTTAGTAAATAATTGTAAATTTTAACGTTTCTCTTTGTTGCGTCCGTAGGAAAACAGTTGGGAATTTGTGAGTTAGCTACGTTGTAAACGCTTTGTTACGCTGCAACTATTTTCGGCGATACTTCTCTGTTTATTGCGTGTTTTTATTCTCAACCAAAAAGTTTCGAGGCTGAGTAAATGAAAAGCAGATAAAAGTTAAGACTGTGATCTTACTGCATCAGGTTCTCTACATTTTCTGACTACAATTGAATATAGCACACAAAACGTAAACGCAATGATGTGAAAGAACTTGTATGGGATGTTATTCGAGTTCCACCTTCTTCGGTATTGGCGGGCCATCAAACACCCATTCTGCACTTTGTGTTTTGTGATAGCTTCGTATCGATAACATTTCGTCACTTGCGATGATTTTCTTCAGAAAAGTATTGTCCGCGATTTTCATCCTGTAATAGAACCTACTGAAAAATAATCCACAGCCTCCAAAGATGTGAAATGATGCAGAAATTATAATCTCTGCGTAATACTTTCGTTATGTTTCTGTTTTAAAACAAAAGATAGGTCTAGCTTGTTCGACCGATTGTCGGGCATTGATCATCAGTGTGGGAGCCTTACTGAATAGGACTGATAGGAGAGATAGAGAAGTTCCAACGAAGAGCGGCGCATTTCGTCACGGGATCGTTGAGCCGTTGCAGGCGCGTTACTGAAATGCTTAACAAACTCCACTGGCAGACGTCACAAAAGAGGCGTTGTGCATCACGGAAAGGTGTACTACTGAATTTTCGAGAGCTGTTTCCGGGAAGAGTCTGACAACATATTACTTCCTCGCACATACGTCTCGCGTACTGACCACCACGAGAAAATTCGAGAAATTAGAGTTAATACAAGGGCTGATCGACGATCATTCATCCCACGCGCCATTCGCGAATCAAACGGGGCAGTGGAGATCACTTTACGGTAGCAGAAGTACCCTCCACCACACACCATTAGCTGGCTTAAGGAGTATGATGTAGACGTAGATGTAGCTCAGTTCTTCTTGTATCAATCGCTTACTTCTTTGCGACTTTTCTGTTTTTTCACAGAAGTCAGAAGAAGATGCTGTTATACAATTTAGATTAATTCAAAGCTGTTTTACTTTTATTAATATCACTAATATCTCCTGAGTAGTAGAACAGGGAGAGTTCTCTGTGATTTTCTGGTGCGCTGACGTTGTCGATGATGTCCTGGGTTTTCCCCATCCCCACCCCACTCCGTCTGATAAAGGCAAATGGCTCTGAGCACTATGAGACTTAACATCTGAGGTCATCAGATTCCTAGAACTAGGAACTTCTTAAACCTAACTAACCTAAGGACATCACACACATCCATACCCAAGGCAGGATTCGAACCTGCGACCGTAGCGGTCGCGCGGTTCCAGACTGAAGCGCCTAGAACCGCTCGGCCACACCGGCCGGCTGAGAAAGGCCAATCACCCTATGTAAAAAATCGCAGGAATTCATAATTCATGAGAAATTCAAATTTTTTGCAAAGGAAGGAGGTTGGTTGTCGTAAGTATAAACTGGCCGGAAATTAAAAGTGGTTGCGCTGTCACAATGGCTGGCTTGAAATGCTGGGAGAGGGAATCTGAGAATACTGGCGCAGTCTTGCTGTGACATCACAATACAAGACGGCGATGCCAGACAGCGGACCTGGATAAAATATGGCTGGCATAAGATGGCCAACCTGGATAAAACATGCCTGACATGAAATTCTGGTGCGGTCTTAAGGACTTTAAAACCCAAGACTTGGAATAATGGTGTAGTCTTGCTATGACGTTGGTGGTGGAAGATGAAGATCCTGGAATATTGTGGCAGGAAATCCAAGACTGCATACTTGCCTAAGTAGGGGATGACAACTAGTGAACTATACTAAATAAAATCGTCGTAATTTCCGAATGATTTGCGCTAGAAACTTCAAATTTCACTGTTGGCCGCGGGGCATGATGGGAATTAGTATGTGCTTGCGTATGGTTTGGTTTAGCGACGAAGCACGCTTTCATTTGGATGGGTTCGTCATTAAGCAAAATTGGCGCATTTGGGAGGCTCAGAATCCGCATTTCGCGATCGAGAGATCTCTTCACCCTCGATGGGGGACTGCGTTGTGTGTAATGTCCAGTCACGGAATGATCGGTGCGATATTCCTTGATAGCATGGGGACTACCGAATGGTACGTGAAAGTTTTGGAAGATGATTTCATTCCCATTATCCAAAGTGACCCTGATTTCGACACGAAATAATTCATGCAAGACGGAGCTCGACCCCGTCGAAGCAGGAGAGTGTTCGATGTCCTGAAGGCGCTCTTTGGGGCCGCATTATGGGTACTGGGTACCCAGAAGCCACTGGCCTGGGCGTCGGTTGACCGCCATACTCTCCGGATATGAACACATACGACTCCTTTTTGAGGGGCTATATTAAAGACATAGCGTACACTAACAATTCCAAAACCAGCGCTGAGCTGAAAACAACCATTCAGGAGGACATCGACAGCATCGATGTTCCGACACTTCACTTCAGACGATCATTCAGAATTTCGCTATACGTCTGCGCCACATTATCGCCAATGATGGCAGGCATATGGAACATGTCATAACCTTAATCCGAATATCTGTAGTGCCGTTGAATGGAGTGTGTGCACGCCGTAGTTTGTAATTAATTTACGTTTTTTCATTTAGTCCAATAATTGTCACTATACATACACGGCGATTCATTGATAGTTACCGGGCCAAATAGCCCACGAAATAAGAATCAAACGAAAAAACTACAATGTACGAAACTCGTCTAGCTTGAAGGGACAAACCAGATGGAGCTATGGTTGCCCCGCTAGATGGCGCTGCTATGGGTCCAACTGATATGAGCTGCGTTTTTTAAAATAGCAACCCCCATTTGTATTAGATATTCGTGTAGTACGTAAAGACATATGAATCTTTTAGTTCGACCACATTTTTCGCTTTGTGATCAATGGCACTGTAATAGTCACAAACGTATATGTACGGACGGTGTCTGCTTCGTGATACATTACCCGTGTTAAAATGGACCGTTTACAAATTGAGGAAAAAGTCGATATCGTGTTGATGTATGGCTGTTGTGATCAAAATGCCCGACGGGCGTGTGCTGTGTATGCTGCTCGGTATCCTGAACGACATCATCCAAGTGTCCGGACCGTTCGCCGGATAGTTACGTTATTTAAGGAAACAGGAAGTGTGTAGCCACATGTGAAACGTCAACCACGACCTGCAACAAATGATGATGCCCAAGTAGGTGTTTTAGCTGCTGTCGCGGCTGTTCCGCACATCTGTAGCAGACAAATTGCGAGAGAATCGGGAATCTGAAAAATGTCGGTGTTGAGAATGCTACATCAACTTCGACTGCACCCGTACCATATTTCTAAGCACCAGGAACTGCATGGCGACGACTTCGAACGTCGTGTACAGTTCTGGCACTGGGCACAAGAGAAATTACGGTACCATACAGATTTTTTGCACCCGTTCTATTTAGCGACGAAGCGTCATTCACCAACAGCGGTAACGTAAACCGGCATAACATGCACTATTGGGCAACGGAAAATCCACGATGGCTGCGACAAGTGGAACATCAGCGACCTTGGCAGGTTAATGTATGGTGCGGCATTATGGGAGGAACGATAATTGGCCCCAATTTTATGGATGGAAGTCTAAATGGTGCAGTGTATGCTGATTTCCTACGTAATGTTCTACCGATGTTACTACAAGATGTTTCACTGCATGACAGAATGGAGATGTACTTCCAACGTGAGGGATTTCCGACACATAGCTTGCGTGCGGTTGAAGCGGTATTGAATAGCATATTTCATGACAGGGATTGTTCGTCGAAGCACCATACCGTTGCCCGCACGTTCACCGGATCTGACGTCCCCGGATTTCTTTCTGTGGGGAAAGTTGAAGAATATTTGCTGTCGTAATCCACCGACAACGCCTGACAACATGCGTCAGCGAATTGTCAATGCATGTGCGAACATTACGGAAGGCGAATTACTCTTTGTTGAGGAGAATGTCGTTACACGTATTGCCAAATGCATTGAGGTTGACGGACATAATTTTGAGCATTTATTGCATTAATGTGGTATTTACAGGTAATGACGCTGTAACAGCATGCGTTCTCAGAAATGATAAGTTCACAAAGGTACATGTATCACAATGGAACAACCGAAATAAAATGTTCAAACGTACCTACGTTCTGCAGTTCAATTTAAAAAACCTACCTCTTACCAACTGTTCGTCAAAAATTGTGAGTCATACGTTTGTGACTATTACAGCGCCATCTATCACAAAGCGAGGAAAGTAGTCCAACTAAAATATTCATATTTCTTTACGTACTACACGAACGTGTAATAAAAAATGGGGGTTCCTATTTTAAAAACGCAGTTGATATCCGTTTGACCCATGACAGCGGCATCTAGCTGGCCAACCATAGCGCCATCTGATTTCCCCCTTCAAGCTAGACAAGTTTCCTTCTTTGTAGTTTTTTCGTTTGATGCTTATTTCGTGAGATATTTGGCCCGGTCACGATCAATGGATCACCCTGTATATCGTTCAGAGCCTACACACAACCGTTCACCATCAGGAGGGCGAATGTGCATCACTTCACTTCCAGTTTCCACCCAGTTTGAATAAGTGTATGCACATGTTTCTATGTGTGTTTGTATGTGGAGATTAAGGATCATCACTGCTGCTCGCTGGCTTCCCTAGCATTCCCTAATGAGTGGACTTGGCTGGAGCAGTTCCTTAGTGCTTCTGTACAGTAACCATCCCAACACATTCCTTACTGACCAGACTTGGCTGGAACATCCCTCTAGTGCTTCTCATTCCCAGCAATCTTCCCTGATTCCCACTGCTGTCACTGACATTAAGGAACAAGTGTTTTCATTTTTCCTGTCATTTTAACTCAGCAGCCTCATAGCTTATGCAACAAGGCAAGCTTTTGGGCTGTGTCTTCTGATGTCGGTCGTTGTTCGTGGTTACCAGCCGTGGATGGACTTCTCGATAATGGACCCTGCGAATGCGGAAAAGGGACTTCACCTCGACCTGGTATTTGTTTTTGTTTCAGCAACAATGAATTCAAATGGTTCTGTTCTCTGTGGGTGAAATCTTATGGGACTTAACTGCTATGGTCGTCAGTCCCTAAGCTTAAGAACAAACGCACACACCCATGCCCGAGGGAGGACTCGAACCTCCGCCGGGACCAGCCGCACAGTCCATGATTGTAGCGCCTGAGACCGCTCGGCTAATCCCGCGCGGCTTCAAATTGTTCAAATGGCTCTAAACACCATGGGACTTAACATCTGAGGTCAACAGTCTCCTAGACGTAGAGCTACTTAAACCTAACATAAGGACCTCACATACATCCATGTCCGGGGAAGGAATCGAACCTGCGACCGCAGCAGCCTTGTGGTTCCGGACTGAAGCGCCTAGAACTGCTCGGCCACAGCGGCCGGCAACAATGAATTATTACTATCCTACTCCTTGCAGTTGTTTTAAACATAGCACATGCAGAGATCAACTTAGAACAGGGAGTGTGGCTGAAGTCATACCCTGCACTTTGCGTGAGGTAGTTGAATCAACAGTATGCATGTGACATATCTGTGCACGGATCTGTAACCAGTACGACTACGGTGGGAGTTAGAGGAACTGCAGTCAGGAGAAGCAGTAGGCAGGAATTCTTCGTGCACCTCAGAGGGAGAAACTTTCGCTCCCAGTTTGACTTTACAGATACAATGTGGAAAGAGCAAACATTTAGTTAGCACTGACCACACATTTCTGAGGGAAAAGCAGCTGAGCAAAACATGTCAAGTAGGTCGGCAGGCAGGGCTTGACCTGCACAAACATCTTTTGTGTCAGACATCGTAATGTCAGTAATTCTTGGATTCTGGCGTCATACAACCTGTCCTAGTACCTCAGTTACGATGCAATGTTGGACATATATGCATGTCTGAAGGAAGTTTGCATAGTAATTCGGAATAACACGATCAGTGCAATACCGTATTTATTGGCCGACACCGGCAAGCGACTTTCAAGTAAGATGTCTGCCCTGTGTGGGAACAGACATATTGGATGTTGGAGAACAGGTTGTGGACACATGGCTGACGGCGTATGGGAGTTTGGGTCTCGCTGTGAGTCATGCTCGGACAGCCAAATGGTAAGGCGATTGCTCGCAATAAGCAGAAAATCCAGGTTCGTGCCCCAATCAGGCATGAAATATCTTTGTCATCGATCCATTACATAGCTGATGGTTGGCCACACTCGTAACTGCGAATACATGTCTTGTATTTCATAACGGCTGAAGAAGGGACTTCGCATCAGAATCCGGAATCACACACGCACTTCAATATCGCTAACTTTGTGCTCCAACAAACACTTGAAAACTTAATCGAAGAGCATTTGAGATATGACCACCAAACACTTCCTGATTCATATTTCAGATTTATAGTCGCACAGGTTCACCACAAGTGAATGCTTAGTTACTTGGTACAGCCACATATTCGTTCTCTAGTTTCTGCATATGCTGGTGGAATAGCAAAAGGGCTCGACTAACAGTGAGAATCCAAGATTTGGAATGCTGGCACTAGCTCTATGACGTCACAATCCAGTTCAGACCTGTCGGACTGTTTATAATAGTGTAGAATCCTGGCGTACTGTCCCAGGCTTGAAATACTGGAACATTTTCTATGACGTCAGAATCTAAGTTATGGAATACTGGCATTGTACATGAAAATTTACTATAACAGTTCATATGACAACATAATCGGCGAGCAGTTAAAATATGTCCATCGTAGATAGACTCTCCATGGCGATCCTTATTGCGCGCGCACACATACACACACACACACACACACACACACACACACACACACACCAGATGCCACACATTAAACTTCAGTTTTGATGTATTGTAAGGATGTTTGTACAAGAAAAAGTACTATAACAGTTCATGCAGAGGTGCGGGTCGCTTTGGCTCAGTTGGTATAGTACCATACCAGCATGCAGTAGGAGATTCAACAAATTCAAACACTAGACCCCCATAACGAATACAGATTGCAAAAGGGTCCCAAGTAACAGTAGGATTCTCGGCCAGCCGTACCGTAGCGACCAACACATTCTTTTGATGGATGGCAGAACAACTTTTTTTTTAACTGATACCGATTTTCGCTGTAGACATGCCTTGCAAATTTGATATCGATACAAACGGGATATTTAACTCCAACCATCCTTCTTATAAGCAGAATGTCGTCTAATGTCTGGGCTGGGATTGCATTTTTAAGTGATTACTCGAATAAAAAAATAATGTTTTACTTTGTACACTGCAGATCTAGTATTTCCAGGAACTTTCAAACCACTTCTCCCTGCAAAGCCCAGTCTTTATAACCGTCAAGAAAGAATTCTTTGCTATGAATTTCTACCAAGGTATTCTCAATTAACTTTATCAATGTTATACGAATGTTATTTGAGTGGTGTAACTGTGTTGTAAGATTTTTATGAAATAATGTATACTGAAGCGCCAAACAAACTCGTATAGGCATGCACATTCAAATACAGAGATATGCAGACAGGCAGAATACGGCGCTGCGGTCGGCAACGCCGATATGAGACAAGTGCGTGGCGCAGATGTTAGACCGGATACTGCTCTACAATGGACGGTTATCAAGATTTAAGTGAGTTTGAACGTGGTGTTGTAGTTGGCGCATGAGCGATGGGACATCTCCAATGTAGCGATGAATTGTGGATATCCCCTACGACCATTTCGCGAGAGTACCGTAAGTATCAGGAATCCGATAAAACATCGCCATGGCTGCGGCCGGTAAAAGATCCTGCAAGAACGGGACCAACGGCGACTGAAGACAACCGATCAATGTGACAGAAGTGCAACCCTTTCTACAAATACCTGCATATTTCAATGCTGGACCATCAAAAAATTTCAGCGTGCAAGCCATTCAACGAAATATCGTCGATATGGGCTTGACACTGAAGGCCCTCTGGTGTATCCTTGATGACTGCACGAAACAACGCTTTACGCCTCGCCTGCGTCTGTCAACACCGACATTGTACTGTTGATGACTGGACACATGTTTCCTGGTCGGACGAGTCTCGTTTCAAATTGTATTGAGCAGATGGACGTGGACCCTGCATGTCAGCAGAGGACTGTTCAAGCTAGTGGAGGCTCTTTAATGTTGTGGGGAGTGTGATATGGGGCCCCTGATACGTCTAGATACGAATTTGACATGTGACACGTACGTAGGCATCTTTTCTGATCACCTCAAAAATGGCTCTGAGCACCATGGGACTTAACTTCTCAGGTCATCAGTCCCCTAGAACTTATTAAACCTAACTAACCTAGGGACATCACACACATCCATGCCCGAGGCACGATTCGAACCTGCGACCGTAGCGGTTGCGCGGTTCCAGACTGTAGCGCCTAGAACCGCTCGGACACTCCGGCCGGCTTTCTGATCACCTGCATCCATTCGTGTCCACTGTGCACTCCGACGATCTTGGGCAATTCCATCAGGACAATGCGACACCCCACACATCCATAAATGCTACAGAGTGGCTCGAAAAACACTCTTCTGAGTTTAAACACTTCCGCTGGCCACCAAACTCCCCAGACATGAACATAGAGCATATCTGGGATGCCTTGCAGCGTGCTGTTCGGGAGAGATCTCCACCCCCTCGTACTCTTACGGTTTATGGACAGCCCTGTAGCATTCATGTTGTCAGCTCCGTCCACCACTACATCACTACTACTGCGGCTCTTGAGGGTCCTACACGATATTAGGCAGGAGTACCAGTTTCTTTACCTCTTCACTGTGTTTTGAAAGAGCCACTTGTTACAAATATTTTATCAGCACGATTTTTTCTTTTTTCAGTGAAGTAGGCATTCAACATTGTAGAAGTTTCTAAAGAAATTTATATTATTACTTTTCAGTTCCGCATTTAGTAACATGTCTGCAAGTACTGAGCTTTGATTGAATATTTCTAATCCTTCATGTAAGTCCATTTGGTGTCCATTGTCCACTTTATGTAATACACTCCTGGAAATGGAAAAAAGAACACATTGACACCGGTGTGTCAGACCCACCATACTTGCTCCGGACACTGCGAGAGGGCTGTACAAGCAATCATTACACGCACGGCACAGCGGACACACCAGGAACCGCGGTGTTGGCCGTCGAATGGCGCTAGCTGCGCAGCATTTGTGCACCGCCGCCGTCAGTGTCAGCCAGTTTGCCGTGGCATACAGAGCTCCATCGCAGTCTTTAACACTGGTAGCATGCCGCGACAGCGTGGACACGAACCGTATGTGCAGTTGGCGGACTTTGAGCGAGGGCGTATAGTGGGCATGCGGGAGGCCGGGTGGACGTACCGCCGAATTGCTCAACACGTGGGGCGTGAGGTCTCCACAGTACATCGATGTTGTCGCCAGTGGTCGGCGGAAGGTGCACGTGCCCGTCGACCTGGGACCGGACCGCAGCGACGCACGGATGCACGCCAAGACCGTAGGACAACGTATTTGCGTACAGGGAAAAGTCATTCGATAGTAGCGTATGAGGGTATAGAGGTACTATATTTAAGAAATAGATTTCCAAAAACCTATTCCCCAAGAAATGGGTCTTTCGATTTCGTGTCCAGCCACGTTTCGACCCGACTCTGGTCTTTACATTTTGCAGATGTGTTGCTACGGGGCTTCTCTTTAGACTCAGTGACAGATGTAGAGAAAAATCTTCCTCTTCGTCTTCATTTGTTGCTGCTTCCACCACCGCCATTTAAAGTATCTTTGTCCTTTGTACCTTCTGCGGCTTCGTGCGTCAAAGACTCGTCTACAACATCTTCCATTCGTTTTCTTACTTCCACTCGACGGTTATCATACATTTCCAGGAATGTTACCCGGAGCTTTGAATGAAAGGCAGCAGCAAGTTAGCATTCTTCGTCGTGTAATGGAGATCCAAACCTTTGATCTATGGCACTTAATATGGCAATGACTAAAACCATGCAAATTCACAAGACCCCATGCCTTTATATTCTTCAAATAAAAGTACAGTTTCTTCAATTGTCTTTGTTTCAAATTGTTAAGGAGGCTCAAAGTGTGAGCCCAAATTGTTGATCATTTAAGCAAGTTCAGTTTACAAATATTTGCTCTCCTGATCTGGATATAAAGCTAACGTACTCACTTAAATGCGCCCACGAAATTTCATTACTTGTAAATGGAGAATCCGATACCATGATTTAGTTTCCACAGTCGGTCCAGCAAAAAAAGTCAGCACTTACGGCGAACTCAATAAACAAATAACAATAAACAGCCCACCCTTATGTAATCTCGCTCGCACTCCATTGTTTACATCAATCGCCCGTACCTCGGCGTAGTCACACACACACACACACACACACACACACACACATACAGGACCCGAACTTATCAGAGGGTCGTTTCCGTTGGCAGCTCGTCATTTTTTTCCGTAAATAGTAGGTGCCTAACTAAGGATTAACGGACTCACAGAAGGTAAACCGAACGAGGCGGCGCAGTGGTTAGCATACTGGACTCGGCATTCCCCGCAACCAACCATCATGATTTAGGTTTCCATCGTTTCCATAAATCGCTTCAGGCAAATGCTGGGATAGCTCTTTTGGAAGAGCACAGCCGACTTCTCTTCCCAATCCTATGGCACCGATGACGTCGCTGTTTGGTCCCGTCTCCCAAATCAGCCAGCTCAAAGAAACTTAACGGGAGTTAAAGAACCAGTTAATGTTTCCTTTTTTTAATTTAACTTAAAAGGTATTTCTTATTCGAAAAGTTAACTTGGTTTCCAGAATGAGATTTTCACTCTGCAGCGGACTGTGCGCTGATATGAAACTTTCTGGCAGATTAAAACTGAAGTGTTGGCAGAAGAGCCAACACCATGTTGCTAGAGGAGGCCGAAATACACGCGTTTAAGCTCACGCAGGCTGGTGTGAGGTCTGAAACAGTTAAGGGAATTTTTAGTAGCAAATAAAGTACGTAGTTGATGTAATACTTAACTTTAATCCATAATTATAGAACATCGCTCTTGATTGTACATGCTTCATAAAATAATATCCAATGCTATGGCGCCTTGCTAGGTCGTAGCAAATGACGTAGCTGAAGGCTATGCTAACTATCGTCTCGGCAAATGAGAGCGTATTTTTTCAGTGAACCATCGCTAGCAAAGTCGGTTGTAGAACCGGGGCGAGTGCTAGGAAGTCTCTCTAGACCTGCCGTGTGGCGGCGCTCGGTCTGCAATCACTGACAGTGGTGACACGCGGGTCCGTCGTATACTAACGGACCGCGGCCGATTTAAAGGCTACCACCTAGCAAGTGTGGTGTCTGGCGGTGACACCACAAAGACTGTGTGCCGGACCGAGACTCGAACTCGGGACCTTTGCCTTTCGCGGGCAAGTGCTCTACCACTTGCCCGCGAAAGGCAAAGGTCCCGAGTTCGAGTCTCGGTCCGGCACACAGTTTTAATCTGCCAGGCAGTTTCTTAACTTGGTTTATTGACGTCGTTTGCCCAGCCACAATTAGCGAGATATAGCTGTTGGGATGTAAGCCACGCCAGTATCCAAAGATGGTGATAAGCAAAGCCAAATAATGTCGATTTTCATAAATTTTCTCTACCTCGATACCGTATCGAGCGCTCCACCGTATCCATAATTGTGGGGTCCGTCCGATCGCGAGTATCGAAGCACGCAAACGGCTCTTGCTGATGACGTGTGCTTTTTCTTTCTTTTTGTCGACGCGGCGTATTACGCAGAACGACAGAAGCGGGAGTAGTCAATCGTCGGTGGCTGAGGAGAGAGTAGGGGGGGGGGGGGGGGACGTATACTGGTGGCTGTGATTGGCACGGCCGCCGCCGCCCGCGCCCGTGCCCGCTCGGCCTCTGCGTGATGACGTCACAGGGCGGGCTGATGGCGGCCGCTCCTGACGGCTCATCCATCACGGCGCCCGGTCGGCGGTGGGACAGCCGACTGCCGCGCTGCCCTGGTCTCGTCTGGTCTGGAGCGGCTTCCGGCTCTGCCCGTCATAGCTGGGACGACGCTGCCAGACGTGGCCCGGCGCGAGGGTGACCTAACTCGTGAAGAGCGACAGCTGTAGCGGCATTACGTTGTTACTTGCTCACCTGCAACAGACAGACAGGAAACACGTCAGCATCCACTTTTTTCTTATTTTTTGTGTTAAGGTCGTTTGGGATGAAACAGTTGAGGTCATCGGTCCCTAGGCTTACACACTAATTAACCTAACATGAACTGACTTACGGTAAGGACAACACACACACCTACACGCGCAGGAGGATTCGAACCTCCGGCGTTGGGGAGCCGGGCGAACCGTGGCAAGGTGCCTCATACCGTGAGGCTACACCGCGCGATGCATACAGCTTTCAAGCAGCCGATACAAATAAGGTCACAAAACAAAACACAGAGTGATTACATAAGATTCGTCGGGTCTCGATGTCCTATAGAAGGTGGTCCAATGATAGTGACCAGGCCAAATATCTCACGAAATAAGCGTCAAACGAAAAAACTACAAAGAACGAAACTCGTCTAGCTTGAATGGGGAAACCAGATGGCATTATGGTTGGCCCGCTAGATGGCGCTGCCATAGGTCACATGGATATCAACTGCGTTTTTTTTTTTAAATAGGAACCCCCATTTTTTATTACATATTCGTGTAGTACGTAAAGAAATGTGAATGTTTTAGTTGGACCACATTTTTTGCTTTATGATAGATGGCGCTGTAATAGTCACAAACATATGGCTCACAATTTTAGACGAACAGTTGGTAACAGGTAGGTTTTTTAAATTAAAATACAGAACGTAGATACGTTTGAATATTTTATTTCGGTTGTTCCAATGTATTATATTACGATCAGACAGACGGCGTAGCAATGGGTAGCCCGTCGGCTCCAGCTGTTGCAAACCTCTTCGTGGAGAATTTTGAGGATATTGCCATAGATAGTGCGCCATTGAAGCCGAAGTGTTTCTTTCGATACGTTGACGACACGTTCGTCATTTCGTCACACGGACGCCAGAAACTAGACAAGTTTTTGGAACACCTCAATGGCATCAACAGTAATATCCAGTTCACCTTGGAGGAGGTAAAAGATAATGCATTGCATTTCCTCGACGTCCTTGTCCACCGTAAACGAAATGGGTGCCTTGGCCACAGCGTCTACAGAAAACCCACCCACACAGACCTGTACCTGCACGCCACCAGCCATCATCATCCAACACAGAAGCGCACAGTATTACGAACATTGGTGCATCGTGCAAGAGTAATATCAGACTACGATAACCTGCACAATGAAACTGAGCCACATACCCAAGGTTTTCAGGAATAACGGCTACAGCGCCCATCAAGTGAAAGAAGTGATTTCTGGAAATATCAGAATAAGACCACAGACGAAGAGCAGGAAAAGAAACTTGCTTTGCTGCCATTCTGTGGCTCTGTGTCGGGCAAGATAAGCCGCCTGTTGGAAAGACACAAGATCAAATCAATCTTTAGGCCTCCAACGAAAACCTGTCAATTACTGAGACCAGTTGAAGAAGCCGTAGATCCCAGAACACCTGGAGTCTACGAAATACCTTGTGAGTGTTGCCAGAAGTACATCGGACAAACAGTGCATACTGTGGAACAACGCAGGAAAGAACATGAGAGGTATTATCGCCTACGCTGTCCAGAGAAATCTGCGTTAGCTGAACATGCATAAGAAAACGGTCATCACATAAAATTTGACGATACCTCTGTCGTGGCTCGCACTAACGGCTTTTGGGACAGTTTAATAAAGGAAGCTATTGAAATAAAAATTACCGCAAACACACTGAATAGAGACGGTGGCTTGCAGCTCAGCGCTGCGTGGGATCCACAGATTGCGCGGTTGAAGAGGGCACATCGAACGCCGACTCAAAACATGCCCATATATGGCAATGCCACGGGCACCAGTGACGTCACAGCCGGCAGCTAGCGTGTATAAGGGCGCGCCAACAGCCCACTGGCAGTCATAACACTTGGCAATGGCCAAGGAGTGCTTGGCCGAAAGCTCGTGTAGTTTTAAGCAATTGACGCGGTTGGAAACACGTTTTATTCAATGTTATCGGCGCGAGACTCTGCATTCATACATCCGGCAGTTCGCCCGAAATTTTGTGGAACGATATGTACGCCGGGAAAGTTTTAAATCCCTGATCAAGACGCTCTTCATTGCGAGGGATGACAGCTGTGCAGCGTCGACCGGGCGGTGGCTTCTCATGCTCACCCTTTTGACCACTTTGAAAATGATGCCGTACCCATCGCCTCACACTGCTCACGTCTATTGTACCGTCCCCATACACCTGTAGTACGGGACGATGGATTTCAATCACACATCGTCCATATCAGACTCCAGTTTGGAACACTCCTCTGCAGGTGCCAACGACAGAAGCACAACGGAATCATCTCTGGAAGTGAGAGTGGAAGGGCCGGCCGCGGTTGCCGAGCGGTTCTGGCGCTGCAGTCCGGAACCGCGGGACTGCTACGGTCGCAGGTTCGAATCCTGCCTCGGGCATGGGTGTGTGTGATGTCCTTAGGTTAGTTAGGTTTAAGTAGCTCTAAGTTCTAGGGGACTTATGACCTAAGATGTTGAGTCCCATAGTGCTCAGAGCCATTTGAACCATTTTTTTGAGAGAGGAAGGTTCCAGCATTAGTGCCACACCAACGACATCTGGTGCTGACATCCAAAGTCACCACAAAAAAATAAGAGGTATTACTTTCAGAACGAGCATTAAACAGTTTTACAAGAAGAGTGGTAAGCAGGTTGCGTGGATGCGGACATTATTTACTGAAATCCAACGTGTTTGTTAATCCTGAAACATCTTTTTCGTGGTAAGTCACAGGCACTCTCTGTGTATTATTTGAGGGTTGCAGTTTGCAGCTTTTGGGAATTATATTTGACGTACACCAATGAATACTTTACACTGTCGCTTGCGAGATGTCACGTACGAATTCGTGCCGATTCTGTGAGAGAAGCTTATTGCTCCGAAGAACATTGCAGTTTAATTAGCCGCGGGTACGCCAAACACACACGTTTCTCCATACAACACGAGTCGCTTCCAAGCTGCCCTGGGAATCAGAACTGAGATTGTGCAACGAGGCAGTCTCGGACATATGTCGGGACTCGTGCATGTATAAACTAAACTGCGCAATGCATCGTGACAAACCAACACACACACACACACACACACACACACACACACACACACACACACACACACACACACACAGCTCCCGTGCCCACCGCACTTTCAAAGAAGGCCAGTTTTTATTTGGCCAGCCCGCTTAACAAGAACACGACCATGTTCCTATCTCTCTCTCCCTCTCTGTCTTTCCGTGTGTGTTTGTGTGTGTGTGTGTGTGTGTGTGTGTGCAGACAAACACGGCCCGCTCTGCAGACTTTCGAAACGCCCTGTGCTTCAGCCGCTTGCGTCGGTAGCGCAATGCACACACGGCTCCCTGTGTTTCAGATGCGGCTGTCCGCTTTCCAACCTGACATCGGGCGTTACGTCACGATGACGTTGCAGATGATGTCACTGCCCGCTTCGAATGCAGCCCGCTTGTTATGCTGACTCCCTCTTCTTCTTTCATCTTTTTTTTTCCCCCTGCTACAAACTCTGTGTTTGTGTCCGCTCGGTAAACAAACATCTTTGTTCCTCTTTGAGGTCCCGCTCACACGCTAGGCTGTGAGTCATGTGCCAAGCTAATAGAGGGACGCAGCGAATGTACGAAAGGACAATTTAATTATTGCATTATGGCAACCTACTACCCTTGCGGATGGCGGCTATCAGTGAAAAAACCCGTTTTTTATATTGTTTTTTTTCGCAGGCCAGTTTAATCCAAGTGTTAAAAGCGTTCAAAACAGCTAGTTTCTGAAATAACCGATACCGGTTTTTTATTCCTATTATTTCCTGCAATAAACGTTGAAATCGAACAAAGACTGAAAACTTTGACTGTCTTAGTTTGCCGGCCGGAGTGGCCGAGCGGTAAAAGGCGCTACAGTCTGAAACCGCACGACCGCTACGGTCGCAGGCTCGAATCCTGACTCGGGCATGGATGTGTGTGATGTCCTTAGGTTAGTTAGGTTTAAGTAGTTCTAAGTTCTAGGGGCCTTATGACCACAGCAGTTGAGTCCCATAGTGCTCAGAGCCATTTGAACCATTTGAACTGTCTTAGTTTCAAGGTACACAGAATTAAACTATTAAATTAAATAAGCAAATAAAAAAAACTTTATACGCTGTTTGTTGCTTTTCTCAAAAAGTGATAAGTGGTAGAATACTACAAAAACCACCAGTACTGTCCTATTGAAACATCCCCTTAGAAAAATTTATCAAATACTGTACTGGTTAAACCTCTTACGTTATTTGATTTTCAAACAGCTGAGCAGAAGTGAACGTACTCAGACATTTCTCTCTTTACTTATTCCGAACAACACTAAACTGACACACAATATTTTTAGCGCAATGCAATATGACTTTCAATAATCCCTACAAAAGAATGGCCCCGACTAACAATAACCTATACCTTTCATGAATCACTTACCTCACAAAAATCTTCGTTACTCGAACTACTGCAATACAGCGAGCGCCAATACTACCAGCTAAATAAAGGATTCTAACTACTGAAGACACTAACTACTGATAGGCATAGTTAGCAAATGAAAGATAGAGAACAAACAATGTATTTCCTTAATAATATTCAAAAGTTATCATATACATATATATCAGTTCATGATATCCAATATTACAAATTTACTCTTTCTGATGGACACACGTCCAGATTGTCCGCTCTCAAAACTCTGCCATCTCTCTTCCCACATCCACCACTGCTGGCGGCTCACCTCCAACTGCGCAACGCTACGTGCTCTTCATATCCAACTGCCCAACACTACAATGGCGAATATTGCAACAATGCCAACCAGCCACAGACTGCACACAGCACAGTCAGTGATTTTCATATAGAGCGCTATGTGGCGTTACCAACATTAAAACCTAAACAGCTTACTTACACCATTTGTTCTAATTTTTGAAACTCTGCTGAAAAATCATGTTGTAATCGAGGATCATACCACTATTGAAACTCTGCTCAAAAATTATATTGTAATCGAGGATCATGCCACCATTTCGGCGTTACGAATAGTCAGTGGTGAAGGATGAAAACTGGGTTTGGAGAAGTCTGTTTTTCGTGTTAATTTGTTCGTTTCCAAGGGCGACAAGCAGATAGGCATATTATGTAGACACAGGCAGCTGATCAGCTATTTTCTATTTTTGGTTGTATGCTATGAACGAATTACTGAGTTTTTAATTTATTAATTTTAACTTATTACTCTTACCATAATTTCCTCCCTCCTTTTATTATGTCATAAAAATGGTAGGCACATACTCTTTTAAAGAAAATAAAGTATTGAACTTCACTGCTACGTCACATCGTAAAAATATTTCTAGACTAGGGTTGGTGACATTCTGCAACACAACGGGTGTCCAGCAACGACAGCGATAAACTACCGTATAGACCAGGTGGGACCAACTCTTGCACACAACACGTACACCCGTACTCAAGGGGAGGTTTACCTTCTTTGGCCCGAAAAAGGCAGGTTCTTTGAGAATTTTTTTCTCGGGATGTGTTATAGATATCGATCTCAAATTTGGTCAATATGTTTATTGATATTTCTTGTACAAACTGGAATTTTTTCGACCGTAAATGTCGAAGAGCAAAGGCGGAAGTACCGTCGGAACGAAACAAAATTTCGATGTAGACTTCCACGCGCGGTATGTCACAGGTCAGCCGGGTCGTCTGAAATCGAAATTGAGTTGACGTTAGCGAAATATATAAGATTCTTTAGGAGCTGTACCTCGCTTACGTTATTTGGACCATAGGAAACAAAATGGCGGCCATTTGGAAAAAATAGGGATTTCTCATCGATTTTTCGACTTCGTCGGCCAAGTAAAAATATTTATAGTTGATGGATCGGAATAACAGTGGTACAACTCCTAGAAAATTTAGTTAGCTTCATCGGAAATAAAGAATCATGCCAATCTGTTCAGTAGATATGATGTTACCACACCGCGCGGAAAAAAAAAATAGAAAAACGCGGTTGAAGGTTTGACTACATATAAATACAATATTATGCAACATACGCTCAATCTGGTATTCCGCATCCATAAACTAGTCCTTCCTTTTCCTCACAGAGGCCTTTCTGCTCGATCTGGGCCATCCTGCGCTGCTCCAGAACCGCTCGTACGGCCGGTTTTCGGCCGCTGGAATCCGGTGGTCGTCCGAATGCTTGGCGAACTGCGTCGAATAGAGTCCCAGGGTGACGTCCATCGTTGTCATGGTCTTCAGAATTGCTGAATACCCATCGTTGAAGCTGCTCACTGCCAGGAAAGTCGCAGTCTCCACAGTTTTTGCACCAGAATATAAGTGCTTGGGGGCTAACTTCCAAACACACTAGTACAAACTTTAATTTGAATTTTGTGTGTTTCCTCCAAAGCACCGGCACAATAACTCGTCCTCCGAAAGAAAATGGTGCGTGAAAAAGGCCGATTTCAGGCAGGTGCATTTTTTTTGTTTAACCGCGAATAACAAACGTTTCCGTTCTGTATTCCGAAAAACCGTTTCAGGGTTGGATTCTAAAAACTTTTATGGATCCAAAAATGCAATTTAAAAAAAAATCGATTTTTTGAACCGAATGATAGTAAACCTCCCGTTAAGACACGACACACGGCAGCAGGGACAGTAATGTGTCAGCAACCCCGTACCAATTCTTACACCATGTCTTTGTTGCTCCTTTGTGTCGCAATTTTTATTTGATCGCTTTTCCAATTTTATACAATAACGCAATACTTCAAACCAAAGCAAATTTTTATGAGCAGAAAGTACTACTTTTTCTAAAAAAATGTTTTACTCAACAACGATAAATTTTAACTCTGCTGTTGGTATTTGATATTCCGGTTTTTTACTCGGGTGTTACTACAAAATAGAAAACACCTGTTATAACTGAGACCAAACAAATACTGAAAAATACCGGTTATTCACAACTAAAATATCGGTATCGGTTCTAACCGTTTTCTCATCCTTACTCTCATGTGCGCCTAAATGACGTCGTACGAATACATTGAACACACTGAAAATTCTCTAAATAATAATATTTTAAAAAATACATAACAAAAATATAGCAATAGTAAGATATCAATTTATACAGTATACATTAAGAGCAATGCAATAATTCCGCCCGCATCTCGCGGTCGTGCAGTAGCGTTCTCGCTTCCCACGCCCGGGTTCCCGGGTTCGATTCCCGGCGGGGTCAGGGATTTTCTCTGCCTCGTGATGGCTGGGTGTTGTGTGCTGTCCTTAGGTTAGTTAGGTTTAAGTAGTTCTAAGTTCTAGGGGACTGATGACCATAGATGTTAAGTCCCATAGTGCTCAGAGCCATTTGAACCATTTTTTTGCAATAATTCCAATTTAATGCTAAAGAAGGAAATGTTGACGTTCGTGAAAATTACTGAACTATTTCGATTCCGGCGAAAAGTAAGACGCCGAGAAGGAATACTGACCCTATGTGACTTATTTTGGAACATACGGTAACGAAAGGCAAATCTACGTTTACATCACACTTAAATTTACAGAATGCTTTTGACAACGTTGATTTGAATAAACTCTGAAATTCTCTAGGCAGTAGGGATAAAATACAGGGAGCGAAAGGTTATGTACAATCTGTACAGTAACCAGACTCTACGGAGAAACAGAAGTAGTAGAGGAGAAAGAAGCGAGACAGAATATTGAAGCCTGTCCCCGACATTATCCTGTCTCTAGACTGAACAAGCAATAAAGGAAGCCAAGAAGAAATTTGGCAAGAGAATTAAAATGTGGGTTATAAAAATAAAAACTTTCAAGCTTGTCGATAACATCGTAATTCTGACAGAGAAAGGCCAAAAAGAAATTGGGAGAGCAGTTGAACGGAATGGATACGTAACTGAAAACCAGACATGAGTTCTCTCTTGCTGTCCTTTGGTTTCTGACTGCTTCAATATGTCTTTCACTTTTGCCAGCACCGAGTGGGAGAATACCCAGACATTCAGTCACTTGCACATTTCCTACAAATATTATCCTGTTTGTATTCTAGTGTTTTGCATGAATGGCTGCCGAGTCGCTGTGAATTTCTTGAGGAAAAGTCATGTTCCTGTGTAAACTGTTGTACACACATCAAAAAAAGGTTTGCATCACCTCGGTTCCGAGAGTTCCGGAACCGGTTCAGAAAATTGAAATAGAGATCAACATAAACATCATCTCCGCCCTTTTTATTGATCCTGAAAACCACAAATTGCATGTTGTACCACCATACAGCGAGACCTTCAGACGTGGTAGCACATCCTCTTGCACTGACGTATGCCTGTATTCGTCGTGGCATGCTACCCACAAGTTAATCAAGGCACTGTTGGTCCAGATTGTCCCACTCCTCAAAGGCGATTCGTCGGCCACGTCGTCCATAAACAGCCCTTTTCAATCTATCCCCGGATGTTCGAGAGGGTTCATGTCTGGAGAACATGTTGGCCACTCTAGTCGAGCGTCGTTATCCTGAAGGAAGTCATTCATAAGATGTGCACGACAGGGGAGCGAATTGTCGTCCATGAAGACGGATGCCTCGCCAATATGCTGCCGATATGGTTGCACTGTCGGTCGGAGGATTGCATTCACGTATCGTACAGCGGTTAAGACGCCTTCCATGACCACCTGCGGCGTACGTCAGCCCCACACAATGCACGCCAAAACATCAGGGAACCTCCACCTTGCTGCACTCGCTGTACAGTATTCTAAGGCGTTCAGCCTGGCCGGGTTGCCTTCAAATACGTTTCCGACGATTGTCTGGTTGAAGGCATATGCGACTCTCATCGGTGAAGAGAACGTGATGCCAGTCCTGAGCGGTCCATTTGTCATGTTGCTGGCCCCACCTGTACCGCGCTGCATGGAGTCGTGGTTGCAAAGATGGACTTCGTCATGGACGTCGGGAGTGAAGATGAGCATCATGCAGCCTATTGCGCGCAGTTTGAGTCGTGACACGACGTCCTACGGCTGCATGAAATGCGTAATTCAACATGGTGGCGTTGCCGTCAGGGTTCCTCCGAGCCATAATCCGTAGGTAGCGGTCATCCACTGCAGTAGAAGCCCTTGGGCGGCCTGATCGAGGTATATCATCTACACTTCCTGTCTATATCTCCCCTATGTCCGAACAACATTGCTTTGGTTCACTCCGAGACGCCCGGACACTTCCCTTGTTCAGGGCCCCTACTGGCACAAAGTAACAATGCGAACGTGATCGATCCGCGGTATTGACTGCCAAGGCACGGCTGAACTACAGACAATACGAGCCGTGTACCGCCTTCCTGGCGGAATGACTGGATCTGATCGGCTGTCGGACCCCCTCCGTCTAATAGGCGCTGCTCACGCATGGTTGTTTATATCTACGGGCGGGTTTAGTGACATCTCTGAACAGTCAAAGGGTCTGTGTCCGTGATACGATATCCACAGTTAACGTCTATCTTTAGGGGTTCTGGGAACCGGGGTGATGCAAAATTATTTCGATGTGTGTATTAAAGCATGTAATTTCATAATTTGACGGTTAGCCCATTTCGCCCCCTTGGGCTTCGTCCGCCACACCACAGTAACAAACTGAAGCGCGTCCTTCCCTCGCCCACTTTTTTCAGAGTTGCGACATAGGGAAGCCCAAGGGCGGCACATCATCGCCATGAAATGTTTCATGGAGTTAAACTCGCGTTCCATTTACCACAGAGGAAGTTCCTGATGAAATGTTCCGTTCGCGTAGGAATGACGATATTAATTAAATCGTTTTGGATACGTTTCTCTATCGTGTTGTACAGGGCTATTCCGTGATCATGGAGAGTGGTAAAAGTTTGGGAGCTGTAAGTGAAAATTGTTGCGATACCTCGGACAGTGCATTACTTGTACAGGATGATCAAAAAGTCAGTATAAATTTGAAAACTTAATAAATCACGGAATAATGTAGATAAAGAGGTAAAAATTGACACACGTGCTCGGAATGACATGGGGTTTTTTTAGAACCGAAAAAAACGAAGTTCCCAAATGCCCGACAGATGGCGTGTGAAAGATCTGTTGCGCGCGTCGTTTGGTGATGATCGTGTGCTCAGATGCCACTTTCGCCATGCTTGGCCTCCCACCTCCCCAGACCTCAGTCCGTGCGATTATTGGCTTTGGGGTTACCTGAAGTCGCAAGTGTATCGTGATCGACCGACATCTCTAGGGATGCTGAAAGACAGCATCCGGCGCCATTGCCTCACCATAACTCCGGATATGTTTTACAGTGCTGTACACAATATTATTCCTCGACTACAGCTGTTGTTGAGGAATGATGGTGGAAATATTGAGATTTCCTGTCAAGAACATCATCTTTGCTTTGTCTTACTTTGTTATGCTAATTATTGCTATTCTGATCAGATGAAGCGCCATCTGTAGGACATTTTTTGAACTTTTGTATTTTTTTGGTTCTAATAAAACCCCATGTCGTTCCAAACATGTGTGTGAATTTGTACCTCTCTATCTACATTATTCCGTGATTTATTCAGTTTTCAAATTTACACTGGATTTTTGATCACCCGGTATATCAGTAGTGTTGTTGCTGAGACTGTCAGGTAGGCAACTTTCAGAGGCTGCAGTATGGAGTAAAACAAGACGAAAATGTCGAGTAACATGTACTCTAAAATGCATACCTTAACAGCTATGAGCCCTTGTTCAGTAGAAGAGATGTTTCGCAGCAGCGAAGCATTCATTTTATAGCCCATGTTTACTCGACATTTTTCTTCTTGTTTTGGTTTGTGCTACCACCTACCCTACAATTTTAGCAACAGTAGCACCGGTACACGTGTATTGCACTGTAACAAATACTTGTAAAAGAAGGGCTGAAGGGAGTTTCAATGGTCTTTGAGATGGCAATACTGCAATTTCGACTTATCAAAGATCATTGTTACCAGTCAGTTAATAAGTCCATTTATTATTTCTAGAAGAATTTTCATAAACACTCCTACCCGTAAGCATATGGTTCAAATGGCTCTGAGTACTATGGGACTTAACTTGTGAGGTCATCAGTCCCCTAGAACTTAGAACTACTTAAACCTAACTAACCTAAGGACATCACACACATCCATGCTCGAGGCAGGTTTCGGACCTGCGACCGTAGCGGTCGCGCGGTTCCAGACTGTAGCGCCTAGAACCACTCGACCACTGCGACCGGCCGTAAGCATATAATTAATGCATCTGGAGGATAAGGTACCACGTTTCAAGCACACACATGCTACGTTAAAATGTTCATTTCATAAGCATCTTCACAGCTGCAGAGGGCTAGTTACAAGTGTAACTCTATTCTGTGTCAGAATGTCACTTTACAATATCACGTACGTGCTCGAGCCCTTGACCAATTAAAAATGTTATTGGCTGTTTCAGACCTGAAGTATTCTATATTGTGATGTAGCCTACCCTGCGGTTAGTCGGAAAAACACGCTCACATTTCAAATACACAGCATTTGATTCTGAAGGCTGTGGCGGCGCCAAGAGCCATTCTAGAACTGTCTCACAAACTACCTGTTTCAGTTGACAATTTTTGCTTCTGTTACGGTATACTTTTACCCATGTCAGTAGACCGACACGTTTCGCTCGATTGAAATGCGTCTTCAGTGGTCTACATCGAAAACTACGTAGATACTCCACAATACACCGTACGGTGCGTGGCGGAAAGTATCCCATACCACTACTAATCATTTCCTTTCCTGTTCCGCTCGCCAACAGTGCGGGGGAAAAACGACTATGAGACTCCGTATGAGCCCTAACTTCGCGTATCTTATATTTGTGGCTCTTGCGCGAAATGTGTGCTGGAGTTAGTAGAATCGTTCTGCAGTCAGCTTCAAATGCCCGTCTCTGAATTTTCTCGGTAGTGTTCCTCGAAAAGAACGTTGCCTTCGCTCCAGGAATTTCCATTTCAGCTCTCGAAGCATATCCGTAACACTTGCACGCCCATCGAAACTACCGGTAACAAATCTAGCAGTCCGCCTCTGAATTGCTTCGGTGCCTTCCTTCAACCCGACCTGGTACGGATCCAAAATACTCGTGCAGTATTCAAGAGTAGGTTGCACTAGCGTCCTATCTGCTGTCTCGTTTACAGACGAGCCACGCTTTCCTGGAACTAATCAAAGTCGACCATTCGCCTTCCCTACCACCGTTCTCACATGCCCGTTCCATTTCATATGGCTTTGCAACGTTCCGACCCGATAATTAAACGACGTGACTGTCTGAACGAGTACGCTAATAACGCCGTATCCAAATATTATGAGTTTTTTTTCCTATTCATCTGCGTTAACTGACATTTTTCTACATTTACAGCTAACTGCCATTCATCACCTGAAATTCTTTCTGTCACTGCAGTGGTTTAGTTTTTCTTACAACGAAGCAGCTATGGACGGAAGAACGTCACCGATTCAGCAAGAAGCAAAAAAATCCAAACTTCATACTGTTGCATGGTAGTAGTACAAAAAATGAGACAGTTTATGATCGTGACAAACAAGTGGAACCATAAAAGAAACGACATTGTTACAGTCACCATTGAAGACAGTTTGATGGTTCAAATGGCTCTGAGCACTATGGGACTCAACATCTTAGGTCATAAGTCCCCTAGAACTTAGAACTACTTAAACCTAGCTAACCTAAGGACATCACACACACCCATGCCCGAGGCAGGATTCGAACCTGCGACCGTAGCAGTCCCGCGTTTCCGGACAGCAGCGCCAGAACCGCACGGCCACCGCGGCCGGCAAGACAGTTTGAAGCGAAACGCATATGGTCAAAATAAGACGTTCGCTACAGTCGCAAAAGACGAAATATAACCTGTATTAGTTGCACTGACTGTATGTTTGCGATCAACACTATTCGTAAACATATCGTAATAACACGAGATTCCATATTATAACTATTCTTGCACAAAGTCAGTTTTTTGAGAAATTCCATACATTTTGCTCTATTTTACACTACTGGCCATTAAAATTGCTACACCAAGAAGAAATGAAGATGATAAGCAGGTATTCATTGGAGAACTGTATTATACTAGAACTGACATGTGATTACGTTTTCATCGCAATTTGTGTGCATAGATCCTGAGAACTCGGTACCCAGAACAACCACCTCTGGTCGTAATAACGGCCTTGACACGCCTGGACATTGATTCAAACAGAGCTTGGATGTCTTGTACAGGTACAGCTGCAAATGCAGCTTGAACACGATACCACAGTTCATCAAGGGTAGTGATTGGCGTATTGTGACGAGCCAGTCGCTCGGCCACCATTGACCAGACGTTTTCAGCTGGTGAGAGATCTGGAGAATGTGCTGGCCAGAACAGCAGTCGAACATTTTCTGTATCAAGAAAGGCCCGGACAAGACCTGCAACATGCCGTCGTGCGTTATCCTGCTGACATGTAGGGTTTCACAGGGATCGAATGAAGGGTAGAGCCACGGGTCGTAACACATCTGATATGTATCGTCCACTGTTCAAAGTGCCGCCAATGCGAACAAGAGGTGACTGACACCTGTAACCAATGGCACCCCATACCATCACGCCGGGTGATACGCCAGTATGGCGATGAATACACGGTTCCAATGTCCATTCACCACGATGTCACCAAACACGGATGCGACCATCATGATGCTGTGAACAGAACATGGATTCATCCGAAAAAATGACGTTTTGCCATTCGTGCACCAAGGTTCGTCGTCCAGTACACGTCATCGAAGGCGCTCCTGTCTGTGATGCAGCGTCCAGGGTAACTGCAGCCACGGTCTCCGAGCTGATAGTCTATGCTGCTGCAAAATCCGTCGAACTGTTCGTGCAGATGGTTGTTGTCTTGCAAACATCCCCATCTGTTGACTCAGGGATCGAGACGTGGCTGCACGATCCGTTACAGCCATGCGGATAAGATGCCTGTCATCTCGACTGCTAGTGATACGAGGCCGTTGGGATCCAGCACGGCGTTCCGTATTACCCTCCTGATCCCACCTATTCCATATTCTGCTAACAGTCATTGGATCTCGACCAACGCGAGCAGCAATGTCGTAATACGATAAACCGCAATCGCGATAGGCTACAATCTGACCTTTATCAAAGTCGGAAACGTGATGGTACGCATTTCTCCTCCTTACACGAGGCATCACAACAACGTTTCACCAGGCAACACCGGTCAACTGTTGTTTGTGTATGAGAAATCGGTTGGAAACTTTCCTCACGTCAGCACGTTTGTAGGTTAAATTTCGCGTCTGTAGTATGTCATCTTCGTGGTGTAGCGATTTTAATGGCCAGTAGTGTATTTTGAGAGAATTGTCGGATACTTACGGATTTTTATGTGCATCGACATGTCCAAAAAATAAGTTGCATCATTCAGCAAAACGTTTTTTGATTATTGTTGGCAAAAGAGTTGCCAAAAAGCTCTTTACACGTTACAGACGGAATGAAAATTGAATTCCATCAAACCCAGACGGACAGCTCGCGTAAAAGGTTCGAGAATTGAAAGCAATACTCGTAACAGGCGTGAAAAAAACTCTCATTTAACTCGAGTGAGAAAGTTATGAAAATTGAATTCCATTACATCCAGATGAAGGGAACTCGCATAAAGGGTTCGGATGTTGAAAGCGATACTTGTAACAGGCGTTAAACTTTGACTTAAGTGTGAAAGTTAATATCTCGCAAAATGGAAGATGTATTTTTTTCCCTCTACAGTAAGCCGTGCGTCGTTCACAATGCGAGATTTTATTAGCTTTCGAGCTTTCTCCTCGGGAGCGTTGCAAGGCAGTATTCTGTATATTGAATGCGCATTATGAAGGACGCTCAGTGTCACTGGGGTTAAGCCGATTCCGTGCGTGAACACGCCTCGCGGCCCATATCTGGGCCAGCGTCGTGTTCCCCCTTTTTTTCCCTTGTTGTCGTGCTGTTGACATCGTTTCTCCAGAGACCCTCGCCTCAATAGCGAGCTACACAGATTCCGATATTGCATTACCGGAGATAATGGTCCACGTTTATACCCAGCGACGCGTCTGTGAGGCGAGATTAGGTACAGAGTTCCGATTTCATAAACCGCGAACAGGCGTTAAATACAGCCAGTCACACGAACTGCTGCGTATATTTGGTCGCACAGAACAGGTTGCGAGAGCGTTCGTTGTGAACTTCAGTTTCCAAAACCGAAACACGCTGTGCGTGATCTACATCTGCATCTACATCCATACTCCGCAAGCCACCTGACGGTGTGTGTCGGAGGGTGCTTTGGGTACCTCTTATCGGTTCTCCCTGCTATTCCAGTTTCTTATTGTTCGCGGAAAGAAAGATTGTCGGTATGCCTCTGTGTGGGCTCTAATCTCTCTGATTTTATCCTCATGGCCTCTTCGCGAGATATACGTAAGAGGGAGCAATATACTGCTCCCCGGTGAAGGTATGTTCTCCAAACTTAAAAAAAAGCCCGTAACGAGCCACTGAGCGTCTCTCTTGCAGAGCCTTCCACTGGAGTTTATTATCTCCGTAACGCTTTCGCGATTACTAAATGATCCTGTAACGAAGCGCGCAGCTCTCCGTTGGATCTTCTCTATCTCTTCTATCAGCCCTATCTGGGTACGCATCCCACACCGGTGAGCAGTATTCAAGCAGTGGGTGAACAAGCGTACTGTAACCTACCTCCTTTGTTTTCAGATTACATTTCCTTAGGATTCTTCCAATGAATCTGAGTCTGGCATCTGCTTTACCGATGATTAATTTTATATGGTCACTCCATTTTAGCCGGCCGGAGTGGCCGAGCGGTTCTAGACGCTACAGTCTGGTACCGCGCGACCGCTACGGTCGCAGGTTCGAATCCTGCCTCGCGCATGGATGTGTGTGATGTTAGGTTAGTTAGGTTTAAGTAGTTCTAAGTTCTAGGGGACTGATGACCTTAGCAGTTAAGTCCCATAGTGTTCAGAGCCATTTTTGAACCACTGCATTTTAAATAATTTATGGAATTAACTGCTTCCAGCTGCTGACCTGCTAAATTGTAGCAGAATGATAAAGGATCTTTCTTTCTATGTATGCGCAGCACATTACACTTGTCTACACTGAGATTCAATTGCCATTCCCCGCATCTGTCGGTTCGCTGGGTCTGTTTCGGTTTCTTTCCGCACTAGATGCAACGTTCTGAGCCAAGTGGCGGACGCAGTGGACTCTCATTCGGGAAGACGGGCTTCAAATCCTCTTCGGATCATACAAATTTATTTTCACGGTGACTTTCCCTAAATACAAGAGCTACTTTTTTCCCCGTCTCGGATCGGACGCACAGTGAAAATCGTATATATATGCATATATAAACGTTGCTCGAAATCGTAGAATATGTATATATTTTCTACGCCTTTGAGCAACGTTTCTACATAATCCCCGCTCCGATTTACACATTTGTCGTACAATGGTACCAACTTTGCAATACCTTCGTCGTACAAGGCAGCCGGCTATGCTTTCAGCCAACTCTCTACGTCGGTCTGCAGCTCTTTGTCTGTGCTAAAATACTGTCACAGCCAGCGGTTGATGTGAGCACAAAGAGATAAAACGTCAGCGCTGTATGGTGGGTGCTCAAACACTTCCCACCGCAAAATGCTGCAGGAACATCTTCGTTGTGGCTGGAGTCAGTTCCTGCAGCATTTGCCGCATTTCGCAGTCACGCATGACAGTTACGTTATGCGGGTCGCATGCAATCAGGCGGAACTACTCAGCGAATGACAGCACGCATTTCACACTTCGCGGGATTTGCTGTTGTTCTAGATAGCTCTATTATTTGCTCACTGAGCACTCAGAACTGAGAAGTGCGACGTGACGTAGTTCATGGGCATACTACTGTTTGATTAAAATTACTTGACAGTTGGCGTATTTCCCTTGGCCCTATGGTGTTGCCACATCGGCTGCCGGCTACCATTCTGTTATAGGCGACACATGTAATGTCTCTTTCTGCTATAAGTTATATGAGGATTCTATTAAGTTCATGAAGTTAAATTTGGTAAAGCTATCCTCCTTAAAACTTCTTAAGAAATAATTACAAATAAGTAAGATTATATTTGCAGGTTGCCAAATTAAACTTTAAATTCTGATTGAAAACGAGCGCCAGGCTCCCTACAAATAATATCAGATGCGTTAGCGTGATAAAATTTATGCAAAGAGGCACCTGACCTATAATAAATTGTATCACTGAAACTAGTCACTTTATGGCAAAATAAATCTTGTGATTTGATGCTAATTAATTTCGATAGTATTTTTAAATAAGTTCTTCTGCTCCGGCTTCGTCGTATTTCCTGTGGAAATAAAAAGTTTAAATGCGCCACGTAATGGCGGCCAATTTTCTCAGTCAAAGATGATCGCAGCTAGCTCCGCAGCAGCTGCAAAAATTGCGACACAAACTCTTGCGTTATAACAAATGCGGCTTCTTGGATTCCTTAAATGATTACTCTGGTCTCCAGATTAGCTTATTATGTTTTCGTAACTCTTTTACACATCAATTTTGTTCTGGGAATCGAACGAGAGCAAGACAAAAGCTATAGCAATACAATCGTACCTTCTGCACTCAAACAATAGCTAAGACACAAGAAACATCAGAAAACAACTAAGTTCATTGTCTTCGAATCCTTTTATAATATAGCAAAGATTATAGTGTTCAGTTCTTTAGTTTACACATATGATCTTATATCACGGAGAATAATGTATTTTTTTCTATTAACAGAATCGATAAATTGTCTTTAAAGTTATTTCCTCGCTTTGTCCGTATCACAATTAGGCATTAATGTTCACACAACATTACGCATGTATAGTTCTTTAGTCGCTCATGTCAAATATATGGAAAGGGACACTATACACACAAACACGGCGGGTCACTTCGCAAGCGCTGTTAATGTGTAACAAGGAGCAATGTTGGAAGTGAATGCCGCGTGGTATGTCGGAAATGCGAGATGCTCTGTCCATAGTTCATTTGAAGTGACCAGTGACTGAACTGAGGCAGAATTTAAACTCGTCTCCTAAGCTAACGACAACATCATGACGTGCATTGTATCCGAGAAAAAGATTATCAACGGTAGGCAGCAGAACTAAAATCACTATCGCTTTGTTTACAATATTTAAGGCTAACTTCTACGACCAAATTCAAAACAGCAGAATTCCATAATATGTTTGTTTCTGTAGCCATCTTCTGAAAAAAAATTTCAGTTTCAGCGATAAAGACAGACTGTAATTTCTCGCTGTCATCGGTTACCTCCCCCTGCGGAATGCCCTGTTACCAACCAATGAGCATCCCTCACTGGCACTTGCTTGCAGGTTATAGGCGGTACATGCAGATTCCAAACGAGGAAAGAATCACACGAAGAAAAAATGAAGAAAATGAAACAAGTCAGTAAGATGCTGAAAATAATGCGAGAAAGTAACAGAAATTAAAAAGATTTACATTTAAAACAATTAATTGAAGGGCATCCGGCCATCTCTTAAATTTAACATGCCACATACTATTAACAAGTAGACCCCGCCAGTCGGGATTAATGTTTCGAGAGAGAGAATAGAGGTTCCCTATGATGTAATTGTGGTGTCACCGCCAGACACCACACTTGCTAGGTGGTAGCCTTTAAATCGGCCGCGGTCCGTTAGTATACGTCGGACCCGCGTGTCGCCACTATCAGTGATTGCAGACCGATCGCCGCCACACGGCAGGTCTAGAGAGACTTCCTAGCACTCGCCCCAGTTGTACAGCCGACTTTGCTAGCGATGGTTCACTGAAAAATTACGCTCTCATTTGCCGAGACGATAGTTAGCATAGCCTTCAGCTACGTCATTTGCTACGACCTAGCAATGCGCCATTATCATTTGCTATTTATCTTGTGATGCATGTACCGTCACAGACCGATGTTCACCAATTATGGATTAAAGTTAAGTATTCCAGAAGTTACGTACTTTTTTTACTAGACTCAACCCCTTTAACTGTTCCAGACCTCACGCCAGCCTGCGTGAGCTTAAACGCGTGCCTTTCGGCTACCTCATAGTGGCTTGGCTGTCTCAAGTCACAACAGTAATCTACCACCCCTAGACGACTCAACCCACAGATTTCGAAAGACTGTACGAATTACGATTAGTTGAAGGTAGAGGCTACTGCATAGCCAATACAGTCACAACTATGGATCACGAATAACATTGAAATAAACAGCTGGTCGTTAAAACATATCCAACTGAATATCAATGGAATCCATGCAACAAACGACTACCTAACTTACATTTCCAATCATTGAAACGTTGTCTCACTTGGATTCGGAGTATTTCTTTCTAACTGGCTAATAAATATTACTCCTGCAGACGTCAAAAAAGGTCGCAGCATTTCTATAAATGAGTACACGTCAGATTTAAGGTATTAAGAAACGTAATATTGTTTTTTGGAGACACCTGCGAGGTGAACTTTGGCTCAATGCAGTACACCGTGTGTTGTTTGGTCACGAAGCGTTCCAGCCGTCCTTGCTTGGGCGACAGCAGCTAATATGATGGCGCTCGTAGATGGAGCTTTCTTAATATGGCGGCATTTTTTCTGCAGGTCACTCCCCTTCGCGGTTTACTTTACACCGAGAAACTGTGCACTTCGCACTGAGAGACACGGACCACATATTTCTTCTATTTCACGACAGCTCTCGTTCTGAGAAAGTGTGGGAACGAATTTTTGCTGAGCAAGTTTTCGACAGTCACCACTGCTAGTGATGGTATTTCGTTTCCACTTCATAAACTTTGATATTCTGTGTCGTATCCCAAATATTTCGTTGTATGTCCGAACTATTACCAGACTGCAACAAAAAAAGTTTGACGACGAATAAAATGCTCGTTTTATTCCAATACATATACTGCCACATACATACTCCACAAGCCCCCATACGGTGCTTGACGGAGGGTACCTTGTACTGTTCCAGCCCCAAACTGAGCGAGGGAAAAACGACTGCCTTTAGTAACCTGCCCGCACAAATCCTCATTTCGCTTATATTGTGTTGACGATTCTTTCGCATATTGTACATTGGTCGCAGTATGGTCGTTCTATAGTCTATCGAAAATCTCGGTTCTCTTAAGTTTCTCAATTGCTTCCTCCCCCAAAGGATTTTCCATTCGAGTTCACGAATCATCTTT
Source organism: Schistocerca piceifrons (assembly GCF_021461385.2). Classification (NCBI taxonomy): domain Eukaryota; kingdom Metazoa; phylum Arthropoda; class Insecta; order Orthoptera; family Acrididae; genus Schistocerca; species Schistocerca piceifrons. Next base: position 169,092,463 of record NC_060146.1, read on the forward strand.
GTAATACTCGTACGTTCGTCAATCCTGTCGGTAACAAATCCAACAGCATTCCAATTCCATCGATGTCTCCCTGTAACCCGACCCGGTGGCGGTCCCAAACAGTCGAGTAATACTCAAGGGTGGGTCTCACTGGTGTTCCATACACTGCATTCTTCACAAGATGACCGACATTTTCCTGCAACCCTCGCAACAAACTGAAATCGAACATTCACTTTCCTTCAATCAACCTTATTTGATATTTTTTCATAATGCGGGGCCACAGGCACAATATATTTCTTTAAAGTTAGTACCGCCATTAGACTTTTTTATTTACAGTGTTACAATTACACTTGCACAATCATGATTTCGGCTTCAAAGTGCCATTGTCAAGTGTTTCAAGTGTTATACAGGGTGTTTCAAAAATGACCGGTATATTTGAAACGGCAATACAAACTAAACGAGCAGCGATAGAAATACACCGTTTGTTGCAATATGCTTGGGACCAGTACATTTTCAGGCAGACAAACTTTCGAAATTACAGTAGTTACAATTGTCAACAACAGATGGCGCTGAGGTCTGGGAAACTCTATAGTACGATATTTTCCACATATCCACCATGCGTAGCAATAATATGGCGTAGTCTCTGAATGAAATTACCCGAAACCTTTGACAACGTGTCTGGCGGAATGGCTTCACATGCAGATGAGATGTACTGCTTCAGCTGTTCAATTGTTTCTGGATTCTGGCGGTACACCTGGTCTTTCAAGTGTCCCCACAGAAAGAAGTCACAGGGGTTCATGTCTGGCGAATAGGGAGGCCAATCCACGCCGCCTCCTGTATGTTTCGGATAGCCCAAAGCAATCACACGACCATCGAAATATTCGTTCAGGAAATTAAAGACGTCGGCCGTGCGATGTGGCCGGGCACCATCTTGCATAAACCACGAGGTGTTCGCAGTGTCGTCTAAGGCAGTTTGTACCGCCACAAATTCACGAAGAATGTCGAGATAGCGTGATGCAGTAATCGTTTCGGATCTGAAAAATGGACCAATGATTTCTTTGGAAGAAATGGCGGCCCAGACCAGTACTTTTTGAGGATGCAGGGACGATGCGACTGCAACATGGGGCTTTTCGGTTCCCCATATGCGCCAGTTCTGTTTATTGACGAAGCCGTCCGGGTAAAAATAAGCTTCGTCAGTAAACCAAATGCTGCCCACATGCGTATCGCCGTCATCAATCCTGTGCACTATATCGTTAGCGAATGTCTCTCGTGCAGCAATGGTAGCGGCGCTGAGGGGTTGCCGCGTTTGAATTTTGTATGGATAGAGGTGTAAACTCTGGCGCATGAGACGATACGTGGACGTTGGCGTCATTTGGACCGCAGCTGCAACACGGCGAACGGAAACCCGAGGCCGCTGTTGGATCACCTGCTGCACTAGCTGCGCGTTGCCCTCTGTGGTTGCCGTACGCGGTCGCCCTACCTTTCCAGCACGTTCATCCGTCACGTTCCCAGTCCGTTGAAATTTTTCAAACAGATCCTTTATTGTATCGCTTTTCGGTCCTTTGGTTACATTAAACCTCCGTTGAAAACTTCGTCTTGTTGCAACAACACTGTGTTCTAGGCGGTGGAATTCCAACACCAGAAAAATCCTCTGTTCTAAGGAATAAACCATGTTGTCCACAGCACACTTGCACGTTGTGAACAGCACACTTGCACGTTGTGAACAGCACACGCTTACAGCAGAAAGACGACGTACAGAATGGCGCACCCACAGACTGCGTTGTCTTCTATATCTTTCACATCACTTGCAGCGCCATCTGTTGTTGAAAATTGTAACTACTGTAATTTCGGTGGTGGTGGTGGTTAGTGTTTAACGTCCCGTCGACAACGAGGTCATTAGAGACGGAGCGCAAGCTCGGGTTAGGGAAGGATTGGGAAGGAAATCGGCCGTGCCCTTTCAAAGGAACCATCTCGGCATTCGCCTGAAACGATTCAGGGAAATCACGGAAAACCTAAATCAGGATGGCCGGAGACGGGATTGAACCGTCGCCCTCCCGAATGCGAGTCCAGTGTGCTAACCACTGCGCCACCTCGCTCGGTCTGTAATTTCGAAAGTTTGTCCGCCTGAAAATGTACTGTTGTCCCAAGCATATTGCAACAAACGGTGTATTTCTATCGCTGCTCGTTTAGTTTTTATTGCCGTTTCAAATATACCGGTCATTTCTGAAACACCCTGTTTATTGCCTGGGATGGCATACTGTCGTATTAACTACTACAGTACGTCATCCCAGGCAATTTATAACACTTAAAACACTTGACAATGGCACTTTGAAGCAGAAATCATGATCGTGTAAGTTTAAATGTAACACCGTAAATAAACAACAGTTTAATGGCGGTACTGACTCTAAAGTAACCTTATTTGGTCGTCCCATTTCATATCGCTTTGTAACGTTACGCCTGCATCTTTAACTGAAGTGACTGCGTCAGGCAGCACACCACTAACAGTGTATTCGTGCATTACAAGAGTGTGTTTCCTACTCATCTGGAATATCTTACATTTTTCTGCATTTAGAGACAGCTGCCATTCACGATACCAACTAGAAATTTTGTCTAAGTCATATTGCATCCTGATAATATTCTTCTTGGGTGTGCAGCCGGATCATAACTTCATCCTTGACACAATATTTCAGCGGTCCAACCGGCCGCCATCTTCACGTGAGAATGCTGGTACACGATCTCGCCGGAGCAGCATTCTCAGGTGAAGATAGCGGCCGGTTGGACCGCTGAAATATTGTGTCAAGATGACGTTATGATCCGACTGCACACCCGAGAAGAATATTATTAATTATTACGCCGGGAAAGCCTTCGGAGTCACATATTGTATCCTCCTATACTCAGTCAGCTTCGACAACTTTCTGTACGCCACAGCATCATCGGCAAACAGCCACAGACTGCTGATTACCCTGTCTGCCACATCACTGTGTATACAGCGTGAAGGATAAAAAAAACTGGCAGATTGCAGGGACGGATTGCTAACTGGAAATAGAGGGGTAGATGGCGCTCAAAACTGAAATTTCTTCCGACCAAGTGCCGTGTGTTCCTTGTGTGTTGCAGTCTGTGTGATTGACGCAACGTACTGTAAGCAGCAGAACGGTCCGGTGTTCATGCCGGGAACACGCAGAGAAGGTGTTTGTGTATGGCCAAGCAGATGGAAACTGTCGAGAGGCATACCAAAACAAGTATTCTCACAGACACCAACCACATCACACAACATTTCAAGCCCTCACTGGGCATCTCTCTGAAAGGACCGATAGTAGCACAAACGCCCAAAAAGGGCTACAAATTTTGTGTGACGTGTTTGGCGTCTGTGAGGGTACTGGTTTTGGTACAGCTGTTTGTCTCTCGACCGTTTCCATCTCCTTGGCCGTACACAAACACCATCTGGACTTGTTCCCCGACGTGAATAGCGGACCAATCTGCTGCTTACAGTACGCTGGGTTAATCACGCGGTCTGTGACGCTCAAGGAACGCACAGCACGTGGTCACAGGAACTGTCATTTGTCAGCCCCATCTACCATGGAAACGATGAATTTCAAATGGTTCAAATGGCTCCGAGCACTATGGGACTTAACTTCTGCGGTCATCAGTCCCCTAGAACTTAGAACTACTTTAACTAACCTAAGGACATCAAAAAATTTTCAAATGTGTGAGAAATCTTATGGGACTTAACTGCTAAGGTCATCAGTCCCTAAGCTTACACTCTACTTAACCTGAATTATCCTAAGGACAAACACACACACACACATCAATGCCCGAGGGAGCACTCGAACCTCCGCCGGGACCAGCCGCACAGTCCATGACTGCAGCGCCCATAACTGCTCGGCTAATCCCGCGCGGCCCTAAGGATATCAAACACATCCATGCCCGAGGCAGGATTCGAATCTGCGACCGTAGCAGCAGCAAGGTTCCGGAGTGAAGCTCCTAGAACCGCTCGGCCACAGCGGCCGGCATGCCATGTCACCCTGTCCATTCTTCTTATCAGTGTTTTCCATGTATTCCTTTCCTTAGCGATTCTGCAGGATATCTCCTCGTTCCTTACCCTGGCAGTCCACTTAATCTTCGACATCGCCGCGCGGGGTAGCCGCGTGGTCTTGGTCACCTTGTAACGGCTATCCCCGTCGGAGGTTCGAGTACTCCCTCGGGCAGGGGTGTGTGTGTTGTCCTTAGCATAAGTTAGTTTAAGTTAGATTAAGTAGTGTGTAAGCTTAGGTACCGATGACCTCAGAGTTTTGTGCCCATAGAACTTGCCACAAATTTTCAAAATTTCTTCGACATCTTTCTGCAACATAATTTCTTTGCACATGATAATAATATAAACTAGAATAATGCAAACTGCATACAATTTAATGCTTTAACAGGAAAAATATATATTTGGCGCCAAAACGAGTCAAACATCGGCGAGTTTGCGTTTCTGTTCGCCGCTGCATTGCCTCATCTCACTGAGCTAATGGAATACAGCGTTCTAGTTACCTGTCCTAGGCCACGATGCACGCAGTCCAAACGTCGCCAGCGCCTCTTTTTTTAAATAACATTTCTGTTAATCCTACTAACGGGACTATATTTTGCTACATACACTTCTGTCTTGAACTGGGATGAGAAATTGCATGCCGACCGCAGAGTACAGCATTTTTTCCTCACCCTGTACATGTAAATGATACATAATCAGCTCGTTTAACACGTTATACAAGAACGTAATATGTAATTGCACCAACACCGTAAAATCATAAATCAATTTAAAACTTAGTTGAAGGTTGAACTTTAAATGAGAACATTTTAGGTTAGGCTTTACCGTGACTGTTATTGACATTAAATGAAACAACAAGTTTACTGAAACTTCCTGGAAGACTAAAACTGTGTGCCGGCACGAGACTCGAACTGGCGGAAGTAAAGCTGTGAGGACGGGGCGTGAGTCGTGCTTGGGTAGCTCAGATGGTAGACGCCGGCACGGTAGCTCAGCGTGTTCGGTCATAGAGCTGGTTGGCCTCTGTAATAAAAAAAAAATTTAAAAAAAAAACTGAGTGGAAGGATCAACAAACGAACTTGTCCGGATGTCATGGGACGTCCGCAACGGCCAAACACAACGATCAACAACGAACAGAATGCAAAAAAAAAGGATGGTAGAGCACTTGCCCGCGAAAGGCAGAGGTCCCGAGTTCGAGTCCCGGTCCAGCACACAGTTTTAATCTCCCAGGATGTTTCATATCAGCGCACACTCCGCTGCAGAGTGAAAATCTCATTCTGGAACAAGTTTACAGTTACTAGTCACTGTTTATTTATCTCCACGACATGTTTCAAAAAACCTCTCATAATCAGGTGGATTTACATTTGTTAGTATGACATTTGTGTGTGCGTCAGGGGTTACGATTTTTTGGAGGAGACCGTAGGGAGGATCGATTACTGGTGCAGAGACTGGTGTTGATCCTCAACGTAAATGAATGTACTGTGCATCAGCGAGGGACGTAATCCACAATATTATATGAAGACAATGATGTCGAGGAATCCTTGCGAGGAGTGACTATCGTGAAATACCTAGGATTGATAGAAGGTGGAACGACCAATTAAAAAAATAATAAAAAAATAATAGGGACACGATACGCGAGGCGGCCGCTGTGGCCGAGTGGTTCTAGGCGCCTCAGCCCGGAACCGCGCTGCTGCTACGGACCCAGGTTCGAATCCTGCCTCGGGCATGGATGTGTGTGATGTCCTTAGGTTAGTTAGGTCTAAGTAGTTCTAAGTCTAGGATGGACCGTGTGTACTTTTTGGATGTTCTCTTAATTTTTACTTGGACATTAACGACACATTCTCACATGGAAATGGATGGTTCACTGTAGCCATAGTGCTTAGTGCCATTTGAAACATTTTTTTGAAACCATTTATTCGGTCAAGCTGTTGGGAAACCATTCTGGACTGTAATTAGCAGTCTTCGAAAGGGAGGTAAGAAGGAAATGACAAGTATTTTGGACAGGTCAGGAAAACTGCTGGTGAATCCTGTTGATGCCTTGCAGAGATGGAGGGAATATTTGGTTCAAAATGGTTCACTATGGGACTCAACTGCTGAGGTCTTTAGTCCCCTAGAACTTAGAACTAGTTAAACCTAACTAACCTAAGGACATCACAAACATCCATGCCCGAGGCAGGATTCGAACCTGCGACCGTAGCGGTCTTGCGGTTCCAGACTGCAGCGCCTTTAACCGCACGGCCACTTCGGCCGGCCGGAATATTTGGAAGAGTTGCTCAATGTAGGTGAAAATACGATCAGTAATGTTTCAGATTTCGATGTACGATGGGATAGGAATGATGATGGAAATAGGATCACATTTGAGGAAGTGGAGAAAATGGACAATATATTGCAGTGCAATAAAGCGGCCGGGGTGGATGAAATTAAGTCGGAACTCATCAAATACAGTGGAATGTCAGGTCTTAAATGGCTACACAGGATAACTGAAATGGCGTGGGAGTCAGGACAGGTTCCGTCAGACTGGACGAAAGCAGTAATCACACCAATCTTTAAACATTGAAATAGAAAAGATTGTAACAACTACAGAAGTATCTCTTTAATCAGCGTTGTGGGTAAAATCTTCTCAGGTATTGTTGAAAGGAAAGTGCGAGTATTAGTTGAGGACAAATTGGATGAAAATCAGTGTGGGTTTACGTTGTCAGGACCAGATCTTCAGCTTACAGCAAATAATGGAGAAGTGTTACGCGTGGAACAGGGAACTGTAGCTATGCTTTATAGATCTAGAAAAGGCATATGACCGGGTTCTTAGGAGGAAGTTATTGTCTGTTCTACGAGATTATGGAATAAGAAGCAAACGTTTGCAAGCAATTAAAGGTCTTTACATAGATAGTCAGGCAGCAGTTCGAGTTGACGGTAAATTGAGTTCATGGTTCAGAGTAGTTTCAGGGGTAAGAAAAGGCTGCAACCTATCTCCACCGTTGTTCATATTATTTATGGATCATATGTTGAAAACAATAAACTGGCTGGGTGAGATTAAGATATGTGAACACAAAATAAGCAGTCTCACATATGCGGATGACTTAGTTGTGATGGCAGATTCGATTGAAAGTTTGCAATGTAATATTTCAGAGCTAGATCAGAAATGTAAGGATTATGGTATGAAGATTAGCATCTCCAAAACGTAAGTAATGTCAGTGGAAAGAGATATAAACGGATTGAGTGCCAAATAGGAGGAGTAAAGTTAGAACAGGTGGACGGTTTCAAGTACTTAGGATGCATATTCTCACAGGATGGCAACATAGTGAAAGAACTGGAAGCGAGGTGTAGCAAGGCTAATGCAGTGAGCGCTCAGCTACGATCTACTCTCTTCTGCAAGTCAGTACCAAGACTAAGTTATCTGTGCACCGTTCAATCTTTCGAACAACTTTGTTGTATGGGAGCGAAAGCTGGGTGGATTCAGGTTACCTTATCAATAAGGTTGAGGTTACGGATATGAAAGTAGCTAGGATGATTGCAGGTACTAGTAGATGGGAACAATGGCAGGAGGGTATCCACAATGAGGAAATCAAAGAAAAACTGGGAATGAACTCTGTAGATGTAGCAGTCAGGGTGAACAGGCTTAGATGGTGGGGGCATGTTACACGCATGGGAGAAGCAAGGTTATTCAAGAGACTCATGGGTTCAGCAGTAGAGGGTAGGAGGAGTCGGGGCAGACCAAGGAGAAGGTACCTGGATTCGGTTAAGAATGATTTTGAAGTAATACGTTTAACATCAGAAGAGGCATCAATGTTAGCACTGAATAGGGGATCATGGAGGAATTTTATAAGGGGGACTATGCTCCAGACTGAACGCTGAAAGGCATAATCAGTCTTAAATGATGATGATTTATTCGGTGACGTAGATTAAGGCTCCAGGTATCACCCACTGCTGCCATTCATCCAGGTGGGTCCTCGATTGCGTGTAATTAACGAAAAAAATTCGGAATTTTGCGTAACGCTCAACAGCGTCAGAAAAGTAACATCGTAATGAATGTTTGCGTAGTGTAATGGATAAAGCATTCACAACGTCATGGGTTTAAATCTCATCAGGTAATTCGGAAACCTGTCAGCCCCCGGTACCTGAGACAATCCTAAGGACCCGGAGGGCCCGGGTTCGATTCCCGGCTGGGTCGGAGATTTTCTCCTCTCAGGGACTGGGTGTTGTGTTGTCCTAATCATCATCATTTCATCCCCATCGACGCGCAAGTCCTCGAAGTGGCGTCAAATCGAAAGACTTGCACCCGGCGAACGGTCGATCTGACGGGAGACCCTAGTCACACGACATTTATTATTTATTTGAAAACCTTTTTTTAAAATTTGTGTCGAAGTAACTTTGATTACTATTCTATTCAATTACTATGTTTAAATGTAATTTTTTATTCCTAGTGCTTTCTGAAATTGTTTTCATCATTATATGAAATTTTTTCCGGCCGGAGTGGCCGAGCGCTTCTAGGCGCTTCAGTCTGGAACCGCGCGACCGCTACGGTCGCAGATTCGAATCCTGCCTTGGTCATGGATGTGTGTGACGTCCTTAGGTTAGTTAGGTTTAAGTAGTTCTAAGTTCTAGGGGACCGATGCCCTCCGATGTTGAGTCCCATAGTGGTCAGCGCCATTTTTATATGAAATTTTTCATTTGCTCTCATCCTTCTTCCTGTCATTCTTTTCCCCTTGAAATCTTTGTTGATGCGTTACTAATTAATTTTATGTACTAATTTTTATTTAATTTCTTTCGTTTATCGTCCTATTTTTCCATCCGTGTTATTGCAGCCATAGTCATGGACTGTGCGGCTGGTCCCGGCGGAGGTTCGAGTCCTCCCTCGGGCATGGGTGGGTGTGTTTGTCCTCAGGATACTTTAGGTTAAGTAGTGTGTAAGCTTAGGGACTGATGACCTTAGCAATTAAGTCCCATAAGATTTCACACACATTTAAACATTTATTGTAGTCATAATTTGTATTCCTCGTTTTGCTTGTTTCGTTTTACTTATAATCCCTTTTTTAGTTAAATCTTCATCTGCGTTACTTTGTCTGTAGTGCAATAAGAATTTATGATATGTTTGAAATGTTTCTATGACGATAAACATTAAAAAATCAGATCTTGTAACGTAACATACATTTTTGACACCACTGCATTGTTGGTATAAAAAGATTATTCCGTCTTTTCTTTTTAACATAGATCGGAATTTTCAAATACTTAAATATTATAACAAATGTAATTTGGTTCACATTAAATAAAAATCCGAGTGAAAAAAAATAATTTAAAGAAGTACACTACTGGCGATTAAAATTGCTACACCATGAAGACGACGTGCTACAGACGCGACATCTAACCGATAGGAATAACATGCTGTGATATGCAAATGATTAGCTTTTCAGAGCATCACAACAGGTTGGCGCCGGTGGCGACACCTACAACTTGATGACATAAGGAAAGTTTTCAACCGATTTCTCATACACAAACAGCAGTTGACCGGCGTTGCCTGGTGAAACGTTGTTGTGATGCCTCGTGTAAGGAGGAGAAATGCGTACCATCACGTTTAAGACTTTAATAAAGGTCGGATTGTAGCCTATTACGATTGCAGTTTATCGTATCGCGACATTGCTGCTCGCGTTGGTCGAGATCCAATGACTGTTAGCAGAATATGGAATCGGTGGGTTCAGGAGGGTAATATGGAACGCCGTGCTGGATCCCAACGGCCTCGTATCACTAGCAGTCGAGATGACAGGCATCTTATCCGCATGGCTGTAACGGATGGTGCAGCCGCGTCTCGATCCCTGAGTCAACAGATGGGGCCGTTTGCAAGACAACAACCATCTGCACGAACAGTTCGACGACGTTTGCAGCAGCATGAACTATCGGGTCGGAGACCATGGCTGCGGTTACCCTTGACGCTGCATCACAGACAGGAGCGCCTGCGATGGAGCACTCAACGACGAACCTCGGTGCACTAATGGCAAAACGTTATTTTTTCGGATGAATCCAGGTTCTGTTTACAGCATCATTATGGTCGCATCCGTATTTGGCGACATCGTGGTGAATGCACACTGACAGCATGTATTCGTCATCGCCTTACTGGCGTATCACCCAGCGTGATGGTATGGAGTGCCATTGGTTACACGTCTTGGTCACCTCTTGTTCGCTTTGACGGCACTTTGAATAGTGGACGTTACATTTCAGATGTGTTACGATCCGTGGCTCTACCCTTCATTCGATCCCTGCGAAACTCTACATTTCAGCAGGATAATGCACCACCGCATGTTGCAGGTCCTGTCTGGGTCTTTCTGGATACAGGAAATGTTCGACTGATGCCCTGGCCAGCACATTCTCCAGCTCTCTCACCAATTGAAAACGTCTGATCAATGGTGGGCGAGCAACTGGCTCGTCACAATACGCCAGTCACTACTCTCGATGAACTGTGGTATCGTGTTGAAGCTGCATTAGCATCTGTACCTGTACACGCCATCCAAGCTCTGTTGTTACGGCCAGGGGTGGTTGTTCTGGGTACTGATTTCTCAGGATCTATGCACCCAAATTGAGCGAAAATGTAATCAGATGTCAGTTCTAGTATAACATATTTGTCCAATGAATACCCGTTTATCATCTGCATTTCTTCATGGTATAGCAATTTTAATGGCCAGTAGTGTAGTTCGATGAAAGTTGGACCATAGATAGACAGAACTGTTACAGTATAGTAAATAAAGTAACTGAAAGAGAAACGTAATGAGACTGACAGAAATAACACTTTTATTCAATGACAGGTCACGCGTTCTATGACGGGCCCAGGGCAATACAAGAGGTAGGACGTCGTGCTCATTAGGGTGCGTGACCACTACGGACGGCAATGCATGCTCTGCAAAGTGCTGCCATGCTTGGCACAAGGTTGTTAGAGAGTTGTTGTGGTAGAGCGGATGGACATTACCTCATTTCGACGAATTGCAACACGCCTCGTCATACGACGATTATTAAAAAAGAAATAGAAATAGAAAATTGCATTTAAACCAATTAACTGAATAAAAATAATGATCGAAGTCATTTGTATAAATATTTAGAAATAAAAAGATATAAAATACCTAAGGATATTCGAAACCATGACCTTCTGCACACGAGCAACCCTACCCTATCCATTACATAACTTTTTCAACGCTATTTAACGCCACGTAAAATTCCCATTATATGCTTCGTTAGCTATACGCAAATGAGGGCCCACCAGGGGCAAGCCTGCAGGGTGTGACATCTGGGACCTTAACGTATATTACCGTACAGATGGTTTCTGAAAGTCGATGCCGCAGCTGGGAACGTCTTCTGTCAGACTGAACGTTTTCGGTGCACAGATGGTAGCAGACACTGTGGTGTTGCGGCGCAGTCTGGCCCTCACCCATATCGACGCTGCCGCAGAGTCTACGAGCACGGCAGAGATGAGCGACAGTCGGACAGACAGACAGAGGGAGGGACAGAGCCCCGCAGGTCAGCAACCCGGCCCTCCCACGCACGGGCAGAACCAGAAAGGCGTCCGGCCCGCGCCCCAGCCAGCGCCGGCGACTACCGGGCCCCGAGTTTGTGTCCAGTCAGCGCGCGGCGCCGCCGCGTCGTGACGGCGCGCTGATGTTAATCATTTACTCAGTAATACTCGCCGTATTATTATGTAAAGCGCTCACGGTGAATTTCATTTGAATTAAAATACACTTAGAGAGGGCGCGCGCACTCGGTCCGCGATTCCATCTCGGCTCATGCATTAAACATGGCGGCTCGGTCGCTCGCCTGTCCTGTCTCTGCGGCTACACGGCGCGCTCGTCTCCGTCTGTGGGGCCGGCGGTCCGCGGTTCGCATCCCGGTGCAAAGAACTCTGCGACAGCACTTCGTGGCGCTGAAGGCACCGGGAGATAAGGACCACTCAGCCGTGTGTGATCGGGAATTGTACGCTCGCGTCCTGTCAGGGTCGCCAAAAATAGAAACTCATTATGCAGGAAGACAGAAATGGAAATTGTGAAAACTGTTGTTTGTTGATCAAAACTGTTTGCCGAACCATGACTCGAACCTGAGTCGTTTGCGTATCACAAGAACAGTGGTCTGCCACATTTGTCTTTTTTAAAATCCTTCTCGACCTTTTTCCAGTTCATAACGGGGTTAGTACAGCAACAAGAAACGATCAGGAGAGCTTCTGTGAAGTTTGGAAGGTAGGAGACGAGCTACTGGCGGAATTAAAGCTGTGAGGACGGGGCGTGAGTCGTGCTTGGGTAGCTCACTTGGTAGAGCACTTGCCCGCGAAAGGCAAAGGTCCCGAGTTCGAGTCTCGGTCCCGCACACAGTTTTAATCTGCCAGGATGTTTCATATAAGCGCACACTCCGCTCTAGCGTGAATATTTCATTCATGAAACAATCAGTCTTGTTTACAGTGTTAAAATTGTTTCCCATGACGCATTTCATCTTTATTTAGGCGTCTTCGGATTGGCTGATGTTTGGTAGCGTTGAGTACATGAGATACAGCGCATAAAATGTCCCAGCAGGTAAATTCTCCTTCTCAAAGGGGGTCCGGTGTCCTCATTACGTCATGTGGCGGAGTCCAATGCAAATTCTCGCTTCCCACGCCCGGGTTCCCGGGTTCGATTCCCGGCGGGATCAGGGATTTTCTCTACCTCGTGATGGCTGGGTGTTGTGTGCTGTCCTTAGGTTAGTTAGGTTTAAGTAGTTCTAAGTTGTAGGGGACTGATGACCATAGATGTTAAGTCCCATAGTGCTCAGAGCCATTTGAACCATTTGAATCCAATGCAAACCAAACAGGATCAGGCCTACCGTAACGCTTTTACATCGTAAACATACCGCAGACGTAGCGGATGTTCTGGTTGCACACATCACATTGGATATGTAAACGTACAAGGCCCCCATGACTAGTCTAAGTATTGGCCAGATCCCGTTGGACTGCACCATATGCCGTAATGAGGAGGACAACGCAGAGTATGTAAAGCTTTGACGATTGGTATGTAACTATTGCGATATTTTATGCACGGTATCGCGTGTACCCCATCGCTACCAAATGTAAGCCAATCCGAAAATGCCTAAATAAAGGTGAAACGTGTCACTGGGAAATAAAAAAAAATAATCACTGCACCAAGACTACTTGTTTTTTCATTCTGTCACGACCTGGCTTCAATGGCTTTACTTTCCTTCTCTACAACCAAAAGGTTAAATTCTTCACGCTTTAATTTAAATTTCAAAAAAATATCTTATTTTCTTAACGAAGTGCATAAAATTGCAAGCCCAAACAAGTCAACACTTCTCAAAATTTTTTTAACTTCTATCGAAATTAGAGTGCTCCGGATAAATATTTTCAAAAACATAAATTTTTATACCAAATTAATTAAAATAAATGCGTACTTCTTGGCAACTCTGTTGGTAAACACTGTCACTTCCTTACGGCAAAGTTCAGTGCACAACATTTTGAACGAATGATTTGTGCTTTGTACTGCTTCAAACATTATGGTGCCCATCTATTATACAGGATATTTCCCGGAAGATGCTACAGACTTTCAGGAATGATGCAGAAGAGTAAATGTATCAGTTTGAGGTAAGGGAGTCTAATGCAGAACCGACCGAGTCGAAAGCTATAGGCGAAAATCGTTCTGATACACGTATCAATGCTGTTGTTAAGACTGTAAGGTACGGGGTGATATATGGACCAAAACAAGAAACAGAAAGTTGTAGTAAACATAGGACCGGGTTCCCGGGTTCGATTCCCGGTGGGGTCAGGGATTTTCTCTGCATCGTGATGACTGGGTGTTGTGTGATGTCGTTAGGTTAATTAGGTTTAAGTAGTTCTAATTTCTAGGGGACTGATGACCATAGATGTTAAGTCCCATAGTGCTCAGACCCATTTTTAAAGATAGGATCTAAAATGCGTACCTTAACAACAATGAGCACTTGGCCGGTAGAAGAGATATGTTTCGCAGTGCCGAAGATGAAGTGTTGATGGCTCTTAAGGTACGCATATTACAGCCCATGTTTGATAGACATTTTTCTTCTTGTTTTGATCCATACCACCGCCTCTGAAAGTCACCTATCCAACAAACTTAAGAACAGTAGTGTTACATGGTATTCCTCACAATGACTGCCGCTTACAACTTTCGACTTGGCCGTTTCCTAACCAAGTCCCCTTCATCACAAATCAGTACATATTCCCTTCTCCATCATCCCTGAATCTTTGTAACATCATGGGGAAGTCACCCCGTATAATTATCGAAACACGATTATTAGACATATTGATTTGTATTCGTATTGTTGGTCTTCGTTAGAAAGCTATGCGAACGTAGCTGTTGTTTTCTGTTTCACGAAAAACTGCTAGTCTGGTTGAAGTGCGTCTTTAAGTGTTATGGTAGTACCTGTACTGCGAGCTTTTTTTAGACCGATTCCAGGTCTAGAATTGTTCTCTGCAGATTTTGCAAAGTTTGTTAAATGGTAGTAACGGCAGTAGCGAGTAGGTTCTAATGCAGTGCTCCCCAATCTTTCTTAGACATTTGCTAATACCCCCGCTCTTTTTCCCCCCTCCCCTGTCGTCTGTTACCCCTCCCCCTACTCAACATTATCACCAACTTTCTGCCGGACGTTGTGGCCGAGCGGTTCTAGGCGCTTCAGTCTGGAACCGCGCGACCGCTACGGTCGCAGGTTCGAATCTTGCCTCGGGCATGGATGTGTGTGATGTCCTTAGGTTAGTTAGGTTTAAGTAGTCCTAAGTCCTATGGGACTGATGACCTCAGATGTTAAGTCCCATAGTGGTTCAAATGGTTCAAATGGCTCTGAGAGCTATGGGACTTAACATCTATGGTCACCAGTCCCCTAGAACTTAGAACTACGTAAACCTAACTAACCTAAGGACATCACACAACACCCAGTCATCACGAGGCAGAGAAAATCCCTGACCCCGCCGGGAATCGAACCCGGGAACCCGGACGTGGGAAGCGAGAACGCTACCGCACGACGACCGGGAGCTGCGGACTTAAGTCCCATAGCGGTCAGAGCCATTTTAAACCTACTTTACCATCTAATTAAACTTTAGAATGAAAGACTTTCCTTGGAACACTTCTATTTTTAAAATGATGAAAGATGAATGATATTTAGTTTGTGTGTGTGTTAGAATGAACGACGAAGGGATTCGTCGTGCATCGCAACTGCTATCCATAAGTCCTTCTCAGATAAGAAAACTAACTATCCACTGTGAGGGTAGACACTTGTTACAGAACATACTTCGCCTGCATTACTGCTCTCCAATGCGGCACTTGCTTGAGCTGCAATCTGCAACCCCATTTAAATTAAACAATTTCAGATTTGTCCACTGTACTTACTGCTCGTAAATCACTTCATTGCTGCACTCCTTACTTCTGAACTGGCAGAAATTTGAAGACTTCAGGCCGTTAATGCTTTGTGCGATTAATAACACTGTGTACAGCACTATAGTAGCCCTTATGTAGTTACTGCTGAGTCGTGGTGTCGATTAATTCATTTATGTGTTTCGAAGTGAGTAATGAACCATTTTTGGACAACTGCATGTATTATCTACAACCTGAAGAAGACATTTTCTTGAGGCATTTAGCGTTTGTTACGAATATGTGTCACTGTTGGCATCAGCGATGTACGGGAGAAAGCAGAAGGTAGGTGTGTACTGGGTGGACTATGTGAGTAACCTGTAACATTGACCGAATTAATACTGTTAATTGAGAAAAAGTAATTACTGATAACTTATATAACCAGTATTTTAGTCTTACAGAATTGCGATGACAGTAATGTCTCTCAAAAATAATTTAGTTTCGTGACTGAAACAGAATCGAATCGTTTAGTTTTTACCCCTCAGAAAATTTCATTTTACCCGTCCGAGGGTAGATACCCCCATGGTGAGAACTACTGCTCTAATGTAATCTTGCGCAGCTTGCACGCTTCGGGGCCTTTGCGTTTACAATGTCGTGCTGTGCGGGTACTATTGAGTATAAGATTGCTAATATTTCTCCAGACTGTTGTTCAGTTTACCGCTTGATATTCCTCCCACACCGAGTTTGTGTTGTGTCTTCGTGTGAACTGACTGATCTATCCATCCTCGACTAATGATCCGCCCCTACATCTTTACTTCCGCCTGGACTCTTTGTTCTTGGAAGAACAGAAAATTACACCACATTAATCTAGGCAGCACCTTCTGCATCTTAAGAAATTGGAGATAATACGTAGACCAAGAGAACAGTTATTTCATCTTCATCATCAGACACGAGACCACTTGCGTTGTTTTTCTTTCTTTTAAAGTTATTGGCTTTCGGAACTTACCCATTCAGCTGATTAATCACGGGAAATGTCATATTACAACTGCTTTTGACAAGTAATGGGGTAGACATTAAGTCGTACCCTTGTACGATATAATGTAGGACTAACAAAGGACTGCTTCGACATAAAATAAAATTTACAATCAGAGTATACGAAAACGAGTAAACAAGATGAAAATGAAACACAGGATAGACCCTGGTATTATACATGTCCTACTGTTAACACGATAATAAAATATTAAATCGTTGGTACGCTCGAGTCCACATTACTTACTATGTATCTAAATTAAGAATAAAATTTTCTTTGTACGGCCTATGAGAATTGTTTCAAATGTAGCAAATAGAGAACAATATTTGTATAGATCTGTGAGTACCACCTTGACAGAGCAGGAGAACAGCTGATAAACACCAGAGTTGTGTAGTCCATCAACAAAGGAGGTGCCTTACAAAACACTCGTTCGACCTATACTTGAGTATTGCTCATCAGTGTGGGATCCGTACCAGATCGGTTTGACGGAGGAGATAGAAAAGATCCAAAGAAGAGCGGCGCGTTTCGTCACAGGGTTATTTGGTAACCGTGATAGCGTTACGGAGATATTTAATAAACTCAAGTGGCAGGCCCTGCAAGAGAGGCGTTCTGCATCGCGGTGTAGCTTGCTCGCCAGGTTTCGAGAGGGTGCGTTTCTGGATGAGGTATCGAATATATTGCTTCCCCCTACTTATACTTCCCGAGGAGATCACGAATGTAAAATTAGAGAGATTAGAGCGCGCACGGAGGCTTTCAGACAGTCGTTCTTCCCGCGAACCATACGCGACTGGAACAGGAAAGGGAGGTAATGACAGTGGCACGTAAAGTGCCCTCCGCCACACACCGTTGGGTGGCTTGCGGAGTATAAATGTAGATGTAGATGTAGACATAAACTTGCATAATTACACCAGTAGTCAGACTCATACACATAGGAGGTACATCGTGACATCCATTTAAAATCCCAATGTCCCATATTCTGCATAGTAGCACATAGGGATATGACACTCAACTGGACTTTAGTCTTCCACCGAGGTCGCTACTGCTAGTCCCGAACAACTGTGTAAGCGGCAGTTAATAATAAAATCAACATTACGCCTTTCTCCGTTGTTTAATCTTTTCTGCCCACGTCCCGTTTGTAATCCATTACATATGGAAATATTTCTGTGCGGCTTTCTTGCATTTACAGCGCAATATATGTACGTGGTGGCCACAATGGGAATTCATTTTTTCCCGTGTAAATCGGTTCGCCATTAGCGTATTTACCATGTTTTGTTGCCATACGATAATTACAGCCAACTCTGGACCTCATAAACACCCGCTGAAGACATAATTTAAACTCTACCTGGCACAAACTGTTTGGCATACGGTCAGTCGCAGACAGTTTCACAGACTGCCGCAACCGGTATATACAAGAGGGACATTTAATAATTAAAAAGACAAATTTATGTCGAAAAACTGTGGATGTTTACAAAACGAGACTTTTACTACTTCTTAACATAATCCCCACCAATATTAATATACCTGTCCGAACTAAGACATAAGTTTCGTATACCTGATCCAAAGAAGGCTTTGCGCGTTGTTTGAGCCACTTTCCCACTTTGACCTCCTCACTATTGCCGATTTTTTTTTCACGTAATGCCTCCTTGAATGTACCAAACAAATGAAAATCCGAGGGAGCCAAAACTGGACTGTAGGCATGATGAGGTAGTGCCTCCTAACCACATTTTTCAGTGGTTTATTGGGACAGCTGGACGGGGTGAACGTGAGCAGTGTCGTGTAGCAGTACGATCCGCGACTTTATTAACTGTGTCAACACTTGCTGGAAATGTTCCTGCTGTATGTACAAATGTAACACGTCGGACTGAGCGAATAATTTCGTCGATGAGGGCATCAAGACAAGAAGCGGAAACTTCAACTGCCAGGGCCACACCTTGCACTGAGATTCAACTGTTTTTGAACTCTTCTACCCTCTTATAAAATCTACCGCGTTTCACGCAACTTTCACCGTACTGTAAAATAATTCGAGAAAAGATTGTAGTCGGATTTTCACCTTCACAAAGCCAAAAAGAGGATTAATGAACTTCGTTCAAATAATGTGGAAACCTGATGTGGATACGCTATCGTTAAATGCAATATTGTTGAGACTATAAACAAAATATTTTCGTCTGTCAGCTGTTCTCAACTCATCCCAGTGATGCCAACCTAAAGTCACGAAAGTACAAAACTTTTACTAAGTATTTCATTCCTCCGTCAATTTGTCGCTTTAATTATTGCATGTCCATCGTATACACAATTTCATAATTTCAATTTTAAACAAAACTGTAAAATCTGCTATTGTTCCCAAAATGAGACCCTCTCTGCTCCACTACCGCCTGTTATTTGGCTGGTTGTGAGAAGAACCGCGAAAGACACACACACACACACACAAAAAAAGATGGTACGGATACGCCATTCCTTAACTACGATAGCGAAGGAGCTACGTACCGCCAACCTGCCAGTTCAGTGTTTCTTGTCTTCTTAAAGCAGATTGCGTTGTAGCGGGCCACATGTAAGGAACAACTGCGATTCGGTATTTTGTATGTCCCGATAGTAACACAGCGATGGAACTTTCCTGCACCCAACAGCTTCGTCAGCGAACAATGTAATAAAACTGCGCCGGCCGGAGTGGCCGAGCGGTTCTAGGCGCTACAGTCTGGAACCGCGCGACCACTACGGCCGCAGGTTCGAATCCTGCCTCGGACATGGATGTGTGTGATGTCGTTAGGTTAGTTAGGTTTAAGTAGTTCTAAGTTCTAGCGGACTGATGACCTCAGATGTTAAGTCCCATAGTGCTCAGGCCATTCGAGCCAATAAAACTGCGGATTCTACGTAATAAACAGTTTATGAATACTTAAAACGTTTCGAATCGTATGACAGTATCTCGGAACATCCAAGTTAATATTTCTGTTTGTCTTTTTGCAGTTTTTAACAAAACATACTGCTCAAGTCGCTGAGGAATGAAATAAATAGGAAGTGCAGGGAAGCTAAGACGAAATGGCTGCAGGAAAAATGGGAAGACATCGAAAAAGATATGATTGTCGGAAGCACAGACTCAGCATACAGCAAAGTCAAAACAACCTTTGGTGACATTAAATGCAACGGTGGTAACATTAAGAGTGCAACGGGAATTCCACTCTTAAATGCAGAGGAGAGAGCAGATAGGTGGAAAGAATACATTGAAAGCCTCTATGAGGGGGAAGATTTGTCTGATGTGATAAAAGAAGAAACAGGAGTCGATTTAGAAGAGATAGGGGATCCAGTATTAGAATCGGAATTTAAAAGAACTTTGGAGGACTTACGGTCAAATAAGGCAGAAGGGGTAGATAACATTCCATCAGAATTTCTAAAATCATCGGGGGAAGTGGCAACAAAACGACTATTCACGTTGGTGTGTAGAATATATGAGTCTGGCGATATACCATCTGACTTTCGGAAAAGCATCATCCACACAATTCCGAAGACGGCAAGAGCTGACAAGTGCGAGAATTATCGCACAATCAGCTTAACAGCTCATGCATCGAAGCTGCTTACAAGAATTATATACAGAAGAATGGAAAAGAAAATTGAGAATGCGCTAGGTGACGATCAGTTTGGCTTTAGGAAAAGTAAAGGGACGAGAGAGGCAATTCTGACGTTACGGCTAATAATGGAAGCAGGGATAAAGAAAAATCAAGATACTTTCATAGGATTTGTCGACCTGGAAAAAGCGTTCGACAATATAAAATGGTGCAAGCTGTTCGAGATTCTGGAAAAAGTAGGGGTAAGCTATAGGGAGAGACGGGTCATATACAATATGTACAACAACCAAGAGGGAATAATAAGAGTGGACGATCAAGAACGAAGTGCTCGTATTAAGAAGGGTGTAAGACAAGGCTGTAGCCTTTCGCCTATACTCTTCAATCTGTACATCGAGGAAGCAATGATGGAAATAAAAGAAAGGTTCAGGAGTGGAATTAAAATACAAGGTGAAAGGATATCAATGACACGATTCGCTGATGACATTGCTATACTGAGTGAAAGTGAAGAAGAATTAAATGATCTGCTGCACGGAATGAACAGTCTAATGAGTACACAGTATGGTTTGAGAGTAAATCGGAGAAAGACGAAGGTAATGAGAAGTAGTAGAAATGAGGACAGCGAGAAACTTAACATCAGGATTGATGGTCACGAAGTCAATGAAGTTAAGGAATTCTGCTATCTAGGCAGTAAAATAACCAATGACGGACGTAGCAAGGAGGACATCAAAAGCAGACCCGCTATGGCAAAAAATGCATTTCTGACCAAGAGAAGTCTACTAATATCAAATACCGGCCTTAATTTGAGGAAGAAATTTCTGAGGATGTACGTCTGGAGTACAGTATTGTATGGTAGTGAAACATGGACTGTGGGAAAACCGGAACAGAAGAGAATCGAAGCATTTGAGATGTGGTGCTATAGACGAATGTTGAAAATTAGGTGGACTGATAAGGTAAGGAATGAGGAGGTTCTATGCAGAATCGGAGAGGAAAGGAATATGTGGAAAACACAGATAAGGAGAAGGGACAGGATGATAGGACATCTGCTAAGACATGAGGGAATGACTTCCATGGTACTAGAGGGAGCTGTAGAGGGCAAAAATTGTAGAGGAAGACAGAGATTGGAATACGTCAAGCAAATAATTGAGGACGTAGGTTGCAAGTGCTACTCTGAGATGAAGAGGTTAGCACAGGAAAGGAATTCGTGGCGGGCCGCATCAAACCAGTCAGAAGACTGATGACCAAAAAAAACTGCTCTATGACCACAAAAATTCTTTTACCCGATCAACATATTAGCGTAGATACTTCCTCAGTTATTATAGTGATCATCAGTCGACAACGTGCTTACAATGTCAAGCCCCTTTCGGAAATGTGAAGGAGCTGTGCAAGCCACCTGAAAGCGTGTAGCGGAGAGTACTTCTCTTACCACTATCTTTTTTCCCCTCAGGCCTGATCCAGCCACGAATGGCGCGTTGGAAGAACAACTGTCGCTAACGCCCCGAATGGTGTTCGATTTCTCTGATTTTCTCGCTGTAGTCATTTCGCGTGGCTTATATCACTGGATGTATTACGTTGCTCGGCTCTTCTCGAATGTACTCTCTCAGATTTTCAAGAGTACACTTCTTCGATATGACCACACACTATCTCATACCGCCTGCCACTGGAGTTTCTTTAGCATTTCTGTACCGCTCTCGCGCCGACTAAACAATTCCGTGACGCAACACCAGCTCTTGGGCGAGTCTTCTCCATCTCTTCTCACTAGATAAGCGTCCCACGATCCTGAACAGAACTCAAGAATTGGTCTAACGCGCGTCTTTTATTCCACTTCTTCTGTGGATAAATTGTTTTCCCTACGACACTGCACAACAAAACAAGGTCGGTCGGTAATGTAACTTTGGACACCCGCACACCATCGGCGGGTGTGTCAATGATCAGAGCTGCAGTTCTCTGGGACAAGTAGAACGGCCAGCAAAGTAAATTAGTCTTGTTCATACAGTGAGTGAAGAGACAAAGAAACTTGTACACCTGCCTAATATCGTGTTAGGCCGCCGTGAACATGCGGAAGTGCCGCAACACGACGTAGCATGGACTGGACTAATGTCTGAAGTAGCGCTGGAGGAAATTGACGCCATGAATCCTGCAGGGCCGTCCGTAAATCCGTAAGAGTACATGGGGTGGAGATCAAATAACACATTGCAAGGCATCCCAGATGCGCTGGCGGAAGTGACGTGTCACCCGTCAATGTCGTATCTAGACCTATCCGGACACGTATCACTCCAACTGCACACGCCCCACATCTCTTAAGAGTCTCCACCAGCTTGAACAGTCCCCTGCTGACATGCTGGGTCCATGGAAACATGAGGTTGTCTCCATATCCGTACACGTCCATCCGCTCCACACAATTTGGAACGACACTCGTCCGACCAGGCAACATGCTTCCAGTCATCAACAGCCAAATGTCGGTGTTGACGGGACCAGGCGGAGCGTAAAGCTTTGTGTCGTGCAGTCATCACGGGTACATGAGCGGGCCTTTGGCTACGAAAGCCCATATCGACGATCTTTCCTTCAATGGTTCGCACGCTAACAACTCTTCTACATCTACATCTCATATACAGCAAGCCACCTGACTGTATGTGGCGCAGGGTACCTTGAATACCTCTATCGGTTCTCCCTTCTATTCCAGTCTCGTATTGTTCGTGGAAAGAAGGATTGTCGGTATGCTTCTGTGTGGGCTCTAATTTCTATGATTTTATGCTCATGGTCTCTTCGCGAGATATAGGTAGGAGGGAGCAATATACTGCTTGACTTTTCGGTGAAGATATTTTCTCGAAACTTTAACAAAAGCCCGTAGCAAGCTACTGAGCGTCTCTCCTGCAGAGTCTTCCACTGGAGTTTATCTATCATCTCCGTAACGCTTTCGCGATTACTAAATGATCCTGTAACGAAGCGCGCTGCTCTCCGTTGGATCTTCTCTGTCTCTTCCATCAACCCTATCTGGTACGGATCCCAGACTGCTGAGCAGTATTCAAGCAGTGGGCGAACAAGCGTACTGTAACCTACTCCCTTTGTCTTCGGATTGCATTTCCTTAGGATTCTTCCAATGAATCTCAGTGTGGCATCTGCTTTACCGACGATCAACTTTGTATGATTATTCCATTTTAAATCACTCCTAATGCGTACTCCCAGATAATTTATGGAATTAACTGCTTCCAGTTGCTGACCTGCTATTTTGTAGCTAAATGATGAGGGATCTATCTTTGTATGTATCCGCAGCACATTACACTTGTCTACATTATTCAATTGCCATTCCCTGCACCATGCGTCAATTCGCTGCAGATCCTCCTGCATTTCAGTACAATTTTCCATTGTTACAACCTCTCGATACACCACAGCATCATCTGCAAAAAGCCTCAGTGAACTTCCGATGTCATCCACAAGGTCATTTATGTATATTGTGAATAGCAACGGTCCTATGACACTCCCCTGCGGCACACCTGAAATCACTCTTACTTCGGAAGACTTCTCTCCATTGAAAATGACATGCTGCGTTCTGTTATCTAAGGAACTCTTCAATCCAATCACACAATTGGTCTGATAGTCCATATGCTCTTACTTTGTTCATTAAACGACTGTGGGGAACTGTATCGAACGCCTTGCGGATGTCAAGAAACACGGCATCTCGCTATGAACACGTATCTATGGCCCTCTGAGTCTCGTGGACGAATAGCGCGAGCTGGTTTCACACGACCTTCTTTTTCGAAACCCATGCTGATTCCTACAGAGTAGATTTCTAGTCTCCAGAGAAGTCATTATACTCGAACATAATACGTGTTCCAAAATTCTACAACTGATCGACGTCAGAGATATAGGTCTATAGTTCCGCACATCTGTTCGACATTCCTTCTTGAAAACGGGGATGACCTGTGCCCTTTTCCAATCCTTTGGAACGCTACGCTCTTCTGGAGACCTACGGTACACCGCTGCAAGAAGGGGGGCAAGTTCCTTCGCGTACTCTGTGTAAAATCGAACTGGTATCCCATCAGGTCCAGCGGCCTTTCCTCTTTTGAGCGATTTTAATTGTTCCTCTATCCCTCTGTCGTTTATTTCGATATCTACCATTTTGTCATCTGTACGACAATCTAGAGAAGGAACTACAGAGCAGTCTTCCTCTGTGAAACAGCTTTGGAAAAAGACATTTAGTATTTCGGCCTTTAGTCTGTCATCCTCTGTTTCAGTACGATTGTGGTCACAGAGTGTCTGGACATTTTGTTTTGATCCACCTACCGCTTTGACGTAAGGCCAAAACTTCTTAGGATTTTCTGCCAAGTCAGTACATAGAACTTTACTTTCGAATTCATTGAACGTCTCATCGCATTACATTTCGCTTCGCGTAATTTTTGTTTGTCTGCAAGGCGTTGGCTATGTTTATGTTTGCTGTGAAGTTCCCTTTGTTTCCGCAGCAGTTTTCTAACTCTGTTGTTGTACCGCGGTGGCTCTTTTCCATCTCTTACGATCTTGCTTGGCACATACTCATCCAATGCATATTGTACGATGGTTCTGAACTTTGTCCACTGATCCTCAACACTGTCTGTACTTGAGACAAAACTTTTGTGTTGAGCCGTCAGGTACTCTGTAATCTGCTTTTTGTCACTTTTGTTAAACAGAAAAATCTTCCTACCTTTTTTAATATTTCTATTTACAGCTGAAATCATCGATGCAGTAACCGCTTTATGATCGCTGATTCCCTGTTCTGCGTTAACTGTTTCAAATAGTTCGGGTCTGTTTGCACCAGAACGTCTAATATGTTATCGCCACGAGTCGGTTCTATGTTTAACAACTCAAGGTAGTTTTCAGATAAAGCACTTAAAAAAATTTCACTGGATTCTTTGTCCCTGCCACCCGTTATGAACGTTTGAGTCTCCCAGTCTACATCCGGCAAATTAAAATCTCCTCCCAGAACTATAACATGGTGGGGAAATCTACTCGAAATATTTTCCAAATTATCCTTCAGGTGCTCAGCCACAACAACTGCTGACCCAGGGGACCTATAGAGACATCCAATTACCACGTCTGAGCCTGATTTAACCGTGACCTTCACCCAAATTATTTCACATTTCGGATCTCCGTCAATTTCCTTCGATACTATTGCACTTCTTATCTCTATAAAAACGCCTCCCCCTTCACTGTCCAGCCTGTCTCTGCGGTATACATTCCAATCTGAGTTTAGGATTTCATTACTGAAATCTGCAACAATTTGCGGAAGGGCGACACTTCTGTTGAACGATTATCTTCAGTCGTAGTTGGTCCCGTTCTTGCAGGATCTTTTTCCGGCAGCAGCTGCGTGGGAGATTTCATGTTTTACATGATTCCTGATATTCACACTACACTCGTAAAATTGTCGTACGGGAAAATCTCCACTTTATCGCTACCCCGGAGATGCTGTGTCCCATCGCTCATGCGCCGACTATAACACCACGTTCAGGGTAGCTTAAATCTCAATGACCTGCCATTATAGTAGCACTAACCACTCTAAAAAGTGCGCCAGACACCTGTTGTCTTATATAGGCGTTGCCGACCGCATTATTCTGCAAGTTTACATCTCTCTGTATTTGAATACGCATGCCTATACTAGTGTCTTTGGCGCTTCAGTCTATGGTCTATTGTTACCAGGCCTGGGAGGCTATACGAGGGGCGTGAACAGCGGGAGGTGTTGAGCGATAACCATGACGGACACAGGACGCCGCGTACTTGTATGACATAGCATTATCAGCGACCTCAGACACTTTGAAAGTGGCCTCATTGTGGGTCCCCATTTGTCCGGCTGGTCCAGTCGTGCAGTATCCAAGTTTCTGAAACATTCGAGTGTGATAGTTGCCCGATGTTGCACTGCAAGGTGGCAGTCTTCTGACTGGTCTGATGCAGCCCGTCACGACTTTCTCTCCCGTGCCGAACCCTGCATCTCAGAGTAGCACCTAAACCTACATCCCCAATTACTTGCTGAATATATTTCAGTCTCTGTCTTCCGCTACAGTTTTTGCGCTCTACAGCTCCCTCTGATACCATGAGAGTCATTCCCTGATGTCTTAACAGATGTCGTATGATCCTGTCCCTTCTCCTCGTCAGTGTTTTCCATATATTGCTTTCGGGTGCGATTCTGAGAGGAACCTGCTCATTCCTTACCTTATCAGACCACTTAATTTTCAACATTCGTCAGTAGCTCCACATCTCACATGCATCAGTTCTCTTCTGTTCCGTTATCCCCACAGTCCATGCTTCACTGCCGTACAAAAACTTTCGTAGATGTACAGAAAGTAAATATTCTACATTGCTCTAAATGTCCTAGTGTTGTCAACATTTACATAATTTTATAATGGCAGAAATATTAAATTAGCAGATAAATGTACCTATCTTGCAATGAGAGTCTCGCTATCTAGATTGTCGGTTACTGTTTATGCTTTTCAAATAATAGGTCCACTGTTTTTTGTTTCAGTGAAAATTGCTGGAATATTGTGGCTGTATGACATCATAAATTCATAAATTCCTGACATTTTCAGCAACACCAAACACAATAGAACTTGATAGTTGCAGTGACCTACCTCGACCACAACTGAAACTATTATAGCGCGTGTGGCACCTAAATTTTCTACAAGTCTTACGTCCATAGCATACAGATCCTTCTAGAACAGGATGTACTTTAAATGAAATTCATTACGACCGTCTTTCTTAAAATTACATTTCAGGTATAAAGTGCGTACTTTTTTCTGGAAATAATTACTTGTGCAAAGATTTTATGCGCGTAACAATTAATAATTAAGTTTGCAAGGTTTGACAATATGAAAACTATCAGCTTCCTGTCTTTGTCGACTGAATTATCGATACTAATTTGAAAACTTAAAAAAGAAAAATAAAGAGTAACAATATTAGTTTCACTTTAAAAGTGATTTTTGACTCGCTTAAGTTAATAGTCGTCATTAGCAATTTTCATGCTTCAATATCGATGTTCGAAATGGATAGATATAAAAAATAAAATTATATTATGAGGAAAATATTATTTTGGTAACTCAAGTGTCACAGAAACTGGTATAGGCATGCGTATTCAAATACAGAGATACATAAATAGGCGGAATACGGAGCTGCGGTCGACAACGCCTATACAAGACAACAAGTGTCTGGTTTAGTTGTTACTGCTGCTACAATGGAAGGTTATCAAGATTTGAGTCAGTCTGAAACGGGATATTACAGTCGGCGCACGAGCGATGGGACACAGCATCTCCGAGGTAGCGATGAAGAGGGGATTTTCAGGTACGACCATTTCACGAGTGTACCGTGATTATCAGGAATCCAGTAAACATGAAATCTCCTACGTAGCTGCTGCCGGAAAAAGATCCTGCAAGAACGGGACCAACGACGACTGAAGAGAATCGTTCAACAAAAGTGCAGTCCTTCCGCAAATTGTTGCTGATTCAATGCTGGGTCATCAACAAGTTACAGCGTGCGAACCATTCAACGAAACATCATCGATATGGGCTTTCGGAGCAGAAGACGCACGCGAGGACCCTTGATGAATGCACAACACAAAGTTTTATACTTCGCCTGGGCGTGTCAACATCGACATTGGACTGCTGATGACTGGAAACACGTTGCCTGGTCGGATGAATGTTGTTTCAAACTGTATAGAGAGGATGGACGTGTACGGGTATGGAGACAACCTCAAGAATTCATGGACCTGCGCGCCAGAGGGGGCTGTTCAACCTGGCGGAGGCTCTGTAATGGTGTGCAGTTAGAGTGATATGGAAACCCTGATACGTCTAGATACGACTTTGATAGGTGATACGTACGTAAGCATCCTGTCTGATCACCTTCATCCATTTATGTTCAATTGTGCATTCCCACGGACAATTCCAGCAGGACAATACAACACCCCACACGTCCAGAATTGCTACAGAGTGGCTCCAAGAATACTCTTCTGAATTTAAACACTTCCGCTGGCCACCGAACTCCCCAGAGCATATGTGTAAAGTCTTGCAACGTGTTCAGAAGAGATTTCCAACTCCTCGTACTAATATGAATTTATGGACACCCGTCCAAGATCCATGGTGTCAGTTCCCTCCAGCGCAACTCCAGACATGAGTCTATGCCACGTTGTGTTGTGGCACTTCTGCGTATTCACAGAGCCCTACACGATATTAGGCGGGCGAACTAGTTGCGATGGCTCTTCAGTGTATAATTTAAGTATAAAAATTAAGTCAGACCAAAATTTGTACGGAATCGAACATTTCAGTTGAAGTACGAAAGTTCCTCGCCGGCGAGGTTCTGGTCGGACACGTCTGATCATCGCAGAGCAGGATCGTCGTGTTGTCCACCGGGCACTCCTACCCCCTTCACCTCTGCCTCACCTCTCTGGTAGCAGATAATGGGCTCGGTGCAGCCTCCTGTCTCAGCCCACACCACTGGTCGGAAACTTGCAGCCGACCAGGGAATTGCCATGCCACAGGTAGGCTGCCGTAAATCCAACAGTTGAAAATACTGCGTCTGGAGTGGTGCCGTGATTGGAAAGCATGGCCTGCTCACCAATGGCGTCGCATTTTCTTGAGTGACGAATCGCTGTTCTGCACCACATCAGTATCCATCTTTTGCGGAGATGGTGGGGACCTCGGTATGGGTTTTTCATTTTCTAATGTTTTAGAGAGGCAAAGAGGTGTTACACCTGACGTCATGGTTTGCGAACCATCCAGTATGGCTTCAGGTCACGGCTGAGTGTAACTGAGGGAACACTATCTGCACAACGATACGTTACGGTGCAAAGTCCCTGTTTCTGTGCGCTCGTTTTACAGAAATAATATTCACTCAACTTGTGGTGGTTACCTCTTCTGTAGTTCAATCCACACGTCTTCCCTGTTAAAAACGAATGATGGTCCTCTTGTGGAAAACGTGAAGTGGAACCAGTAACATTACATGATTCCAATGAGTATCAGGTTAATGAAGCGATTGATCGAAAGGTAGTTTGTGAGTGAAAAATGGTTCAAATGGCTCTGAGCACAATGGGACTTAACTTCTGAGGTCATCAGTTCCCTAGAACTTACAACTACTTAAACCTAACTAACCTAAAGACATCACACACATCCATGCCCGAGGCAGGATTCGGACCTGCGATCATAGCGGTCGCGCAGCTCCAGGCTGTAGTGCCTAGAACCGCTCGGCCACTCCGGCCGGCTTGTGAGTGAGAACTTCGATATATTGTCATTTGTTTCATACCAAAACATTGCGAGGCCCGTGTTGATCTTCTACTTTCGCCACTCACACGAAATCACAGACACTCAATAACCAGCTTATGTCAATTATCTGAACCCGTTACCAAAAGTATTCCGAAACAGATCATCTATGACTGAATGTTTGCTCAAACATTACAAAATTTGAACACTAAGGCCGCGCGGGATTAGCCGAGCGGTCTAAGGCGCTACAGTCATAGATTGTGCGGCTGCTCCCAGCGGAGGTTCGAGTCCTTCCTCGGGCATGGGTGTGTGTGTGTGTGTGTTTGTCCTTAGGATAATTTAGGTTCAGTAGTGTGTAAACTTAGGGACTGATGACCTTAGCAGTTAAGTCCTATAAGATTTCACACACATTTGAACATTTTTTTGAACACTAAGAATGTCCAGTTTGCAATCACAGCTTGTATAACATGCCACGCGGAATTTTATTATTCAAAAGTCACAGTTTACATATCAGAACCAGAATTTCACGTGTTCGTTTTTCTCACACGTTCGCATCCACCCTATGGCACTCCAAGGTCAAGTTTTAACCATTGTTATGCAAAATTACCACACCCATTCAGAGCTCCCGACATCTGCATCCGAACATGATGGTGGCTGAGCTCCAAAATAAACTTTAGACTTAACAAAGCAGTACATTAGTATACAAAAAATGCGCGAACTTACTGTCTTCTCATTGGCAGATATCAGTATTAAACCGCACAAAACCTGCGTGTTTTTCATTTCACCAGTCACAACTTAATAGCTTTTATGAACAATTTACTAAATGAGCAAATTTGGGAACTCCACAAATATGACAATAACTCCCTCTTTAAATAACAGAATTATTATGAAATCTTTCTTGATTTTCCAGTCTCATAAACTGGCTAGTTGTACATTTCAAAATTACCCTGAGAGTGTAATTCACTTTCTCTGAACAACCACACTTCTCACGCTAATGGGGACTTAGTCAATATAGATAACAATATTGATTTCATATCTTACTTTGTATCCACACCGTCATTCACCTTATTAAACAAATTATAAATAATTAATGACAGTTTTCATAACCACAAAACTCAGTTTTGCTTCCAAAATATATTTTAAACACTTGACAATTTCAAAGTCTATAACGAGGTGACACCTTTCTGTGGTAACTACTTGCAGCTAGGTACTGGATCAGAGTGCATCCGTCATGCGGTAACTGCGACTCACTGTCTGAAGCTGTCTGCCCACTACTGTCACTTACTCAACATAGGCGCGATGTGAGGCACTGCACCTCAGTGGACACCCTATGCCCTCGTGTGTTTCCTCTCACATGATACCACCATGGTAGCATTCTTCAGCAGGACAATACTCGTCCACATTCGGCACTTATGTCTCCTGTGTGCGTGATGTTGAGGTATTCCGGTGACCAGGAAAATCCCCACATCTCTCACCAGTAGCATGCATGTGGGACCAGCCAGTGCAGCGTCCGTTCCGTCCGCCTGCGACGTCGACATCCCGCATGACAGAACAGACATGCGTGATGCCGTCATAACAGCAAGCGAAACCAAAGCAGATGTTTACGGTACGACCGCGGCCGCTGCCGGGGACGAAAACACAGCCCGTGTTTCTGCCAACGACCGCCAGAGCCGTTATCCGAGCACCGCAGATCGACAGCAGCACAAGAGGTCGCGATCAACTAGCGAACTATTTTCTATGCCACTCACGTGATCGAAAATACTCCCAGAAGATCCATCTGCCAACCTCACTTATAAGCCAGCGCACCGCCTGCTAGAAGGTGTTCCACTGTGCGATTGGGACAAGTTCGCCAGGGTACTTAACAACACCACCCTGCACGACCTCGAAAACACCAGCAAATATAGTCCGTGACGTGGATTACCTGACTGCCAAAATGCAAAAAGCATTGAAGCTCTCCATCTCCACTGTACCTATAGCCTTAACCCATGGCAGAAGTCCATCGGATCCTACGAGGGAAACGTGGCCGGTCAGCCCCTGGATTGGACGGCATTTTAAATGAACACCTCTCTCGCCCTCCGCATACGCATCTCCTCTTGTACACCAAGATTTTAAACGGTTGTCTCACGTCTGGCTTTTCCCCCCTCAGTCAGCCAAGCTGATTGCGATCCTCAAGTGGTTCAATGACCCTACGGTCCCCACCAATACCAGGCCCGTCAACCTCTTAAATACCACGGCGAAGTTCCTTGAATCTGTGGTCCTCCACCGACTTTCCCGACCTCCGGCGACGGTTGGGACGATTCGACTTGAACAGTTCGGATTTACTTCGCACCTCTCTGCCGAACACTTGAGTCCGCAGAATCACTGAACACGTCAGCAAAGGCTTCAACACCGCCAAGTCGACAGCTGACGTTTTTCTGGACTTACAGAACGCCTACGACAAGATCT
The DNA here is from genome assembly GCF_021461385.2 of Schistocerca piceifrons. Taxonomy (NCBI): domain Eukaryota; kingdom Metazoa; phylum Arthropoda; class Insecta; order Orthoptera; family Acrididae; genus Schistocerca; species Schistocerca piceifrons. The sequence goes on from NC_060146.1 coordinate 169,124,031, forward strand.
GGCACGACAACCTCGTGCACAAGATGCTGACGCAGACCCCTACACCGGATATCAATGTCAAGATTGTGGATGACTTCCTCCTTCCTAGTGGCTCAACGGGGAATGCATTCCGGCATTTGCCAATTGTCAGCGGGCACCACAAGGATCGGTGCTGTCTCCCGTTCTTTTTAATATCCATGTGACTGATATGCCAGTCATTCCCGAGTACCAACTGGTACAATACGCTGACGACACAGCACTATATACCGCTGGCCCTATCCCTGACGACGTCGTCGCCCGCCCCCAGCGACAAAAAATGGTTCAAATGGCTCTGGGCACTATGGGACTTAACATCTGAGGTCATCAGTCCCCTAGAACTTAGAAATGCTTAAACCTAACTAACCTAAGGACATCACACACATCCATGCCCGAGGCAGGATTCGAACCTGCGACCGTAGCGGTCGCGCGGTTCCAGACTGAAGCGCCCAGAACCGCTCGGCCACACCGGCCGGACCCCAGCGACAGGTGGACGTCACCATCACCTGGTGCCGGACAGATAAAATAGTTCTTAATGCCGCCAAAACTATGGCAGTCTATTTCACGAAACAGCACCCAGTCCTCCGCCGCAATATTTTGATTGCAGGTGTGCTGGTCCCCTGGTCCCCAACGACCGCCTATCTAGGGGTACACTTAGACCACAAGTTGCTATTCCACTGTCATGCGGAGTATGTCGCCAACAAGGGGCAAAAGCTGACGAGGGCTTTGTACCCCCTCTTCCACAGTAGGGAACTAAACCTACATACCGAGCTCCGCATCCACCGAGCAGTTATACTGCCTGCTCTCAGGTAGGGCTCCACTGCATGGACCACGATTAGTGTCACCAGGATGAGGACGTTGCAGGGCCTGCAGAACAAGGCTCTCAGGTGGAGTCTGCACGCCTCAGCACTCACGGAATTGTGACTCTCCGTGAGGAAACGGATATCATCCCCCTCAAGACGACCATCCGCAACAACGCGCGGCGGCTCTATGAGAAAGTGGGTGCCCTGTGGGACAGTGTCCATGGGCTACGCCACGTTGCAACCGCAATTCCACGCCGCTGGCATCGACATCCGGTTCCCCTAACCATCCTAGAGGAACCGGATTCCGACCATGACTAATGATAGCCCGGGCACGCCCAACACGGATGCATCCTTTTGCAGGACTAGCCCCCACTTCTACACTCATGCTTATAAATTAAGGATAACTGCAGATTGTGGTGCCACACAACATCACACTACACAAAACAGGCGCTAATGGCATTGGCACGTAGGGAACACACACGGTATTAGTGATAAGTTGAGAAAACCGTCCCGAAACACATGTGCTACAGAACGCCAGTGTCCTGCGCGTGTACCCCGACATCAATATGGGCCGCACAACGGGTTGGCATACTCTGGATCAGGTGGTGAAGCAGCTGCTGAGGTATAGCCTGCCATTCTTGCACCAGAGCCTGTCGGAGTTACTGAAGTGCCGTAGGGGTTTGAAGACGTGCAGCGATACGTCGATCGAGAGCATCCCAGACGTGCTCGATGGGGTTTATGTTTGGAGAACAGGCAGGCCACTCCATTCGCCTGATATCTTCTGTTTCAAGGTACTCCTCCACGATGACAGCTCAGTGGGGCCATGCGTAATCATTCATCAGGAGGAAAGTGGGACCCACTGCACCCCTGAAAAGGCGGACATACTGGTGCAAAATGACGTCCCGATACACCTGACCTGTTACAGTTCCTCTGTCAAAGACATGCAGGGCTGTATGTGCATCAATCATAATCTCACCCCACACCATCAAACCACGTCCTCCATACAGGTCCCTTTCAAGAACATTAATGGGGTGGAATCTGGTTCCTGGTCCGCTGGTATAATGAGGCCTTTCGGTCCAAAGTGGTGCGTAAGAAGCAATTATACTTATACGGAGACACAAATATTGGCAAATCCACCTTAATCGAAAAAGTACTGTCACGCAAGCAGAATGTTTATATGCCGTTGTGTTCAGAATTTGGTTTTGGCGGTTATGATTCTCGCATACACAATGTTATATTGTTTGTGGAGTTTGACTGGCTTCGTTGGCGTCCTTTCGCTTGTACTTTGATGCGTATTGTTGAAGGACGTCCCGTGACCGTTAATGTCAAAAATAAGCCTGGAATGGTTATTAAACATAGGGGGCTTGTAATATTTGTGTCCAACGACTTTAATATTGGTGACGAAGCTCTTATTTCACGACTGGATGTTGTACACGCGGATTGCCACATAATTCACTGTTTAAATGTTAAGGAGGAAATGGTGTCGGACACGTCGGACGTGGAGGCCGAAGCGGAGACCATTTGCATATCGTCGGATGAAGACGATGGGCCGGAATCGCCGTGCACGTCCGAGGCGTTGGATACGCCGTCGTGTTCTTCTGACTAGGCCGTATTTTGGTCGAATGTGCAAGTGGCGGACCGAATATACGCAAACAGATGGTGTTAGATTTGAATATGGAAAAATGGGCGCTACCGACAAATATGATGAAAATGCTCATAATTTTAGTACTTTGAAGCACTATGATATTAAGGATGAGTTTAATTTCTTTGCTAACAAATACGATGCTGTAATAATTAATAAGATTGTAACATACGTATATAGAATTAATGTAAGGGTTGAGCGATTAACACTAGATGATAGAGCAAACAAAAAAATATTTGAAGATCAGAGGACGTTAGAAAAGGTGAGACTAGCATGTACTAATAAATTGGGTCCTGTTCAGACTATACCTGGACTCGTCCGTGAACATAACCTGTGACCACTTTGCCAATGACCATGTACTGTGTACTTGACACCAGGCTTTACGGGCTCTCCTGTGACCAGGGGCCAGTGGAATACACCTTGCATGTCTCAGGGCGAATAAACCATGTCTGTTCAGTCGTCTGTAGACTGTGTGCCTGGAGACAACTGTTCCAGTGGCTGCGGTAAGGTCCCGAGCAAGGCTAACTGCAGTACTCCGTGACCGTCTGCGCGCACTAATGGTGAGATATCGGTCTTCTTGTGATGTTGTACACTGTGGACGTCCCGTACTGTAGCGCCTGGACACGTTTCCTGTCTGCTGGCATCGATGCCATATTCTTGAGATCACACATGGCACTCAGAGGGCCCGTGCTACGACCTGCTGTGTTTGACCAGCCTCCAGTCGCCCCCTCATAACGTCATCAATATGTGTTCTCTGAGCCATTTTCAACACACAGTCACCATTAGCACGTCTGAAAACGTCTGCACACTTACTCTCTGCACCGCACTCTGACATGCGCCAACACACCTCTGCGTATGTGGACTGCTCCCAGCGCCGCCGTGCGACGACCGCAGGTCATATGCACCGCATGGTCGTACCCCGAGGTGATTTAAATCCGCAAACCGCCCACCAGACCGTTGTTTCACCACGTATCAGCATTAACCTTAATTTACGAGCATGAGTGTACGTCCAATACTTTACCACCCCACCTGCCCATGTCGGGCTGGGTTTGCTTGCCTGACTGATGTAGCACTGTCACCGTTCGAGGGTGGTACGGGACTCCATGTCCGACCGCCACACCTCCAAAGTGTATTGCAGTGGCGCAGTGTCACTGCCCTGTGAATGAATTTACTGCCTCACCTACGAGACCGCCAACGACCGGTGATGCTGTATTATAACGCATATGAAAAAAAAAAATGCCAGAAGGCAGTTCGACGTGCCGCCCTGACATAGGGATCTGCCATCCCGGCCGCAACATCCACGTCTGCTGGTATTCTCGGATCGTCAGGAGTGGTAGCTCCGGACTGTGACTCAAGAGCGTCGTGTAACAGTGATCTGCCCTCCCTGGACAACTTTGTTGTAACGCTGTACGAACCACTCTCTAATAGTTTTGACTCCGTCTTTTCTTTGGCGTTCTTTGTCTAGCGAAAGACTTCTGAGGAAAACATTTTATTCTGTCATTCTTCTGTTACACGATCCAAAGTGGTATCCATACTTAGTTTCTTGTTTAGATTGCATTTTGTTTCGACTACTTTGTCGACATCAGCAATGTTCTCGTTCATTGGATTTTCGCAACAAAGATTGACGAATAATGTTCGCGTTTTGTCTCTGCTAAAGCAGACACAGCAGCTGGTATCCCGGATATCGAAAGCCAGTTAACAACAACTGTGGGCCAGGTCGCCTCAGGAGAGGTAAACCGGCTTCACCACACTCTCCTCAACCGAATCAGTACTTCCGTACGCGCCAGAGCGGTTCCAACTTCATACTCCTAACTGGGCTTGTACTGCTAATTTGCTAGCAAGCATGAGACGATTTTGTACCAACGTAAACAGTGTTAAGTACCGCCTCAACCCGTACGGTTTCATTTCTTTCTTCCTCCCATTCTGTACGCTTCACATATTTTGTCAGGCCGGTACGGTTCTTACTGTCGCCATTACCCGAGGTTTCCATCAGTGGAAGTGACTTGTAGACCGATTATTCCAGAGACACACTTCTCTGGATTTCCATGATGCATAGTGCCTCTCCTGCAGCGCCTGCCGCTGGAGTGTGTCGAGCATCTAACGTAACGCTGAGGCGCCATGGAATCGATATGTTTTCTTCGTTCGATCTTCTCTGTACCTTCTTTCTGTTAACAGTACCTTGTAAGCTTCCCACACTGATGAACAATACGTAACAATCGCGGCAAATTTTGTATTGTGGGCATCCGCAGCTGTCGAATTGAACCGTCATGAGTAAGACCACTTCTGCTGCGTGACAAATTGTTATTTACGATAAAAATAGTTTCGCTGCGTTAGAGCCAGATCTTCAGGGATGGAGATTAATAATTTTTACAAACAGCAGCCGTTATAGTAGATGATCCAACATTCTTCGCGCTATTGCGGTAGAAGTGTTTAACCATGAGCAAGTCCGTATACCCATTTAAAATAGAGCAGAATGTAGGGATGATATTCTTTACATTCTGCTTCATTTTAAATTGGCCTACCGACCTCCTGACGGTTAAACACTTCTATCTCAATAGCGCAAAGAATGTTGGGTCATCTGCTGTTTTCCGGCCGGGGTGGCCGAGCGGTTCTAGGGGCTACAGTCTGGAACAGCGCGACCACTACGGTCGCAGGTTCGAATCCTGCCTCGAGCATGGATGTGTGTGACGTCCTTAGGTTAGTTAGGTTTAAGTAGTTCTAAGTTCTAGGGGACTGATGACCTCAGAAGTTAAGTCCCATAGTGCTCAGAGCCAATTTTTTCATCTGCTGTTTATCGTTTGTAATACATTACAAATCAGTATCCCTGAAGACGTGGCTCTAGCGCCGCGGAACTAATTGGATCAGAAATCTGATAATCTGATAATCTTCAACAAAAATTGTACACACAGGTGTATGCTGTTTGGTTTTCTTCCTTACAGTCGGTTTTAACAGAAAACAGATAAGTTGTTATCATGGCTTATCGGCTTGTCATTAGAATCTGCATCGCCGGAAACTTTGTAATCCTACAAGTTCGCAGATTAAAACAACGCTAACTATTATTACTGAAGTTGTATCCTCACAGATCCAAGACCTGGAGAGGTCTTTTTCACACCCTGTCCAACGATAGCAAATGATTCACCCATTTTAAGCGACCTCAATTCCGAATCAAGGACTCGTTTGCAATAACAATGAAGAAGGCTCAAGATCAGGAAGAGAGAAAGAGGAAATGGACAAAGAGGCGGGAGGGGGGGGGGGGGGGGAAGAGAGGAATGAGAATTGAGAGAGTAGGGGAGAGGAGGAGATGGAGAGAGGGAGAGAGAGAGTAAGTAGGAGGAAGTGAAAAGAGAGAGAGAGGGAGGGAGGGAGGGAGACCAGGACGTATATCCTGCACCAACCGTCGGCGCTGTGTAGCTGTTCCTACACTTTGCCGCGCTGTTCTGGCGTTGCTACTTTGCTACAGAGAACAACATCGTACACGAGTAGCCTTACATGCCCTCCAGCGTTATCCTTCAGTTCATTAACGTAAATTATGAACAGTAACGATTCTGTACCACTCATTTGGCCTACTCCCGTGTTCACTCTGGGAAGGTTCCCTTCGTCGAGAACTATTACATTCGAGCCTTGAAAATGCTGTAGAATCCTGCAGCAAAAAAAGTCTACATCTACATCTACATCCATACTCCGCAAGCCACTGACGGCGTGTGGCGGAGGGTACCTTGAGTACCTCTATCGGTTCTCCCTTCTATTCCAGTCTCGAATTGTTCGTGGAAAGAATAATTGTCGTTATTTCTCTGTGTGGGCTCTAATCTCTCTGATTTTATCCTCATGGTCTCTTCGCGAGATATACGTAGGAGGGAGCAATATACTGCTTGACTCCTCGGTGAAGGTATGTTCTCGAAACTTCAACAAAAGCCCGTATCGAGCTACTGAGCGTCTTTCCTGCAGAGTCCTCCACTGGAGTTTATCTATCATCTCCGTAACGCTTTCGCGATAACTAAATGATCCTGTAACGAAGCGGGCTGCTCTCCGTTGGATCTTCTCTATCTCTTCTATCAACGGATCCCTCACTGCTGAGCAGTATTCAAGCAGTAGGCGAACAAGTGTACTGTAACCTACTTCCTTTGTTTTCGGATTGCATTTGCTTAGGATTCTTCCAATGAATCTCAGTCTGGCATCCGCTTTACCGACGATCAACTTTATATGATCATTCAATTTTAAATCACTCCTAATACCTACTCCCAGATAATTCACGGAATTAACTGCTTCCAGTTGCTGACCTGCTATATTGTAGCTAAATGATAAAGGATCTTTCTTTCTATGTATTCGCAGCACATTACACTTGTCTACAGTAAGAGTCAATTGCCATTCCCTGCACCATGCGTCAATTCGTTGCAGATCCTCCTGCTTTTCCGTTCAATTTTCCATTGTTACAACCTCTCGATATATCACAGCATCATCCGCAAAAAGCGTCGGTGAACTTCCGATGTTATCCACAAGGTCATTTGTATATATTGTGGATAGCATAACAGTATATTTCGGTCTGCGTTTGTCTGCATCTTTCCTTTTGGTCTTTGCATTGATAGTAATATAGTTTGCCCCACTGGAGACCGACAGTTATGAGGTGGGACGATGGCGTTAGTCCGCATCGTAAGCAGAGCTGAATCTAAGAGGTTTTTCGGCAGAGCTTTGCCCGTTGTCAGTGACGTCGTCTGTCCTAGCGAATCTAAAGCCAGCCAGGTGTGTTCTACAAAATGATTCGTGGACTTTCCACCTTCGCCTACATCGTGAACTCCCTTAAACTACGCCCAAATCACACAGAGGCCGGCACTGTGACGAATTTCGCACATGGGCGTAGTACTTCGTTCCTGCCAACACAGGCTGTTTACACTTGCTATTAGCACGACATTTCACCAAGAAAACACGATGTCTCCCCCTGTGGCTGGCATTACTTGAGTAAAGCGACAGTATTTCATACTGTGAACGTTTATGTGGCTATTATAAGATTCGAAGGACATGAAATTCAAGCAGCGGCCGAGAAGGGAGCGAGCCACGATTTTAGACTTTCATCCATGTTGTTCCAACAAAACGAATTTTGAAAAGCCCTCAACAAATGACATACAAATTCTCTTCACGGCTATATTGATCACAGAGATATGAACTTAGATTTTACAAATGGGACTTTAACAATTTCTGCTGCTGATTTCGTAGTTCTAAAATACGTGAATTCAACGGCTTTTAACCGTTCAGAATGCGATTACCAGTTAAATTTAAGATACTAACAACATTGAGTTGGCCCCTGTCCTAACTATAATCTAACGTAGATCCCCTGGACAAAAAACCGAGCCCAATAGTTGGAAGAAAGCACAGGTAACACACATCTACAAGAAGGGTAGCAGAAGTGATCCAAAAAACTACTATCCAGTGTCTTTGACACTCATTTGTTGTAGAATATTAGAATATAATCTAAACTTAAAATGAAGTTTCTTGAACGGAATGACCTCCTCCATGCCAACCAGTGTGGACTTCGAAAACATCGATCATGTGAAACCCAACTCGCGCTTTTCTCACATGACATACTGAAAGCTTTTGATCAAGGCAATCAGAACAGATGCAGTATTTATTGATTTCCAAAAAGCATTTAACTGAATACCAAACCTACGCTTAGTGTCAAAAGTCCGCAGCTCGTGGTCTTGTGGTAGAGTTCTCGCTTCCAGAGCACGGGGTGCCGGGTTCGATTCCCGGCGGGTCAGGGATTTTTCCCTGCCTCGAGATGACTGGGTGTTGTGTCGTCTTCTTCATCACCATCATTCATCCCCATTACGGTCGGAGGAAGGCAATGGCAAACCACCTCCGCTAGGACCTTGCCTAGTACGGCCGTGCGGGTCTCCCGCATCGTCCCCTACGCTCCTCGAAGTATGGGACCTCATCATCATCATATTGTCAAAAGATCGATCACACGGAGTGTAAAGTAAAATTTGTGACTAGGTTCAGGACTTTTTGGCAGAGAGGACACAACGTGTTATCTTGAATGGAGAGTCATCGTTAGATGTAGAAATAACTTTGGGTGTTCCCCTGGAGAAGTGTATTGGCATCCTGGCTGTTAATTTCGTACATTAATAATCTTGTGGATAATATTAATAGCAACACCAGACTTTTTGTAGATGATGCAGTTGTCTAAAAGGAAGTACTGTCTGAGAGAAACTGCATAAATATTCAGCCAGATCTTGATAACATTTCAAAGTGGTACAGAGATTGGAAACTTGTTTTAAATGTTTAGAAACGTATAATTGTGCAATTCACAAAACAAAAAAAGTTGTATCCTACGACTACAATATCAATGAGTCGCTATTATAATTAGCCAGCTCATACAAATACCTGAGTATAACACTTCGTAGGGATATGAAATAGAATGATCATCTAGGCTCTGTTGTGGGTAAACCATTCGGTAAACTTCGTTTTATTGGTAGAGTACTGGGGAAGTGGAATCAGTCTACAAAAGAGATTTCATACAAATCGCTTGTGCGGCCCATTCTAGAATACTGCTCAAGTGTGTGGTACCACGACCAGGTAGGGGATACTGAACGTATATAGTGAAGGTCAACGGAAATAATCACAGATTTGTTTGACTTACGGGAATGTGTTACAGTGATGATGAAAAAACTGAACTGGCAGACTCTTGAAGATAGATGTAAAGTATCCCGAGAAAGTCTACTAACAAGATTTCAAGAATCGGCTTTAAATGCTGACTCTAGGAATATACTACAAACCCCTACATATCTCACACATAGGAATCGTGAGGATAAGATTATTCTACTTACTGCACACTTTGTGAGCAGATCTAGATGCAAATGAAGCCGCGTAAACAGATTTTTCGTATGTCTAATGTAGTAAACATGCTCCACTCATCATTTTTAGCCATTTACCAGTGCTAATAACAGTAAACGTGTAAGTAGGCTGTTTATGTTTTCTTATTGGCAACGTTACGTAGCGCTCTGTATGAAAATCACTGGCTGTGCTGTGTGCAGTCTGTGGCTGCTTTGCACTGTTGTAATACTCGCAATTGTAGCGTTGGGCAGCTGGATGTTAACAGCGCGTAGCGTTGCGCAGTTGGAGGTGAGCCGCCAGCAGTGGTGGATCTGGGGAGAGTTTCGAAATTTGTAAGACTGGTTGTCATGAACTGCTATATATATTATGACTTTTGAACACTAGTAAGGTAAATACATTGTTTGTTCTCTTTCAAAATCTTTCATTTGCTAACTATGCATATCAGTAGTTAGTGCCTTCGGTAGTTTGAATCTTTTATTTAGCTGGCAGTAGTGGCGCTCGCTGTATTGCTGTAGCTTGAGTAAAGAAGATTTTTGTGAGGTAAGTGATTTGTGAAAGGTGTAGGTTAATGTTAGTCAGGGCCATTCTTTTGTAGGGGTTTTTGAAAGTCAGATTGCGTTGCGCTAAAAAATATTGTGTGCCAGTTTAAGAACAGTCGTGTATAAATTTTTCATAAGGGGACGTTTCAAACGCAGACATTTTATATTCCCCAGTCGTAGCCATATTTCACCATGCAGTGCGTTTGAAGCATTGCGTGAACATATTCAATAGCTTTCTCTTCTTCCAACAGCAGTTTATATTCTTCATTTATTCCAGTTGTCTTCACCATATACTCCGGTTTTGGTTTTTTTGTTTCGATATCTTCCATTTCCAGTTTTTCTTTTTCGTACTGACACCACAGTAGCTGCACTTAAAGGTATATTGTCTATCATGGAGCATGGTTTAAATATGTGCAATACATTTACTCTTTTATTAGGACCTGACGTGCTGCAGCATTTGTTTACCATTTATAGCAATGAATGGTCGTCATACAGTGTCTTGCGTTGGTATCAGGCCTATTATGATGGCTGTTTGTGCCGGCAGGACGTATGAAATCAAGTTTTCGTTGCAATTTTAATTAATTACGACAATCATGTATTTTTAACGAGTTATACGGAAAATTTAGATGTAGCAGTACTTCATTTGTGCTTGCCAATTGTGAGACGTCTCAGAATATATGATAAGTAGTTTTTCTGAGATAATGACTTCGATATTGTCTTTAGAAATGTAACATATCTCACTGCGACTGTCTTTGATCGTGTGTTTGCAAGCCGTTCGTGTTCTTATGTACGCCAAGTAATATTTGGTAATAAAAAAATACGTTACTCCTTCCTTCCATAAAAAGCCAATTGAGTTGTGTGTCTCTTTGTAGTGGTGTATGGTCACACGTTTTATTTTATTTTATTTTATTTTATTTTATTTTTTTAGATCATAGATTCTGGAAATGCAACTGCAGAGACTGAATTCGCACTTCACATATTTAGATACCACTACAACATGAACATTTTACTTTTCATGTTTATGATGTATTTTTTAGAATATTGTGCGCAATACTATCGAACAAATAACAGACTATACAGGTTTTAGGGAGACCTTTTGATAGCAAACTGCTGTTATTTACATAGCTTCCAATAGGCTTGTGTCATTTGTAGTAATACCAATAACTGTCATTAAATAGCATCGTCATTTACGTTGTTTCTGCTGGTTAGTGCGATGCACTGTCTTTATCGATCTAAAAATAGTGCTTGACAACGATTTAAATGTGGAATTATATACTTTCAGCCCGCGTTGTGGCTTACATCAAAAGTAGGTAACCAGTTACATTCAGTCTGTTTGCCAGCTCAGCTAATTTTCTGCAGTTATAAGCCTGATGAGGACATTTTTACGGCACTATATTATTAGGCCTACACTCTCAAATGCCAGTTGTTATTAGGTGTTGAAATCTACCACTAGAAAGATGCATAGTTTACTATTTTGGACACTAATTTGGCCAACATGTGGAAATTAATTCACACTTCCTTTTACGTTGCTGACACATTTATGCCATATTGTGGCATCTCAATAATTCACTTGAGTCTTACAGCGAGTTCCTCTGCTGACATATTTTGTAGACATTTTACAATACTCTAACATCTTAACAGTGGAAAATAATTAATTTACAACTCTCTTGTGTCCCTTACTGTAGAGCCGTTGGTATCAGCGAGAACGTCTGACTCACGGTACAACCGACGACCTGAGGACGATTTTAACAGTAGAGCCATCTGTTGGTGTGATACAGAGATTGAACTAAGGTCGATTTTTCAATGCATCCATCTGCTGGCGACAGGAGCAACTGGGATGTGAAATAGGATTTTCTTTTACTTTACGCTTTCTGGGTTTGTGGGATACTGTTTAACATAAAACTCATGTTCAACATTACGAATTCCTGAGTCATTATTTATTGACAAGTTTTTGAGCAGGCCAGATACTTTACCGTATTCGGATGCAGAGTGGGGTTGGGGGCGCTCAGGGGGATAGGTGCTTCATGCAAAATTTGCAGGAGTATAGCAACAGTGGGTGTGTGGTGGGAGGATCCTCCCCTCAGAGTTCTTCCTTACCCTCCCCCTCCCTCCCCTCCCCTCCTCACCCCTCCTTGAACGCAGCACGTGGTTCCCAGTATAGCCTTGAAGATTTAAACTGTGAAAAGCATTTTGGAACTCCTAAAACAAGTTATTTCAGCCGTATTTGCTCACAGAATCATTGTGACATAATATGCACTCTTTCATTCCATAATGTAGTACGGAATACTGCTATGGAGTAACTGATCTTTAAGGAGGAAAGTCTTCACTGCTCAAACATGTGCTTTAAGACTAATATGTGGTGCTCACCCACGATTATCTTGTATACACCTGTAATTGATGTGCATAATTCCAATACCATAAGAAAGAAACACACGTTGATTACTCCACATTATCATTCTCTTTAGCACAAAATAGAGTGCACAATCCAGCAACCAAAATTTCTGATGACTTACGCAGTGATATAAAATATCTGGCAGACTGCACAGTAAAATTTGAGAACAAACTGAAAATGCTTCTTCTCAACAGATGCTTCTAATACGTAGAGGAGTTTCTGTTACTGTGATGTGTAAAAGGTGTCGCTTAGGAATTGATAACTCACGTCAATATATTTAAAAATAAAATTAAAATTAAAAACATGTTCAGCATGTAGATACGTTTACAAATTAATCACTGATGTCGAAGTGAAATGACTCATTAAACATCATTACGATCTATCGTGCAAACGGTTCGTGGAACACATGACTGTATGAGGTTAGTAAGAATATATTTTGAGTAAATGACAGCACCGGTTGTAAATACTGACATCCTTTATTTTACGGTATGAGTGCACATTGGTGCGCATCTAGGCAAGCCTCTTCTTCAGCAGTGTTCTGCTACGAGGTATTTAAAAGGTTTCCTAACAGCTAAAGGTGAATATCAGTTTTATTTTTGAGCCCTGTTTCCAATGTATATTTGTCATATGCCTGTTTATTCATTGCAGTTAGCAAAATAGCTCACTTTGTCGTTACTAAAACTTACCGTCAGCTGCTCATATGAAAAATAGCAGTATTACAGATCTCGTACATCATATGGGAGGTAAGTGTATTTTTCTTAATGCCTCTTTATTACTTTTTGTAAATGCATGTTAAGAATTTACGCTGATAATGCCAGTCATTAGGTTGGTCAAGTCTCCGAATATGATAAGAGAGTGCGTAACGTACCGTTGTAGAGGGCTAACGTTTTTACATTTAACTGAAGTTTTGTGGAAATGTAAAAGGCTCTTTCTGATATTAACTTTCCTGCATTTGTTTTCAAGAATTTAGTATGTGCTTTTATGTTAGGTATATGCCAATAAAATTTTATTTGTACTTTACGACAGAGCGGATAAGTTTATTATATTTTTTTTATATTATGCCTGCAATACACTTTTAAAGTGTTTCTATGACTTCTGACGGTAAAAGAAAATTGTCATGTGATTTTAAAGGTTATTCTTTATGTAAGATTTTGTTTTTCTATTGATGAGATGTGTTCTGAAACTTCCTGACAGATTAAAACTGTGTGCCGGGCCGTGGCTCGAACTCTGGTAGAGCAGTTGTCCGCGAAAGGCAAAGGTCCCGAGTTCGAGTCTCGGCCCGGCACACAGTTTTAATCTGTCAGGAAGTTTCATATCAGCGCACACTCCGCTGCAGGTTGAAAAGCTCATTCTGGTATGTGTTTTATTTGATGTCTGCGTGTTGTACGCTTTGGAATATGGAGGGCACCTGATGCTTTACTATACTGAGCTTAGTTAGTTGGCAGTGTAAGCCACAAGCTCACTGTACATTGGATCGACCACTGACGACGTTAACTGTTAAGGTTACAAGATAGGCTCTTTTGTAAATTTAAAATTGTTATATGCAGCAAAACTGAAGATATCTGCTGAGAGTAATCACCACAGTACATGTTACACCTCGTAGAAATTGTTGTGCTACTATGATATGCAACTACAAAGTTCGAATAATTTAGTATATACGAGAATCTGTATATTTCTATGAATTTATCTGTTTGTGTATTTTGGACGGTGGTTATAAATTGGGCCAAATGGTTCAAATGGCTGTGAGCACTATCTGAGGTGATCAGTACCCTAGAACGTAGAAGTACTGAAACCTAACTAACCTAAAGACATTACACACATCCATGCCCGAGGCAGGACTCGAACCTGCGACCGTAGCGGTCGCGCGGTGCCAGACTGATAAATTGGGCCACATTTGTGTTTAGATCCCCATGTCTGACGGTTCTTATGTATTTTTAGCACCGAAGATGGGCAGACAGTGACCGAAACCGACGAAAGAAAAGTAAAATAAAGGTTTGAAATATTTACGATCGATGCTGTCATTTATCCAAAATACACTAAGCGCAAAATAAATTGGTATAGGAATGCGTATTCAAATACAGAGATATGCAAAGATGCAGAATACAGCGCTGCGATCGGCAACACCTGTATAAGACAACAAGTGTCTGGCGCAGGTTATTAAGGTACGAGTGATTTTTAACATGGTGTTATAGTCGGCGCATTAGTGATGGGACACAGCATCTCAGAGGTAGCAAGGAACTGGAGATATTCCCCTACGACCATTTCACAAGTACACTGTGAATATCAGGAATCCGGTAAAACATCAAATCTCCAACATCGCCGCGGCCGGAAAGAAACCTGCAAGAACGGGACCAACGGCAACTTAAGAAAATCGTTCAACGTGACAGAAATAAAACCCTTCCCGAAATTGCTGCATATTTCAGTGCTGGGTCATCAAGAATTGTCAGCGTGGGAACCGTTTAAGAAAACACCATCGGTATGGGCTTTCGGTGCCGAAGGCCCACTCTTGTACGGTTGATGACTGCACGACACAAAGATTTACGCCTCGCCTGGGCCCGTCAACACCGACAGTGGACTGTTGGAATCATGATGCCTGGTCGGACGTGTCCTTTCAAATTGTATCGAGCGGATGGTAGTGAGACAACCTCGCGAATTCATGCACCCTGCGTATCAGCTGGTGGAGGCCCTGTTATAGCGTCGGGGGTGTGTAGTTGGAGTAATATGGGACCCCTGATACATCTAGATACGATTATGAGAGGTGACCTGCAGCAATTCATGTCCATTGTCAATTCCGACGGACGGGCAATTCCAGGAGGACAATGTGATACCCAAAACGTCCAGAATTGCTACAGAGTAGCTCCAGGAGCACTCTTCTGAGTTTAAACACTTACACTGCCCACCATACGCGCCACACATGAACATTATTGAGCATATCTTGGATGCCTTGCTGTTCAGAAGAGATCTCTACCCCCACGTACGGGTTTATGGACAGCCCTGCAGCATTCATGGTGTCAGTTCCCTCCAGCACTACTTCAGAGCCGGCCGGGGTGGCCGAGCGGTTCTAGACGCTACAGTCTGGAAGGGCGCAACCGCTACGGTCGCGGGTGCGAATTCTGCCTCGTGCATGGATGTTTGTGATGTCCTTAGGTTAGTTAGGTTTAAGTAGTTGTATGGGCCTTATGACCTCGGAAGTCCCATAGTGCTCAGAGCCAACTACTTCAGACATTAATCGAGTCCATGCCACGTCGTGTTGCGGCACTTCTGCGTGTTCGCGGGGCTTCTACACGATGTTACCCAGGTGTACCAGTGTCTTTGGCTCGTCAGTGTATATTGGCAGTAATACGGTCGTGTTGCGCCCGGTTCCCAATTTGACATCAAATAAGTAAGAGAAGCCACTGTGGACGACTTAAGAGATGGAAATGGACAGGGGTTTTTTCAGCGGGTGTCGTTCCGCTGCTTGTGAGAGGAGCTCGTTAGCAGAGGTCGTGTGGCGTGGCGCGAGGTAACAGCGCCGGCGCCTTCACCCTCCCTCTCATGAATACAATGGCGCTGGGGCCGCCGTCAGATGCATTGTGACAGGTCGGCGAACCAGCGCCGTGTCCGCCGCCCACGCACCCGTGTCGAACGCGGCCGCCGCTGCCTACGCGTCCGGCGCGCGGCCTTAATCTCTGACAGAACGTGCCTCGCCGGGCACTCAGCGCGTCTGGCGACAACCGTCCAGAACCAGCTGACTGTCGCAGGTCACGTTCAGAAAGCGAGGCGAATGCACCGCACATGTCGGAACACTTCAAAAATACACCACTGGCCATTAAAATTGCTACACCACGAAGATGACGTGCTACAGACGCGAAATTTAACCGACAAGAAGAAGATACTGCGATATGCAAATGATTAGCTTTACAGAGCATTCACACAAGGTTGGCACCGGTGGCGAAACCTACAACGTGCTGACATGAGCAAAGTTTCCAACCGATTTCTCATACACATACAGCAGTTGACCGGCGTTGCCTGGTGAAACGTTCTTACGGCGCCTCGTGTAAGGAGGAGAAATGCGTACTATCACGTTTACGACTTTGATAAAGGTAAGATTGCAGGCTATCGCGATTTCGGTTTATCGTATCGCGACATTGCTGCTCGCGTTGGTCGAGATCCAATGACTGTTAGCAGAATATGGAATCAGTGGGTTCAGCAGGGTAATACGGAACGCCGAGCTGGATTCCAACGGCCTCGTATCACTAGCAGTCGAGATGACACGCATCTTATCCGCATGGCTGTAACCGATCGTGCAGTCCGGTCTCGATCCCTGAGTCACAAGATGGGGACGTTAGCAAGACAACAACAATCTGCACGAACAGTTCGACGACGTTTGCAGCAGCATGGTCTATCAGCTCAGAGACTGTGGCTGCGGTTACCCTTGACGCTGCATCACAGACAGGAGCGCCTGCGATGGTGTACTCAGCGACGAACCTGGGTGCACGAATGGCAAAACGTCATTTTTTCGGATGACTCCAAATTCTGCTTACAGCATCATGATGCTCGAATCCGTATTTGGTGACATCGCCGTGAACGCACATTGGAAGCGTGTATTCCTCATCGTCATACTGGCGTATCACCCGGCGTGATCGTATGGGATGCCATTGGTTACTTGTCTCGGTCACCTCTTGTTCGCATTGACGACACTTTGAACAGTGGACGTTACATTTCAGATGTGTTACGACCCGTGGCTCTACCCTTCATTCGATCACTGCGAAACCCTACATTTCAGCAGGATAATGCATGTTGCAGGTCCTGTACGGGGCTTTCTGGATACAGAAAGTGTTCTACTGCTGCCCTGGCCAGCATATTCTCCAGATCACTCACCAAGAAAACGTCTGGTCAATGGTGGCCGAGCAACTAGCTCGTCACATTACGCCAGTCACTACTCTTGATGAACTGTGGTATCGTGTTGGAGATGCATGGGCAGCTGTACTTGTACACGCCATCCAACCTCTGTTTGACTCAATGCTCAGGCGTATCAAGGCCGTTATTACGGCCAGAGGTGGTTGTTCTGGGTACTGATTTCTCAGGATCTATGCACCCAAATTGCGTGAAAATGTAATCACATGTCAGTTCTAGTATAATATATTTGTCCAATGAACGCCCGTTTATCATCTGCATTTGTTCCTGATGTAGCAATTTTAATGGCCTGTAATGTATGTCGAATTCTGCACCGCTGTTTACCTACAGCAGTCACCCAGTGGTTAACAAGCTTTCTTACACAATTACCTCGGAGTGCAATTAAACATTGGCTATACCCCCGCTCCTCCCGCCCCCCCCCCCCCCCCCCCGTCTGTTGCAAACCCATCCCATTATCACCAACTTTCCACTTCTTAAAAATGGTAATCAACTCGTGTGGTCCACGGATGGTGGAAGCCCTTTCAGCTGACGCCAGCCCGGAACACTCTGTATCAGATGTAGCTTGATTGTGTACGCGCTGCTATGAGCGAACGTTTAGTATAGTGTCTGCATTATGGTTCATGAAAGACGACATGGTGGTACTGGATGACCGCAGATACTGGTCTATCCTCGAAAAGCGCCATTGGGCAGCGGCCTTTACGTCACCATCAACTACTTAACACACAGCGGAGAAGATTGAGATTTGACTCAGTAGTTTGGCGTAGACTCTGGTGTTAAGGAGATGTACGCCCTGTCGTATCCTCTCTTATACTACCAAATGCTAGCGATGAAACTTTTTGTTTTCGCGACCTGTATTCGTACTGGATATCCCCATGTCAAGGGCCACTGCACAGAAATGTGTAATATTTAAAAATTGCCAAACCTTGACCAGAAATGTCACCAGGTCTCTCCCAAGTTGAGAACGTTCGGAGCAGGGCTCTCCAACCTGCTCGGGATTTTTCGAACTAATGCGCCCGTTATACAGACTTTGGCGCCATATCCCTCCGCAGGAAATCCAACAACTCTATTATTGTCAAGCCGGATACCTGATTGCATAATGGCCAGAGATCCATAAACGCGTCAATGATTTGCTCAATTTATGAAGTCCTTTCCCTTGAATATTCCATCGAGTTTTGTTGTGAAATTGTAATCATTTGTTTGTTTGTACATGTTCGTCACATCTTGCGATTTCCGTCCCGTTCGGGTAATTTTTTTCTCTCTTGCAGTATATTTAAGCGTCTTCTTCTCCTCCCGCTTCCAACCTATCGAGTCAGTTTGCCACAAACAGATTTGCCGTCTGTATAGCCTAGTGCTTAGGTATTATTTGCAAGCTGTCTAAGAAATTTCGTCTGCTAATTTGTTAGACTGGCAACGGCCTTGCCGCAGTGAATACACCGGTTCCCGTCAGATCACTGAAGTTAAGCGCTGTCGGGTGTGGCCGGCACTTGGATGGGTGACCATCCGAGCCGCCATGCGCTGTTGCGATTTTTCTGGGTGCACTCAGCCTTGTGATATTGTGTGCCAATTGAGGAGCTACTCGACCGAATAGTAGCGGCATCGGTCAAAGAAAACCATCATAACGACCGGGAGAGCGGTGTGCTGATCACAAGCTCCTCCTATCTGCTTCCTCCACTGAGGATGACACGGCGGTCGGATGGTACCAATGGGCCCCTTGTGGCCTGAAGACGGAGTGCTAAAATACTAAAAATTTGTTAGATGCTTTCAGAGATCAATGATCGTAATGGCTTCGTATACTTGGCCTTCAGTGGTTATGTTGTGCATGTGTGATCTGTCTCTAATTCTTGGGGAGTATTACTGTGTGTTCTAGGGTCTGAATATTGCGAAGACTTTATATCAGGATGCCACTGAGAAAAAAAAAACCGATGTTGCCTGAGATTGAATGTCACCTACGACTTTCTTTGCGGTTTCGCGAAACCAGACAGGTCAAAGCTTCGAGTCTGCACCACGAACGAGTGCCAACCATCCACTGCCTCCCTCACTCAGCGCTACGAGCCGGTGGGCTTTGTTCCGAGGTACCTACGGGCGTGTTCCGGGACCACCAAAATCTTTTTGATTTACGCCCGTCTTGGGTCACTGTATCGGATAATCTCAATTAAAAATTCCGATTTGTCGGCCGCGTATAAATACGTCGTTTAAGATTCTATTAAGATACCCAGGACGCTAATTCCCCCGGTGGGGCGGTACACCGCACTCACTCACCTGATGACGTCATCGCGGAGAGCCGGGCTGTTTGCGCGGCCACCCGCTCAAATTGCTTCGCGTTCCCCAGATGCGGCAGCCTAGATTCTGCGGGCGAGTCGCACATTTCAGCAAGGGCGGCTTTATTGCGGTTTGTGTTTCAGCTAAAGCTATATCTCGGGCGAAATCGAATACGCTATAAGTTAGGCAACACCTGTGCTCGCTAAATGAAACGAACAGAGGCTGAAAATCACCGACACGTAGTCGTTATTCTAATCTAGCATAGGAATGGGAAAAACCTATCAGTTAAAACCAGTACCAGCGTTTTAGGTCTGAATATAAGGTATTTGCTTGGTCTCGGCTATAATAACGGGGTAAAAAAGCGATGTATTAATTCATACAACAGTTGCGCTAAAATTTTTTACTTTTAAATAAAACTTTCTAAAAATTGAGTGTTCTTCACAACACGTTCTTTCACTAATAGCGTCCTTACCATACGTACTTGAGAGCATTCTATGAGACTCAGCCGCTGTTTTCTTCATACTGAAACGAAACAGTAACGCCTCCCGCAAATGACGAGAATAAGGCTCGTAAACTGATTTCAATCAAGAACAACTTTATGATGCAGACAGAAATCGACTAATGTTGAATGAGGTTATGCAGACCAAGGTCCAAGCTAACTGCCTGACGCGTGCGATCTGTTTCTTTCGACCGCTACTTGCTGTTGTCGTCACCTATCGGCTAACGGCGGAAGCAAAGTTGTACACCTTGTAACAACTGTGGATTACATAATTTTACAAAAATATATTAATTTCATAATTTATAATTTAAAAAATAAGTCTATAAAGTAACATTTAATTTGTCGATCCATTCAAGGGCTGCCTCTGTCACTTCAAAGAAATCTTCCAAGTTCCCATGGCGGGCTCTTCTGCTACAGCTTGTTACAATGTGGTGGATAGTCTGGTGTTCATTTCCACAGGCACACTTAGAAGATGAAGCCCTTCCCCCCTCGGACCGAGCGAGGTGGCACAGTGGTTAGCACACTGGACTCGCATTCTGGAGGACGACGGTTCAATCCCCCGTCCGCCCATCCTGATTTATGTTTTCCGTGATTTCCCTAAATCGCTCCTCGTGATCACTGGGTGTTGTGTGCTGTCCTTAGGTTAGTTAGGTTTAAGTAGTTCTAAGTTCTAGGGGACTGATGACCTCAGAAGTTAAGTCCCATAGTGCTCAGAGCCATTTGAACCATTTGAACTTTGTCTCCATACTGCATCGTAGGCAGTTGTAAGATCAATAAAACTGATGTTTTACGGTGACGTTGGAATCTAGCTTCTGTGTGTGTAGTTAAGCTGAGAACTTGGTCTGCACAGCTTCTGTTAGGTATTAATCCTGCCTGTTCGATGGGAATGACTTTATGGATCATTGGACTGATTCGGTTGAGGATGACTTTCCAGAAGCTTGTAGAAGCAGTTCAGGAGGGCGACTGGCCGATAGCTAGCAGCTTTGTTTGCTGGCTTACCTGGCTTCAGTATAGCTATGATTTTTGTTCTTTTGAAGGCTTTTGGAATGTTCCCTTAGAGCATAATATTGGTGAAGAAACTTGCAAACCATCTACGACTCCTGTTTCCACAATTGATGAGGAACTCTGGGTGTATCACATCGAATTGTGGAGCTTTGCCTTTTCTAATTTCTTTGATTGCTGCAGTGATCTCATCTACAATGAAGTCTGTGGGCTACTCAGATTTGTTAGGGGCCTTCTGCTTCAGGTTTCTAAGCTTCTTCTTAACCATTTTTGTGTATGGATTACGTGGGGGTAGTTTTTGTAGTAGTTATTAATACGATTTGCTTGAATTGTTGTCTAGCGATCGTCTCAAAGCAGGTTTCCTAGGCACCCTATATTCGACAAGTAAGCAGGACATGGCATTAGAATCGTCTTTGAATGATATAGTCAGTGGTGAACGGAGTCGACTTACACATCGACACGTTATGAACGGAGTGGACGTTAAATACTGGCCAATGGGATAACTCATTACTGAATTCTTTACTATTGTCAAGTAATTGTTCCTGGGAAATGTTATATTTTGCGTACTGTCTACTTTGTTCACTTGAGTTATAAATTATAGGGTGCAACAATCAGTCGTCCTTTTCAGATTTTATTATGCAAATCCAGATTTGGGCTAGTAGCTAGCCATTCTCAATGCGCTATTTTTTATTCTCAATGCATGTAAGTCCCTGTTGTACGGGCGTCAGTAACAGTTCTTTTGAGATTTTCTGCAAGAGCTTTGTTATCAAAAAATCAATTGTATTCAAATTCCAGTTGAAAAGAAATAACTATATCCGACTACAAAACTGTTTTTCATTCTAAACAATTAAACGACAAGAACGCTACAAATTTTGCCAAACAGTTTATCATTTCTCTGACATTTCTATGAAATAACAAAAGAGAAACGAAACAAAGGCAAACAATTATTTCTTTGTTTATACTGAAGATGAAAGTAGCTGACTTGCTATTTGTCTCTATACAGTCCTCCAACTTCAGTTTTCATTTATTAGCACTGACTATTCGTAATGCTCAAACAGTTGTATCATCCTCGATTACAGTATGATTTTTCAACAGAGTTTCAAAAAATTTGGATAAGCAGGACAATACTGGTGATTTTTTTGTAATATTCAACCTCTCATCACTATTCGATAAAAGCAGCGAACTATATAGGGACAAAGTTTTCTTTTACTTAACTATTTTATTTGATATTTCTTTTCGTGGTAATTTGAAACATATAAGGGAGTCTTGGAATTTATCACGTTTGTTCCTGGAAATAACAGCACTAAGAAAGCCGAAAATCTATTATTTCAGAAACCGATTATTTTGAGCGGTTTTAACACGCATGTTAAACTTGGACGAGACGAAAAAGAGAAACGGTATAACCGCCATCCCTAATCTATTATACAAGTCCTCTCCACTGCCGAAGTTTTGCTGATGATACCTTTTACAGAGAAGAAGGGGAAAAAATATCACAAAAACTACATCGTTGTCGATTACATTACACTATCAGGAAGCATTCCGTCTTCTGGCCACAAGTGACCTATCGGGACCATCCGACCACCGTGTCATTCTCAGAGGAGGATGCGAATAGGAGGGGCGCGTGCTCAGCACACCGCTCTCCCGGTCGTTATGATGGTTTCCTTTGACCGGAGCCGCTACTATTCGGTCGAGCAGCTCCTCAATTGGCATCGAGAGGCTGAGTGTACCCTGAAAAATGGCAACAGCGCATGGCGGCCTGGATGGTCACCCATCCAAGTGCCGGCCACGCCCGACAGCGCTTAACTTCGGTGATCTCAGGGGAACCGATGTATCCACTGCAGCAAGGCCGTTGCCTACTCTATCAGGAAGAGAAGCAAATAACGACATTTTGATCTGCTTTTGTGTATGCAGTGTCGTAACTACAATGCATCATGAAATCTGTAGGTAATTTTAGTGGTGTACTGAAAGGGTACAGTACCGCCCGACATTGAAAATAGGTACAACTTACTTCATTATTCTTATCAGAACAACACATTTTTTTTGTAAAACTAACTCAATTTCAATTAATACAGCAAAGCCGGATACCAGTGTGGCAAAGAATGACAATTTATTTATTTGATTGATCACATGTGCACTCCCACAAAATAAATCCCTACATCCAGTTTGGTGAGATCTGTGAAATGAATGAATGTATGGTCGTCTGCTAACCGCAGATAGTGAATGTGAATATTTGATCATCTTTGAGACGATCCTTTGGCCACCTTTGGTGGGACCAAAGAGATGACATTTACCTGAGCTTTGAGCGCCTGAAATGTGGCTGACCAATACGGTAGCAAGGTGCTCCCCCCACTTCGACAGAGGTGTGAGAGGACCTAGAGAACGGCCATGTTTCAGCACTCTGCCGCTGGATCTTGTGCTGTTAAGACCTGTTTTAGTTGTGCTCCATAATGACGAAAGAGTGGAGACATGGTATGCATGTGGAATATTTAAGAGTAGTTTGAAATAATAATTTCTCTATTTCAGGAACTTTTGTGGGGAGAATTAAATGTCAGGCAGGCAATATTAATGGGATTGTAGTAATCTTCAGATGTGACCAACGGTCACAATGAAACCACGTGTAGCAATAAGTTGAAATACTTCCGTGTGCTTTTAAGCTGAATTACTTGCGTGTGTACAATAAGTTGAAATATTTAAGAAATAGCGTGTGTACCATAAGTTGAAATATTTAAGAAATGGCGTGTGCAGGACTTGAAATTAGAGACGAGTACTTCCACGTGGTGAGTACTGTGTGAGTCTCGAACTGTGTATGAGACAAAAGATGAAGAGAAGTACTCGTCCATGGTAACAGTTGAGGACTCGCGTGTGTGATGAATACGTTCTTAATATTACTTTGCGTGATATGATCCTGTGTGACGCTAGATTCAAACTCTGAGAGAGAAGCAAGGTGAGTCGGCCGTCTATCCAGCAACACCACTTGGCTTGCATTGCACAGGAAGACGTTGCATATATCTCCAGAGTCCATAGTAGGAAAGTGGAATTATGAAGTGGGGCAGTGTCGTGTGAAACTTGGATAAATATTAATTGAAGTGGGAAAGCTGAAAGTGATAATGTTGTGACTATTCTCTGTGTAGTATTTCATGTCGTAGTGTGGTGTATGTCATGTAATTTGGGTATGTGTGGTTTGCATGGGAGAGTAGCAAGGTAGTTTCAAAAGATTAGTGGGTTATGCTTGTTCCTTCGGTACCGCTCGGTCTGGAGGATAGTTTCGTGATGTTGGTTGTGAGAGTCGAAGTGTGAGAAATAATAAAAGATCCACCATCCTATCCAGAGAGTGCACTGTAGCGTTAAATAATTACGAGACCATAATATAGAGATTCACCAATGTAAAGCCATGCCCACTGGGCGGAATTTCTCATGTGTTATTGTTGTAGGTTATAGAATTTGTGTGTTTAGGTTAGAGAATTTATCGGAATAAATAAGATAGTGAAAAGAAAAAGATTGGTGGACTTTTCCTTCGAATTGTATGTTGTCATAATGTCCCGAATTTATAATGTGTGCGCCATTCATATTCAGTGCGGTGGCCACGTGTTGACAAAAGCCGTTAAATAAAAAAAGAAAGAAAATGTGGTATTGCCACTGCGTAGTGTACAGTCAGAGTTCTGTAAATTACTGATAGTCAGATGCGTGTTTCTGTTGCGTATTAATCATATAGGAGGATAACTTGTAACTCAAGTGTGAGTACTAGAGTTCATGTTACTCGATAAATAAGAATGAATCCACTCGCTTGGCAGACCACTCATCTTGCAGGCCTGACTGCTTGATGCCACAGTATGAGCAAGGCATGTGGGTGCCTCTCAGTACAAAGTGCGCATCAGGTAGCAGTGACATGTAAATCCGGTGGGCGTCGAGTGTGACAACTCGGCTCAAAGATATGGGTACGACATTCCAGCGCCGTGCCGATCAGTCGAAGTGGGAAAGCGGGTAGTGACTGGTTGCGTGCCATTTTCTCCGAACCCACGACCAGATGTCAGACAGATTTGCAGATCTTCCAGGCCAGACCAAAAGTCGGATACCCACAGTACTGAGATACATCAAGAAATTGAGGGCTGTGCCATGCTGCGGCTCGCGTTGGTGCTGTTTGTAGGTTTCTGTTCGCTGCTGGAAGCCAGACCGTATCGTTTAGCTGACATGGTTGCGCTTGTCTGTCTTCTTCTCGTGTTGATTGGCGTCAGTTGGTTTCGCAAACGTTGACTGTCCGCTACTGGCAGCATGTAGTAACTGTGGCCCCAACTTTGGGGCGACGTCGTGGTGCTTCCGGGTCGTGTCAGTGTGCAGTTCAGTAGGGAGGAGGAGGCAGAACCGCACAGTGGGAATCGGACTGCTGGTGGCGGACTACCGGATAGAAGGGCTGTGGTCACGAGGGTGCACGACCTTGTCGTAAACCGGATCCTGCAAGCTTTAAGTTGAGTGCATTTGCATTCAAGTAGAGAAACCTCCACCACTGTGAGATCTTGCAATTCTCTGGTGACATGTTTGTGTTGCTGCTCGTAGTGTTGCCGAGGTGGAGAGCAGCGAGTCGAGCGCTTGGCGAAGGCGGATCTGATTAGCTTGTGTTCAGTTTGTTAGTATTTGTTAAGTTCAACCAGCGGTATTTTTCCTGCCTCGTGGCCACTAACACCCCAGTTACCTGCCCTGGGGGTTAGTGTAAGTAACGGCAGGGTACGTTTCCTCGCCTTGCCGCTGCTGTCCAGTGAGGCGTGTTGTTTTGAAACCTTTCTTGATTGCAGGTTGGTTGGCGATTCCTCTATTCTGGTGGTAGTGATTCCTTTCTCGTTCCAGGTGCTCTAAGCACAGTATTCTACATCTACACTTATACTCCGCAAGCCACCCAACGGTGTGTGGCGGACGGCACTTCACGTGCCACTGTCCTTACCTCCCTTTCCTGTTCCAGTCGCGTATGGTTCGCGGGCAGAACGACTGCCGGAAAGCCTCCGTGCGCGCTCGAATCCCTCTAATTTTACATTCGTGATCTCCTCGGGAGGTATAAGTAGGGGGAAGCAATATATTCGATACCTCATCCAGAAACGCACCCTCTCTAAACCTGGACAGCAAGCTACACCGCGATGCAGAGCGCCTCTCTTGCAGAGTCTGCCACTCGAGTTTGCTAAACATCTCCGTAACGCTGTCACGCTTACCAAATAACCCTGTGACGAAACGCGCCGCTCTTCTTTGGATCTCCTCTATCTCCTGTGTCAACCCGACCTCGTACGGATCCCACACTGATGAGCAATACTCAAGCACAGGTCGAACGAGTGCTTTGTAAGCCACCTCCTTTGTTGATGGACTACATTTTCTAAGGACTCTCCCAATGAATCTCAACCTGGCACCCGCCTTACCAACAATTAATTTTATATGATCATTCCACTTCAAATCGCTCCGCACGCATACTCCCAGATATTTTACAAAAGTAACTGCTACCAGTGTTTGTTCCGCTATCATATAATCATACAATAAAGGATCCTTCTTTCTGTGTATTCGCAATACATTACATTTGTCTATGTTTAGGGTCAGTTGCCACTCCCTGCACCAAGTACGTATCCACTGCAGATCTTCCTGCATTTCGCTGCAATTTTCTAATGCTGCAACTTCTCTGTATACTACAGCATCATCCGCGAAAAGCCGCATGGAACTTCCGACACTATCGACTAGGTCATTTATATATATTGTGAAAAGCAATGGTCCCATAACACTCCCCTGTGGCACGCCAGAAGTTATTTTAACGTCTGTAGACGTCTTTCCATTGAGAACAACATGCTGTGTTCTGTTTGCTAAAAACTCTTCAATCCAGCCACACAGCTGGTCTGATATTCCGTAGGCTCTTACTTTGTTTATCAGGCGACAGTGCGGAACTGTATCAAACGCCTTCCGGAACTCAAGGATAATGGCACCTACCTGGGAGCCTGTATCTGTATATTTTCTGGGTCTCATGAACAAATAAAGCGAGTTGGGTCTCACACGATCACTGTTTCCGGAATCCATGTTGATTCCTACAGAGTAGATTCTGGGTTTCCAGAAATGACATGATAATCAAGCAAAAACATGTTCTAAAATTCTACAACACATCGATGTCAGAGATACAGGTCTGTAGTTTTGCGCATCTGCTTGACGACCCTTCCTGAAAACTGGAACTACCTGTGCTCTTTTCCAATCATTTGGAACCTTCCGTCCTCTAGAGACTTGCGGTACACGGCTGTTAGAAGGGGGGCAAGTTCTTTCGCTTACTCTGTGTACAATCGAATTGGTATCCCGTCAGGTCCAGTGGACTTTCCTCTACTGTGTGGTTTCAGTTGCTTTTCTATTCCTTAGACACTTATTACGATGTCAGCCATTTTTTCGTTTGTGCGCGGATTTAGAGAAGGCACTGCAGGGCAGTCTTCCTCTGTGAAACAGCTTTGGAAAAAGGTGTTTAGTATTTCAGCTTTATGCGTGTCATCCTCTGTTTCAATGCCATTATCATCCCAGAGTGTCTGGATATGCTGTTTCGAGCCACTTACTGATTGAACGTAAGACCAGAACTTCCTAGGATTTTCTGTCAAGTCGGTACATAGAATTTTACTTTCGAATTCACTGAACGCTTCACGCATAGCCCTCCTTACGCTAACTTTGACATCGTTTAGCTTCTGTTTGTCTGAGAGGTTTTGGCTGCGTTTAAACTTGCAGTGAAGCTCTCTTTGCTTTCGCAGTAGTTTTCTAACTTTGTTGTTGAACCACGGAGGGTTTTTCCCGTCCTTCACAGTTTTACTCGGCACGTACCTGTCTAAAACGCATTTTACGATTGCCTCGAATTTTTTCCATGAACACTCAACATAGTCAGTGCCGGAACAGAAATGTTGATTTTGATCTGTTATGTTGTCTGAAATCTGCTGTCTATTACTCTTGCTAAACAGATAAATCTTCCTCGCTCTTTTTATATTCCTATTTGCTTCCATATTCAGTTCCAGCTTTGGCGTATTTTTACGTCTTTGCCTTTGGTTTATTGGACGTCAGGTAGCCTCAGAAAGATTATCATTAGTCATTAGTTAGACTGCTACTAGTCTGAGTTACCATCTTGTGAAGTGAATGCAACCCTTGGCTGCCTGTCTCATCGCTCGTGGAAGTGTTTTTTGCCGGACCTACTCAGAGGTCGATTCCTGGTGCACCGTCTGTGACTGGCCCTTGTGTCTTATTATTGTATTTGCTGTTTTATTGTATGTTTCTAAAATTTTTTATATAATTGCCATCCTTGGCGTTACAGCAGGTTTAAATGATTATGCTACCAAGTTTACAATCATTTTGTATCACCCGTTTGGTGATCAGTTTCCTGTACTTTTAAATTAACCTGTTTTACAGTGTGTTTGTTAAATTTTTTTATAATTGCCGTTCTTGGAGTTAAAAGCCTTCAGCCGTGACAATGGTTACTTGCCTTAAAATTCTAATTGGAATCACACTGGCTTGTTTTTAAAAAATTATTTGCTGTGTCTGTATTTTATGCCTATTTGGTAAATTGTAACGCACTGAAAGCACAATTAATTACATTTATTTATTCTTTCATTAATAAAGTGTGATATCTGTATTTATTGCTGAGTCTGGAATTACCGTTTTAGAATAAATGTGTGTAATTGCAAAAGGGAACCAATAGTAACTGGTTATGGACCCGTCCGCAATCGTAACCGAATCTTTCCTTCCTTGACTACCAGGTTCCAAGGGCAACATGCAGTCTTGCGTTATCTTGTCGAAAGAGGACGTCACGGAGACATCGACAGAAGGGCACAGCCGCAGGCCTCGACTTGTCAGAAATATGACGACTGTTGTACAAACGACGAAACACAATTTGCGTTGTGAATCACACGGCACCATGTACGGTAACGCCAGGTGTCGGGCCCCTTATGGCGATGACGGATGCCATATGGTAGTGTCCGTTGTCCTCAATATCTCCACACACGGATACGTTCACCGTGATCCTATCTCATAGTACTGGGGCCGTCCAGAGAAGAAGACGTGGCCCCAATCCCAGGTCTACTGCTGTCGATGTTGACCGCACTCTGCTGGATGGCTCTAATGGCTCTGAGCACTATGGGACCTAACTGCTCAGGTCATCAGTCGCCTAGAACTTAGAACTACTTAAACCTAACTAACCTAAGGACATCACACACATCCATGCCCGAGCAGGATTCGAACCTGCGACCGTAACGGTCGCGCGGTTCCAGACTGTAGCGTCTAGAACCGTTCGGCCACTCCGGCCGGCACACTCTACTGGAGCCACGGCGCTGGTCCACGTGCCGACAACCAACGGAGCTCCTGACTTCGCCGCACTGTCCCTGTGGACACCAGACTTGTCGCAGACACACCGATTTCGTGACTCGAAATACATCACATGATCCTGCATTCTCGAGCAAACAATATACCTGTCCTCTCGGGCGCTAGTCGTGTGGAGCGGCTGAGATCCTGCATGGCGTAGCAGGAACCCATCGATTCCATATATTCGCAAACCACTCGTGGGATTCCATGTAACGCGAGCATCGGTACCGATGAATGATGAATTGCAGTCTCCACAGGCCATAATGCCGCCCATTGTCAAATTCATAAACATGCTGGTACAATTTTGCTTCCTTAAACGAGATATATGAGGACGTTTTGAAAAGCAGCATCCCTGGCTCTTTTATTCCGTTATCAATATCGGTTGTGGTGTTACATGTCACGCATGTTACTCAGTCGAATTTCCCCACATCGCAAGTTATAATAAGGCCGCTTAAAATCGATAACAGTGTTTTCGTTCCGAATAACCGGTACCTTTCGGTTTTTCTTTGGTCTCGGTTATAATAGGCGGTTTTTATTTTTTGCTCATAACTGAGTAAAAAAAACTGAAATATCAATTAACATAGCAGCAGCGCCAAAAGTCTTTTTAACTAAATATTTTTTTAAAAAAAAGAGTAATTTTTATTTTTTATGATTTGCACTGGTTTGAAATGTATCATTATAGAAAATGGGAAAAGCACCCAGTGCTATTTTAATAACAATGCAGACAAACACATGGTATTTGAATCTGTACAGCACTGCAGTTGCTGTAAGCTGTGGTTTAACTTAACGGGTGTACCTGCAAGAGTTTTTCCAAGCTGGTCTATACAGTAGTTTCTCTCTGTCATTGCCGGTCGCCGTGTATTGCAGAGTGGCACTAATGGAAATATTTTTATGAAGTATCGTAGAAATGAAGTACAGTGCTTCATTTACAGGATTAAAGATTTTTCCAGCATTGCTATGAAATAATGGAAGAGGTAGGAAATTATGGTAACAGTAATAAATTAAGAAGTTAACAACAATTCATTCATAGTACACAATAAAAATGGAAAGTAGATGATCCGCTGTCTGTGTCTCCATAATATGCTTTTTATCTGCTTGTAGCCCTTGAAAACGGGGAAATTATCACGAAAAACATTCTTCAAGCAGTTTTCATCATTTAGCACAGACTATTTGTAATGCCCAAGCAGTGATACAAAACCCCAATTACAACATGATTTCTGAGTTTCAAATAATTTGAATCAACAGGAGAACACCAGTGGTTCTTTTGCAGTATTCAACCGCTTATTATTTTTCGAAAAAAGTAGCAACAGTCGACTGACTAAATTTTCTTTTATTTGCCTATTTAGTTGAATATTTTGATTCTTTGTATCTCGAAAGAGAGTGAATCAAAATATTTCAATCATTGTTCGAATTCTACACATATTACAGGAAATAATAGAAATAAAAAATCGAAAAGCAGTTATTTCAGAAACCGGTTATTTTGAGCGGATTTAACAGACACGTTAAACTGATCTGTAAAAAACCGGTATAACCGAAAACCGGTTGTTTCAACGGTAACAGCCGTCCCTAAGCTGTAACATTCTGCCGATAGGGAGCCCGTATTCTTAAGGTTGAACATCGTGGTGTGTAACGTTAACTTTGTCGGTGCGGATCCATAAGTCAGGATCGGAATATACACTACGGGCCAATAAAATTGCTACACCACGAAGATGACGTGCTACAGAGGCGAAATTTAACCGACAGGAAGAAGATTCTGTGATATGCAAACGATTAGCTTTTCACAGAGGGTTGGCGCCGGTGGCGACACCTAGACCGTGCTGACATGAGGAAAGTTTCCAACCGATTTCTCATACACAAACAGCAGTTGACCGGCGTTGCGTGGTGAAACGTTGTTGTGATGCCTCGTGTAAGGAGGAGAAATGCGTACCATCACGTTTCCGACTTTGGTAAAGGTCGGATTGTAGCCTATCGCGATTGCGGTTTATCCTATCGCGACATTGCTGCTCGTGTTGGTCGAGATCCAATGAATGTTAGCAGAATATGGAGTCGGTGGGTTCAGGAGGGTAATACGTAACGCCGTGCTCGATCCCAACGGCCTCGTATCACTAGCAGTCGAGATGACAGGCATCTTATCCGCATGGCTGTAACGAATCGTGCAGCCACGTCTCGATCCCTGAGTCAACAGATGGGAACGTTTGCAAGACAACAATTATATGCACGAACAGTTCGACGACCTTTTTGGAGCAACATGGACTATCAGCTCGGAGACCATGGCTGCGGTTTCCCTTGATGCTGCATCACAGACAGAAGTGCCTGCGATGGTATACTCAACGACGAACCTGGGTGCACGAATGGCAAAACGTCATTTTTTTCGGATGAACCCAGGTTCTGTTTACAGCATCATGATGGTCACATCCATGTTTGGCGACATCGCGGTGAAGGCACACTGGAAGCGTGTATTCGTCACTGCCATACTGGCGTATCACCCGGCGTGATGGTATGGGGTGCCATTGGTTACAGGTCTCGGTCACCTCTTGTTCGCACTGACGCCACTTTGCACAGTGGACGTTACATTTCAGATATCTTACGACCCGTGGCTGTACCCTTCATCCGATGCCTGCGAAACCCAACGTTTCAGCAGGATAATGCACGACCGCATGTTGCACGTCCTGTACGGGCCTTTCTGGATACAGAAAGTGTTCTACTGCTGCCCTGGCCAGCCTATTCTCCAGATCACTCACCAAGAAAACGTCTGGTCAATGGTCGCCGAGCAACCGGCTCGTCACGATACGCCAGTCACTACTCTTGATGAACTGTGGTATCGTGTTGGAAGCTGCATGGGCAGATGTACCTGTATACGCCATCCAAGCTCTGTTTGACTGAATGCCCAGTCGTATCCAGGCGTATCAAGGACGTTATTACGGCCAGAGGTGGTTGTTCTGGGTACTGATTTCTCAGGATCTATGCACCCAAATTGCGTGAAAATGTAATCACATGTCAGTTCTAGTATAATATATTTGTCCAATGAATACCTGTTTATCATCTGCATTTCTTCTTGATGTAGCAATTTTAACGGCCAGTAGTGTATATGTAGGGAATAGTAGTACAACGACTTATTACTCGCTGTATGACAGTTATCTATGATTTTTTTTCCCAACAGACGACACGACGAACGGAAATCAGTCGCAGACCGCACCTATTTGCACGACACAATAGTGAGTGGAGAACGCAGGTGGCGCGTGGTGTGGTCTGACACGGGGACCACAGCGGGAAGTGGACGGACAGGGAGCTAATCTGCTGCTGGCGCGCCAGGAAATACAGCGGACCTGTTTTTGCCGCCGACCGCAGCCACAGCGGCGCCGGAACTCATTACACCGCACCTGTGTGTGTGTGTGTGTGTGTGTGTGTGTGTGTGTGTGTGTGCGAAGCACTCGCACGGTCTCGCCGCCCCCCGGTCTGTTGCGATTACGCACGCTCATACACTGCACGTCTTCATCCACTAGGCTCACATTTGGCGGAGCAACAGATTCTGTGGCTGCGATTTCACAGTTCACAGACCGAAAACCGTAGCGAATGCTGGAATTTTCTGGAACGGACGATATTTCTCAAGTCCCTCCTACCGAACCTCTGAGCACGATGTAACTTATGACGAGAAAAAAGGAAATGTTGTAACTACTCGTATATTTGCTGCTGAATCACCCATTATGACAGAACTATATTGTAACTACATAAAAATTTGTTATTGTGCCATGCTTCAGTAC
Organism: Schistocerca piceifrons; assembly: GCF_021461385.2. Classification (NCBI taxonomy): domain Eukaryota; kingdom Metazoa; phylum Arthropoda; class Insecta; order Orthoptera; family Acrididae; genus Schistocerca; species Schistocerca piceifrons. The sequence continues at coordinate 169,157,001 of NC_060146.1, forward strand.
AGTAGCAGAATATTGTGCAAGCTACAAAGAGTACGAAAGGATATAACCATCACAGAAGAACAATTAGAAAAACAATTTACTAGAATGAAAGATAGAACAACTAGCGGAATAAAGATTGGAGGTGAACAACTGAAGAAGGTGTATAGTGTCAAGTATTTGAGAAATAGAGAAAAATGTAAGAAATGAGAAAGAGATCAGTGAACGTGGCAGACAGGCATTCATGCGAAGTGTTAGGAGCCTGGTTTGGAACAATGACGTTCCACAAAACAGCAAAGAAATGATATATGGTAGTTACTGCATCCCAATATTGACCTATGCATCTGAAACATGGCTAATGAAGAAAAGAGATGTAAGCAGATTACAGGCATGTGAAATGAAATTCCTCACAAGTAGGATAGGAGTAACAAGGAGAGATAGCATGAGGAATGAAAGCGTAAAGGAATCAGTGAAAGATTGAGCCTTGTAGAGCAGGATAGAAACATCGAGGCTAAGGTGGTACAGCCACTTAAAGAGAATGGAAAACAAGAGGGCTCCCAAGAAAATAGATGAAATCGAAATGCAAATATGAAGCAAACGACCACGAGGAAGACCGAAGATAGAAGCTGAGAGGTGTCGAGGAGTGTGTTTGAAAAAGAGGCGAGGGCTGGACAAGAGTGAACACAGAAAGGTGGTGGGTAAACAGGACTAGACGGCGAGACTTGTGTTGCAAACAGACCCAGAATGGGGCTGGAAACTATTCAAGATGATGATGAATTTGTCAATGAAAATATGTTGGTATACTAAGAAAAGAGCTTTTTTACTGGGAAAATTAAAGAAGAATGAACAGTAAGCCCGTAACACTTTAAAGTGTAATGTTAAGGCACTAGCACTGGACAAATATCTAGATTGACAAATGCTGATGGACAAAAATTAGGTAATAATAACTGAAATGAACAGTGACGAGGTAAAATAAATAGATGAATATTGAAATGTTGGAATAAGGGTTGATACGCAGTGGCATTGGGGAGAGCTGAAATAATGTGATGGATACGAGGCGGTACAGCTACACTGTGGAACAGACTGAAAATTTTCGAGATGTGGCATTAGGAATAGAGCACTGTGGGGATCACATAGTACACAAAGAACATCCCAGGATTGGCAGAGTAGAAACAGAACACTGTCTGTATGGCGGAGTGACAGAAGACTGTGGGAATGGCGGTGCGTAGGTAGTCATGGTGGACTATATACACGAACTGTGGAATGATGCAGTACTGACTGAACAGTGTGGAAATGCAAGGGCTGTGGTGAGAAACAGTAGATATGGAGGAGCAGAGGTAGAACACTGTCGGGATGAGAGAGTTCAGAGAGAACGCTATGGGGATGCAGAGCACTGTACAAACACTGTGCAGATGGAGAATATAGATACGACACTGTAGAGATGGCTGAGTACCGATGGAGATGGGGGAATACATAAAGGACTACTGATAGAACAGTGTGAGGATGGTGGAGTACAGATTGAAAACTGGGTATGTGGTGGGGTACAGGAAGAAACTGTGGTAATTGGGGGTGTATACAAAGTAAACTGCAGTTGTGACTGAGTACATTGAGAATTGTGGGGGTAGTGGAGTACAGATTGAACACTGTGGGGGTCAGGTAGTACAGTGAAGAGTTGCAACACCAAGGATTATGGGTGTACAGACTGTGGACGAGTCGAGATAGAACGCTGTAGGAATGCTGGAATACAGATTCACCACTGTGAGGGTGGTGGAGCACAGAAACAGTCTGTGGTGGTGGGAGAGTGCAGATGTAACACTGCTGGGACGGTACAATAGAGAGAGCACATAGTTGGGATGGCAGAGTACTGATAGAACATCACAGGAATGAGGGAATGCAGATAATAAACTGTATTCATGGTGGGGTACACATGGGGAGTGTGGAGATGATAGAATGAAGAGTGAACACTGTCAGGATACAGACAGACAACTGAAGAGATGGGACATTACAAATGGAAAACTGTTGCGATGGTATAGTCTAGGTAGAACAGTATGGGATTATTGGAGTACAGATGGAACACTGTGAAGTGGACAGTTTCCAGGCAGAATGCTGTGGGCACACACTCACTCCCATTGGGTGGCAGAGGACAAGTGCTACCACAGAGCGAATAGGCAAGTAGATGTTGTCAATGGTGGAGAACTGTTCGCTCTCGCGGATCTGATGGGCTTATAATTGACATGCAGCAAAAGTTCTCGAATATTTTGTCAGAAAAGATCTTTTGCAGTAGGGTGGCCTACAGGAAAATTTCTGGTTTATTAAGCAAAACAATATTCAGCCTATAAATAGACAATTGATTAGTCCAAGTTTGTCTTCACGTTTTATGTAACTGCCCTACAGAAAATCTGCAGCCATTCCCTCAAGTAATATTTGATATTGAGAATAGCAGCAAAGAATTTAATTACGATAGTCTAAAAGGATATGTTTATACATGCCACAAACAAAGCTAGATTTTATTCCTGGGGAATATGCATCCATACAAGTTTATATGCGAGTGTACCAGCTCCAGCTCCAGTTTGGATGGGCGACTTGTCAGATGGACGTGGAACCAGATAAAAGAAACTACCCGTCGTTTTTGAAACAAGGCATGCAGGTCTCCCAACACTTGAAATGTGCATTGCCGTGCTGAAGTGTGGCACATGAGGGGATAAAAGCACAGACAGTAAAACCTACCTAACGTAACATTTGCTACGGCTCTACACACACAGTGGTCAAGACTGCGTGTTGTATCCTATGGCGCCAAGTTTCACTCAGGCACGCAGGTTGCTTGTTAACCAAGAGAGATGTAAGACGTATGCATTCATCACTGTAAAACTGGAGCACAATGGCAACTTTCAGGTGACCATTGCAGTGTGGGTCATAAGCCAGTTAATGCTAATGGAAACCAATGCAATGGCAGACCTGACACTGCTGCAGTAATCAAGTGTACAGCAACACTTTGGAAGATGCTATACAGTTTATTAGAGTCCACACAGAATACTGTGGCACACTTGGGGAGTGTGGCAGTGGTGGGGGCTGTTGGCAGGAACTGTAGGGGAAATGCGGAGTGCTAGAGGCGAAGTGCCGATCCAAACTGAAGCCTACACTCACATCTTTTTGTAAATATTAAGTGATGCCTCTCCACGCCTACACTTGGTTGGCGACCATTCACAAAGACCTACTGTCACTTCAGTTGTTAGCACACTGGACTCGCATTCGGGAGGACGACGGTCCAATCCCGCGTCGGGCCATCCTGATTTAGGTTTTCCGTGATTTCCCTAAATCGCTCCAGGCAAATGCCGGGATGGTTCCTTTGAAAGGGCACGGCCGACTTCCTTCCCCATCCTTCCCTAATCCGATGAGACCAGTGACCTCGCTGTTTGGTCTCTTCCCCCAAAACAACCCAACTCTACTGCCACTTCTGCTTTGGCTACTATCTAAAAAGAATTCCACCGAAAACGCAGCGATTTATTTTTTCCTGGTTTGTTGACCATTTGTAACTGTCATAGAAGTGTCATGAGTGGAGATTTTTGAGTAAAACCTAAACATTTCTCTTGTTGCTGTCTTAAAATTTGCTTCTTTTGCCAAAACACAGCGGAGCTTACACAGTCTCAACTTACTAACATGTTGTGCGGACGCAATTGCGAGAGTATTCTGATATAGTGGTTTATAAAGTGACGAACTGAAAAAAGTAAGGTCAGTATCTTATGGAAAAGCTCATCCTCGGTACAAAATATATTTGTAATGTCTTCACTTGTGTTGTTCCAGGAACCTTAGCATTTCTCGTTTCACCAGCTATCGATGGCCCTTAAAGCTTACATTTTTTCATCGAAAAAGTCTGTAGTTAGTGTTATACCGGAGCCAAGGTAGCCCCTGAGGGCCGGCAAACATATAACAGCACAGAGGACGAGGATGTCTATGCCCAAGGAGTACCAAAAGCACCACGGTAAACACCGGCTATTTACATACAAGATAATGAAAACAAATATGCCGATGCACTACTTCCTGCATGGGGAGCTCGAGCCACAGCAGGAAGTTTCAGTACACCAACACTTGATTGGCTGGAGACTACTATTTAGGGGCTAGAACCAGGACCGAAGTTCAGTTCACGCTGGATGCCGACCTCGTGTACTGCGACCGAAAAGATTACATCTTCGTCTCGGAATTGGACTGTTACTAGTGTATGAGCGTGTTACAACGAACCTTTGTGCAAAATTAGAAGTGAACTTTTCTTTGCCTCAATTAGGAGACTTTTTTCTTTATTGTTACCTTTCGTGTGTATTATCAGTCATCAACCTTGGGAACTTACATCAATGAAAGTTGTGTGTGTGAAAAATTGCGAATTGTCAGTCACAACAGTTAACACAATAACATGGTTGACAACGAAGTTTTGCATAATAACCACACGGAAAAATAATCTCCTCTTTGGGTGCTATCATTTTCCAAAATCTCATTCCCGTATTTCAAACTGTTTATGACATATGAACAATGTTGTGGATATTTCACTTTGGCTTTATTCCTGCGCCGCAATCGCAAATGAGTGGGCTACGTCACATGAATTTTCTTGAGATTGGTGACCTACAGGATTCTGAAGTAAAATTCAGTATGTTAGCTAATTTCATATGCAGCAACAAACTATATAATATGAACCAAACGCAAAACCTAGCGATCCCTATTTTTCATTGTAAACTTTTTCGAAATTCGCTCTGTGCCTGACTTCCAGGTAATTATTACAACAGCTGTGACCATTAACGAAATGATGGGCACATCATAGTGAACCTGACACATAAAGCTACCAAGTAAAGCAAAAACAAAATTTTTTACCGAATGGTTTTTGTAAAATTAATTTGGGAAAGACTGCGCCTCGATGCCGTCATCGCAGACCGGCCGAAGGGGGGCAGCAGTGTCAGCCTCCCGAACAAGTAAATGAACTCGCCCAGCACTTTGGATGAAAATTGGTCACTGCACACCGGCCACCGTATCCTGTGCGGACTCCCACCTTCACGCGGACAAGTCACAGTCAACTGTAAAATTCCGACGTTTCGGCTACTATTGGAAGACTCCTTCCTGAGGGTATGTTGTCAGTCCATGCCGTGGGTGCACTGCCCGGCCCATCACTCACGCCTCGCTGTATCGTACCATCTTCTGTCCTCTGGTTTCATATACGTGTCGCTACTGATTCCAGCGTTCCCTGTGTGGTAACAGATCTCTTTCCCAGAGACCAATGTTGCACCTTTTGACCCAGAGGAGACTTGGTGTTACGTTTCCGTTTGATCTGTCTTAAGTGGAGCAACGTTGACTCCCACAATCACATGATAGAGTGGGTGACGCTTGATCGATGTGCTTTCCCCTCTCTATGATCACAATCACTTTTCCCTGTAAGCAGCCGTAAGAATTTTGATTGAATTGATCATGTTAGTACTTTCAACACTGCAGCCCAGTCAGCAATCGTGATAATCTAATATATGAGAAACTATCAGCCTCGAAAAATGGTTAAAATTGCTACGAGCACTATGGGCCTTAACATCTGACGTTATCAGTCCCCTAGAACGTAGAACTACTTAAACCTAACTAACCTAAGGACATCACACACATCCATGCCCGAGGCAGGATTCGAACCTGCGGCCGTAGCGGTCGCGTGGTTCCATACTGTAGCGCCGAGAACCGCTCAGCCACCCCGGTCGGCGAAACTAAGTAGATCTAGATGACGCGCTGCATATCAACATGGCGGGGAACAATGCGCATGTCTAACTCAAATGCGCGATGTGGTGACTTAATACCTATGTACCGCATTTTTAAAATGTGAATACGCCTATTCAGGCTTGTTTAATTTTATTTCTAGACCATGCCCTCGTAGACATATTATAGAATCAGGTTTATGTTGTGCAGAAGGCTCAATTACTTCGGCTGAAACCTAGGTAAAGGTTGATTTCATTACCGCAATCGAGGCTGATAGTTTCTCATATATTGAATTGATCGTTCTCCCCAGAGCGATAATTCTGCCCCGTACTAAAAATGGTTCAAATGGCTCTGAGCACTATGGGACTTAACAGCTGCGGTCATCAGTCCCCTAGAACAGAACTACTTAAACCTAACTAACCTAAGGACATCACACACATCCATGCCCAAGGCAGGATTCGAACCTGCGACCGTAGTAGTCGCGCGGTTCCGGACTGTGGGCCTAGAACCGCTCGGCTACCGCGGCCGGCTGCCCCGTACTAACCGATTCACATCCTGAAGTTGAGTCCTAAGAAATCTACGAGGCATTCTTTCTGCTTTCCAGACTTGCTCTTAACCCTACTGTAGCTGTTGCTTGCGGCTCTCCAGTATGTATACCAATGTCGTCTGCCATCAGAGGTACTGGACCACTCTGCCAAGGGAGAGATATCGACTTTAGCACCACCGGTATTGAGACGTGATATGAAGAAGGCACCAGGCGCTGGCGGAATACCACTTAATTTTACATTGAATATGGCACGTAATTAGCTCGTTTCCCAGACCATGTGTATCGAGAATGTATTTAATGCACGGTGAATGGATTTACCCGAATTGAAAAGTCCAGGTCGGTCTTGTTTACGAAAATTCCAAAAGATCGGATGCACAGAATTTTAGACTACTGTCGCTGAGTTCCGTCTGTAGTAGGATGTTACGTCTATTTACAAGCACATTAGTACTCTGCATTTCACAGTTAAGTGCTTAGCAGAGGTTTCAGCCAACAACCTTCAAGCTAATTCTCTACTCTCGAACAGCGGGCAGGAGAAACGAACGTTTGAGTCTTTTTCGTGCCAGTTCTTATCTCTCCGAATACAATTATCGTCTCTCCGTAAGTGAGAGTAATACTTTCGCACTTGGAGAAGAAATTTGGTGATCGAAATTCCTCGAAATTGTCTCGTCGCGACAAAAAACCACTTTGTTTTGAAGAGTGCCACTCCAATTCGCTTATCATATCAGTGACACTCGCGCCCCCATTTCGCAATAATACAAAACCAGCTGCTTTCTGTGACGTTTCTCGGGGTCCTGTCTAGTACGGAACGCATATCGCGCAGAAATACTGCAGGAGAAGACGGACAAGGGCAGTGTAGGCAGTCTCTTTGGTGTTCTGCCATTAAAATGCAATCTTTGGCTGGCTTTCTCCACAACATTATCTGTGTGATAGTTCCAATTTAAGTGATTGTAATCCCTAAGCATCAAGTTGAACTGACAGCCTCTATATTAGTGTGCTTTATCATGTAACCGAAATTTAGGGGGTTCCTTTCACTGCCGATGTGGATTTCCTCACACTTTTCATTATTTAGAGTCAATTGCCACTTTCCGCATCATACAGACGCTATATGATAGAGTCTAATCTGAGCTCAAATGCTATCACGCTGGAAGAAAACTAGCTCCTGACTAAGAATGGGCAGTGTTTCGAGAAACAGCGCCGATGGGAGACAAGATACGCTTCATTCACACACGGCGTATTACAGACAGAAGATTCCGCGAGTGAACAGGCCGTAGTTTACAGATTATAAGACGCACTTTTTTCTGAGAAAAAAATGCCTTCAAAATTCATGTGCTTCTTACATTCGAAATTAATATAAAAATGTCCAGTGTTTGATTTGAAATTCCCGCCAGTTTTAAAAATGGCCATGTATTCGATGCCGCAGGAGTCCTATCTGTATCTGGCAACACTGAATTCAACTAGCAGGAGCAGTGCCCGATGCGACGAACATGAGTTTTGTGGATTCGTAAGCTTGCTAACAATTATTTCCTCCCAGCCCTCCATCAAAAACCCAGAACACTCTCTATGCAAAGATGTGTCATTGCAGTCTTATAGTGCCAGTGAACTTGAATTGACAATGATTTGCGTTATCGGTAACAGTACAATATTTTTAATAGCTAGTAAACAGGAGACCTGTGTTCATGTTCCAGCCGGGACACAAACGTAGATTCATTTCTTCAGCTTCTATCCTCATCGAAGATAAAGTTCACCTCATACGTCTCTTCCATCAGATCAATGTGAATGAATTATTAAGTCTTCTCCTCACATGATTTCGCAAGTTTGTTATGGCTTCTCTCATATTTAATGTTTTTAAAGCAAATAGAGCATTGATTTTCACTGATACTGCACTTGGTAAAATACTTCTAGGTTAGGGATGGTGCCTTTCTACAGGGTGAGTCACTAACTATTGCCATCTAGAATAAGTCCGAAAGTATGATAGGAGCTGAAAAGTTTGTGGGACAAAAGTTGCATAGGACAACGGGGGCCATAATATTACGTTGGTGTTTTGTTGGGGTCGCGTCAGAGATATGAAGGTCAACTTTGTTTGCTTGTTTTTGTTTCTTTTTTTTAATTTTTTAAGTGGGATGCTATAGTTTGATACTTATTTTCTGATAGCGGCTATCGACACGAATCCAATGATGTGTAACAGTAAGGTCTTTGAAGGTCAACGAAGGTCACAAAGGTGGCATGAACGTCCATTTATAGAAGGTGTTCGAAGTGTTGACCATTGGCATCAATGCAGTGCTGCAATCTTCTTATCACGGATTGAGTGGTATTCCTTATTAGTTCGGCACTTATCGAAGCACATGCTCAGACAATTCTCTCTCGTATATGGTGCAAATAGTAAATATTTGACGAATACGGCGTATCCATCTAACGTGCCATTGACATGTAAACACCATTCGACGGTTTCGCAATACAACACTAATAGGAACGATAAGACTAGTATCGTCGAATCAAGCGAATGTATTCCTTCAATGAACAAGTTGATATGGTTCTCATTTACAAAGAATGCCAACGAAATTCAGTGCGAGCTAGAGACTTATACGCTGAAAGATATCCTTCATGTACTCACCCCACATGTCGTACATTTAAGTATGTGTATGATAAATTGAAAACAACTGGGTCTTTAACGCATCGGAAACATATTCGGCAAAGCAAAGTTACTAACGAGGAAACGGAAATTGGTACTCTTGTCACTGTGGTTCGAGATCCTTGTGTTAGTTCGCTTCAAATCGCAAGGGAATCTGCCATGAGCCAGAGTAGTGTTGTTCGTGTTCTGCAGCGCCATAAATATCATCCTTGTGAGACATTAACTTTTCCCGGCGAATTGAATGTTCAAATAACTTACGGGTTTGCTGCCGGGTGACGTCATCGACCACCGCCGATATTTCGGCAGGAGAACACCCTGCCATTCTCAAGGCACAACTGCAAGGAGGAAGCAATGTGCAAGTGAATTTAATACCTCGGTTCACAGAGGAGAACCAAGGAAGATACCACACACAGAACAAGTAACCGCAGAGTCAACACGCAACCAAAGATAACCAACATCAGAAATATCGACAGTGACTATTAATCAACAAGTGAGGCAGCACTAATTCTGTCCCTTTGTTTTTTGATGAGACACAAAGCCGGATTCCAAGCAACATTTAAACAAAATACACCATCTCTGTTTATAAGGTTGCTTGATAGTTTGATTTCAAGTTTCCTTAATAACACTATCCCAACAGCTGGACGTGCAAGCCAGAATCAAGTAACCTTTCGTCAGAATGGTTATTGTGCGAGGCAGATCAAACGTGCGTTGCGCTGTCAGCCTTCTGTGCAACGGATGAGTGACGAGAGCAGCCGCGCGGGATTAGCCGAGCGGTCTCAGGCGCTGCAGTCATGGACCGTGCCGCTGATCCCGGCGGAGTTTCGAGTCCTCCCTCGGGCATCGGTGTGTGTGTTTGTCCTTAGGATAATTTAGGTTAAGTAGTGTGTAAGCTTAGGGACTGATGACCTCACCAGTTAAGTCCCATAAGATTTCACACACATTTGAACATTTTTTGCCGCTAGCAACGAAGTAGCACCGAAATCTACGGCGTTTTTGCCTTACGCAAGAAGCATTTCCAACAGGATTGGCCGTATTTTGCGGAAATATGATGTGACGTGTGTTTTTCGATCACCTTCTAAGTCTGTCTGTCTTATATTAACTTTATTTGGCACTGGTGATATATGTAATAATGGAATGATCAGCTTCAGAGTGCTGTGATATTATATACACTTTTTCAAATGTCGGAGAACTGATTTATTAAAAATGGAGTTATATTTCGTAATATTTCTAGTTGGAAATTTAAGATTGTGATATAAATATTTATGTACTGTTCTAAGGTACATTTCTGCCATGGATAGAACTGGGTCCTATGATTTTCTCAACTGACTGGTTGACGTGAGGTAGAGGGAGAAGAGGTAGGCGGATCGTCTTCGTTCTTAAGCACATGCCCGTCTCTTGCTGGCACCAGCTGACATCACAGCAGCTGAGAAGAGTGCTCCACCTACCATCTTGGAAGGATGCCATGCGTATAACAAGTCTTATTGTATTTTATCCCTATAAGCATTTTGTCGTATTTTATTGTCAACCTAGTAAGGTTGCTATTACTTTCTAAATTAAATTACAGGCCTGTGATATGACAGAAACTGGTCACCTATGTTCTTGTAGCATACGTGGTGCCATCAAGACTGAATTTTAAAAAGAAATTTTTTTTTTAAATTTTTTGATCGCTGTTCCAAAAATGTTTATTAAAATGGTTCCTATGGGGCTATCTAAAGTCACTTGTGAATGTGACCCCCGTAGTACGGAGATGGAATTGGTTGACAGAATTGCAGCTGCCTGTGATGTGCTTCGAAGCACTCCACGGATAGGCTATTTGTCAGAGTGCGGCAGAATCTTGTTCGCCGATGTCGTGCTTGTACTGAGGTGACGGCCGTCAGTTTCAGCACACTTTGTAAGATGCACTTCAAATGCTACGTTCATTGTGTCAGTGTTGGTATTTGCAGTTAACTAATGTAAATAAAAAGTACACAGTACTGTGATGTTATTTCTATTATCTCCTTAAGCTGGTTTCTCCGACCCCAGTTTTCCTACCTCAAATTGTTGAGTGGAGCATACTCTATGTCCTGTTACATTTTTGCACACTCTTAGGGTTCAAATGGTTCAAACGGCTCTGGGCACTATGGTACTTAACATCTGAGATCATGAGTCCCCTAGAACTTAGAACTACTTAAACCTAACTAACCTAAGGACACAACCAGACTTTATGGACTCCCAAAGGCACATAAACCACAGGTCCCGTTGAGACCGATTGTGAGTGCCATAGGATCTCCAACACAAGAGGTGGCCAAATATTTCGCCTGCTTGCTGCAACCATTCATCGGCAAAACGGACAATTATATTAAAAACTCGGCGCATTTTACTGAAAAACTGGGGAAGATTAACGTCAGCCCAAGCGATATCCTTGTGAGCTTCAATGTAGTGTCATTGTTTACCATGGTGCCTGTAAAAGAAGCTATTTCATATATAGCAGATATTTTTAAGACTGACATAGTGGCTTTATTTAAACACTGCCTGACGACAACTTATTTCCAGTATAACAACGAGTTTTACGAACAGATCGACGGGGTGGCGATGGGAAGCCCACTCAGACCATCGCTTGCCAATTTATTTATGGAGATCTTCGAACAGCGAGCGCTGCACACTGCCAGTAAAAAGCCAGCTAAATGGTACCGCTATGTTGAAGACACATTTGTACTGTGGACTGATGGTGAAGAAGAGTTGGCGCATCTGACCTGTATTAACCCGAAGATACAGTTTACGATGGAGAAAGAGAGCAACGGTCAACTCAATTTCCTGGCTGTGTCGGTAATTAAACGGGTGGATGGGACGCTGGGCCACAAGGTATATAGAAACAACACTCACACGGATCGATACCTCCACAAGGAACCTAACCATCATCCTAGGCAAAAAAGAGGTGTCATGAAAACCTTGGTGTACAGAGCCAACAAAATCTGCAAGTCGGCTTACTTACAAGATGAACTAAATCACTTACGGTCAGCCTTCATGAAAAACGGATATACCAGCAAGGAAACTGATCGAGCCCTCCATCAAAGAAGAGAAGAAGCCGAAAGTCCAAAGCAACAACGGTCACCTACTGGAAAAGTTTTCCTACTGTTCATTAATAAAGTCACGGACCGTATCGGGAAAGTTCTGGCCAAGTATGGGATCGAAACAATCTTCAGACCCCGACACCCCCTAGCAACTCCTGGGGTATACAAAATTCCATGCAGTTGTGGACAAGTATATATTGGAACAACGAAAAGAAGTGTAAACACCCGCTTAGCGGAACATAAAGGAAAAAAATGGCTCTGAGCACTTTGGGACTTATGTGCTGTGGTCATAAGTCCCCTAGAACTTAGAATTACTTAAACCTTAGGACATCACACACATCCATGCTCGAGGCAGGATTCGAACCTGTGACCGTAGCGGTCGCGCGTTTCCAGACTGTAGCGCCTACAACCGCTCGGCCAGGAACATAAAGGAAACCGTCGCTTAGGACACATCGAAAATTCGGCCGTAGCTGAGCAGGTTTTTCGAGATGAGAACCACGAAATTAAATTTAATGAGACAAGCGTTCTACACGAACATCCTATTATCATGCGCGCATGTATAGAGAAGCAATAGAGATTCACAAACACCGTAACAAACACCATAACAAGTTAAAGTTAGACAAAATATGGATGTCGACGTTGCGCCAGCAGAATAACAATCGATTAGTGTTAATCGAGAATGATGACGCCTTCGAAAGATAGGCATACTGTCGGCAACACGTGACGAATGGTGGTGCCCTCTATGCGCTCTATAAATGCGAGAGTACCTGGTGCCTCAGTTCTCCCCTCCCCCACGTGAATCGTGTATGACCTCATTCCGTTCCCGCACCTCCTCCTTTTCCTCGAACAGATACGGATCCTCTACACCTCCCATAAACTTGATCCCCCTCACCCGCTTGTCTCTCCCATCCTCTCCCACCCCCGTCCGCTGCCGCGCCTGTATTCCCACGTCCCACCTGCCCTCCATCTCTCCACTCTCCGTACCCTGGCTTCCACCAGCTCCCCCTCCATGATGATGCCCTCATCCCCTACATCTACCCCTCCTACCAATGTTGATCCACATCCTGTGTTTTTTCCTTAGGGCACTCTCTCTCCCTTCTCTCCCTCCTCCCTTCCCCCCCTCCTCCCCCAGGCTTCCCCTAGCCCCCCCCCCTGTACCTTCTTTCTTCTCCCCCCCCCCCCACCATCTCCTCTGCCACTGGTATCTCCACTCTCCCCTCTCCCTCCTCCACCACCTTTCCCCTTTTGGCAGGTCCCCGGACTCGCACATGTCGCGTGAATATCCGCACACCGGAGATCATCGCCATCGGTTTTGTGTGTGTGCCGTCGTGTTTGTACTTCAGTGTTGTCGCCGCCCATGTTCCATCTTTCACGTGTGTCATCTCAATCATCAGTGTTCGTGTACAATGCTGACAGTTTTTTTGTTTTCCTACGCCTGTGAAAGGCTTCGTGTTTTTTAATTACTGTGTCTACTGTTTTTTGTCCACCGTTATGTTATGTTATCCTGTGCCTTCCTTGTTTCTCTTTGTACAGCCTGTGGCTGAAGAGTGGGGTAATGTTGCTGCTGCCAGCCCACCTTTTGTATAAGGTGTAAAATCACAATAAAGAAAAAAAAAAAAAAGAACCTCAGTGACAGTAGGCGGACGACCTCAGAAGATGTCTCCCGCTGATGGAGCCGAAATGTTAGGTTGAAATGTTATACATCGACCACGGGCTCTCAGCTTGGAAGTTTCAACTGAAGAGTAACCTAAAGACATCGCACACATCCATGGCCGAGGCAGGATTCGAACCTGCGACCGTAGCGGTCGCTAGGTTCCAGACTCAAGCGCGTAAAACCGCTCGGTCACAGCGGCCGGCGCTCTTAGGCAAACACCCTGTATACAGTGATTTTCCCCTCGCCGAATACGGCAGTGGAACAGAACACAGAAACTGCGATACTGGTAGGATGTGTCCACCGGCGTCCACTGTACAGTGTGTGTGGCTCGCCAATTACTTATGCAGATGGAGTGGAGTGGGGGGGGAGCGTGCGTCGCGCGAGCTGGGCTACGCTGAGCCGACACGGGGCGCGGAATGCGGGCAGCGGCTTTGGGCGCGGCCGGCGCTGGCTACATGTGTGTGTGTGTGTGTGTGTGTGTGTGTGTGGCGAAACTGAAGCCGGCGGCGCGCAGCCGCCAGGGCACCGTGCGGATTGCCACCCACTCACTCAGTGACGTCCTTCCATCCTCCTCATGCTGTACTTTCCTCCCTGAAAGCTTTCAATCCCCGACGCCACTTCCTTCCACGTTCTTCTAAACGATTTCCGTCAACATTTGTACTGCCCAGGCCACCTCATGGTGTGGGGCGGAGAGTGTTTTCTGTGGAGTCAGCGCAGGACACGGTACCCGATGCGCACTGACCAATTTTCGTCCACTGTTTGCCCGCGTTCGGACAGTCGGCGATGACAGAAAAGAGGAGCACGACCTGCAACGTGTCTGAAACAGTTTTACAGAAACTATTCGGTAAGAGCTTTCATTTTTGGATTACTTATAGCTTTATACCTCAGCTTCATGGTCATGTGCCTATTATTACATTAATATTCATACACTACTGGCCATTGAAATTGCTACACCACGAAGATGACCTGCTACAGACGCGAAATTTAACCGACAGGAAGAGGATGCTGTGATATGCCAATGATTAGCTTTTCAGAGCACTCACACAATGTTTTCGCCGATGACGACACCTACAACGTGCTGACATGAGGAAAGTTTACAACCGATATACACAAACAGCAGTTGACTGGCGTTGTAGCCCATCGCGATTGCGGTTCATCGTATCGCTACATTGCTGCTCGCGTTGGTCGAGACCCAATGACTGTTAGCAGAATATGGAATCGGTGGGTTTAGGAGGGTAATAGGAACGCCATGCTGGATCCCAACGGCCTCGTGTCACTAGCAGTCGAGATGACAGGCATCTTATCCGCGTGGCCGTATCGGACCGTGCAGCCACGTCTCGATCCCTGAGTCAACAGATGGCGACGTTTGCAAGACAACAACCATCTGCACCAACAGTTCGACGACGTTTGCAGCAGCATGGACTGTCAGCTCGGAGACCACTGATGCGGTTACCCTTGACGCTGCATCACAGACAGGAGCGCCTGCGATGGTGTACTCAACGACGAACTTAGGTGCACGAATGACAAAACGTCACTTTTTCGGATGAATCCAGGTTCTGTTTACAGCATCATGATGGTCGCATCCCTGTTTGGCGACATCGCGGTCAAAGCACATTGGAAGCGCTTATTAGTCATCGCCATACTGGCGTATCACCCGGCCAATGGGAAGCCATTGGTTACACGTCTCGGTCACCTTTTGTTCGCACTGACGGCACTCTGAACAGTGGACGTTACATTTCAGATGTGTTACGACCCGTGGCTCTACCCTTCATTCGATCCCTGCGGAACCATACATTTCAGCAGGATAATGCACGACCGCACGTTGGAGGTCCTGTACGGGCCTTTCTGGCTAAAGAAAATGTTCGACTGCTGCCCTGGCCAGCACATCCTCCAGATCTCTCACCAACTGAAAACGTCTGGTCTACGGTGGCCGAGCAACTGGCTCGTCACAATACGCCAGTCACTACTCTTGATGAACTGTGGTATCGTGTTGAAGCTGCATGGGCAGCTGTACCTGTACACGCCATCCAAGCTCTGTTTGACTCAATGCCCAGGCGCTTTTTTGTTTTTTGGACATCAGTCTACTGACTCGTTTGATGGGGCCCGCCACGAATTCCTTTCCTGTACTAACCTCTTCATCTCAGAGTAGCACTTGCAACCTACGTCCTCAATTATTTGCTTGACGTATTCCAATATCTGTCTTACTCTACAGTTTTTGCCCTCTACAGCTCGTTCTAGTACCATGGAAGTCATTCCCTCATGTCTTAGCAGATGTCCTATCATCCTGTCCCTTCTCCTTATCAGTGTTTTCCATATATTCCTTTCCTCTCCGATTCTGCGTAGAACCTCCTCATTCCTTACCTTATCAGTCCACCTAATTTTCAACATTCGTCTATAGCACCACATCTCAAATGCTTCGATTCTCTTCTGTTCCGGTTTTCCCACAGTCCATGTTTCACTACCATACAATGCTGTACTCCAGACGGACATCCTCAGAAATTTCTTCCTCAAATTAAGGCCGGTATTTGATATTAGTAGACTTCTCATGGCCAGAAATGCATTTTTTGCCATAGCGAGTCTGCTTTTGATGTCCTCCTTGCTCCGTCCGTCATTGGTTATTTTACTGCCTAGGTAGCAGAATTCCTTAACTTCATTGACTTCGTGACCATCAATCCTGATGTTAAGTTTCTCGCTGATCTCATTTCTACTACTTCTCATTACCTTTGTCTTTCTCCGATTTACTCTCAAACCATACTGTGTACTCATTAGACTGTTCATTCCGTTCAGCAGATCATTTAATTCCTCTTCACTTTCACTCAGGATAGCAATGTCAGCAGCGAATCGTATCATTGATATCCTTTCACCTTGTATTTTAATTCCACTCCTGAACCTTTCTTTTATTTCCATCGTTGCTTCCTCGATGTACAGATTGAAGAGTAGGGGCGAAAGGCTGCAGCCTTGTCTTACACCCTTCTTAATACGAGCACTTCGTTCTTGATCGTCCAATCTTATTATTCTCTCTTGGTTGTTGTACATATTGTATATGACCCGTCTCTCCCTATAGCTTACCCCTACTTTTTTCAGACTCTCGAACAGCTTGCACCATTTTATATTGTCGAACGCTTTTTCCAGGTCGACAAATCCTATGAAAGTGTCTTGATTTTTCTTTAGCCTTGCTTCCATTATTGCCGTAATGTCAGAATTGCCTCTCTCGTCCCTTTACTTTTCCTAAAGCCAAACTGATCGTCACCTAGCGCATTCTCAATTTTCTTTTCCATTCTTCTGTATATTATTCTTGTAAGCAGCTTCGATGCATGAGCTGTTAAGCTGATTGTGCGATAATTCTCGCACTTGTCAGCTCCTGCCGTCTTCGGAATTGTGTGGATGATGCTTTTCCGAAAGTTAGATGGTATGTCGCCAGACTCATATATTCTACACACCAACGTGAATGTTGCCACTTCCCCCAATGATTTTAGAAATTCTGATGGAATGTTATCTATCCCTTCTGCCTTATTTGATCGTAAGCCCTCCAAAGCTCTTTTAAATTCCGATTCTAATACTGGATCCCCTATCTCTTCTAAATAGACTCCTGTTTCTTCTTCTATGACATCAGACAAATCTTCACCCTCATAGAGGCTTTCAATGTATTCTTTCCACCTATCTGCTCTCTCCTCTGCATTTAACAGTGGAATTCCCGTTGCACCATTAATGTTACCAACGTTGCTTTTAATGTCACCAAAGGTTGTTTTGACTCTCCTGTATGCTGAGTCTGTCCTTCCGACAATCATATCTTTTTCGATGTCTTCACATTTTTCCTGCAGCCATTTCGTCTTAGCTTCCCTCACTTCCTATTTATTTCATTCCTCAGCGACTTGTATTTCTGTATTCCTGATTTTCTCGGAACGTATTTGTACTTCCTCCTTTCATCAATCAACTGAAGTATTTTTTCTGTTACCCATGGTTTCTTCGCAGCTACCTTCTTTGTACCTATGTTTTCCTTACCAACTTCTGTGATGGCCCTTTCTAGAGATGTCCATTCCTCTTCAACTGTACTGCCTACTGCGCTATTCCTTATTGCTGTATCTATACCGTTGGAGAACTTCAAACGTATCTCGTCATTCCTTAGTACTTCCGTATCCCACTTCTTTGCGTATTGATTCTTCCTGACTAATGTCTTCAACTTCAGCCTACTCTTCATCACTACTATATTGTGATGTGAGTCTATATCTGCTCCTGGGTACGCCTTACAATCCAGTATCTGATTTTGGAATCTCTGTCTGACCATGATGTAATCTAATTGAAATCTTCCCGTATCTCCTTGCCTTTTCCAAGTATACCTCCTCCTCTTGTGATTCTTGAACAGGATATTCGCTATTACTAGCTGAAACTTGTTACAGAACTCAATTAGTCTTTCTCCTCTTTCATTCCTCGTCCCAAGCCCATATTCTCCTGTAACCTTTTCTTCTACTCCTTCCCCTACAACTGCATTCCAGTCGCCCATGACTATTAGATTTTCGTCCCCCTTTACATACTGCATTACCCTTTCAATATCCTCATACACTTTCTCTATCTGTTCATCTTCAGCTTGTGACGTCGGCATGTATACCTGAACTATCGTTGTCGGTGTTGGTCTGCTGTCGATTCTCATTAGAACAACCCGGTCACTGAACTGTTCACAGTAACACACCCTCTGGCCTACCTACCCATTCATAACGAATCCTACACCTGTTATACCATTTTCAGCTGCTGTTGATATTACCCGATACTCATCTGACCAGAAATCCTTGTCTTCCTTCCACTTCACTGACCCCTACTATATCTAGATTGAGCCTTTGCATTTCCTTTTCAGATTTTCTAGTTTCCCTACCACGTTCAAGCTTCTGACATTCCACGCTCCGACTCGTAGAACGTTATCCTTTCGTAGATTATTCAATCTTTTTCTCATGGTAACCTCCCCCTTGGCAGTCCCCTCCCGGAGATCCGAATGGGGGACTATTCCGGAATCTTTTGCCAATGGAGAGATCATCATGACACTTCTTCAATTACAGGCGACATGTCCTGTGGATACACGTTACGTGTTTCTAATGCAGTAGTTTCCATTGCCTTCTGTATCCTTATGTCGTTGATCATTGCTGATTCTTCCGCCTTTAGGGGCAATTTCCCACCCCTAGGACAAGAGAGTGCCCTGAACCTCTATCCGCTCCTCCGCCCTCTTTGACAAGGCCGTTGGCAGAATGAGGCTGACATCTTATGCCGGAAGTCTTCGGCCGCCAATGCTGATTATTTATTAAAAGTTAGGCAGTGGCGGGGATCGAACCCGGGACCGAAGACGTTTTGATTATGAATCAAAGACGCTACCCCTAGACCACGGGTACATCGCCCAGGCGTATCAAGGCCGTTATTACGGCCAGAGGTGCTTGTTCTGGGCACTGATTTCTCAGGATCTATGCACCCAAATTGAGTGAAAGTGTAAACACATGTCAGTTGTAGTATAATATATTTGTCCAATAAATCATCTGCATTTGTTCTTGGTGTAGCAATTTTAATGGCCAGTAGTGTAGTTATTGTGACACTTGCATGGAAGCGAGACGCAGCGCGGAATTCGAAAAAGTTTCCAATGAAAAATAAGAGTCGCTCTGATTTTGCGTTTCGTGCATATTACGTAATTTGTTGCTGCATATCGGATTTAGCTAACGTATTGAATTTTTCTTTAGATGTGGGGAAGGTCTCTATCTGTCAACAATCTCGAGAAAATTGATATAGTGGAGCACACTCATTTGAGATCGCGCGCGCCAGCAATGGAGCCCAGAGTGAAATATCCATACAGCCCTCATACTTCACAAGCAGTTTCAGATAACGGTTGGTTGGTGGATCTGGGGTAGAGGACCAAAGAGCGAGGTCATCGGTACCATCGGATTTCGGAAGAATGGGGAAGGAAGTCGGCCGTGCCCTTTCAAAGGAACCATCCCGGCATTTGCCTGAAGCGATCGAGGGAAATCACGGGAAACCTAAATCAAGACGGCTGAAAGTGGATCTGAACCGCCGTCCTCGCGAAATCGAGTCCAGTGTGCTAACCACTGCGACACCTCGCTTGGCAAGATATCAAAATGAGGATGTGGCAGATGATATCATGCAAAGAGAACAGTACTTTTCCACATGGTTATTATGCAAAACGTCATTATCTAACTTGTTATTTCACTAATTACTAATTTGTTTTGATCAAAGAAAGTAATTTTTAAGGGCCTTCAATAGCTGGTGAAATGCGAAATGCTATGCCTTTTTGGAACAACATGAGAGCTGGCATTACACGTTTATTTTTCTACCGAGGATGTGCTCTTTGGTATGCTACTGACCTTACTTTTCCTCAATTCCTCACTTAATAAACCACTCTTTCAGAATCTCTCGCAACTGCGTGTACAATATGTTAGTGACGTGACACAGTGTCAACTCCTTTGTGTTTTAACAAAAGAAGCAGATTTTAACACCGCAACAGGAGAAATGTGCAGCTTTTACTCAAAATTCTTCACTCATTACGCTTCGTTCAAAGTTACAGGTGAAACAGCGCACACTCCGCTGTAGAGTGAAAATTTCATTCTAAAGTTACAGATGTTTAACAAGTCCAGGGAAAAAAATCGCTGTTTTTTTGCCTTTTCAGCGGTATTATTTTTTGATAATAACAAAAGCGAAGGTGTCAGTTGATCCTTTTTAACGGTCACCATTCAAGTATGGACAGAGAGGGGCTCCACTTACAAGGGCAGCTCCCCATTGTAACCACCTCAGATGTATCCGTAATATGGCCCAGTGGACACCCCGTCAAAAACTGAATGCCGGTTAATCATGACAGCAAGAAGAAGGTATGCTGAACTGTGAAAAAAGAGGCAAAACAGAAACAGTGAATGGTCCAAGCTCAAGATGTGCAACAGTGAGCGAACTGCAAGAACCGTAGTGTCGTGATTGTGCGTTCACAGTGTTGGGCTGCAAAATGCGAGATCTGTGTTCAAATCTACATCATGCACCATTTTTTCCCACAAATTTATGAACTGTTCGTCCCGTCATTGCGTGTCTGTTCACCTTCTGTGGTCTTTCCAGTTCTCGTACTGTACACTGAGTGGTAAGAATACTGTCGCAAGTAAACGTGATGAACAGTGAGAGCAGGCGAGATCCCACACAGATCTTTCACAGAAATGAAAAGAACAAATACAAAGGTGTCAACTGTGTTATGACAAAGGAATTCAAGAGTAAAAACTTCCAAAATGGAACGCAAGAGTCATAACATGTGGTACTTGTGTAGAACAAATACGAGGTACATACGTCTGAAGGTCACTTCGTTAAACGCCGCTGTTGCAAACGGATAATACACCACGACTCAGACACAAATTTGAATACAGCGAACAGAAACTGGATGGACAGTTCGTATTACTCAGAAAAAAAAATGGGACATGAAGGAGATATGAGCACAGATCTCTGCTGTTGCTGTATAACACCATAACCACACAACCACAATGCTATCGCTATTGAAATTCGCTTTCTGTTGCACCTCTTGAGCTTGGACTGTTCACTGTTTCTATTTTGCTTCTTTTTTCACAGTTCAATACAGCTTGATCTGTGTTCAGTTTTTGATATTCTATCCACTGGGCCATTTTATCACTAAATCTGAGGAAAAATGAGATGGAGAGATTGCCTTGTTAGTATTTACAAAAAAACATGAGCATAGGTTTCCATTTAGAACGGCACTTCCCCTCCAGCGCTCAGCCTTTCCCCTACAGCGCCTGCCCGCAACCCCCACCACTAACGCTCTCCCCACACATGTATGTCGATTGGTCGCCCACCAGCCACGTTATTCTGCACGGACTCTACCACTGTCACTTCTGCCTTCACTCTTCTAGTCGCTCATGTTCTGTGGGAAGGACGGCTCCTGGTAACCCATCTCTCCAGTTTTACTTTTGTGGACTTTTGGCAATACAGAGCTACTGTAAGTGACTTATTCGTTTTCAGATCTCTATATTACATGTAGAAATATGACTCATGCCCGAATAGAACCGTCAGCTCACCAAGTTTGCATTATGCCCACTAGTTGGCGTTATGAGTACAGTGCCTTGACAAAACTTCAACAAAGCAAGAGCAGAGTTTCACTGTGTTGCAATACGAGAAATGTTTACTTGTTACAACACTGCTGTGTGCATTCAGAAGGAACATGTAAACAGACCGATGTGCGTTGGTATCGACTATATAAGCAAGCACACTTGTTGTTTCTGTAAACACAAAAGTAGCAGTCGAGCAAGTGTGGCAGATGAAGCCGTGGAGAGGGAAGATTTTGTGCGCAATCCAAAAACATCAACAGTCTGTGTAAGCTACGAATTTGGAATAATGCAGCAAAGAGCGTTGAAAATTTGCGATGGTGGTTACATTTCAGACTATTGCGCAACAATTAAAACCGGAAGATCATGGCCGACACTTTCAGTTTTGCATCACACTGTACGAAATACTTCAGGATCAACAGTTCGGCCGGCCGGAGTGGCCGAGCGGGTCTAGGAGCTTCAGTCTGGAACTGTGCGACCGCTACGATCGCAGCTTCGAATCCTGCCTCGGGCATGGATGTCTGTGATGTCCATAGGTTAGTAAGGTTTAAGTAGTTCTAAGTTCTATGGGACTGATGACCTCAGATGTTAAGTCCCATAGTGCTCAGAACCATTTGAACCATTTTTAGCTGAGAGCCATTTGAACCATTTGATTCTTTACATAGCCACTAGTACTTGGTTACATAACCTTTCGCTTTAATTACAAAATGGTTCTGAGTACTATGGGGCCGGCCGGAGTGGCCGAGCGGTTCTAGGCGCTACAGTCTGGAACCGCGCGACCGCTACGGTCGCAGGTTCGAATCCTGCCTCGGTCATGGATGTGTGTGATGTCCTTAGGTTAGATAGGTTTAAGTAGTTTTAAGTTCTAGGGGACTGATGACCTCAGATGTTAAGTCCCATAGTGCTCAGAGCCATTTGAACGATTTTTTTGAGTACTATGGGACCTAACATCTGAGGTCATCAGTCCCCTAGAACTACTTAAACCTAACTAACCTAAGGACATCACACACATCCATACACGAGGCAGGATTCGAACCTGCGACAGTAGCGGTCGCGCGGTTCCAGACTGAAGCGCCTAGAACCGAACGGCCACGCTGGCCGGCGCCTTAATTGCAACCGCACATCGTGATGGCATGGAGTCAACACGGGAAGCCAAACGATGGAGGGTCGTTTCCAGCTATTCTTTAACCAAAGATTGCATCAATTGATCGCGGCTGGAGAATTTTCCACGCTCGAGGAATATTTGACAGTGGTTCTACGCGAGCTGTGTCAAACAGTTGAGTGTAGACCGCACAGTAGTCGTGTGAGGGCAGGCTTAGACGCCAGAGCAGGCAGATGCGGCCTCCGGCGGACAGTCTGTGCCAGTAGTGGGCGACTCGTGCCCGTCACAGTACAGTACGTAGCGGCAGCGGCGCGCAGTGAGTGGGTAGCGGCTCATCACTCCAGGAAGCGTCACCCCGCCATCCCCTGGTGTCAGCCGCTGAGCGGCTCCCATCCATCACGAACGGACTACAAGCGACCTCATCTCGCTTACGCTGACACTCCAGCCGTGGGCCGTAAACAGCTACCACACACACACACACACACACACACACACACACACACACACACACACAGTACGGCAAACGTCTGCTGCGCAACAAAGTAGAACTTCTAAATACACTGAAGCGCCAAAGAAACTGGTGTAGGCATGCGTATTCTAATACAGAGATATGTAAACAGGCGGAATACGGCGCTGCGGTCGGCAACGCCTGCCTGTACAGGACAGCAGGTTCAAATAACTTACGGATTTGCTGCCGGGTGACGTCGTCGAACACCGCCGATATTTCGACAGGAGCACACCCTGCCATTCTGAAGGCCCAAATGCAAGGAAGAAAAAATGTGCAAGCAAATTTAATACCTCGGTTCACAGAGGAGAAACAGGGAAGACACCACATACAGAACAAGTGTCAATACAACCAAAGATAACCAACATCAGAAATATCGATTTTTGGATTTTGTTTAAATGCTGCTTGGAATCCGGCTCTGTCTCTCATCAAAAAACAGAGGGACAGAATTAGTGCTACCTCACCTGTTGATTAATAATATCTTTCGATATTTCTGATGTCATCTTTGGTTGTGTTGACACTTGTTCTGTGTGTGGTGTCTTCCTTGTTTCTCCTCTGTGAGCCGAGGTATTAAATTTGCTTGCACATTTTTTCTTCCTTGCATTTGGGCCTTCAGAATGGCAGGGCGTGCTCCTGTCGAAATATCGGCGGTGTTCGACGATGTCACCCGGCAGCAAACCCGTAAGTTATTTGAACATTCGATTCGCCAGGAAAAGTTAAGGTCTGAGGACAGCAAGTGTCTGGCGCAGTTGTTACATCGTTTACTGTTGCTACAATGGCAGATTATCAAGATTTAAGTGAGTCTGAACGTCGTGTTGTAGTTGGCGCACGAGCGATGGAACACAGCATCTCCGAGGTAGATATGAAGTGGGGATTTTCTCGTACGACCATTTCACGAGTGTACCATTACTATCAGGAATCCGGTAAATCGTCAAATCTCCGACATCGCTGTGGCCGAAAAAAGATCGTGCAAGAACGGGACCAAAGTTGACTGAAGAGAATCGTTCGACGTGATAGAAGTGCAACCCTTCCGAAAATTGCTGCAGATTTCAGTGCTGGGACATCAACAAGTATCAGCGTAAGATCCATTCAAAGAAACATAATCGATATGGGCTTTCGGAGCCGAAGACCCACTCGTGTACCGTTGATGACTGCTCGTCACAAAGCGTTACGCGTCGCCTGGGCCCGTCAACCGACATTGTACTGTTGATTACTGGAAGCATGTTGCCTGGTCGGACGAGTCTCGTTTCAAATTGTATCGATCGGATGAACGTGTACGGATATGGAGACAACCTCATAAAGCCATGGACCCTGCCTGTCAGCAGGGCTGGTGAAGGCTCTATAATGGTGGGAGTGTGCTGTTGGGAGTGATATGAGACCTCTGATACATCTAGATACGACTCTGACAGGTGACACGTACGTACGCACTCTGTCTGATAACCTGTATCCACACATTTCAATTCAATAAACTTTACCAACAGCCGTATGCTTTTGGTTATTTTATTTTATTTGGAACGCAACCAGTTTCGGCAAATCATTTTCCCATCTTCAGGCCCAATACGCTGTTTTCGAATCAACGAGCTTATTCGTATAGCGCCATAAAACTGGATACCGTGAATCCCAATCGTTTTGCAACAGATTTAACGAAAGCGTGAATTGCCGAAACTAGTTGCGTACGAAATAAAATAAAATAACCTAAAGTATGCGGCTGTTGGTAAAGTTTACTGAATCGAAAAGAACGTACCAGTCAATATTCCCCGGCCATAAAGAACCGACAGAGGCTATATCCATACATGTCCATTGTGCATTCCGACGGACTCCAGCAGGACAATTGCACACCCCACACGTCCAGAATTGCAACAGACTGGCTCCAGCAATACTCTTCTGAGTTTAAACACTACCGCTGGCCTCCAGACTCAACACACATGAACATTATCGAGCATATCTGGGATGCCTTGCATCATGCTGTTGAGAAGAGATCTCCACCTCCACGTACAGATTTATGGTCAGCCCTGCAGGATTTTTTTTGTCAGTTCCCTCTAGTACCATGAGGGTGGTTTGAAAACTTCTCGGAACGGAATAGAAAAAAAGTACTTACAACACTAAAACGTTTTTGTTTTTCAGATGGTTCAAATGGCTCTGAGCACTATGGGACTTTACATCTATGGTCATCAGTCCCATAGAACTTAGAACTACTTAAACCTAACTAACCTAAGGACATCACACACATCCATGCCCGAGGCAGGATTCGAACCTGCGACCGTAGCAGTCGCGCGGCTCCGGACTGAGCGCTAGACCACCGCGGCCGGCTTTGTTTTTCAATGTAATCTCATTGTAGATTAATGCACTTGGTCCAACTATGTTCCAGTGTCTTGATCCCATCTCAAAAATGAGTTTCCTCCAGGCCTGCAAAAGTAGTTGTCATTTCTTCGTTTGATCTTCGTTCACCAAAAATCCTTTTCAGTTTTGGGAAGAGATAGAAGTGTGGTGAATAAGGCTGGTGTGGCAACAGTTCATACCTCGGTTCGTGTAATTTTGCCATGGCGACGCCACATATGTGTGGGCGCTCATTGTCTTGATTGCACCGAGCGAGGTGGCGCAGTGGTTAGCACACTGGACTCGCATTCGGGAGAACGACGGTTCAATCCCGTCTCCAGCCATCCTGATTTAGGTTTTCCGTGATATCCCTAAATCGTTTCAGGCAAATGCCGGGATGGTTCCTTTCAAAGGGCACGGCCGATTTCCTTCCCCATCCTTCCCTAACCCGAGCTAGCGCTCCGTCTCTAATGACTTCGTTGTCGACGGGACGTTAAACAACACTAACCTA
This sequence comes from Schistocerca piceifrons, assembly GCF_021461385.2. Lineage (NCBI taxonomy): Eukaryota > Metazoa > Arthropoda > Insecta > Orthoptera > Acrididae > Schistocerca > Schistocerca piceifrons. Next base: position 169,183,081 of record NC_060146.1, read on the forward strand.
ACCTAACCTGTCTTGATTGCAGATAACTTTCTTCATTGCTGAACCTGGCCTTTCCTCGCGTATCTTTTTTGCAATTTGTACAGCAGGCTAGCATAGTATTATCCAGTAACTGTTTGCCCAGTGGCGAGGTAATCTACAAACAGAATCCTCTTCCATCCCAAAACACTGATGCCATGACTTTCCCGCCGAAGGAACTGTCTTTGCTTTCTCTCGTTGCGGAGAATCAGCATGTTTCCACTGCTTTGAGTCTTGCTTTGGGGTACAGTAGTGCACCCAAGTTTCATCTGTGGTCACAAACAGGCGCAAAAAGCTATGTTCGGTTCTCCTAAAATGGGCCAAACATTGTTCCGATATGTCCATTCTCACGCGTTTTTGATCCAGCGCCAAGAGTCGCGGCACCCATCTTGCAGATAATTTTTTCATTTCTAATTCTTCAATTAAAATGAGATAATCCCTTTCAGATGACATCTGGCAAGCGTGAGGAGTTGCACGCACTTCAATCGGTGATCCTCCATGGCCATATTGTGCACTTTTGCAGTGATTTCTCGAGTAGTGGCACATCTTGGCCGACCACTGTGCGGTTCATTATCTAAGATCTCCCGACCAAGTTTAGATTCATTTGTCCACTTGGCTACAATTAAATATGAAGGAGAAGAGTCCCCCAGTGTATTCCGGAAATCGGCATGAGTAGCCTTTGCTTTCGTACCTTTCTTTGCGAAGTACTTAATCGCAGCTCTAATCTCGATTTTTTCCATCTTCGCAAATCACTACGCGGGAACAACAACAGAGCCACATCACCGCCACAGTTCTCTTCCAAGATTCTTTGCGAAGTACTTAATCGCAGCTCTAATCTCGATTTTTTCCATCTTCGCAAATCACTACGCGGGAACAGCAACAGAGCCACATCACCGCCACAGTTCTCTTCCAAGAGGACTGACATGGCACGTGTTTATAGGCAACAGTCGAATGAATATCACGTGAACAACTCGTTGCGCTAGCGCTGACCTCTCGTGGTGATTCCAAGAACATTTCAAACCACCCTCGTACTGCGGACATTAGTCTAGTCCATGCCACGTCGTGTTGCGGCACTTCTGCGTACTCGAGGGGGCCCTACACGATATTGGGCAGATGTACCAGTTTCTTTGGCTCCTCAGTGTATTTGATCTCTCCTGAATAACTTGTTGCATCATTTGCCTATTAACTCCACTTAGAAATGTAGTTTTCATTATGTGAAAGTGTAAAAAAAAATCCAGTCTTTCTGCATTGACTACCTTCAGTATATCTCCGGAAGTGTTCAGTGTTCAGTGTACAAGGCTGTTTTTCAGCTATTTGTTTCTTGAATTCATGTTAATGTTCGCCTTTAGAGCTTGGATGCATAGGGAAAACAGAAATGGCGGCATTGCACATGTATTTTCTGGAGACTCTAAATGGTAAAAGAAAACTTGCAGACAAAAATGTTGATGAACTTCAGCAGTATTATGGAATGGCAATAAGAAACGATACACATGACCTACAACAGATGAAAACAGCAGTGTGGGGTATATTCTTCCACAAATTATCAACTGATGATACACCTATACGTGGTCTTTGCCCGCCTGGTGCTGATTCATGTTGCTAGTACCATAAAGCTCAGGCAGCGGGTACAGAGGAACAATTTAGGCGCAAAAAAAAAAGCCCATAGCATCTACAGTGATGGAAGCTATTAAACCAATACATAGAGAGTTAGCTCATCCTGATCTTGTTTCCAAATGTCTCCATGGTTGAACCCAAAATCGAAATGAGCCTTTCAACACGGTCATTTGGACCTGCATACCGAAAAATGTCTTCGTAGGAATGAAAATTCTATGCTCGGGTGTTTGTGATGTTGTGATAATGTTTGGTTCAAAAATGGTTCAAATGGCTCTGAGCACTATGGGACTTAACATCTGAGGTCATCAGTCCCCTAGAACTTAGAACTGTTGTTGTTGTTGTTGTTGTTGTGGTCTTCAGTCCTGAGAGTGGTTTGACGCAGCTCTCCATGCTACTCTATCCTGTGCAAGCTTCTTCATCTCCCTGTACCTACTGCAACCTACATCCTTCTGAATCTGCTTAGTGTATTCATCTCTTGGTCTCCCTCTACGATTTTTACCCTCCATGCTGCCCTCCAATGCTAAATTTGTGAGCCCTTGATGCCTCAAAACACGTCCTACCAACCGATCCCTTCTTCTAGTCAAACTGTGCCACAAACTTCTCTTCTCCCCAATCCTATTCAATACCTCCTCATTAGTTACGTGATCTACCCACCTTATCTTCAGCATTCTTCTGTAGCACCACATTTCGAAAGCTTCTATTCTCTTCTTGTCCAAACTAGTTATCGTCCATGTTTCACTTCCATACATGGCTACACTCCATACAAATACTTTCAGAAACGACTTCCTGACACTTAAATCTATATTCGATGTTAACAAATTTCTCTTCTTCAGAAACGATTTCCTTGCCATTGCCAGTCTACATTTTATATCCTCTCTACTTCGACCATCATCAGTTATTTTACTCCCCAAATAGCAAAACTCCTTTACTACTTTAAGTGTCTCATTTCCTAATCTAATTCCCTCAGCATCACCCAATTTAATTTGACTACATTCCATTACCCTCGTTTTGCTTTTGTTGATGTTCATCTTATATCCTCCTTTCAAGACACTGTCCATTCCGTTCAACTGCTCTTCCAAGTCCTTTGCTGTCTCTGACAGAATTACAATGTCATCGGCGAACCTCAAAGTTTTTATTTCTTCTCCATGGATTTTAATACCTACTCCAAATTTTTCTTTTGTTTCCTTTACTGCTTGCTCAATATACAGATTGAATAACATCGGGGAGAGGCTACAACCCTGTCTCACTCCCTTTCCAACCACTGCTTCCCTATCATGTCCCTCGACTCTTATAACTGCCATCTGCTTTCTGTACAAATTGTAAATACCTTTTCGCTCCCTGTATTTTACCGCTGCCACCTTCAGAATTTGAAAGAGTGTGTTCCAGTCAACATTGTCAAAAGCTTTCTCTAAGTCTACAAATGCTAGAAACGTAGATTTGCCTTTTCTTAATCTTTCTTCTAAGATAAGTCGTAAGGTTAGTATTGCCTCACGTGTTCCAACATTTCTACGGAATCCAAACTGATCTTCCCCGAGGTCCGTTTCTACCAGTTTTTCCATTCGTCTGTAAAGAATTCGCGTTAGTATTTTGCAGCTGTGACTTATTAAACTGATAGTTCGGTAATTTTCACATCTGTCAACACCTGCTTTCTTTGGGATTGGAATTATTATATTCTTCTTGAAGTCTGAGGGTATTTCACCTGTCTCATACATCTTGCTCACCAGATGGTAGAGTTTTGTCATGACTGGCTCTCCCAAGGCCGTCAGTAGTTCTAATGGAATGTTGTCTACACCCGGGGCCTTGTTTCGACTCAGGTCTTTCAGTGCTCTGTCAAACTCTTCACGCAGTATCTTATCTCCCATTTCGTCTTCATCTACATCCTCTTCCATTTCCATAATATTGTCCTCAAGTACATCGCCCTTGTATAAACCCTCTATATACTCCTTCCACCTTTCTTCCTTCCCTTCTTTGCTTAGAACTGGGTTGCCATCTGAGCTCTTGATATTCATACAAGTGGTTCTCTTCTCTCCAAAGGTCTCTTTGATTTTCCTGTAGGCAGTATCTATCTTACCCCTAGTGAGACAAGCCTCTACATCCTTACATTTGTCCTCTAGCCATCCCTGCTTAGCCATTTTGCACTTCCTGTCGATCTCATTTTTGAGACGTTTGTATTCCTTTTTGCCTGCTTCATTTACTGCATTTTTATATTTTCTCCTTTCATCAATTAAATTCAATATTTCTTCTGTTACCCAAGGATTTCTATTAGCCCTCGTCTTTTTACCTACTTGATCCTCTGCTGCCTTCACTACTTCATCCCTCAAAGCTACCCATTCTTCTTATACTGTATTTCTTTCCCCCATTCCTGTCAATTGTTCCCTTATGCTCTCCCTGAAACTCTGTACAATCTCTGGTTCTTTCAGTTTATCCAGGTCCCATCTCCTTAAATTCCCACCTTTTTGCAGTTTCTTCAGTTTTAATCTACAGGTCATAACCAATAGATTGTGGTCAGAGTCCACATCTGCCCCTGGAAATGTCTTACAATTTAAAACCTGGTTCCTAAATCTCTGTCTTACCATTATATAATCTATCTGATACCTACTAGTATCTCCAGGATTCTTCCAGGTATACAACCTTCTTTTATGATTCTTGAACCAAGTGTTAGCTATGATTAAGTTATGCTCTGTGCAAAATTCTACAAGGCGGCTTCCTCTTTCATTTCTTCCCCCCAATCCGTATTCACCTACTATGTTTCCTTCTCTCCCTTTTCCTACTGACGAATTCCAGTCACCCATGACTATTAAATTTTCGTCTCCCTTCACTACCTGAAGAATTTCTTTTATCTCGTCATACATTTCATCTATTTCTTCATCATCTGCAGAGCTAGTTGGCATATAAACTTGTACTACTGTAGTAGGCATGGGCTTTGTGTCTATCTTGGCCACAATAATGCGTTCACTATGCTGTTTGTAGTAGCTAACCCGCACTCCTATTTTTTTTTTCATTATTAAACCTACTCCTGCATCACGCCTATTTGATTTTGTACTTATAACCCTGTAATCACCTGACCAAAAGTCTTGTTCCTCCTGCCACCGAACTTCACTAATTCCTACTATATCTAACTTTAACCTATCCATTTCCCTTTTTAAATTTTCTAACCTACCTGCCCGATTAAGGGATCTGACATTCCACGCTCCGATCCGTAGAACGCCAGTTTTCTTTCTCCTTAGAACTACTTAAACCTAACTAACCTAAGGACATCACACATACCCATGCCCGAGTCAGGATTCGAACCTGCGACCGTAGCGGTCACGCGGTTCCAGACTCAAGCCACTAGAACAGCTCGGGCACACTGTCCGGCTGTGATAATGTTTAATGATGGTAATAAGTGAAGAATTAGGGTACTGGAGCAAATTGGTATCACTCCAGGAGCTACCACATTACAAGCGTTCCAGCGAATGGATCGACTTAGGATCACGAAAGCCCAGCGTGCAACAGCGGAAAAGACTGAAGAAGTAAGAGGCAGGAAAAGAAAGGAGCTTTTAGGTTTGCAGGATGATCAAGAACAGGATCGAGATGCTTATGGGCCTGGCTTTTTCTCGGAGCCTCCCTATGTGAGTTAATATCAAATTAAAAGTTTAAACTTGATTTCCTAAAAATGAGTTTATTTCAAATACGAGGGTTGGAACTTACATAAATAGTGGCAACTATTTATTCACAACCGATACAAAAGAGTTACATGTTTGCACCTGTTACTGTCGTTCAGAGTAGTTACCAGCGTTGTGCAGAACCTGTTGCCAGCGACGTGGAAGGCGTAGTATACCGTTAGCAGAGCCTGTTCTGATGATGGTGCTAATGGAGCGGTCTACTGCCTGTCGAATCTCTGGAACAGTTCTGAAGCGAATACCACGAAGTGGTTCCTTCATCTTCGGAATCAAATCAAAGTCACAAGGACCTAAGTCCGGAGAGTGTGGTGGATGGTACAGTACTTCCCAGTCCCATCGACGAAGCAGAGCAGCCACAGCTTGCTCTGTATGCGCCCGCTCATTGTCGTGCAAAATGATGGGTGGGTTGGGCAGAAAGTGTCGCCGCTTCTTTTGCAAAGCTGGTCGCAGGTGATGCTCCAAAAACTAACAGCAATTCTGTGCATTGAAGATCTGCTGTGGAGGAACGTAATGCGTAAGGAAAACACCATCACAGTCGTACACGAGAATCACCTTAACTTTCACCAAACTGGGCCTCTGCCGCAATTTCGACTTTCGCGGCGACCCTTAATGACGCCATTCGTTGGATTGGTGTTTCAGTTTTGGCTCGTACGATGTGGCTCACGTCTCATCCAGTGTAAGAAAACCTCTCCTTCGCGCTCATAGTGCTCCAAGGCTCCAAGTACGTCTGAGCAGCGTCGTAACGCATCCATTTCTGCCTTTCCGTCAAGTCATGCGGAACTCATCGTGATGCAATTTTTCGCATGCCGACGCGTTCCTTCGGGATGCGAGGCACAGTCGTATGCTCTAATCCGGTTTCGTGGGCGAGCTCACGAATCGTATGGCATCGATCACTGTCCACTAACGCGGCAACAGCATGCACTTCTTCAGCGACGCTAGGACGACCTGCCCGATGCATGTCTGCCACAGTTTGACGACCTTCGTTCAAGGCTTTTACCCAACGCGCCACTGTTTTGTACGGCATTTATCATTCGCCGTAAGCCTCTTGAAGACCTTGATGACACTGTGGTGCTGTACGACCTCTGGCACATTCAATCTTGATCCAACTCCGTTGTTCCTGATTCGAGAAGATAGCGACACTGTTACGTTAGACCGCTCGCTCACAAGTGACTGTCCTTCCATCGATAATGGGCACCCCAGTGACGTGGGACGGGCGAATCCATTTACTCGGAAGTAAGGTAGGTATGTCAACAACGTGTGCTATCAGCGACAATAGCACACTACAGGGCATTAAAATTGCTACACCAAGAAGAAACGAAGATGATGAACTGGTATTCATTGGACAAATATATTATACTAGAACTGACATGTGATTATATTTCCACGCAAATTGGGTGCATAGATACTGAGAAATCAGTACCCAGAACAACCACCTCTGGCCGTAATAACGGCCTTGATACACCTGAGCATTGAGTCAAACAGAGCTTGGATGGCGTGTACAGGTACAACTGGCCTTGCAGCTTCAACACGATACCACAGTTCATCAAGAGTAGTGATTGGCGTATTGTGACGAGCCAGTTGCCCGGCCACCATTAACCAGACGTTTTCAATTGGTGAGAGATCTGGAGAATGTGCTGGCCAGGGCAGCAGACAAACATTTTCTGTATCCAGATAGGCCCGTACAGGGCCTACAACATGCGGTCGTGCATTATCCTGCGAAATGTAGGTTTTCGCAGGGATCGAATGAAGGGTACAGCCACCTGTGGTAACACATCTGGAATGTAACGTCCACTGTTCAAAGTGCCGTCAATACGAACAAGAGGTGACCGAGACGTGTAACCACGGGCTCCTCACTCCATCACGCCGGGTGATACCCCAGTATGGCGATGACGAATACACGCTTCCAATGTGCGTTCACTGCGGTGTCGCCAAACACGCATGCGACCATCATGATGCTGTAAACAGAACCTGGATTCATCCGAAAAAATGACGTTTTGCCATTCGTGCACCCAGGTTCGTCGTTGAGTACACCATCGCAGGCGCTCCTGTCTGTGATGCAGCGTTAACGGTAACCGCAGCCACGGTCTCCGAGCTGATAGTCCATGCTGCTGCAAACGTCGTCGAACTGTTCTACAGATGGTTGTTGTCTTGCAAACGTCCCCATCTTCTGACTCAGGGGTCGAGACGTGGCTGCACGATCCGCTACAGACATACAGATGAGATGCCTGTCATCTAGACTGCTAGTGATACGAGGTCGTTGGGCTCCAGCATGGCGTTCCGTATTAGCCTCCTGAACCCACCAATTCCATATTCTGCTAACAGTCATTGGATCTCAACCACCGCGAGCAGCAATGTCACGATACGATAAACCGCAATCGCGATAGGCTACAATCAGGCCTTCATCAATGTCGGATACGTGATGGTAGGCATTTCTACTCCTTACACGAGGCATCTCAACAACGTTTTAGCAGGCAACGCCGGTCAACTGCTGTTTGTGTATGAGAAATCGTTTGGAAACTTTCCTCATGTCAGCACGTTGTAGGTGTCGCCACCGGCGCCGACCTTGTGTGAATGCTCTGAAAAGCTAATCGTTTGCATATTACAGCATCTTCTTCCTGTCGGTTAAATTTCGCGTCTGTAGCACGTCATCTTCGTGGTGTAGCAATTTTAATGGCCAGTAGTGTAGATTCCATTGCATAGTGTGTCCACAGCAGTGTTGCCACTACTTAAGTTCCAACTTACGTATTTGACCCATTATCTCAGGAAATTTTACACTATGTTTTAGTATACTGCTGTTGTTGTTCCACAAAAACATTTCTACCTGTAATGGTTTTTTACTTATAGAAGCAACAGTGGTTTTTTAAAAAAAATGAACATAAATTTTATAAAAATCATAACTAACCAATTATTTGTCTGTATATTATGATTCTGGTTCAGTAATCAGAAAAAGAGTGAAACTATACTTCCCAAAAATTTCACATCTCTGTCTGTCAAAGCTTCCAAGATAATGGGCCATCAATATGGTAAACATAACACTGTAGGCACAGGATGTACATACTCCGTTAATCCAGCGAGAGAGTTACCACCTGCTACGATACACCCGGGAGTGCAGTCACCTGCTAGAGCGAGAGGCTCAGCTCTGTCGACGTACGCAGGCGGCATTAGATGGAACGGCCGATAGCCGGCTAATGCACGGCGCACAGACAATAGGCCAGGCGGCAGGGCAGGGGCGCGTCTTCCGGCAGCTGTCTGCCGGCCACGACAAAGGGGGGCGTGCCGCCTCTTCCAGTGGAGTCTCAGCTCACCCGCGACCTACAGCCGATCCAGGAACGTGGCGGATGGCGAAGCGTGCGGCGTACTCGCAGCAGTATACAGGCTGTTTCACAATTCGTGTTACACACTTCTAGAGGTTCTAGAGGGGACTTAGCAGATCAAGGTTTACATAGGAACTCACGTCCGGAAACGTCATCCAACGAGGCTACAGAGCGTAAGAGATAGGCGTCGGCGCTTGTAAACGTATGTGTACAGGGTGCTCCATTGACAGTGACCCCGAGCCCAATATCTCACGAAATAAGCATCAAACGAAAAAACTGCAAAGAACGAAACTCGTCTAGCTTGAAGGGGCAAACCAGATGGCGCTATGGTTGGCCCGCTAGATGGCGCTGCCATAGGTCAAACGGATATCAACTGCGTTTTTTTAAAATAGGAACCCCCATTTTTATTACATATTCGTGTAGTACGTAAAGAAATATGAGTGTTTTAGTTGCATCTCCTTTTTCGCTTTGTGACAGATGGTGCTGTAATAGTCACAAACTATAAGTACGTGGTATCACGTAACATTCTGCCAGTGCGGACGGTATTTGCTTCGTGATACATTACCCGTGTTAAAATGGACCGTTTACCGATTGCGGAAAAGGTCGATATCGTGTTGATGTATGGCTATTGTGATCAAAATGCCCAACGGGCGTGTGCTATGTAAGCTGCTCGGTATCCTGGACGACATCATCCAAGTGTCCGGACCGTTCGCCGGATAGTTACGTTATTTAAGGAAACAGGAAGTGTTCAGCCACATGGGAAACGTCAACCACGACCTGCAACAAATGATGATGCCCAAGTGGGTGTTTTAGCTGCTGTCGCGGCTAATCCGCACATCAGTAGCAGACCAACTGCGCGAGAATCGTGAATCTCAACAACGTCGGTGTTGACAATGCTACATCAACATAGATTGCACCCGTACCATATTTCTATGCACCAGGAATAGCATGGCGACGACTCTGAACGTCGTGTACAGTTCTGCCACTAGGGACAAGAGAAATTAAGGGACGCTGATAGATTTTTTCGCACGCGTTCTATTTAGCGACGAAGCGTCATTCACTAACAGCGGTAACGTAAATGGTTCAAATGGCTCTGAGCACTATGGGACTTAACTTATTTGGTCATCAGTGTCCTAGAACTTAGAACTATTAAAACCTAACTAACCAAAGGACATCACACACATCCATGCACGAGGCAGGATTCGAACCTTCGACCATAGCGGTCGCGCGGTTGCAGACTGTAGCGCCTAAAACCGCTCGGCCACTCCGGCCGGCGCGGTAACGTAAACCGGCATAATATGCACTACTGGACAACGGAAAATCCACGATGGCGGCGACAAGTGGAACATCAGCGATCTTGGCGGGTTAATGTATGGTGCGGCATTATGGGAGGAAGGATAATTGGCCCCCATTTTATCGACGGCAATCTAAATGGTGCAATGTATGCTGATTTCCTATGTAATTTTCTACCGTTGTTACTACAAGATGTTTCACTGCATGACGGAATGGCGATGTACTTCCAACATGATGGATGTCCGGCAAATAGCTCTCGTGCGGTTGAAGCGGTATTGAATAGCATATTTCATGACAGGTGGATTGGTCGTTGAAGCACTATACCATGGCCCGCACGTTCATCGGATCTGACGTCCCCGGATTTTTTTGTGTGGGGAAAGTTGAAGGATATTTGCTATCGTGATCCACCGACAACGCCTGACAACATGGGTCAGCGCATTGTTAGTGCATGTGCGAACATTACGGAAAGCGAACTACTCGATGTTGAGAGGAATGTCGTTAAACGTATTGCCAAATGCATTGAGGTTGACGGACATGCCGGCCGCGGTGGTCTAGCGGTTCTAGGCGCGCAATCCGGAACCGCGCGACTGCTACGGTCGCAGGTTCGAATCCTGCCTCGGGCATGGATGTGTGTGATCTCCTTAGGTTAGTTAGGTTTAATTAGTTCTAAGTTCTAGGGGACTGATGACCACAGTAGTTAAGTCCCATAGTGCTCAGAGCCATTTGAACCCTTGACGGACATCATTTTGAGCATTTATTGCATTAATGTGGTATTTACAGGTAATAACGCTGTAACAGCATGCGTTCTCAGAAATGATAAGTTCACAAAGGTACATGTATCACATTGGAACAACCGATATAAAATGTTCAAACGTACCTACGTTCTGTATTTTAATTTAAAAAAACCTACCTGTTACCAACTGTTCGTGTATAATTATGAGCCACATGTTTGTGACTATTACAGCGCCACCTATCACAAAGCGAAAAACGTGGTTCAACTAAAACATTCATATTTCTTTACGGACTACACGAATATGTAATAAAAAATGTGGGTTCCTATTTAAAGAAACGGACTTGATATCCGTTTGACCTATGGTAGCGCCATCTATCGGGCCAACCACAGCGCGATCTGGTTTGCCCCTTCAAGCTAGACAAGTTTCGTTGTTTGTAGTTTTTTCTTGAAACATTTGGCCCGGTCACGATCAGTGGACCACCCTGTATAACAACGGGCAACCAGGATACGGAGTCAAAATAGCTACCAGCGACACCAGGTGACCTGCACAGTAATCGGATGCTCACTGATTTCTCGTAAAACCCAGCTGCCATTGACAAACGCTTCCTTAGAGAGCGCCGAGAGAAGGATTTAACGAAAATTACTCGTAGTGGGAAACCCACGGGTGTCATCCAGCAGACGCCACCGCGTCCAGTACCTGCCAAGGTGAAACACGTATGTATTCATTACCAGCGATGGCGAGGCAAGACAGAATCGCTGACCAGAGAGTTATTTATCGTTGCTTGTCTGCGCGTGACCGCGCGAGTCGTCAGTTGCGTGTAGCGAGTCGGCAGGATCAGTAGTAGTGTGTAGCGAGTCTGCAGGAGTAGTCAGTCGGCAGTAGTAGTAGCGAGTGGACGGTTGTACTGAGCAGGCGTTGGCATGCGTCGGCGGCGTGTTCTTCTTGCGACTCTGGTCAGGATTGTGGTGGACGATGAGTATTGTTGTAGAAGGTAATGAAGCAGCATTGTGCAAATCTAATAATGTATGTTAATTGTAATTAATTTGTTCAAAAAATGACACAATAATAATTTTTTTTATAAAGTAACTCTTTTAAAAAAGTATTCATTTCAATTTAAAGAATTTTTCCACTCTTTGGAAGAAAAAGCATTCATTTCAATTTAAGGTATTTTTTTCTATGTATTCCTTGCAAGAATCAGAATATATATATATATATATATATATATATATATATATATATATATATATATATATATATATATATAGGCGAGCATTGCACGAAGCTGTGTCGATAGATAAGAGCAGATATAGATGCAGTTTTATTGAGGTAAGAATTTTGCTTTTTTATTCAGAATACAGGGCCGAAGGTCAGCGCTGCTGTCCTTATAAAATTTATCAGGTTTAATTATTTCACAGGGCCGAAGGTCAGCGCTGCTGTCCTTATAAAATTTACCAGATATTATTATTTCTGCTGAGAGGTTCCATTTGGGTCATGGTTCACTATTTAATTAATGTTATTGTGTGGGCTTTTGCCTCATTATCATTGTCATACATTTTTTTGCGGAGAGGTTACGAAGGTCAGACCCGACTCCAAACCGGCGCCACAATCGACACAAACTGCTTGCAACTTCAGTAGCAGAGGACACGCCTAACACTCGGGGTCGCAGCTCAAATGGCTCTGAGCACTATGGGACTTAACATCTGAGGTCATCAGCCCCCTAGAACTACTTAAACCTAACTAACCTAAGGACATCACACACATCAATGTTCGAAGCAGGATTGTAACTTGCGACCGGAACAGTCACGCAGTTCCGGACTGAAGCGCCTAGAACCACTCGGCCACCGCGGCCCGCTCTGTATCCTGCCGAAGTGGCTGTTAGCGAGCCATGTTCACGGCTGCGACCAAGACTCGCCGCCGCCAAACCCGCAGTGAGCAAAGGCAGCACTCTTGCCAGCGGGCCACGGCAGACGCTTGGCCATAACAACACACCGCCTCACTTGCGCCCCTCGCCGCCCGTGTAGCACTCTCCTCTTCTCCAGCCCGGCCGACCTGCCCTCCACCGGCTACCGTAACGCCCCGTGCGCTCTTGCGGCCTGAGTGATTCCTAATACGCGGGAATTACGCGAAATTAAAAGCGGGCGCACGGCACGCTTTGACACTGTGAAGAGTCGTAGGATTCCTATGTAAAAGTAGATCTAGTAAGTCGTCTCTACAACCTCTACAACTGTGTAGCATAAATTGTGTAACATCCTGCATAATGTACACCGGACAGAAAACCACTGCGCAAGATAATTATAGGGTGACTTTTTTGAAAGTTCGTTTTTTTTTTTTCGCCCATTACGACGCAGAAAAGTGGCATGTGGCTCATAGGTGCCTAAAACCTCCCTCTGTATTGGTGCAGCCGGCCGGGGTGGCCAAGCGGTTAAAGGCGCTACAGTCTGGAACCGCGCGACCGCTACGGTCGCACGTTCGAATCCTGCCTCGGGCATGGATGTGTGTGATGTCCTTAGGTTAGTTAGGTTTAAGTAGTTCTGAGTTCTAGGGGACTGATGACCTTAGAAGTTAAGTCCCATAGTGCTCAGAGCCATTTGAACCATTTGTATTGGTGCAAAAGCGCGGCTCCCTTCGATGTCAGCCTCAAACAGGAAGCTGTCGACACACGCGGAAACAAAAAAAGCCACCGCTGAGAAGTCACAGGACCGGCTGGCGGGTTCAGAGCGAGTACACACACACACACACACACACACACACACACACACACACACACACACCTCATTTCTGATCTCTGCGCACTCTCTACGTTCCTGCGGCTTAACAGAGCAGGAACCGCAGGGTCAGGGCGTCTGATGACGTCGGCGTGTGACGTCACCGCTTCCCCGTCAGCTGTCCCACGCGCGCCATTGTCTAACCTGTATCTGATAACACGGAGGCTCCACCTGCCGTCACGGAGCCAGCCGACAACGGCACGTACCAGTACTGGCGTATTCCGGCGTCGACAGTGGCCAGGAGATGTGCCACAGATTCACCGCACTCTGTGTGACGAGGGCACTAATAACACGGTGTACCTCGCTGCGAGAGCGCATTCTACAGGAGACTCATTTTGAACGGTACTTTCAACTTCAGTCGTCTGATCACAGTGACCAACTCGGTCGTTCCAGTCTACGATCTTCGTATCTCCGCATCTACATACACACACAGGATGTTAAAAACAGGTGTGAAATACATTTGAGAGGAGGTAGTACTCCTCGAATCAAGAAAAATAAATCCAATAAACGTGGGTCCGCGAATGCATTCTTTCCGAGACAAACCGTGTTTATAGGAAGGATTGCGCATGGTTGCTGATTTAAGCATAGTCGTTGCACTGGCGCTCTGTCAAATGCGTCAGCAAGGTAGTTCGATGTCTTACACGCAGTGCGCTACCTACCATTGGGCGGTCTGCAGTCAGTTGTGTTGTTCGGGTCGTGTTGCAGGCTACGTTAGTTTTCGTCTTGTTTGTGTGCCTTATTGTACAGTGTTGTCAATCTTGGTTTGGTTCAAATGGCTCTGAGCACTATGGGACTTAACTGCTGTAGTCTTCAGTCCCCTAACGGTCGCTCGGTTCCAGACTGCAGCGCCTAGAATCGCTCGGCCACTCCGGCCGGCTTCAATCTTGGGTACGTATCATGGTGTTTTGCCTTCTCCCAAACTTGGACTCACGTACCTGTTTACTGTTACTGTGCTGTTTCTACTTACAAATTGTGAAGTACATTTATATTTTCTCTCTTTCACCACTTTTTTTTTAAAGAATTTAACACCTTTTATATAGGTAAAATAATTTTAAAAGGAGGTGTAATGAAAGTAGATGACGTTGGTAGCACTGCTGAAAAACATCTGCTGGAAAAAATTGGTCGATTCTATTTTTGTGTTAACAGATGGTGTTTTGTTTACTGTCAACCTAACCTCAATTTCCCGTTTCCTGTACATGTGCTCAGTACAATGTCTAATCGTGGTTGTAAAAACTCCGGTGACAGTTTTTGTTATGTTTGTGGTGAATTTGTGATTAAAAAACACCAAAGGAACATTACAAACTTTGTGAAAAAGGTTTATCTATCATACTTTGGAACTAAAGTTGGTGATCAAGATAAATCTTGGGCGCCGCTTAAGGTATGTTTTGTGTGTGTTGAAATTCTGAGAAAATGGTCCACAAAGGAGAAAAAAGCCTTTAGGCCTTTAGATTTGTTGTTCCTATGATATGGAGGGAGCCAAGAAATCATTCTGATGATTGCTACTTTTGCAGTGTTGATATTACTCGTCATAATTCGAAAAACAAGAAGGTAATGAGCTACCCTAAGCTTCGGTCCGCCATTCGACCAGTAGCGCATTGTGTAGATTTGCCGGTTCCTGAACCTCTGGATGATTTAAATTATATTCCAACAGAAGTATTTTCTGATGTACGGTTTGAAAGTCTAGAGCCGAAATTGTTAGACCGAGCTTAACGATTTGGTTAGGAATCTGGCCTTAACTAAATAAAAAGCTGAATTTCTTGGCTCTAGATTAAAAGAAAATAGCTTATTGGCAGTTGGAACCAGCATATACATGTACAGAAAGAGAGAGCAGCAATTTTCCAAGTTTTTTCGACAAGAAGGTGATTTAGCGTTTTCCTCAGACATTCCCAGTCTGATGAATGAGCTTGGTATTGAACACAAAAAGAAAGACTGGAAGCTGTTTATTGATTCATCCAAAACTAGTTTAAAGGTTGTTTTATTACACAATGGTAAAATGTATGCAGCTATACATTTTGGACATTCTGTACATACGAAAGAAAGCTATGAAAACATTGGAATAGTGCTAAATAAAATAGGCTATTCTGCTCATGGTTGGATAATATGTAGCGATCTAAAAGTAACATGCTTGCTCCTTGGTCAGCATAGTGGTTTTAGCAAATGTCCATGTTTCTTGTGTGAATGGGACAGTAGGGCTAGGGATCAACACTGTTGTAGAAAAAAACGTACTCCTACCACATCTACATATAAAGTTAGGCCTAATGAAACAGCTTCTAAAGGCTTTGCCTAAAGATGGACCATGTTTTAAGTATCTCTGCCAAAAGTTTCCACACCTTTTAGAAGCTAAACTAAAATAAGGCGTCTTTGTTGGACATGACATTAGAAAATTGATGTTTGATGTTAACTTTGAATCCACAACGACCTTAAATGAGAAAGAACCATGGGTACAATTTAAGCAAGTCGTTACATAGTTCTTAGGACATGAAAAAGACCGAGAATATGTTTCTATTATAGCGACAATGTTAAAGAAGTTTAAAACTTTAGGATGTTTAATGAGCCTGAAAGTTCACTTTTTGGTCACCTTGATTACTTCCCAGACAATATGGGAGATGTTAGTGAGGAGCAAGCAGAGCGTTTTCCCCAGGACATTAAAGTGATGGAAAAACGCTACCAAGGCCGCTGGAACACCAACATGATGGGGGACTACTATTGGTCACTTAACCAAGAAGTTCAGCAAGCGACTTATCGTATAAAAAGCTACATAAGAAGCTTCAAAGAAAAAAGAGAAAGAAAATACAAACCAGTTCCAGCTGACAAGTGAAACCTCTATTAACACATATCATTGTTTTAAGTAGCTTACTGTAAATACAAACCATGTTTGTGTTGTAACAAAGCGTTTCATTAATTTCCCCGTTTACCGTAAGGCATAGGCTTTTTTGTACTATACAGGGTGGTCCATTCACCAACAACGGTAACGTAAACCGGCATAATATGCACTATTGGGCAACGGAAGATCCACGACGGCTGCGACAAGTGGAACATCATCGATCTTGGCGGGTTAATGTATGGTGCGGCATTATGGGAGGAAGGATAATTGGCCCCCATTTTATCGATGGCAATCTAAATGGTGCAATGTATGCTGATTTCCTACGTAATGTTTTACCGATGTTACTACAAGATGTTTCACTGCATGACAGAATGGCGATGTGCTTCCAACATGATGGATGTCCGGCACATAGCTCGCGTGCGGTTGAAGCGGTATTGAATAGCATATTTCATGACAGGTGGATTGGTCGTCGAAGCACCATACCGTGGCCCGCACGTTCACCGGATCTGACGTCCCCGGATTTCTTTCTGTGTAGAAGGATATTTGCTATCATGATCCACCGACAACGCCTGACAACACGCGTCAGCGCATTGTCAATGCATGTGCGCACATTACGGAAGGCGAACTACTCGCTGTTGAGAGGAATGTCGTTACACGTATTGCCAAATGCATTGGGGTTGACGGACATCATTTTGAGCATTTATTGCATTAATGTGGTATTTACAGGTAATCACGCTGTAACAGCATGCGTTCTCAGAAATGAGAAGTTCACAAAGGTACATGTATCACATTGGAACAACCGAAATAAAATGTTCAAACGTACCTACGTTCTGTATTTTAATTTAAAAAAACGTACCTGTTACCAACTGTTCGTGTAAAATTGTGAGCCACATGTTTGTGACTATTACAGCGCCATTTATCACAAAGGGAAAAAAGTGGTCCAACTAAAACATTCACATTTCCTTACGTACTACACGAATATGTAATAAAAGTGGGGGTTCCTATTTTAAAAAAACGCAGTTGACATCCGTTTGACCTATGGCAGCGCCATCTAGCGGGCCAACCATAGCGGGCCAACCCCTTCAAGCTAGACAAGTTTCGTTCTTTATCGTTTTTTCGTTTGACACTTATTTCGTGAGATATTTGGCCCTGTCACGATCAATGGACCACCCTGTATAGTAAAAAGCATATTGCTCGAAAACTATGGGTGATACAAAAAACTAAGGCTAGATTTGGATTCAGCTCATAAAAATCTATAAAGATCAACTATCAAAGTAAAAAAAACGTTTTTAAAAAAAAATTTCCTTGGTACGTGTTATTGTCTACCTTATTGGAGGCTACGCCACTGCAGCAGTGAATACAAATGTCTCACGCATGATGGTGCACAAGCTCACTTTCGTCACAATGTGCGCGAGCATCTGATACAGACATTACAGGGCCGCTAGATTCATCCAGGGGGGGGGGGGGGGGGGGGGAGGGGGGGAGGCGCACACCTTGGCCTACTCGTACCCCACACTTCAATCCACAAGACTTTCGATTATGTGGAAACTAGGAGGAATTGGTGTACGCCACGCCAATCGACGACAAGCGGACTCTACAGGGTCGCGTCTTCAATGCGTGTCAGCACGTAGTCGGGTGTACTTCAACGGGTGCCTCATTCCTAATGCCGGAGGGCAGAGGGCTGATTGTCATGAATCGACGCCATGTTGAACATCTCCTGTAAACATGTGTTTATCGTAGATATTATGCATTTCCGGAACCCGTGCTTATTGGACATCTCAGAAAGTATTCATTTCCGAACCCATTTTTACTGGACTTGTTTTTCTTGTTTCGATGAGTAATAGCACCTCTCAAAATATTCGACACTTTTTTTTTAATACCATGTAATACTCAGTAAGCCATCTTATGGTGAGTTGCCGAGGATATTTTCTGTTCCACTGCCACTTCTACCCTCTCCGGCTGGATCCGCGAACGGTTCGCATGAACAACAATTATTGCTGATAAGCCTCTGCCTGAGCTCGAATTTCTCTAGTTTTATCTTCATTGTCTTCTCACGAGATACACGTCGGAGGAAGCGATATACAGGGTTATTACAAATGACTGAAGCGATTTCACAGCTCTACAATAACTTTATTATTTGAGATATTTTCACAATGCTTTGCACACACATACAAAAACTCAAAAAGTTTTTTTAGGCATTCACAAATGTTCGATATGTGCCCCTTTAGTGATTCGGCAGACGTCAAACCGATAATAAAGTTCCTCCCACACTCGGCGCAGCATGTCCCCATCAATGAGTTCGAAAGCATCGTTGATGCGAGCTCGTAGTTCTGGCACGTTTCTTGGTAGAGGAGGTTTAAACACTGAATCTTTCACATAACCCCACAGAAAGAAATCGCATGGTGTTAAGTCGGGAGAGCGTGGAGGTCATGACATGAATTGCTGATCATGATCTCCACCAAGACCGATCCATCGGTTTTCCAATCTCCCGTTTAAGAAATGCCGAACATCATGATGGAAGTGCGGTGGAGCACCATCCTGTTGAAAGATGAAGTCGGCGCTGTCGGTCTCCAGTTGTGGCATGAGCCAATTTTTCAGCATGTCCAGATACACGTGTCCTGTAACGTTTTATTCGCAGAAGAAAAAGGGGCCGTAAACTTTAAACCGTGAGATTGCACAAAACACGTTAACTTTTGGTGAATTGCGAATTTGCGGCACGAATGCGTGAGGATTCTCTACCGCCCAGATTCGCACAATGTGTCTGTTCACTTCACCATTAAGAAAAAATGTTGCTTCATCACTGAAAACAAGTTTCACACTGAACGCATCCTCTTCCATGAGCTGTTGCAACCACGCCGAAAATTCAAAGCGTTTGACTGTGTCATCGGGTGTCAGGGCTTGTAGCAATTGTAAACGGTAAGGCTTCTGCTTTAGCCTTTTCCGTAAGATTTTCCAAACCGTCGGCTGTGGTACGTTTAGCTCCCTGCTTGCTTTATTCGTCGACTTCCGTGGGCTACGCGTGAAACTTGCCCGCACGCGTTCAACCGTTTCTTCGCTCGCTGCAGGCCGACCCGTTCATTTCCCCTTACAGAGGCATCCAGAAGCTTTAAACTGCGCATACCATCGCCGAATCGAGTTAGCAGTTGGTGGATCTTTGTTGAACTTCGTCCTGAAGTGTCGTTGCACTGTTATGACTGACTGATGTGAGTGCATTTCAAACACGACATACGCTTTCTCGGCTCCCGTCGCCATTTTGTCTCACTGCGCTCTCGAGTGCTCTGGCGGCAGAAACCTGAAGTGCGGCTTCAGCCGAACAAAACTTTATGAGTTTTTCTACGTATCTGTAGTGTGTCGTGACCATATGTCAATGAATGGAGCTACAGTGAATTTATGAAATCGCTTCAATCATTTGTAATAGCCCTGTATTTGTTGGTTCTTCTAAGGACGCAAGCTCTCGGAATTTTAGGAATGTGCCGCACTGTGATGTGCACCACCTCTCTTACAGCGTCTGCCACCGGAGTTGACCAAGCATCTCCGTGATGCTTTCACACTTATAAATCCACATCTACGTGTCTGCTCTGCTACTGACACTGAAGTGCCCAGCAGACGGTTCATTGAACCACCTTCAAGCTATTATTCTGCTGTTCAACTCTCGATCCCCGCGCGAAAACAAAAAAACAATACTTAAATCTATATTTGCGAGCTCTGATTTCTCTGATTTAATCACAGTGATCATTTCTCCCTACGTAGGTGAGTGTCAACAAAATAATTTCACATTCGGAAGAGAAAGCTGGAAATTGAAACGTCATGAAAAAATTTGGTAGCATCGACAAACGCCTTTGCTTTAATGGTTGCCACCCCAACTCGAGTATCACATCCGTGGCACTACTTCGCGATAGTTCAAAACGAGCTGCCTTCCTTTGAAAATTTTGGATGTCCTCCGTCAGTCTGCTCTGGTAAGGATCCTACACAGCACAACAGTCTGTAACAGAGGGCGGACAATAGTAGTGTAGACAGTCTCTTTAGCAGACCTGTTCAGCAGGGTGTATACGTGGACAAGGAAAAAAATTCGCGGATTTTTCCCGGATTTCCCGGTTAAAAATACACTTTCTCCCGTGCGGAAATACACTTTATCCGTGTCAAGTGACAGTACACTCTTCCTCGGCACTTTGAATGTTTATGGTTTTATATACCGATGTAGAATTTCCCGGCGCCTTAGAAAACGAAACTACGGGGGAAAAACACATTTTGAAAGACCTTTGATGTGCAGCAACATGTACGCTGCATATTTTCGTATTACAAAGGTATAAATTTGAATTGCACCAACCAACGCATGTCACTTTCCGAAGCATTGAAATCGAGATTGCGATTGGCTTTTGTAAGCGTCATAGCTCATTCACATGATCTCAGCAGCTGATGACAGCAATAGGACACGTGATGTAGTCAGCTAATAGCAAGATCTCTCTTAAGTAGCGCGAATACGGTACACAAATAAGAGAAGTTAATGGCTTAAATTAATATACATAGCATTCACATATAATATTGGTGTCGAAGATTAATAAATTGGAAGAGAAGCTAAGCTTCCACATATAATGTTTTTTGCGCGTGTTACACTTTAAGATACATCACACAAATGTGCCAGTAAAATTTTAAATAACGACGCAAATGTCTCATCTCCTGGGCTCGAAATTCTTCTACATGGTCGTCCTCAAAGAGTTGATTTTTAAATGAGAGTCAAACGCTTTGCGATTTAAGAAAATCATCGTACATTCTCGCACATAGTTGATCTTGCGTGAAAGGAAATCTGCTTTGAATGTAACGCGTTTCAAACCACCATTCCCAATATTTTCCCGCGACCTGTTAGAAATAGGTTCGTTTCAGCAGTTGCGAGAAAGAGCCAGATACCTGGCGTCACCGCGCTTGCGCAGCTACGATGACGCAGGAAGCCCATATGTTCGTAGTGTAAAACATTAAAAGATCTTACATTATGTCATAAAAGAAACAGGACATCAAAGGATACTTCAAGAGCGTCGGGATTTCGCGAACCATACTAAAATGCATAATTCGGTTTAAAATGCACATCCGTATGTAAATTTTCTTGGAGTACCGGTACTCATGTTTGGTTCTTTATTATAGCATAATGCCATACGTGCGCTTGAAATGCAGCGAACAGTTGAAACTAGCCAATAGTGTCAAATTCGTTTCAAATAAATTGGCTGCCTCAGTAGAAAGGATTAATAAAAGCCAAATCTCTTTAGCAAACCGGCAAAAATAACTTCATTGTTCTGTAAGGCGATTAATGCTTGACTGTCAAAGGTGGAATTAAAATCTAAAACTATTAATATATTTTGGCCTGCCGTAATTATGCGAACGTATTTTAATTCGTTTGATAGCTCCCGGCCACAAAAATCCGTTTTGTTATCATTTAATGTGAGTGCAATAAACGAAGAGGAAGCAACAAAACCACTGAACGTAAACATAGGTCACGTGGAGACGACCCACCTCCCCACCACAACTCAGACTGCTCTGTGCATCAGCCACGTATCTACGATATTTCGGAACAGGAGCAATATTAAGTAGTGGCGCCCAGCTACACTTCCGTAACCAGAAGCTCGCCTCAACTGCGCATGCGCAAGAGCCCGTCCGCAACTGCTCAAACGAATCTAATTTAAACAGTTGTCACGTCACGCTCATCGGAGGCAATTTGTTGTTATAAAGCGTTGCATAGTGTTCCTAAAGCCTTTGACACACTTTACTGTTGGCAGACGCTTGTATGAGCACTGTTCTGTTGTTGTACAGGGCGCATTTCCTTTGCAACTTAAGTTTTATTTTCTTTTTTTTTCTCCCGTTCATGTTTTGTTGCTGCAGTATTATTCTGCAGTAGCGGGATAGAATAATATCCTTTGTTACGAGTATTTGTTCTTACCAGTCAAAATCACAAAAATTTAACTGATAAGTAAAACAATGAAAAATTCCCGGAATCTAAACAATTTCCGGGTTTTTCCCGGTTTTCTCCCGGATGAAAAAATTCCCGGGTTTTTCCCGGATCTCCAGGTTGTCCCGGGTCGTATACACACTGTGTTCCCGTGTTGCATATTTTAAGTGTGCAACCAATAAAACGTAGTCTCTGTTTGCATTCCCGTTGATCGTTCCAATTTCAGTTGTTCGTAATTACTAGGTATTTCGATTTGTGTGATTTATCGTGGAACCGAAATTTAACAGATTTCTTTTAGCACGTACGTCCTACGTCCTAAAGAGGCGGCTCGTATTATTACTATTAATAATAATAAACGTGTCTTGGAAATCTTAATCGTTGCAAATTACGTTAAAACCACAAAAATGAAGTACGTGGTGCTGGCGGAGACACCTTCGTACATACGGAGATGAGGTCTTTTGCACTGCCAGTACGTCCTGAAATGTGGCTGCAGTTAACATAATTTGGGAGTGGTTTACGTGCAAGCTGCTTAAAGCTCCTGTAATGTATGGAAATCCAATTCCAGCTCGCCTCGAAGGTGCGGTATAAAAAGGAAATAAAGTTGCAAATGACAGCTGAGTTATTAAAAACGTACACTTAAATGCAGGAGCTATCGATTTATGTTCTTCATTATGTTATGACATAGCGGTCCTCTCGTTGGTCTGTTGCGCATCTGCCATGCTGGAATGTCGTTGGAGGAAGACGTTTAAAAAATTATACAGTGGGGACAGTTCAGCCGTTTCCGCTTGCACGTTGCCCAGGTGCGTCCAAGAACCTGCCTATCCCCCTCCCCCCCCCCCCTCCCACACAAACACACATACACATATACACACAAAGACACCCGCTCACACTCACACGGATACACACATGAAAGGCGGATCACCAGGAAGGCTGGCATAACGGAATTTTACTTAATACAAAATTACTAAGGCTTCCGGGATATCTTGTTGACAAAGTGCCTGTAGGATTCTGTCTCGGCTTATCCGAACTACGTATATTTGACGAATTTTCTGGCTTCCCGAGCTGTAGGAAACGACCGTTGCACGTAGCATACGGAGAACTATAGGGGCAATGACCATCGAGAAGCCCTCGGACGTTAGCGCGCGAGGTACATGGCGTAAGTCCGGGAGACTTGGACGACTTTTCTTCTTCAGCATAAAATTTGTGTTTTTTAACTTTTTTTTTACTTCTCGCAGCATGTTCGTATAGAGAGTCATACAAACTTCTTGTTGTTGTTGTGGTCTCCAGTCCTGAGACTGGTTTGATGCAGCTCTCCATGCTACCCTATCGTGTGCAAGCTTCTTCATCTCCCAGTACCTACTGCAACCTACATCCTTCTGAATCTGCTTAGTGTATTCATCTCCTGGTCTCCCTCTACGGTTTTTACCCTCAAGGCTGCCCTCCAATGCTAAACTGGTGATCCCTCGCTGTCTCAGAACATGACCGACCAACCGGTCCCTTCTTCGAGTCAAGTTGTGCCACATACTCCTCTTCTCCCCAATTCTATTCAATACCTCCTCAGTAGTTATGTGATCTACCCATCTAATCTTCAGCATTCTTCTGTAGCACCACATTTTAAAAGCTTCTATTCTCTTCTTGTTCAAACTATTTATCGTCCATGTTTCACTTCCATACATGGCTACACTCCTTACAAATACTTTCAGAAACGACTTCCTGACACTTAAATCAATACTCGATGTTAACAAATTTCTCTTCTTCAGAAACACTTTCCTTGCCACTGCCAGTCTACATTTTATATCTTCTCTACTTCGACATCATCAGTTATTTTGCTCCCCAAATAGCAAAACTCCTTTACTACGTTAAGTGTCTCATTTCCTAATCTAATTCCCTCGGCATCATCCGATTTAATTTGACTACATTCCATTATCCTCGTTTTGCTTTTGTTGATGTTCATTTTATATCCTCCTTTCAAGACACTGTTCATTCCGTTCAACAGCTCTTCCAAGTCCTTTGCTGTCTCTGACAGAATTACAATGTCATCGGCGAACCTCGAAGTTTTTATTTCTTCTACATGGATTTTAATACCTACTCCGAATTTTTCTTTTGTTTCCTTTACTGCTTGCTCAATATACAGATTGAAGAACATTGGGGAGAGGCTACAACCCTGTCTCACTCCCTTCCCAACCACTGCTTCCCTTTCATGACCCCCGACTCTTATAACTGCCATCTGGGTTCTATAGAAATTGTAAATAGCCTTTCGCTCCCTGTATTTTACCCCTGCCACCTTCAGAATTTGAAAGAGAGTATTCCAGTCAACAATGTCAAAAGCTTTCTCTGAGTCTACAAATGCTGGAAACGTAGCTTTGCCTTTCCTTAATCTAGCTTGTAAGATAAGTCGTTGGGTCAGTATTGCCTCACGTGTTCCAATATTTCTACGGAATCTTAACTGATCTTCCCCGAGGTCGGCTCCTACCAGTTTTTCCATTCGTCTGTAAAGAATTCGTGTTAGTATTTTGCAGCTGTGACTTATTAAGCTGATAGTTCGGTAATTTTCACATCTGTCAACAACTGCTTTCTCTGGGATTGGAATTATTATATTCTTCTTGAAGTCTGAGTGTTATTTCGCCTGTCTCATACATCTTGCTCACCAGATGGTAGAGTTTTGTCAGGACTGGCTCTGCCAAGGCCGTCAGTAGTTCTAATGGAATGTTGTCTACTCCCGGGGCCTTGTTTCGACTCAGGTCTTTCAGTGCTCTGTCAAACTCTTCACGCAGTATCGTATCCCCCATTTCATCTTCATCTACATCCTCTTCCATTTCCATAATATTGTCCTCAAGTATATCGCTCTTGTATAGACCCTCTATATACTCCTTACAACCTTCTGCTTTCCCTTCTTTGCTTAGAACTGGGTTTCCATCTGAGCTATTGATATTCATATAAGTGGTTCTCTTCTCTCCAAAGATACCTTTAATTTTCCTGTAGCCAGTATCTATCTTACCCCTAGTGAGATAAGCCTCTACATCCTTACATTTGTCCTCTAGCCATCCCTGCTTAGCCATTTTGCACTTCCTGTCGATCTCATTTTTGAGACGTTTGTATTCCTTTTTGCCTGCTTCATATAATGCATTTTTATATTTTATCCTTTCATCAGTTAAATTCAATATTTCTTCTGTTACCCAAGGATTTCTACTAGCCCTCGTCTTTTTACCTACTTGATCCTCTGCTGCCTTCGCTACTTCATCCCTCAGAGCTTCCCATTCTTCTTCTACTGTACTTCTTTCCCCCATTCCTATTCAATACCTCCTCAGTAGTTATGTGATCTACCCATCTAATCTTCAGCATTCTTCTGTAGCACCACATTTTAAAAGCTTCTATTCTCTTCTTGTTCAAACTATTTATCGTCCATGTTTCACTTCCATACATGGCTACACTCCTTACAAATACTTTCAGAAACGACTTCCTGACACTTAAATCAATACTCGATGTTAACAAATTTCTCTTCTTCAGAAACACTTTCCTTGCCACTGCCAGTCTACATTTTATATCTTCTCTACTTCGACATCATCAGTTATTTTGCTCCTCAAATAGCAAAACTCCTTTACTACGTTAAGTGTCTCATTTCCTAATCTAATTCCCTCGGCATCATCCGATTTAATTTGACTACATTCCATTATCCTTGTTTTGCTTTTGCTGATGTTCATTTTATATCCTCCTTTCAAGACACTGTTCATTCCGTTCAACAGCTCTTCCAAGTCCTTTGCTGTCTCTGACAGAATTACAATGTCATCGGCGAACCTCGAAGTTTTTATTTCTTCTACATGGATTTTAATACCTACTCCGAATTTTTCTTTTGTTTCCTTTACTGCTTGCTCAATATACAGATTGAAGAACATTGGGGAGAGGCTACAACCCTGTCTCACTCCCTTCCCAACCACTGCTTCCCTTTCATGACCCCCGACTCTTATAACTGCCATCTGGGTTCTATAGAAATTGTAAATAGCCTTTCGCTCCCTGTATTTTACCCCTGCCACCTTCAGAATTTGAAAGAGAGTATTCCAGTCAACAATGTCAAAAGCTTTCTCTGAGTCTACAAATGCTGGAAACGTAGCTTTGCCTTTCCTTAATCTAGCTTGTAAGATAAGTCGTTGGGTCAGTATTGCCTCACGTGTTCCAATATTTCTACGGAATCTTAACTGATCTTCCCCGAGGTCGGCTCCTACCAGTTTTTCCATTCGTCTGTAAAGAATTCGTGTTAGTATTTTGCAGCTGTGACTTATTAAGCTGATAGTTCGGTAATTTTCACATCTGTCAACAACTGCTTTCTCTGGGATTGGAATTATTATATTCTTCTTGAAGTCTGAGTGTTATTTCGCCTGTCTCATACATCTTGCTCACCAGATGGTAGAGTTTTGTCAGGACTGGCTCTGCCAAGGCCGTCAGTAGTTCTAATGGAATGTTGTCTACTCCCGGGGCCTTGTTTCGACTCAGGTCTTTCAGTGCTCTGTCAAACTCTTCACGCAGTATCGTATCCCCCATTTCATCTTCATCTACATCCTCTTCCATTTCCATAATACTGTCCTCAAGTATATCGCTCTTGTATAGACCCTCTATATACTCCTTACAACCTTCTGCTTTCCCTTCTTTGCTTAGAACTGGGTTTCCATCTGAGCTATTGATATTCATATAAGTGGTTCTCTTCTCTCCAAAGATACCTTTAATTTTCCTGTAGCCAGTATCTATCTTACCCCTAGTGAGATAAGCCTCTACATCCTTACATTTGTCCTCTAGCCATCCCTGCTTAGCCATTTTGCACTTCCTGTCGATCTCATTTTTGAGACGTTTGTATTCCTTTTTGCCTGCTTCATATAATGCATTTTTATATTTTATCCTTTCATCAGTTAAATTCAATATTTCTTCTGTTACCCAAGGATTTCTACTAGCCCTCGTCTTTTTACCTACTTGATCCTCTGCTGCCTTCGCTACTTCATCCCTCAGAGCTTCCCATTCTTCTTCTACTGTACTTCTTTCCCCCATTCCTGTCAATTGTTCCCTTATGTTCTCCCTGAAACTCTGTACAACCTCTGGTTTAATCAGTTTATCCAGGTCCCATCTCCTTAAATTCCCACTTTTTTGCAGTTTCTTCAGTTTTAATCTACAGTTCATAACCAATAGATTGTGGTCAGAGTCCACATCTGCCCCTGGAAATGTCTTACAATTTAAAACCTGGTTGCTAAATCTCTGTCTTACCATTATATAATCTATCTGATACCTTCCAGTATCTCCAGGATTCTTCGATGTATACAACCTTCTTTTATGATTCTTAAGTTATGCTCTGTGCAAAATTCTACCAGACGGCTTCCTCTTTCATTTCTTACCCCCAATTCATATTCACCTACTATGTTTCCTTCTCTCCCTTTTCCTACTCTCGAATTCCAGTCACCCATGACTATTAAATTTTCGTCTCCCTTCACTACCTGAATAATTTCTTTTATCTCGTCATACATTTCATCCATTTCTTCATCATCTGCAGAGCTAGTTGGCATATAAACTTGTACTACTGTAGTAGGCATGGGCTTTGTGTCTATCTTGGCCACAATAAAGCGTTCACTATGCTGTTAGTAGTAGCTAACCCGCACTCCTATTTTTTCATTCATTATTAAACCTACTCCTGCATTACCCCTATTTGATTTTGTATTTATAATCATGTATTCACCTGACCAAAAGTCTTGTTCCTCCTGCCACCGAACTTTACTAATTCTCACTATATCTAACTTTAACCTAACCATTTCCCTTTTTAAATTTTCTAACCTACCTGCCCGGTTAAGGGATCTGACATTCCACAAACTTAATTAGATTATCTTACTGAGGCAGTACCACTTAAAATACAAGAGGTATGATAAAATAAAAATACACGTGAGGGGTCTTCTCACCCATAGGTGTAAGGGGGAGGTGGACCAGTGTACTGGGTAGCTGCACCGTATAATAATGGCTATACATGAGGAAAAGAGTTAATTAAAATTTCATATTTTTATTTGGAATATGTTGTAATGAATACAGAACTATTAAATACTTTAGACCAAAACAGTTTTATCAGTTTATTATAAATCTTGACTGAAAACTGGCTTTTCGAATAAGTTGTTTGGTTTGTTCACGCATTAGGCTGTCTTTCCCTGAACACAGCAGTTACACTCATTACCAAACGTTGAACAACATGTATGTGGTCATCGAGAACAGGAAACGCTGTGAATTCAATCGTCATTTTTATTAGTTTCTTAATGGATTTCACCATAGTCAACACATTCATCCTCATCTCATTCATCAAAATTATTTACGTGATCTTCTACAATGTCTGCACCTAATGACCATGTTGAGCTGTTTGCAGTATTTTTCTTATTAAGCTGCTTCAGTCTGTTTTTATACTAGCATTCCTCTTTGGTGATCTTTTTGTGCCCTTTTGTCCCTTGTGTTCTTATCCCTCTCTTTCTTCACAGTTTCAATATTTTCAGCACAGTTTAGCCCCTTCGATACAGTTGCCGCCTTCCCTTTGAAATTAAAGTTTCTTTCAATAGAAGGAACAGACGACATTTGTTCGAAAAGTTTTGTCTATTCTGGCTTAAGAGTAGCCAGTTTCGAAGTGGAAACCTTGGGAGTTTTAGCTTTAGTAGGAGCAGAGTCCGAAGTTGTGTAAGTGAGGGAATTCGACATGTACAGATAACTGTGGTCTTCTCATGTGCTTGGAATCAGTATGTCTTTTGATATTTGAAGTGGTTGGTTGGCCTATGTGCGAGATTCTCCTCTTCTGTTTCTTGAAACCGACGTATCTTCCAACAAATAAGCGTAGTCTGGAACTGCAGCCATCTTCACCAGGATTATTCCGCGTGCCATGAAGCCAAATTTAATTGATCATCATCTCTCCCACATTAAAGTAGGTGGTCCATTTTTCCCAAGTAACACTGGTCCATGTCTCCCAATTTTCTGGACAAGAGGGAACGCCGTGTCTCGGGGGCGATTTTAGATTAGTTTCATGCTGCTCATTTGTGAAGCTCGTAGCAAGAAAACTTCAATATCGTGCATACTGAGCCTAAATACTACATTTTGGAACTACAACATAAAACTTTTCCGTTTATGAGGACAGGGAACGTGATTTTTCTCCAAAACGAACGCGAAAATAACGGCAGCACTTTTGCACCGCGTCTGTTCAGAAAAAAGCTTCCTCATAAGTCACGAACGTCGATCGAAGAGCCAGAGACGGAAGCCGACAGGCAGTATTACTTCTATAACTTTTTTTTTTTTTTTTTTTTTTGCGAATGATATTATCTGTTTCAAATGTGCTGTCATTCTTCTTCATATCTAAAGCAGAGAAAGAAATATTGTCCATACAAAGCTCTATCTACTTGGATTAGAAACAATATGTAAGTGACCAAAAAGGTACCATAAAATAACGTTACAGGGTGTAAAACGTCACATATTGTACATTCGAGCACTGAGTCATAAAACTACTGTCTGCTTTGCTATGCTGCTGTTTAACATACACTGAAGAGCCAAAAAAACTGGTATGACTGACTAATATCTTCTTCTAACCATACTGCGCGCCTATGGAATATCGCATCAGTTACGCGACTGGATTCGTGATTTCCTGTGAGAAAGGTCAAAGTTCGTAGTAGTAGACGGAAAGTCATCGAGTAGGACGGAAGTAATACCCGACGTTCCCCCAAAGAAGAGTTATAGGCCCTCTATTGTTCCTGACCTATATTAACGATATAGGAGACAATCTCAGTAGCCGTACTTTGATTGTTTGCAGATGATGCTGTGATTTACCGTCTTTTAGAGTCATCATATGACGAAAAAGAATTGCAAAATGATTCAGATAAGATATCTGTATGGTGCGAAATGTGGCAATTGACCCTGAATAAAGAAATGTGTGAAGTTATTCACGTGAGTACTAAAAGAAATCCGCTAAATTTCGATTACGCAATTAGTCACACAATCTGAAGGTTGTAAATTCAGCTGAATACTTAGGGATTACAATTACAAATAACAGAAAGTGGAATGTTGTGGGTAGAGCAAACCAAAGACTGCTATTCATTGGCAGAACACTTAGAAGGTGTAACAGGTCTACTAAAGAGACTGCTTACACCACGCTTGTCCGCCCTATTCTGGAGTACTGCTGTGCGGTGTGGGATCCACATGAGGTGGGACTGACGGATGACACCGCAAAAGTACAAAGAAGGGCAACTCGTTTTGTACTATCGCGAAGTATGGGAGATAGTGGCCACAGACTTGATACGTGAATTGGAGTGGCAATCATTAAAACAAAGGCGTGTTTCGTTGCGACGTGACCTTCTCACGAAATTTCAATCACCAGTTTTGTCCTCCGATTGCGAAAACATTCTGTTGGCACCCATCTAGATAGGGAGGAATGACCATCACGATAAAATAAGAGAAATCAGGGCTCATTCAGTAAAATGTTAATGCTCGTTTTTCCCGCATGTCGTTCGAGGGTGCAAAGGCAGAGAGGCAGTCTGAAGGTGGCTCATTGAACCCTCTGCCAGGCAATTTATTGTGAACTTGTGAACAGCAGAGTAATCACGTAGATGTAGTTGTAGATACATACGTTTATTTCTGTACTGAGGATGTGCTTTTTGATAAGCTACTGATGTTACTTTTCCTCAGTCCCTCACTTCAGAATTCTCTCGCAAAGGCGTCTGCATCTCATTTTAGTGAGATGACATTGTGTAAACTGCACTGCATTTGTGCAAAACAACCAAATTTTAACATGGACACAAGGGAAATGTAGGTTTACCCCAAATTCTTCACTCAAGACGCTTCTCCTATAGTTACAAATGGTTGACAAGCCAAGTGAAAAGAAATCACTGCTTTTGTTGCATTTTCAGCGGAATTGTTTTTAGATACTAACCAAAGTGGAGGTGATAGTAGATCTCTTCTAACGGACACCATACAAGTGTGGATGTGAAGGACCTTCACTTCATATTTATAAAGGCTGTGAGTGTCGGCTGCCCCCCCCCCCCCCTGTTCTTGGCATTTCTTTTCTCTTACAGTGCCTGTCCATAATCCCCCACTACGGCTCTTTCCATACGTGCCCCGCTGGCTGCACATCCACCGGTCACGTTACTCTGCGCGCACTCTACTCTGCGATTCTGGTGCGCCAAGACAGATGAGTGTGGTCTGCCTTCGAGTTCTGCATAACGGCAGCTCTCGACGAGAGAATGCGAGCCCATATGTTGGCCCTGCCATCCTGGCTC
Organism: Schistocerca piceifrons; assembly: GCF_021461385.2. NCBI lineage: Eukaryota > Metazoa > Arthropoda > Insecta > Orthoptera > Acrididae > Schistocerca > Schistocerca piceifrons. Next base: position 169,214,500 of record NC_060146.1, read on the forward strand.
ATCTCGACGTACTTGCCAGACTGTTGCTCCAGCCATCACGTTCTAAACATCTCTCACGCACTGAAAACGCTGGTCACGGAACGCTGAGAACTCCAGCGCGAAGTGTCACGCAATGACGTACTCACGTCTGTCGTATTATCTTCTTTTTTTTCTGTGTAGTGTGGGCTGAAGAGATCATCCTTGATGACTTATTCGTCTAGGATGGTATGTAAGAATAAAAGGAAAACACTTTATTTATTACACATTCAGTTAGGCTTGGGCACTTAATGGCTGCTGTCTTTGGTGATGTCTATCTGCTGTGGAGGGTGAAATGTGTCTAGCCTGTTATGTGTGACTGCTTCCTCGTGTTATGACAGATTGCCTATGGGGGGTGAACCGTTATTGACTTCGGTACTCGGTACTTGTGCCATCTTGCTGGGTTTACCGTTCCTACCAATTCTAATTGTCGAAGTTCGTCCCTAAGGGCATCGATTTTGTCAAAAGAGCCTTGTCATGGACCTTCTCGTGTATAGTGGTCTCGTGGAGAGCGGTGCGGATGTCGACGTTTCTTATCCACCATAGAGCTCCTGTGATCCATCGATAGCAAATGTTTTGCAGCTCTTGGAGTTTGTTGTAGTTGGAGACGCACGTAGTTCCCCACGAAGTGGAGCCAAATAACATTGTGGGTTCCACCGTTACCTTAACCGGGCGAGGTGGCGCAGTGGTTAGACACTGGACTCGCATTCGGGAGGACGACGGTTCAATCCCGCGTCCGGCAACCTGATTTAGGTTTTCCGCGATTTCCCTAAATCACTTCAGGCAAATGCCGGGATGGTTCCTCTGAAAGGGCACGGCCGACTTCCTTCCCCATCCTTCCCTAATCCGATGAGACCAATGACTCGCTGTCTCGTCTCCTTCCCCAAAAACAACCAACCAACCGTTGCCTTATACAACTGGAGTTTAGTCTTAGGGTCGAGATCCTTACTCTTCAGGAATGGAATCAATGACCTGGCCATCTTCTGGGCTGCCGTCTTCTTGTCGTCAATATACTGTGTAAAGAGTAATTTTTTGTCAAGGTAGACACCGAGGTATTTCACTCCCGGCGACCATGGGCTAAATTGATCAGCTATTGGGAGCCTGTCGTTCAGAACTGGTTTCCTCCGTGTGAACGTCGTATTATTTCGACGTCTGGGTGACTGAGAATCACCGTTGCTACCACAGGTGGCAGCCCCGAGCACAGCAGACAGTATTGCCTCAAAACCACCAACAAATGTAATCAGGTATTCTTCCCACTGTACTGAATAAGCAGAATGATTAAAATTTCCTTGTTTCTTATCCTTCCCAGTGTCGGAATTTTCATGTCCAGCAAGGGAATATTTCCTGGCCCGCGCGAGATCTTAGTAGCTCTCGGAGTTGCCTTACATTCGGACGAATGCATTTCGCCACATCCGTGGTCATTATCAGGTACCGAATGCAGAACCCGTGCCGCGCCCTCGGCGCGCAGAGAGAGAAAAGCCAATCGCGGCGGCGGGCGGACCAATCAGCGCGAGGGTCCAACCTGCCAATCACGGAGTGCGCGCCTGACAATTCCGGCGCGGCGCGCGTCCGAAACGCCTCGGCATCGCCATTAGGGGCTCGGGGCCCCTCATTACGGGCCATAAAGCTGCGACGGCGCTTTCGCCAGCCGCTGACAGCTCGGATAAAGAGGTTGCCTCGCCTCGCCTCGCCTCGCCGTCGTGCCAGCGCACCGCGTCATTTCTGCCGACCTGTGCGTTCTGGGGACTGGTCCAATAGAGAGGTTACGTGCCGGGTTCGTGTTTTCGTATCCTATTACGCACTCTTATGAAGGCAAACAAGTCCACTGCGTAACTTTACTGGCAGGTGCAGTTATTTAATTGAACTAATGAAAGAGGAGAATGTTTTGATTTTGTTTGTATCACTAGATGCTATTTTGACTTACACTCTCGAGTCTTCCCATATCGCAGCAACTTACACTGAATTAGCAGATATCATGGAAAGGGACCTAATATCGTCCAGAGCCATCTCTGGCCCTGCAGACTGTAGTGGCATCCCATGAAAGTGAGGCTACAAGTCTCCAGCACTCCTCTGGAATCAGCTGACACCAAATCTTTGACAGAGCGGTCAGTTCGTGGACGCAGGATCCATGTCATGGAGCCGGCATTCTGTGACATCCCAGATTCGCTCAAAGGAGTTCAAATCTGGGCTCTAGGGTGGCTGCCTCACTCTTTGGACCTCCCCTGTGTGATCCTAGAACGATTCGTGGCAGATGTGGGAGCGATGTGGTGGCGCGTTGTCATCTTGAATCACCACTGAACCGTCAGAGTGTTGGAAGGCCACGATAAAGATGGTCCCTGAGCAGCTCAACATACCGTGGACCACCTGGGATAACTAAGGGGCCCATTGCACTCAAGGAAAATGTACCCCAGACCAAAACACAGACACACCACTGCTTTGGACCACAACTTCTTGGCAAGCGTGAGCCATCAACTGATGTGGTGTGTGCAACGTACAGTGCCTCCCATCAGTACGGTGCAGTTGAAATCGTAATTTGTCAGACCATATCACGTTTCACCATTGTTCCAGTGTCCATACCTGGTGACTGGCGACACATGGAAGTCAGTGTGCCCGATGACGTCGGTTTAAAAGTGTCATCCGTTTGTGGTGTCGACGCCCGTACCCCATAGAACCCGTGTAGCCGAGGATTGTCCACTGGGAGACGTGTCTAGCACGTCCTTTGCGAACTGAGGAGTGATTTTTTTTGTACTGTTGCCCTTCTGTCCCTATTGACGATCCATCACACACGTCGCCTGTCGCTGTCATCGAGGGTAGCTGGACGGCCTGTAGTTGGTGTGTTGTGGACTGTGACACCCTCATTCAACCATTCACGATACACTCTGGTCGCGGTTGCACGTGTGAAGCCGAACTCCTGCACCACTGCCGAAAGCGGAATTTCCATCCATCAGGCGCTGACCACCATATCCAGTCCGAACGGCGTCAGCTCACGAGAACGTTGCATGTTACGCAAACCCGCTTCACAAGCACTTCTCAGAAGGTCTCCTGTACAACTGCAGGGGGCGTATGGTTGGCATACAATCTGCGTCATCCGTGCCCCACTATCCCGTGACATTTGTTAAAACAGGGTATTGTATTTTATTTCATTTAGTGTATGGCAAGTCACATAACATAAGAGAAAGTTTTTTTATTTGACAGTACATATACACACATATTTAACACACAGAAAAAAGATTCGTAATTAAAACTTAATTAAATTTGCAGTACAGTGAAACCTCTTTAAGCTGAGCACATCAATTTTTGTAAGAAACTGGTCGTCGGGAGGGATGGTCTTCTTAAAGGGTGATCAAATCAACATAAGACGCTGAACACAATCATTTAAATTCAGTTAATGAACACATCTGCTACAATGATAAATTAGCTCTTATAATCTATTAATAACAATAATACGAGGTGCGATAATAATGTAAGGACACTGATGTGAAAAATATGTTGCTTACCGTTTTAGTCAAGTTTAGTGTTGTCTCCTTCAAAGTAGTTCCCTTCTGACTGCACACACTTTTTCCAGCGCTTCTGCCATTGATGGTAACATTTCTGGAACTCATCTTCTGTAATATCCTCCAAGACCCTCTTCACAGCTTTTTGGACATCTTGTGTCGTTTCAAAATGGTGTCCCTTGACCGCCGTTTTGACGCTTGGAAATAGAAAAAAGTCGCACGGAGCGATATCTGGTGAATAAGGTGGCTGTGGTAGTATTGAAATTTGTTTTGAGGTTAAAAATTGCTGTACTGACAGAGCAGTTTGGGATGGCGCATTATCGTGATGCAGAATCCAAATCTTTCTCATACCAAGATCTTCAGTTATTATTAGACGAATGGTTTCTCGATTGATGTTCAGTTCTTCTGCAGTCATTTTCACGGATAATCTTCGATCAGATCGTACGAGTTCACGTACCCTGGCCAAGTTGACATCCGTCCGTGAGGTTGATGGTCGTCCACTGTGGTCTTCATCTTCAACATTCGTTCTGCCTTCACTACACATTTTATGCCAACGAAAAACTTGAGCTCTTGACATAACCTCCTCTCCAAAAGCCTTCTGTAGCTTATAGTAAGTTGTCGTCGCGTTTTCACCCAATTTAACGCAAAAAGAAAATACCATTGCGCAATATTATGCGGCTCCATTTCCGTGACGAGAGACACAAACACATGTTAACTTATTACAGCACAACTCACGACTGAGCAATTGCACCGATGTGCCGTTTGGACTAGATGCAGCTTATAGACCAAGGTCAAATATATTGTGCTTATGCAAGCCTGCAGGGTTGCCACTTCTTGCAAAGAAAATCAGTCTCATTACTTTATTCTCGCACCTCGTAATAATACAGTACGTACCTAATCGTTTACGTAGTAAAATACGCGGAAACTGGCATCTGCACACACTTTTTCATACTTTTGTATGTAATCACACTCTCATATTCCTTTTCCACCTGAGTCAGAAGTTCCTGGTTGAAGAGTTAAGAAGCAAGGAACTTAAGTGTACCAGTGCTATGTAAGGCATCGCCTAATGTCATTACATCTGCTATCATTGTTTTGGTTGTCACTACAATGAGGGTCTGGGTTCATTTCCGCAATCTATTCCTTATTATTACCACTATTAAAGTACTCCATTTCTTCGTTCATTGTAGAGATTTTCAATATTGGCCGCACTGCGAACGTGACTGAGGATGTTTATTCATACATCACCACCTTCCTGTTCTCCAGCGCCCACATTTTGTGAAGCCTGAAGCATTTTCAAATTTTTTCGATTTTCACTTCAGTCCACGCACTTTTAATCCAGCTGAATGCATCACCTATTGTTTTTATCTAAGTCATACAAGGATGTGGCGTTGTCCGTTTTCGCGACTTCATCTACATCTACGTACTTACTCTGCAGTTCACACTTAAATGCCTGGCAGAGGGTTCATCGAACCATTTTCATACTACTTCTCTACCATTCCACTCTCGAATGGCGCGTGGGAAAAAGGAACACCTAAATCTTTCCATTCGAGCTCTGATTTCTCTTATTTTATTATGATGATCATTTCTCCCTACGTAGATGGGTCTCAACAAAGTATTTTCGCAATCGGAAAAGAAAGTTGGTGATTGAAATTTCGTACATAGGTGTCGCCGCAAAGAAAAGCGCCTTTGTTTCAGTGACTGCCACCCCAACTCGCGTATCATATCAGTGACACTCTCACCCCTATTGCGCGATAACACAAAACGAGCTGCCCTTCTTCGTAGTTTTCGATGTCCTCCGTCAATCCTACCTGGTAACGATCCAACACCGGACAGTAATATTCCAGCAGAGGACCGACAAGTGTAATGTAGGCTCTCTCTTTAGTGGGTTTGTCGCATCTTCTAAGTGTTCTGCCAACAAAGCGCAGTCTTTGTTTCGCCTTCCCCACAATATTATCTATGTGGTCTTTCCAATTTAAGTTGCTCGTAATTGTAATTCCTAGGTATTTAGTCGAATTGACAGCCCTTTGATTTGTGCGATTTATCGTATACCCAAAGTTTTCCGTATTTCTTTCAGTACCCATGTGGATGACCTCGCACTTTTCTTTGTTTAGTGCCAATTGCCACTTTTCGCACCATACGGAAATTCTCTCTAGATCAGTTTGTTATTGGAATTGATCGTCTGATGATTATAATAGACGGAAAATTACAGCGTCATCTGTAAACAATCTAAGGGGGCTGCTCAGATTATCACCTAGATCATTTATGCAAATCAGGAACAGCAGAGGGCCTATGACACTACCTAGCGGGACGCCAGATATCACTCCTGTTCTACTCGATGATTTACCGTCAATCACTACGAACTGTGTCCTCTCTGAGAGGAAATCACGAATCCAGTCACACAACTGAGACGATACTCCATATTCACGCAATTTGATTGATAGTAGCTTGTGAGGAACGGTATCAAAAGCCTTCCGGAAATCTAGGAATATGGAATCTATCTGTGATCCCTTGTCGACAGCACTCATTGCTTTATGGGAATAAAGAACGATATTTTCTGAATCAGTGTTGGTTATGTATCAATAAGTCATTCTCTTCAAGGTGATTCATAATATTCGAGTACAGTACATGCTACAAAATCCTACTGCAAATTGAGGCCAGTGGTTCAATGGGTTACTCCTGTTTCCTTCCTTGAATATTGGTGTGACCTGTGCTACTTTCCAGTCTTTAGGAACAGACGTTTCGTCAAGTGAGCGGTTGCATATGATTGCTAAGAAAGGAACCAGATTGGTATACCATCTGGACCGGAAGACTTTCCTTTCTTAAGTCATTTGAGTTGTTTCGCAACACTTAAGATATCTACTTTTATGTTACTCATGCTAACAGCTGTTCTGGTTTCGATTTCTGGAATATTTACTTCGTCTTCTTTCGTGAGGGAATTACAAAAACTGTATTTAGTAACTCCGCTTTAGTGGCACCATCGTCGGTAACATTTCCATCGCTATCGCGCAGTGACGGTATTGTCTATTTTTTGCCACTCGTGTACTTCACATACGACCAGAATATCTTTGTGTTTTCATCCGTGTTTTGAGACAGTGTTTCATTGTGGAAACTATTAAAGCATCTCGAATTGACGTCCGCACTAAATTTCGAGCTTTCGTGAAACTTTGCCAGTCTTGGGGATTTTGCGTTCTTCTGAATTTGGCATGCTAAGTGACGCAGAAGCTTCTTTTGGCAATTTAATGTAAAGGACCGGATCACTCCTTGGTCAAGAGGCTGACCTGAAATTATATAGTGTATTATCCACGAAAAGTAGGATTTTACGTTTTTGAACGCACATTTTTTAAAATTAAGTTACTGAGCCAAGAACGACAAATGTCACACGTTATGAATGCATTTTTATTTGAATACCAAGAGATACCAATCAAGAAAATTTCATTGTTTTTGATGCACCTTGGACGATTTGCTGTCTGTATCACTAGTGGTGCTTCGTTTTCACCGCAGGGGTTAGCAGAAAGACCAATCGTTAATCTTTGTTTCATCATTTTGCCGTCTTCGCGCTGATCACCAATCACCATTGACAGTTAATGTTTTGTCTGGAACACAGTATAGTAATTCCTTCTACTATGATTGTTTGTGGTCGTCTTAAAGGGAGGACATTGTTACATAATCAATACTGCGAAAAACAAGAAATCGGTCGAAACAGTTGCCGCTTGCATTTAAATTAGGAATTCTAAGACCAGAAGCAAATTTAAGAGCTTTTTCTTGTACCATTAGTCCATTAATGGGCAATCGTTTGGCACGTGCTCTATTAAACCACTCTAAAACAGTGTCATTAGCGTCCTTAAATGGTTGCCACCGTCCTTTCTCTAAATTTTTGTTGGCGTTTTCTTCCCATTCCTTAACATATATGCCGCCGTTTGCAAGTGTATTCTGTATTTGATTTTTTCCACCATTAGACTCATCCGCTAACTGGCGCTGAGATTTTAGTTTTTCATGCTTTGCTGTGCTAGTGAAAGAACAACAGGTTATCTATTATCAGAAGTAGCCATGGCTGTTCACTACAGAGGAGAAATCAGAACTGTGTGCTATCAGAAGTACAAAGGACAACCGTATTTTAGAGAGTGTTGCGTCACATTGTCGACGAGAATCCTTACAGCAATACAGTATAGTAATTCCCTCGACTATGATTGTTTGTGGTCGTCTTAAAGGGAGGACATTGTTACATAAAGAGTGATTTTACTTTGATGTGGAGCCAGAGTCAAACAAAAGGTCTTGAAAGATGTAACCGACGTTTGACTATGTGCTACAGGTTTTACGGGTCCATTGTCAAGTGTTACAAGTACCAAAAACGTGATTGTAATTTATAACAATGTATAACTGCTTATTTTATAATTGGCCATTTATCAAATATTTCACTCTCTTACAAGATTGTACTTCTATGGTATAAGTCGCGTTTTTACGTGCACACTGGGAAGTTAGCTCTTCACGTTATATAATGTAAACACTGGCATCTTCTGCCCACTTCAAAGATCATATAACCAGCTTGTATAATAAAGAGCCCCACTACCTGTTCGCATGACATACCACACAACACATAATCGTGTTCTGCTCAAGTCTAATGATTTTTGATACCTCTAACACTTGATAACAGCCTAAGGCCGAAATCTAGATTGTGGAATAAAAGCTGTTATACAGTCAAACGGCAGTTAAATGTTTCAAGAAAGTTGAAGAATGGTCGTTGGTCACGAAAAGCGGTGGTCGTCTTAAAGGAGATATGAGTCGGTCTTATGGAAGTTTCTTCCCGTTCCTTACAAATTTGGTCGTAGAGAAAAGGGGTTGGCGTAAAGGGATGAATGATACGATTGGGAGCAGGATACAGGGACTGCTGGAGTGGAAGACTGAACAACAAATTGAGGATAGAACATAAAATTTAATTTATTACGCAAGAAAATTCATGCAAGGTACTGGTAACAACATATTGACATATAACTTGTTCAATTTAAATGTATATCAGCTGATTTAACATGAATCATCAACAAGTTATGTAACATCAAACAATCTGCAAATATGAGATTTAAACCTTTCCCAAAATTTTAACACTTGTAAAATGTGATTACGAAACACAAAATTCCCAAACTGGTCACTATATTTAAGCCTTACATAACCTAATGGGCACAATGGCTTACAGGAAATAATATCACAGACGTATAGCAATATCTGCCCACTACAGCAGTGTCTTAGGTGACCTTGTGTGCCACAATGATTCACAGAACCAACTCATATAGTTAAACGGTAAATATTACCCACAATGGCGCTTGCGTTATAATCTTACGTAGCACACCGATTTACCAAGACAATGCAATTAATGCCAAGTACAGTCTGGTCCAGAATGACGAGTGCCCTAACTCTGATTAAAATACTCAGAATCAGCAATGAACTGTTTTACAAGGCAAGCACATTCAGTTCAGACAAGTTAAGAAGACAGTGTCTCCATTTGAATTTTACCACAGAAATCCAACAATAGTCGTAGGCCAGACGGTGATTCAAAAAGTTACCGCACTGTTGGCGTTTGGCACTAAACCCCTGGCGTGCGATAGATGTGTAATGGGCCGGAAACCCCGTTGCAACAGGAGCCGTTAACAACAGTACCCACAGAACTCTTTCTAAAACCACACCGTGAAATGACGTCAAAGGGGTTTCCAAAACAGTTTAACACTCAACAGTAGTGAGTAAGAGGAAAGGACAAAAAAAAAAAAAAAAAAACACACACGGCACTTACAATTAGCCTTGAATTATTCATAGCTGTGGTTAAGATTGAATTAATTTTAATCCAACAGGTAAACAGTGGTATTACAGTAGACTTAAACTTTACTTGACTAGTGTGACAATTAGGGCGTCCCTTAACTGACACAAGTTCAGTAACAAACTTAAATGCAATTTAAGGGGCTCCGGAAAGGCTCAAAATCATGAAAAGTTCAATTTTTACTTTTTTGCGTTTTCTGAATCTGCAGACTATTGCCTTTTAATAGATATGTAATTTATTCAATTCCGAAGACTACAACTATTTTTAAATTTTTTTTGAAATGTGTTCTACATGGGCGTGACCCACTGTGGCGCTGTTAAACTGCTGTCAAATGGTGTTATTATTAACGTCCGTGTTCATCAGGTACATTTTAGTGATGTGAGATAAAGTATGTGTTGTGGCTAACCTGCGATGGTTCAATATATATCGCTGGTGTGATTGTCGATTGTTTCATGTTTATTTACTCTGTCGTTATCTCGAAAATATTCGTAATTAATTCTGTTTCTTGAGTCTCTGTTTTGTTGAAGTATAATAATGAGTAAAAGTAAAGTTATTAGAAATCCTCTGAAGGCTTTTAAGAAAAGGAGAAATGTTGGAAAGCCAAAGGTATGTGTTATTACTGTAAACAATAAAGACGATAACCAAGTGAGTGAACCTAACCTCTCAAGTACACCTGCCCATAGCAGTCAAAGTGGGAAAGAAAATACTTCACAGAAGAAGCTTGGTTCAATGAGTGAAAACTATGAATGTTTTATGGGCGAATCGGATGTGAATGAAATATTTGATATGTCGGTTCTCAAAGGAATTTTTTCAAACTGTGTAAGATGTATTCATTGTAGTGAAGTTGGTCTGGAACTCTCCATAATAAAGCACGTAGGACTTGCTAGTGAAATACAACTGAAATGTGATAAGTGTTCATACATGACCACCTATTGGAACAGTGTTGCAGTAACTGCAACTGAAGAAAATGGTAGCAAAATCTACGAACACAACAACGAGCGATGCTTGCTTTAGACAAGGAACGCCTTCGGGCTGCAGACAGGGCTGTAAAGAGTCTAGAAATACAAGCAAGAGTAAACAGAAGGAGGAACAAGAGGAAGCTGGAGGAGGAGTTTGCAGAGGATGAAGATAATCCATCCCATGGACCTGGAATGCACTAAAAAGTTAATCCAATCTTTGTCGCTCGATTCCCAAAACTTTTATTTTCTCATACTAATTACATGTTTTCCAAGGATCTTCCAAACAAATTTGTTTCAAACTTTCAGTAAATGTTACACAGTACCTTCTGCTTAATTTAACACAGCCTTTTTCCAAAAAACTGTATATTTTTGAATATATAAATAAAAAATTGCAAAAAAATGTTGTGAATTATCATTACAATTGAAAAAAAATCATCTTTAATAACTGAACTAAAATTTTGTAAAATCCCTGTGTTAAGTTGTAGCCCATATTCCAATAAATAATTTGTAAAAAGTTCAACTTCCTACCTCAAATACTTTGTGAGGAAAGATGTAATTTATAAGCGTTATTTTAACATTGCAAGTATAGGGCGTTCCGGAGCCCCTTAAAGAGACTCAAGTAAGGGTATTGTGAAACACTTAATCAACAGTTTAAGCAAACACGGCCACATGGGCACTCCAGTTCATACGTAAATCAACCAGGGCACAAGTCAGTATTTCGACACGCGACGTGAGAACACTCACAGCTTCATCTGTAACTCCACCAGATGAAGGTGCACCAAACTAACAGCTCACCTTCAACAATATTAACCAAATGCCGCTAATAAGGTAATGGCCAGAATAACACCAGCCCGTAGCCACAGCGTGAGGAAGGTTGACCTCGTAAATAGAACGAGCGACAGCGAGTCACTGCAGCGCCTCCAATTCGGCTACTCGGCCGGCCATAACACAGCTGCCACACTGACACCACTTGCCGACGCGACTTCCGCGGTCTTCCGGCGTCGCTCCGACCAGGCCCGCTCGTCTCCCTTTCTCTGCCCGAGACTCCCTCTCGGCTTTCCTCACGGAATCCCAGAGGGCGCACCAAACCGCGCACCGGAAAGCGAATCGAAAGAGATTGAACACACTACACCGGAACAATCAAATCGCAGGAGCACACGGCACAATGGTCGTCGCGAGGGGTTTCACTGTACAAGTATGTACTAAATGCAGTAGGTCATAGACATATGTCCAACTGCTGAATATGTTCAGCTGAATTCTTTGTTGCCATCAGGAACTCCTCCGGAGTGCAATGAAACGATCGCTTGGGGCTCACACATACGATCCACTGAACAGCTTGTCGTTCCGTACCACAGTCGCTGCTAGGCGATGTTTCTAACCCTCATTTGTACATACACATGCCACATCTTTCACTATTTGTTCTTATTCTGTTCAACACAGACCAGATCTTGCGCCACTTTTGAAAACCTACAATGAGACCCAGAGCTTCTTAAACTGTTCTGGAACAGCGTTGTTACCCCTTATTTCTGTCCAGCAGTCTGTTGTTTTTACTGCGTTGTCCAGCAAAAATTCTACACCTAGTAGAGATGGATGACGGGAACGAAGTCTGTTTTTATTCAGTGAAGGATGCTCCTCTTGTACAGGGCGACAGGGACCATCAGCTGTTTTTGTAAACTCCCGCTCGAGAGCAGATTCTCTCCGCAAAAAAACAGGGGAGCTGCATGGCTGAGAATAAGCATCCAGGAAGTTGGAGATTTTCTGATTGTTGCTGTGATGACTGCCGGGCTGTGTTGCGTATCGAAGAGTCTGGTGTGTGGTCTGCTGGTCCTAACTGCAGCGCAGTATTTCGCCACGGGGTTCACCAGCCCAAGAGGAGAGTGTTGGAGGTAATAAGGTGTCGTTTCTCATCCTCATCTTAGGTGCAGTTTACCCCAAATGCTCTTCAAACCTGAGCGTTCTTTCAGGAGTGGACTTCTCTTACGCCCCAACTGCTTCCCTTCAAAATACACTTTCATTTCCTTGTTTGCGAGCATGTACCAGTTACCAAAATACATGTCCTAGTTGCAGGCCATGGTAACATGTCCCGTAAATTTTGCTCAAGACTGGGACTGTGGGTCAACAGATTTCTCTCCATCGAACAATCATATGAACAACACAGGGCTATTACAAATGATTGAAGCGATTTCATAAATCCACTGTAGCTCCATTCATTGACATATGGTCACGACACACTACAGATACGTGGAAAAACTCAAAAAGTTTTGTTCGGCTAAAACCGCACTTCAGGTTTCTGCCGCCAGAGCGCTCGAGAGCGCAGTGAGACAAAATGGCGACAGGAGCCGAGAAAGCGTATGTCGTGCTTGAAATGCACTCACATCAGTCAGTCATAACAGTGCAACGACACTTCAGGACGAAGTTCAACAAAGATCCACCAACTGCTAACTCCATTCGACGATGGTATGCGCAGTTTAAAGCTTCTGGATGCCTCTGTAAGGGGAAATCAACGGGTCGGCCTGCAGTGAGCGAAGAAACGGTTGAACGCGTGCGGGCAAGTTTCACGCGTAGCCCGCGGAAGTCGACGAATAAAGCAAGCAGGGAGCTAAACGTACCACAGCCGACGGTTTGGAAAATCTTACGGAAAAGGCTAAAGCAGAAGCCTTACCGTTTACAATTACTACAAGCCCTGACACCCGATGACAAAGTCAAACGCTTTGAATTTTCGGCGCGGTTGCAACAGCTCATGGAAGAGGATGCGTTCAGTGCGAAACTTGTTTTCAGTGATGAAGCAACATTTTTTCTTAATGGTGAAGTGAACAGACACGTTGTGCGAATCTGGGCGGTAGAGAATCCTCACGCATTCGTGCAGCAAATTCTCAGTTCACCAAAAGTTAACATGTTTTGTGCAATCTCACGGTTTAAAGTTTACGGCCCCTTTTTCTTCTGCGAAAAAAACGTTACAGGACACGTGTATCTGGACATGCTGGAAAATTGGCTCATGCCACAACTGGAGACCGACAGCGCCGACTTCATCTTTCAACAGGATGGTGCTCCACCGCACTTCCATCATGATGTTCGGTATTTCTTAAACAGGAGATTGGAAAACCGATGGATCGGTCGTGGTAGAGATCATGATCAGCAATTCATGTCATGGCCTCCACGCTCTCCCGACTTAACCCCATGCGATTTCTTTCTGTGGGGTTATGTGAAAGATTCAGTGTTTAAACCTCCTCTACCAAGAAACGTGCCAGAACTGCGAGCTCGCATCATCGATGCTTTCGAACTCATTGATGGGGACATGCTGCGCCGAGTGTGGGAGGAACTTGATTATCGGCTTGATGTCTGCCGAATCACTAAAGGGGCACATATCGAACATTTGTGAATGCCTAAAAAAACTTTTTGAGTTTTTGTATGTGTGTGCAAAGCATTGTGAAAATATCTCAAATAATAAAGTTATTGTAGAGCTGTGAAATCGCTTCAGTCATTTGTAATAACCCTGTATTTATATGAACATTCAGGGAGTAAGATCGTAGCGACCATATTGAGTGTGTAAACGACCATGCCAGCAAAATTTTGTTGTTGTTGTTGCTGTGTCCACTCAGAAGAATGACTGCTGCTGAACCAAAGTCATGGTTCCAAAACACTGACACAACACTGGAAACGCTGGTAAAGAAGACCTCTGGGGAGACAAGTTTGGTTTCCGAGTAAATATAAAACACGCGAGACAATACTGAGCCTCCGTCTTATCTCAGCACAGTGTTTTCCAGCCTTTCTGAGGTCATTACGCCTGAGTCCAGTCAGATATTAACTACCCCCGCTCCCCACTTCCAACTTCGTCAGCATTAGAACATAACTATCTTTTAGAGTGAAAAAGAATTCTGTTTGAAAATTTTTATAATTCGAACGTCGAAAGATAGTTGCTGTAGGTGTTCAGAAAGAAAAGACGCCACACATTTACATAATCTGATTCGCCTAGGTGGGCAATGGATCCACCTCGTTCAGTGCAGGTACACAAATACTTCCGACCTCCTGTGGAAGTCTCAGAGAGCGAATATTGAGGAAATGGACAGGGGCCGCAGAATGATAGCCCTCGAAAGATACACTCCTGGAAATGGAAAAAAGAACACATTGACACCGGTGTGTCAGACCCACCATACTTGCTCCGGACACTGCGAGAGGGCTGTACAAGCAATGATCACACGCACGGCACAGCGGACACACCAGGAACCGCGGTGTTGGCCGTCGAATGGCGCTAGCTGCGCACCATTTGTGCACCGCCGCCGTCAGTGTCAGCCAGTTTGCCGTGGCATACGGAGCTCCATCGCAGTCTTTAACACTGGTAGCATGCCGCGACAGTGTGGACGTGAACCGTATGTGCAGTTGACGGACTTTGAGCGAGGGCGTATAGTGGGCATGCGGGAGGCCGGGTGGACGTACCACCGAATTGCTCAACACGTGGGGCGTGAGGTCTCCACAGTATATCGATGTTGTCGCCAGTGGTCGGCGGAAGGTGCACGTGCCCGTCGACCTGGGACCGGTCCGCAGCGACGCACGGATGCACGCCAAGACCGTAGGATCCTACGCAGTGCCGTAGGGGACCGCACCGCCACTTCCCAGCAAATTAGGGACACTGTTGCTCCTGGGGTATCGGCGAGGACCATTCGCAACCGTCTCCATGAAGCTGGGCTACGGTCCCGCACACCGTTAGGCCGTCTTCCGCTCACGCCCCAACATCGTGCAGCCCGCCTCCAGTGGTGTCGCGACAGGCGTGAATGGAGGGACGAATGGAGACGTGTCGTCTTCAGCGATGAGAGTCGCTTCTGCCTTGGTGCCAATGATGGTCGTATGCGTGTTTGGCGCCGTGCAGGTGAGCGCCACAATCAGGACAGCATACGACCGAGGCACACAGGGCCAACACCCGGCATCATGGTGTGGGGAGCGATCTCCTACACTGGCCGTACACCACTGGTGATCGTCGAGGGGACACTGAATAGTGCACGGTACATCCAAACCGTCATCGAACCAATCGTTCTACCATTCCTAGACCGGCAAGAGAACTTGCTGTTCCAACAGGACAATGCACGTCCGCATGTATCCCGTGCCACCCAACGTGCTCTAGAAGGTGTAAGTCAACTACCCTGGCCAGCAAGATCTCCGGATCTGTCCCCCATTGAGCATGTTTGGGACTGGATGAAGCGTCGTCTCACGCGGTCTGCACGTCCAGCACGAACGCTGGTCCAACTGAGGCGCCAGGTGGAACTGGCATGGCAAGCCGTTCCACAGGACTACATCCAGCATCTCTACGATCGTCTCCATGGGAGAATAGCAGCCTGCATTGCTGCGAAAGGTGGACATACACTGTACTAGTGCCGACATTGTGCATGCTCTGTTGCCTGTGTCTATGTGCCTGTGGTTCTGTCAGTGTGATCATGTGATGTATCTGACCCCAGGAATGTGCCAATGAAGTTTCCCCTTCCTGGGACAATGAATTCACGGTGTTCTTATTTCAATTTCCAGGAGTGTATGCGTAGCGGCCGTGACGCGTGTCGAGATAGTCCACGCAGATGCGCTAACGCTGTGTCCCAGATGCACACCTGCCTAATAAAAAGGATATGCCGGACTCGAATCCCAGTCTGGTACATATTTTCAGTCATCGCCGCTGATTCCGCATAATGTCCCAATGCAGTTCACAGTTCCATTTCCTTTCCTTTCTTCCTCTCTCCACCTTCAATTTAATATAATAATGGACCTCTTACCATCTGGCGTGGTCTACGCGTGCCCAACCAGTATGCAAGTCGAGCCCCATCTGGTGTGTATGGTAATTTCTCACTGTTATGTTCGGACATCAGATGCATTGCAAGAATGGCACCATCCTTCGTCTAGAAGATTTTTATGAAGTGCAGTATCAATTAGGTACAATGCGCTACTAACTTTAAAAGATTAAAAACGGGAGGAATTTGTGACATATCAGGATGTAACTTAAAACTTTACAGTTCGTTCATACTTTGCAATAAAAATAGAAAGTAGCTGATCAGCTGTCTGTGTTTACAGAACACGCTTTTATCTGCTTGTAGCCGTTGAGAAGGGACAAATTAACTCGAAAAATGCAGTTCTTGAACTTCAATTTTCACTCTTAAGCTCTTAATATTGGTAATGTCCAAATAGTGGTATGATACTCGATCACAACACGCTTTTTCAGCAGAATTACAAAACATTAGAACGAATAGGACAATACTGCTGGGTTTTTTTTGTGTTCAACCACTTTCGAGAAAAGCAACAAGTGGTGGACGAACTGTTTCTTTCATTTACCTATTAATTTAAAATTTCTATTCGATGTATCTTAAAACTGAGGGAGTTAAAATATTTCAATGTTTGTTCGATTTCCACTTTTAATACAGGAAATACAGTGAAGTGCCAAAAAAAAGAAAAAAAAATGTGGTACACTTGGTTCAAATGGCACTGAGCACTATGGGACTTAACATCTATGGTCATCAGTCCCCTAGAACTTAGAACTACTTAAACCTAACCTAAGGACAGCACACAACACCCAGCCATCACGAGGCAGAGAAAATCCCTGACCCCGCCGGGAATCGAACCCGGGAACCCGGGCGTGGGAAGCGAGAACGCTACCGCACGACCACGAGATGCGGGCTGATACATCTGCCTAATATCTTGTAGGGCCCCGCGAGCACGCAGAAATGCCACAAAATGACGTGACATGGAATCCACTAATGTCACGAAAGAACTGACACCATGGATTCTGCAGGGCTGTCCATAAATCCGTAAGAGCACGAGGTGGTGGACGTCTCTTCTGAACAGCACATTGCAAGGTATGTGCTCGATAAGGTTCATGTCTGGGGAGTTTGGGGGGTAACGGAAGTGTTTAAAGTCAGAAGAGTGTTTCTGAAGCCACTGTGTAGCAATTCTGGACGTGTGGGGTGTCGCGTTGACCTACTGAAATTGCCCAAGTCGGTTGGAAAGTACAACGGACATGAATGGATACAGGTGATCACACAGGATGCTTACATACGTGTCACCTGTCAGGCTCGTATCGAGACGTATCAGGACTCCCACATCACTCCAACTGAACACGCCCCGTACCATTACAGAGCCTCCATCAGCTTGAACAGTCCCCTGCTGACATGCAGGGTCCGCGGATTCATGAGGTT